>NC_140997.1:187353943-187953943 GCF_052327205.1 Somniosus microcephalus
GGAGGAGGAGAGGTGAGGGAGGGAGGGAGTAGAGTGAGGGAGGGAAGGGTTGAGAGTGAGGTGCGGGAGAGAGGAGGGAGCGGGAGAGGGAGAGGGAGGGAGCGAGGATGGGGAGAGGGGAAGGGAGGAGGGGATAGAGGAAGCAAGGAGGAGAGGGAGGGAGGGGGAGAGTGAGGGAGGGAGTGGGAGAGTGAGGGAGGGAGGGGGAGAGTGAGGGAGGGAGGGGGAGAGTGAAGGAGGGAGGGGAGAGTGAGGGGAGTGAGTGAGGGGTAGAGTGGGAGAGAGGAGGGAGAGAGCGGGAGTGGAGGGAGGGGGAGAGAGGGAGTGGGAGGGAGAGGGAAAGAGGAGTGGAGGGAGGGGAGAGAGAGGGAGGGAGGGGGAGAGAGAGGGAGGGAGGGGGAGAGAGAGGAGGGAGGGGAGAGAGGGGTGGGACGGGAGAGGAGGGAGGAGTAGAGAAAGGGGGAGGGAGGTGAGAGAGAGGAGGGAGGGAGTTGAGAGAGGAGGGAGGGAGAGAGTGATGGAGGGAGGGTTGAGAGTGAGGTGGAGAGTGAGGGAGGGAGGGGAGAGTGAGGGAGGGAGGGAAGTGAGGAGGAGGGGAGAGTGAGGGGGAGAGGGAGGGAGAGGAGGGGGAGAGGGAGGAGGAGTGAGGGTGGAGAGTGATGGAGGAGGGGGAGAGTGAGGGTGAGAGGGAGGGAGGAGAGGGAGAGGAGGAGAGGGGATGAGTGAGGAGGGAGTGGGAGAGGAGAGGAGGGGAGAGTGAGGGGGAGAGGAGGTGAGAGTGAGGGAGGAGGGGGAGAGTGAGGAGAGGAGGAGGGAGGGGAAGGAGGAGGAGGGGGAAGAGAGAGGGAGGGGGAGAGTGAGAGAGGAGGAGGGAGACGAGGAGAGAGGGAGGGAAGAGAGGGAGGGAGGGGAGAGAGAGGGAGGTAGGGGGAGAGAGAAGGAGTGAGGGGGAGACAGAGGGAGGAGGGGTAGAGTGAAGGAGTGAGGGGGAGAGGAGTGAAGGAGAGGAGAGGTAGTGAGGGGGAGAGTGAGGGAGTGAGGGGAGAGTGAGGGGAGGAGTGAGTGAGGGAGAGTGAGGGAGGGAGGAGAGAGTGAGAGGAGGAGGGAGAGAGAGAGGGAGGAGCGGGTGAGTGAGTGGAGAGAGGAGAGGGGGAGCGAGGATGGGAGAGAGGAAGGAGAGGATAGAGGAAGCAAGGAGGAGAGGGAGGAGGGAGTGTGAGGGAGGGAGGGGAGAGTGAGGGAGAGGTGAGGAGGAGTGCGTGAGGGGATAGAGTGAGGGGGAGAGTGAGGAGGGGAGAGAGAGGAGATGAGGGAGAGGGAGAGGGGTCTGGGAGGGAGAGGGAGTGGAGGGAGAGGGGAGGAGTGGGAGGAGAGAAGAGGAGTGGAAGAGGGGGATGAGAGGGGAGGAGAGAGGGAGAGAGGGAGGAGAGGGAGGGAGAGAGAAGGTGAGAGGGAGGTGAGAGAGGAGGAGGGAGGAGTGAGAGAGGAGGGAGGGAGTGGAGAGGGAGGGGAGGGAGGAGGTTTGTGAGTGAGGTGTGTAATGATATCAGCAAATAGTGATGGTATTTGCCTGTTTGATTATGATGCCTTACCAGCATGTTTGCCTGATTGATTAACTTATGCCTGACCAGACAGAGGGCATGTGAGAGACAAGCAGTTTGGTTCCAGTTTCGTTTTAGAGGGATCTCAAAGATGGTGTCTCCTGTGATGCAGTTAAATTACTGAACAAACTTTAGATTAAAAGACATTCTCTTTCATAAATGTCTTGTCAATTGAACCCACATACAAATCGATACATGGTGTCAGAAGTGATTGAAACAGATGAAGAGGAAAAATCTGAAGTTAAATCAGCTCTCCACATATTAGCAAGCCAAAAGAGAACATCGTTACTTACCTTTGAAGAATAGCTAACGAAGTGAAAAAATGGAAGGTTTACTCCCACCAGTGAAGCTTCAGTTGACAGGTAATGTGGCTCAAAGTTGGAGAAGGTTTAAACAACGTTTGGAGTTGTATTTAGCGGCAATCGGATGCTGACGAGAAAAGTGATAAGATGAAAGCATCATTGTTCTTACATGTCGTGGGTGATGAAGCGCTGGAGGTGTATAATAACTTCACATTCGCTGCTGATGGAGACAAAATGAAGCTAGATAAAATAATGGAACAGTTTGAGGCCTACTGCATACCTAAACGTAACGTGACGTTTGAGAGGCACAGATTTTTCACATGTGTACAGAAAACGGGTGAGACTATTGATCAGTATGTGACTGAACTGAGAAACCGAAGCAAAACATGTGAATTTGGGGGAATGACAGACTCGCTGATAAAAGACAGACTGGTGTGTGGTATTCCAGATAATGGTCTAAGGGAAAGGCTGCTAAGAGAGCAAGATCTAGACCTGGGAAAAGCCATAGCACTGTGTAGGGCTACAGAGATTGTGAAGTCGCAGGCAAAGGAGCTGTTCAGTGACAGTAGCTGCAACGTGGATGCAGTGAGAATGAACGGACACAAACCGTTTAACAAAAAGAGCGCCAACGTGAAAAAAGAGGCGTGGCCAGCGAACAAAAATGAAAGGGGCAATCGAAAGTCATGTAGTCGATGCGGTACACAGCATCCACCAAAAAAGTGTCCAGCATATGGTAAAACATGCAATAGTTGCAACAAAAACAACCATTATGCCCATTGCTGTAAGAACCAAGCGCAACAAAGCAAGGTCCATGCAGTAGATGAAAGCGAGATAGAGGAGTTCTATGTAGATGTTGTGTCTGAAAACAAAAAAAGAAAAAAGAGACTGGATGTTGACACTAAAAGTGAATGACATACATATTCCATTTAAATTGGATACTGGAGCACAAGTTAATGTGATATCAGAGACTGATTTTAAGAAAATTAGACCCAGACCAAAGATACATGGAATAAAAGTGAAAGTGACAGGATACTCAGGTACTGATATACCAGTGAAAGGAAAATGCATTGTCAAAGTGACACACAAGGACAGAGAGCACACGCTAGCATTCATCATGGTGCCAAAGGATGTGCCGGCCATACTAGGTTTAAAAGCCTGTGAGAGACTGAACCTGGTAAAGAGAGTCCTCGTTGTGGAAAGCGAAGGAGAGACAGTCTATGATGAACTCATGAAAGAGTACAACGACCTATTTAAGGGTCTAGGCTGCATTCCAGGAGAACACACGATCAGAGTAGATAAAAGTATGGCACCGGTCATACATCCATGCAGAAAAGTTCCATTTGCTCTTCAAAAGCAACTGAAGGCAGAGTTGGACAGGATGGAAAGCCTGAACGTGATTCAGAAGATAGATGAGCCAACTGAGTGGGTGAGTTCCCTCGTCATTGTGGACAAAAAGAATGGAAAGCTCAGAATTTGCCTGGATCCAAGAGATCTAACAGAGCAATAAAGAGAGAGCACTTCAAGCTTCCTACACGTGAGGAAATCATGTCACAGTTTTGCAAATGCAAAGTATTTCAGCAAGTTAGATGCATCATCAGGATTTTGGCAGATGAAATTGGACGAAGCAAGTTCAAGACTGTGCACGTTCAACAGTCCATTTGGGCAGATACAGATTCCTAAGGTTACCATTTGGCATGGCCTCAGCTCCTGAAGTGTATCACAAAACTATCCATATGATCTATGAGCACCTGGAGTGAGTTGATACATCAATGGATGACATCATAGTATGGGGAACCACGAGAACTGAGCATGACGAGAGACTGAAAAAAGTGCTAGAAGCAACAAGGAAAACAAACCTGAAGCTGAATAGAGAGAAATGCCAGCTCAGGGTGACAGAACTGACATTCGTGGGAGATATCCTTAGCAGTGAGGGCATCAGACCAGATCCCAGAAAGGTGTCCGCCATTGAGAATATGCCAAAGCCACAATGCAAAAAGGACGTGCAGAGGTTTAATGGAATGATCAACTACATGGGTAAATTCATATCCAACCTCTCAGAAAAGATGGCGCCACTGAGAAGACTAACTGAAAAGAACATAGATTGGGAATGGAATCATGAGCATGAGAAGTCATGGAGCGATCTAAAGAAACTGCTCACAGAGGAACCAGTTCTGAGGTTTTATGACCCAGCGAGACCCATCAAGATATCATCAGATGCATCACAGAGTGGGCTCGGTGCCGTTCTTCTGCAAAAATATGACTACTGGCAACCTATTGCATATGCATCGCGCTCAATGACAGACGCGGAGACGCGATATGCTCAAATAGAAAAGGAGCTGCTCAGCATCACATACGCCTGTGAAAGATTTCACCAGTTTGTGGCAGGACAAGCAATCAGTGTAGAGACTGACCATAAGCCCTTGATTGCATTGTTCCAAAAGCCACTAAATAGCTGTCCGCTTAGAATACAAAGAATGATGATCAGGCTGCAACGCTATACACTGACTGTTGCGTACACACCGGGTAAGCTGATGTATACAGCAGATACATTGTCCAGACCTGTTGACCCAAGTGAGCCCGCAAACACCACAATGGGTGAAAAAAGTGAACGCCTACGTGGACATGATCACAAGTGCACTGCCCATAGCAGATGCAAAAATGGAGCTCATAAAGACTGAGACAAACAAAGATGAAACACTGAGATGACTGAGGAAAAGCATCTTGGATGGATGGCCCAACATGAAGCAAGACTGCTCACCTGACATGGCAGAGTACTGGAACTGCAGGGCGGAACTATCAGTGGTCGAAGACATCATCTACAAAGGAAGTAAAATAGTTATCCCAAAGAGTCTGAGAAAAGAGATGCTAAAAAGGATCCATGGAGGACATCTGGGAACCGAAAAGTGTAAGAAAAGAGCACGAGAGGTGATGTACTGGCCACGAATCAACCAAGATGTGACAAATGAGGTGTCAAACTGCACAATATGCCTGAAATATCGAGCAAGCAATCCGGTAGAACCACTAAAGCCACACCCAGCGCAGACAGACCTTACCAGAAGGTAGGCGCTGACCTATTCGTATGTCAAGGGAATGACTATCTTGTAGTCACAGACTATTACTCCCTGTATCCAGAGGTGTGTAGACTGTACACCACCACTGCAGATGCTGTGATAACATGTATGAAAGCCATATTCTCCAGACATGGCATGGCAAGCAAGGTCTTCACAGGACAACGGACCCCAGTTTTACAATGCAAGTTTCCGACACTTTGCCAAAGAGTGGGACTTTGTCCACACAACGTCAAGTCCTCACTTTCCACAGTCCAATGGACTAGTGGAAAAATCGGTCCAGACAGTGAAAAAGACTGATGTACAAGGCAAAAGACAGTGGAACTGACTTCTACCAAAGCATGCTTGTATACCACACACCGCCGCTCGAGTGTGGTAAGTCACCAGCCCAACTCCTTATGGACGTCAGCTAAGGTCAAACCTACCATCCCAGAGAACCTCCTGAAAACAAAAGAGGGGGAGAAAGTGAGGAAGTTCCAAGAACAACAGAAAGAAAAGCAAAAGTACTACTATGACAGAGGAACACAAAACCTACGTGAACTCCACACTGGTGACCAAGTAAGGTTCAAAGACAAAACAAACATATGGACTCAGAAGGGAACTGTCCTGAGTGAAGTTCAACCAAGATCATACACCATTCAGACAGATGAGGGTGCTGTTCTGAGAAGAAATCGTCACGATCTTCTCATGGACCAGCCACAGCAAGTCAAAAGACTGATACTGTTGAACAACCTGATCACACAGCAGGTCAAAAGACTGATACTGTTGAACAACCTGATCACACAGCAGGTCAAAAGACTGATACTGTTGAACAACCTGATCACACAGCTGAGAAACCATCATCGGAGGCAACAACTCAGATTCAAGGACAATCAATCAGAAAATCCTCAAGACACGTGAAGCCTCCTGAGAGACTCATTGAGCAAATTTAAGGACTATTGTTATAGAAGGAAGTAATGTTATCTTATTCTTTCTTCAAGTTCTAGTGTATTTACATATTTCATGTGAACACACAAAGCAAGGTTAAAAAACCTTGATAATGATAATGATAATGTAAGTTCATTAAGTGTTACAGTTAAAATGCAGATTAATACAAAGAAACATGTTGTTAGTTAAAAGTAAAATACTTTTGTTTTAAGAAAGGAGATGTAATGATATCAGCAAATAGTGATGGTATTTGCCTGTTTGATTATGATGCCTTACCAGCATGTTTGCCTGATTGATTACTTATGCCTGACCAGCAGAGGGCATGTGAGAGACAAGCAGTTTGGTTTCAGTTTCATTTTAGAGGGATCTCAAAGATGGTGTCTCCTGTGATGCAGTTAAATTACTGAACAAACTTTAGATTAAAAGACATTCTCTTTCATAAATGTCTCGTCATTGAACCCACATACAAATCGATACAAGGTGGAGAGTGAGGGAGGGAGGGGAGAGTGAGGGAGGGAGGGAAAGTGAGGGAGGGAGGGGAGAGTGAGGGGGAGAGTGAGGGGGAGAGGGAGGGAGTGAGGGGGAGAGGGAGGGAGTGAGGGGGAGAGTGATGGAGGGAGGGGGAGAGGGAGGGAGGGGGAGAGTGAGGGAGGGGGAGAGTGAGGGAGGGGGAGAGGGAGGGAGGGAGGGGTTGAGAGTGGGGTGGAGAGTGAGGGAGAGAGGGTGAGAGTGAGGGAGGGAGGGGGAGAGTGAGGGAGGGAGGGAGGGGGAGAGTGAGGGAGGGAGGGGAGAGTGAGGTGGAGAGTGAGGGAGTGTGAGGAGTGAGTGAGGGGGAGAGTGAGGGAGGGGAGAGTGAGGGGGGAGAGTGAGGGAGGGGGAGAGTGAGGGAGGGGGGAGAGTGAGGGGGAGAGTGAGGGAGGGGGAGGGTGAAGGAGGGGGGAGTGAGAGAGGGAGGGGGAGAGTGAGGGAGAGTGAGGGGGAGAGTGAGAGAGGGAGGAGGGGAGAGAGAGGGGGAGAGAGAGGGAGGGAGGTGGAGAGAGAGGGAGGGAGGGGAAGGAGGGAGGGAGAGAGGAGAGGGAGGGGAGAGAGAGATGGAGGGTGGGGGAGAGAAGGGAGGGTGGGGGAGAGAGGGGAGGGAGGGGGGAGAGAGAGTGAGGGAGGGGAGAGGGGAAGGGAGGAGGGGAGAGAGGAAGGAGGATAGCGAGGGAGGGGGAGAGAGAGGGAGTGGGTGAGAGAGAGGGAGGGGGTGAGAGAGGGGGTGAGAGGGAGAGCGAGGAGGGGGGAAGGGAGGAGGGGCGAGGAAGGGAGGGGGAGAGAGAGGGAGGGAGGGGGGAGAGAGGAGGGAGGGGAGAGAGAGGAGGGAGGGGAGTGGGAGGGAGGGGGGAGAGAGAGGGAGGGAGGGGGAGAAGGAGGAGAGAGGTGGATAGAGAGGGAGGTGGGAGAGTGAGTGAGGGTGAAAGATGGAGGGAGGGTGAGAGAGGGAGGGAGAAAGGGGAAGAGAGAGGGAGGGGAGGGAGGGTGCTGGAGAATGAGGGAGGGAAGGGGCCTAGAGTGGGAGGTAGGGATGGAGGGGGCATTAGAGGGCTGAGAGGGCTAGTGAGGGAGGGGAGATGCCTAGAGAGGAGGGTACGGCTAGAGAGGGAGAGGAGGGAGGGAGAGATGGCAGAGAGGGAGGGAGGGAGAGGGACAGAAAGACAGAGAGCGAGGGAAGGAGGGAGCTAGAGGGATGTAAAAAGAGGGTTTGGGAGGGAGGGGACTAAAGTGGGAGGGGGGCTAGAGAGAGAGGGGACTATAGAGAGAGGGGGCTAGAGAGAGAGGGGGCTAGAGAGACAGGGCTAGAGACGGGTGCTGAAGAGATGAAGCAAGAGGGGGCCCGAGAGAAATGGAGGGAGAAGGGACTAGAGAGGGAGGGAGAGGGGGCTAGTGAGAGAAGGAGGGGGCTAGAGAGGGTGGGAGGGAGGGAGGTGGGGCTAGAGAGTGTGGGAGGGAGGGAGGTGGGGCTAGAGAGTGTGGGAGGAAGGGACGTGGGGCTAGAGAGGGTGGGAGGGAGGGAGGTGGGGCTAGAGAGGGTGGGGCGATGATAGAGCGGGAGACAGGGAAGGAAGGAGGGAGGGAAGGAAGGAGGGGGGCAAGGGAAGGAGGGGGCAAGGGAGGGAGGGGATAGGGTGTTAGAAAGGGAGGGTGGGTGTTAGCGAGAGAGGGTGAGGTTTAGGGAGGGAGGGGGCTAGAGAGAGAGTGGGAGGTAGGGAGGGAGGGGGGCTAGAGAGAGAGAGGGAGGGGGCTAGAGAGAGAGAGAGAGAGGGTTAGAGAAGGGGGGGGGCAGCTAGAGAGGGGGTGCTAGAGAGGGAAGGGGCTAGAGAGGGACAGAGAGAGGGAGGGAGGGAGGGTGAGGGAAGGGGCTAGAGAGGGAGGGAGGGAGGGGGGTTAGAGAGGGCCGCTCAAGAGAGGGGGTGGGGGAGGGATACTTGAGAGTGAGGGATCTCGAGAGTGGGGGAGAGTCAGGTGGCTCGGGAGAATGGGGATGGGAGAGAGGGAGAATGAGGGTCAAGAGTAGGAATGGGAATGGGAGAGAGGGAGAATGAGGGTCAAGAGTAGGAATGGGGAGAGAGAGAGAGAATGAGGGTCAGGAGAAGGGATGGGGAGAGAGAGAGAGAATGAGGGTCAGGAGAAGGGATGGGGAGAGAGAGAATGAGGGTCAGGAGAAGGGATGGGGAGGGAGAGAGAATGAGGGTCAGGAGAAGGGATGTGGAGAGAGAGAGAGAATGAGGGTCAGGAGAAGGGATGGGGAGAGAGAGAGAGAATGAGGGTCGGGAGAAGGGATGGGGAGAGAGAGAGAATGAGGGTCAGGAGAAGGGATGTGGAGAGAGAGAGAGAATGAGGGTCAGGAGAAGGGATGGGGAGAGAGAGAGAGAATGAGGGTCGGGAGAAGGGATGGGGAGAGAGAGAGAATGAGGGTTGGGAGAAGGGATGGGGAGAGAGAGAGAGAATGAGGGTCAGGAGAAGGGATGGGGATGGGAGAGAGGGAGAATGAGGGTCGGGAGAAGGGATGGGGAGAGAGAGAATGAGGGTTGGGAGAAGGGATGGGGAGAGAGAGAATGAGGGTTGGGAGAAGGAATGGGGTATCGGAGAGAGCAAGGCAGGGAATGACAGTCGTGGGATGGGGGTCAGAGAGAGAGGGAGATTGGTGAGAGTGGTAATTGGGGAGAGAGGGAGATTGGGGGGTGTGGATGGTGAGTTGGGGAAAGAGTGACTGGGGGTTGAGGGGTTTGGGGCTCGAGTGGGGTGGAGAGAGGAAAACTGGGGAATGGTGTGGGCACAGGGACCAGCATTTTCTGCAAAGCTGTGAGCAGCAGTAAAATTGTGAGTGGGAGCAGAGCGAGGATCAGCCAGTAAACGGTTGTGAAACCTGGGGTCCTTTCTGTGGGAAAGATGGTTTCCACTGATGGGCGAATGGGGAACAAGGAGACAGAGACCAAAGAGTCTCACTGGAAGAATCAAGGGGGAAGGAAGGAGGAGGGTTCTTGAACTGAAGGCTATTAGACCGTGGGTTGCTTCACCACAAGTGGCTATTGATGTAGACTAGGACTTAATTTAAAAGGGAATGGGATAAATATCAAAGGATCTGGGGTGGGGGGAGTGGTTTACATGAGCGAGCACCGGCACAGGCTGAATGTACTGTCATTTCTATCATTCTATGTAAACTCTCCTTCATTGACTCCAAGCCAGGGAGTGGTTTAGACATGTTGATGTTGAGCTGAGTTTGGACAATGTGAGAAGTGCTCCAAACCCTGAGCCCAATGCCCCTTTGTGTGATCTCTTGGTTTGGTTCAGGCCAGTCTGTGACGTGTGAAGTCCAAGTACAAATAGGCTGTGACTGAAGCTCCCAGTTCAGAGTTGTCACCTTCACACAGAACCTGAGTCCAAAGCAAAGTCCAAGGAGATCGGAAGAGAGATTGGGCCTCTTAAAAGCAACATTAACTGGGGAGCCAGACAGCACCTTGTGCAGTGCAGGGGGATTCTGGCTGTAGTTTCAGGGTGAAGATCAATCGGTTATATGATTACTATTAGCTATAGGATATCAGAGCTTACACCCTATTACTATCAGTAAGTTATTGTATTATTATTGGTTATGAGGGGAATCTGAGGGTTACCAGTATTACTATTAGTTATTGGTACAATTTCAGCGAGATACTATTAGTTACTGGTGGAATAACAGTTCCTCCCACCTCTGGTTTCCACTCTGCGAATCGCTCCCCCACCTTCGGTTTCCCTTCTTCACCTGGCCTTCTGGTCTCGGAGCCGCGAGCAAAGATATCCAACTACAGATGTCATGTGGTCAGAACGTCACGTGATCAAATCTCCAGGAATGCCTCCAACCAGTGTAAGCAACCCTAGTTAAATAACCTGCAAAGCATTGAATAAAAAAATGTTACAGGATATAAAAGATAATCAGGGAGGTGATACTCCAACAAAAAAGAACAAAGGAATGTGCAAATAGTGTAGGGTGAAAAGACATGAGAAACACAAAAACTGGAGAAAATAGAGCATCAGATCTGCAGTTGAAGCAGAAAATGCAAGCAAAACACAATGGGGGGAATTTTAACTGCCAAGGACAGATGGGGAGGGGGCGGAGGGAGGCAGTTGGGGGGTTAAAAATAATGGGAAACCCAGCCCCAACATGCCCACTCCCGGTTTTAACGGAGGGGCGGGCGATTAATCTCCTCTCCGGAGGCGTGCCTAAGATTTTATCGCTGTTCCAGATTTAACCCTGGACAGCTGAAAGGGTGCGAGAATGGCTGGATGGAACAGGTAAGTGCCTTCCCAGCACTGCTTGTGGGCCAAGAGCAGCAGGAGTGCTTCCGCCCAGCACCCACCCCCCCCAACACCCCACAAGCAAACCTGCTTCCATCGCTGCAATCGGACCAACTACCCCCAATATCCGACTCTTCTCTCCCCACCATGTCTAACTCTCCCCTGTACACCCACTTTCCTATCAGTGGCCTGGTGCCGCAGGCCTATCCACCCGACAGCCAGACAGCCTCTTTATTTGGCTGGCTGCGGCCGGGAAATGGATTCAAACATTTTTTAAGTGGCCCTGCCGTTAATTTCACTAGGACCTCTGGGAAACCCATACTTCCTGGTTTCCCGGCTGCTGAACCTCCACCCCCACTCTCTCCCCACTATTATCGGGGCCAATGGGTCTGCCAATCCAAAGAAGAGAAAAAACTGGGCCAACGCCATTAGAGCCCACCAACACTGACAAAGAGTCTTGCACTAAACATCAACCCACTCCCTTATTCCCAGGTTTTTTTTTTTTAAAAAGGTTTCCCAGACTCCTGTTCAATACTGGAACTTCATTTTATAAACTGACCACTTCTCAGTCTCTGTTCTGTACTTTCAATATGTTGCAGTTCGGTTTTCTTTCTTTTAAAAGTCATACTTTACTCCGTGTATAAAGTCTTAGCAAAAAGTAAATGTGAGTAAACAAACTAAAAGTGGTTCTGGACATTAAGGGCTCGATTTTGCCATTGGGGTCAGGCTGGGGCGTGTCAGGTGGTTTTCGTGTCAGGACCCCGACTCCGATGTGAAGTGGGAAAAAAGTGTGATTTTCCCCTAATTGGGCACTTGATCTCCAGCATGTGGGAACCCCTGGCCCAATTAGTCTTTCCATCCTGAAAGTCGCCTCTGGTGACGTCATCAGTGCTGCTGGATTTAAGGCTTGCAAGCAGCTTTGCTTCTTCTGGAGACTGCAAACTTTATGCCCATTGCTGTGATCGCTTCATTCAACAAATATGTCCAGCAGTAGGCCAAAGTGTGCTCCATGGTTTGATGACGCCGCCCTGCAAGCTCTGGTGGAGGGAGCAAGATCAAATAAGGAGGTGGTCTTCCCTTCCTCAGGGAGGAAAAAGCCTCCCCAGCAGACTAAAGCTGTGTGGCTGCAAGTGGCCCAGGAGGTCAAATCAATGTCTTTTGCCGCTGAACCTGGCTGCAGTGCAGGAAGAGGTTTCATGACCTCCGCACAGGAAAAGTGAGTATGCCTTTCCCATCACCCTCAATCTGATTCCCATCGCCTCTCCTCACCAGCACTCAGCTTTGCCAACCTCTTCCTCCACATCCCACTTGACACTGACATCCCTGCACCCTTACCCATTCCCTCTCTCTGTATGTTCACATTCACTTAACTATTCGACTATGCAGCCCTCACACTCCCTATCGCTGTGATGCTATGACAACAACTTACAACACACAGGGAGGGCCCTTGGTCTTGGCACCTCACTCCATCTTTGTCTCCTTCTAAGCATCTATGCTACGGAATCTCTACACTCAATCCTTCATTTTCACTCAAGCTCCACTTGTGTCCCTCATTACAGGAAAAGAGAGCCCACAGTAAGAGGGAGAGGGTGAGGACAGGAGGAGGGCCACCCTTAGTAGCCCAGCTCACCACTGCAGAGGAGGCGGCCCTGGAGATTGTGGGAGCGGAGGAGGATGCGCAAGTGGGGGACGGACAGACGGGTGCATCACAGCAAGCTGGTGACAGAATAGCTTTGCATCGCTCTCATTGACATTGCATGAGTAACTGCTAATGATTCTGATGGTCTAACAGATTGACTTATGATCATCTGCACAATTCAATGTGCATGCAAACTTTACCTCACATCTCCAACTCTTTCCTTTACTCCCCCAGAGGACCATCGACAGCCCCCGTCCCCACTGTCCAAGAGGAAGAGCCTGAGCTTCAAGACTCCTCAGAGGAAGCTGCAACCTCTGAAGGCATAGCGTCAGCAGAATTCAGCGCACCCAGCACCAGCGCAGACACTCACACCTCGGTGGGAACTGCGCGAGATAGTTTAGTGTTGTCACCTGGTGTATCACAGCTCACAAGTGAGCATCAGCAGATGGTGGAGACAGGGACAGCAGTGGAGAGTCCTCGTCAGAGGGCGCAGGACTCTGCCAGCTCGGCTCGGCTGCATGTCAACTCTGTGCCTCCGGGTCCATCAAGAAGAAGAGCGGTGCTGGAACTCCAGGAAGAGGTGCAGGAGTCTCTGGCAGGTTTAGTCTGCAGGGTCGCTGCGAGTGTGGAGTCCATCGCTAACATGAGCAGAGCCTTTGTGGAGGCGTTGGCGCATGAACGCATCACCACGAAAAGGATGGCAACCTCCGCGGAAAGGATGGCTACCATAGAGGAGAGGATGGCTACGGCGACATCTCTTGAGGAGCGATGGTCAGCTATTGAGCAGAGAAACCAGACCTTCATGGAAGTCCTCTGGAGTAGGACTTCCAGCGCAGGAATGGGTCCTCATGGCCCCCCTGAAGTGCAGCAAGGTGCTGTCCAGCCACTTGCTTGGTCTGAAGTGGGGCTAACCCATGAGAGGGATGTTGGTGGCAGACAACAAGGAAGTGGGGGCTCCTCTCCAAGCGCTCACACGGCCATGCCACTGCAGAGCCCTCGGTCAGAGCCCCACCAGAGTCCCCACCCAACTGAGATCGGCGTCTCAACCCCTGCACAGCTGCAGGAGCAGCAGACTGTTGCCGAGCCCTCACAGGTTCGCAACCCCAGAGGACGCCCGCCAAAGGTGTTGAGACAGGAGCAACAAGAAAGTGAGCAAGGGGCCTCCACATCTGCTGAAGCTACAGGGGAAGCACCACGTAGGAGCACGTGTAAGAGGAAGATAATGCACAAATAGTCACAAGGGTAGTCACTTGGGTGTAATGTGTTTAATTTTGAAAAGCCATCAGTTGCTTATTGTCATAAAAAATTCTGATGGCAAACTGTTGCAGTTGTGGCGTGTGCCATTTCGCTAATGGGACTTCCACATTGAGGGCTTAGGGCGACTTGCAATTGTTAGTATGGTGGTCAGAGTGATAAGAATCCGCAGGTTCTTAACCATTGTCGATGGTCTGATAAGGTGCGAGGCAAAAGTGTTTGATTGTGCAGGCTAAGCAAATCTGGCCAAGATGAGTGCATCCCTTGCATCCCGGGCAGCAATGTGGTCACGTGCTGGCGCCTTCTGGCCTGTGCAGCTTCAGGTGGGTGAGCAGCAGCTTGGCGCTCCTGTTGTTGCTGCTGCTGTTGGTGGTGCAGTTGTTCATGGTTCTGCTGCTGCCACGGCTGGTCTTCGTCCGAATCTGATGTACAGATGGAAAGGAAATAAATGGTTCCCATGCTTCTGGTATATGCCTCAGTTCAGGACGTGCTCAGTCAAAGTGGCGAGAGGGGTTTCCCAGGAGGTCACACTGGAGATGGGTGTCAGGCTCCAAACTTCCACAACAATGGGTATGCCTGCTAAAAGTTCCCCCAGACCTGAGACAACAAAGTTCTGCCACATGCAAACGATCATTGGTGAAAACCCCTTTTTAATGGTGGCGCTGCAGCTGTTAGTAAGCAGTCCACTTGTGAGGCCGCCAGGATTCACTGGCGTGTTCCAGAGGAGAGGTGCAGGACGTGGGAAAAGTGGTAAAATCAGAAAGGCCTCACAAAATGGGATTATAAAGGCACTTAACTGGTTGTTAAGGGCCTTAAGGGCCTATCCCGCCTCTTGGAGGCGGGATGGAAACGGGGTCAGAAAACACGCATTTGGGAAAATTGCTCGGAGGCGGGATGGAGGCGGGATCGGGCCCTCCCCCCATTTTTTGCGATTTTACCACCTCACACGCCTCCAATCCCGCCTCCTCGGGCCTGACAAAATCGAGCCCTAATTCTCTTTTTACTATTACCGAGTTTTGCTCCCATATGAAAGTTAGCTCCCCCAAATATGTACTCGTCAAGGACCGTGAAAGCCCTGTTAAAGGTTTTTAGTGATACAATTATGGACACTCGCACAGGGGTAAAAGAAGCAAAAAATAAGAACTTAACTCACTGTTATAAATTCAGGTCTGCCATAGATATCTTCTCAGGTTCCGTGACATCAGTTGTTCCCATAAGTGAAAATCCATATCTTTTATGTTCCAGAGTTGACTCACGCCGTCCAATATCTACTTTTCTGATAGTGTATCCCAGGAGATATAATTATGCATGCTTCTTGCTTCCATTACAACTGAATATTGTGTCCTTTGCATGTACCCCTGTATAAACAACATGTAAATGATTAAAGGCGCTAGAAAAATAATCCATCCATTGATATATTCAGGGTAAAGCCTCATTGTTGACTAGTCCAGATTTAGTTATTCTCTCTGGGAACAGGTTCTTAAGCAATAAGTCTGTGGTTTAACGCTGAGATCTATCATAAGTTCAAGGATAAAGCAAGCTAGTAACCTTCAGAAAACTATGTACTGTGTGAGCTATGGGGGTGGTTTGTGGTGGATGGACAGTATGTGGCCACCAGATGGAGAAAAAGTCCCCCTCTCACTCCAATTCAGGTGAAGGCCACACCCACCTCCAACACACCTGGGGCAAACCTACCCATTAGCTCAGGAGTTCAAAAGGCAAACTAGTGCATCCCTTCAGGGCCAGTACCTGAGGAGAAAGCCAGGACAAAGCCAAGACTGCTGTTGAAAACCAGCTTGCAGCTGCCACAGAGAGGTCTACTATTGAACTCGGGTGGAATATTGTTTAGTTCTGAGAGCCTGATATGATCCCTGGACCGGCTGAGAAAGATCCAGTGGTAAAGTAACCCTGGCTTATTGTTTTTTGGAGGAAATTGATTTAAGGACTGCCTTCCTAACCACCCGGGGCAGGTGATGGTTTTGTTCTTCATTGTTTTTTGAGCGTCGTATGTTTTTGGATTTTGACAGGCGTGAACCTTTTTCCCCGTTTTCTAAAAATAAAACACAGCTAACTGCTGTATTTCATTTACCAATCTTGTGACTGTGCTTGTGTCCTCCACCCCCCGCATCAACACACCCTTCGGTCTAGGTGGTGGTTGATTACAACTGTTAAGAACACTTCTTGTGTTATTTTACATCCTGTAATTTATTGTTTAGCAGTCTGGACTGAAATTAACATAATCACAATTATTTCTCCAGTATTATTATCAAAAATTCACACAATGCAGAAGCGTGGTGCCTATAGCAGCAGGCTGTGCAGAAACTATTTGTAGAAGTCTACATAAATTGTAAATGTAAGTGTAGAAAGGCAATACTGTAAAATGTAACATTGTAAGATTGTTGTGGGAGGGGAACAACAAGCCATAGCAAAGAGTTAGGTCAAGGTACAAGCCACATTGAATCCATGACAGAGAAAAAAAAGAATGCGTACCATTTTCCCGTTCCCACCCCACACCCGCATTAGTTTACATCCTCTTCCACAGCTCTAGTTATTGAGGTTATTGGTCCCAGTTCTGTTCAGGTGTAAGTCGTGCCATCTGTACAACTCACTCCTGCCCCAGAACTGTTCCCAATGCCCCAGGCATCTAAAACCTTTCCTCCTACACCACACTTCTAGCATTTCTCTCTCTAATCCGACTGTTTCTGTATTGGCTAGCACATGCACTGGTAGTAATCCTGAGACGACTATCTTTGAGGACCTGCTTCTTAATCTACTGCCTAACTCCTGGCACTCTCTTTGTACATGAATCTTATTCATCCCCGTATCATTGGTTCCAATATAAACCACAACTTTTTGTTCAACACCTTTCTTTAGCAAATGCTTCTGCATCCATTCGATTACATTATCTTATCCAAACAGCTGGGAGGTAATGCACCATTCATTATTTACATTTATGATTGCAGAAATGATGTCTACTCTTTTCACTAAAATCATCCAAAGAATCTGCAAAGGGATATAGACAGGCTAGGTGAGTGGGCAAACATTTGGCAGATGGCGTATAATGTGGGAAAGTGCGAGGTTATCCACTTTGGCAGGAAAAATAAAAAAGCAAATTATTATTTAAATGGAGATTACAAAATGCTACATTTCAGAGGGACCTGGGGGTCCTTTGGCATGAAACACAAAAATTTAGCATGCAGGTGCAGCAAGTAATCAAAAAGGCAAATGGAATATTGGCCTTTATTGCAAGGGGGCTGGAGTATAAAAGCAGGGAAGTCCTGCTACAAATGTATAGGGTATTGGTGAGACCACACCTGGAGTACGGCGTACAGTTTTGGTCTCCTTATTTAAGGAAGGATATACTTGTATTGGAGGCAGTTCAGAGACGATTCACACGATTGATTCCTGAGATGAGGGGGTTGACTTATGAAGAAAAGTTGGGCCTACACTCCTTGGAACTTAGAAGAATGAGAGGTGATCTTATTGAAACATAAGATACTGAGGGGGCTCGACAAAGTAGATGCAGAGAGGATGTTTCCCCTCGTGTGGAAATCTAGAACTCGGGGACATAGCTTCAGAATAAAGGGTCGCCTTTTAGAACTGAGATGAGAAGGAAGTTCTTCTCTCAGAGGGTCATAAATCTGTGGAATTCTCTGCCCCAAAGAGCTGTGGAGGCTGGGTCATTAAATACATTTAAGGTGGAGATAGACAGCTTTTTACAAGATTGGGGAGCGGGCAGGGAAGTGGCTTTGAGCCCAAGATCAGCCATGATCTTATTGAATGGCGGAGCAGGCTCGAGGGACGAAGTGGCTTATTCCTGCTCCTATTTCTTATGTTCTTATTACTAAGGCACTCTAAGCAGCGCTGAACAGACCCGACACCAAGCGGCGGGGAAGGCAATTGACATCATTAAATGCCTTGTTAACAGCCAATTAAGTATTATTTTCTGCCTACCTTTTAATTTTAAGTGTTCCCCCATGGGTTACACACTGCTCGGGGAACACATCAGCTCAGCATGTCGTAAGTGGATTCAGCATTGAATTATCTCATGACCTGACAGCTGCCAAAGTTGTATAAAAGATCCCATGTTACAGCTGTTTACTTTCAAAGCTCAGAAACTGTTGGTTACTGCATTTGGAAGATATATTGAGCTTTCTGCAGCTTGCAAGTGTTTGCAGCCAACTCTCTATCCAGTGTCACCTCATCGGAACAACCTCTCTCACCATTGACAGATCACTTCTGTCATCTCAACCTCACCTGCCATCTATTCCATCAGCATCGGTGCCCTTGAAAAAAATCTCACCTTGGTCCTCCAAATCCCACCACACTCAGCCCCAACACCAGCAACAGCAACAATACCAACCTTCTCTGCAATCAACTGATGCTGCAGAGGACACAGGGCATAAGCACCCGATCACATTGCTGCCCAGGAGGCCAGGGATGGCTTCACCATGGCCAGATTTACTTCACTTGATGCTGCACACCCTGGCTGCCACTTGATACGCCAGGTTGGCACCACCCCACACCAACACCATAAAGCATCCCTGCAATGCCCAAGCCATTCCTTTCACACTCTTCGCCATTGCGGGGGTACCGTTATGTCTCACCATTCACTGCAACTCACTAAGCCACTTCCAAAGGTGCACACAAATCAGTTCAAGAACGCAAAGTGTTGAAAATAAAGATTTCAATGTTTGACAGCACATTAACAGAAACTTCACATGAATATTGGATAAAACATCCAAGTGGCTACTCTTGTGTGTTGTTCATTGGTATGATTGCACTAGGATGAGTGTGAGTGTGAGGGGTGGCTAGTGAGATGGGGATGTGATAATACAGAGAGGGATGGGTGGAGGTGCAAGGTAAGTGGTGTGAATAAGGATGTGCAGGAGTAGGGTAGGGAAGGCAGAGTGATGGGGATGTGATGAGTGGCACAGCAGGATGAGGTTGAGTGTGGCTTTACAGTAATGCTTCGTGATCTACTGAGATCATTGAAAGGTTGTGCCACTGCAGCCTGGTCTTCCTGACAACATCCCTGCTTGTGTCCTCCTGTGCAATGTGCAACCAGGCTGCGTTGGTGTCCTTGGGAGGTCTCTTCTGCCCACTGGAAGGTAAGAGAACCTACCTGCGTGCTGTGACTCCTGAGCATATGGAGGGAGTCATGGGAGTGCCTGGGTGCAGCCCTGCACCTCTGTGCAGTCATTGCCAGTGTTTGCAGCACCTCAATGCTGTAGAACACTGACAACAGAACTGTCAAAAACAATTTGGACATGGCCCCTTTAAGGAAACAGGCTTATGACACGTCATCGGATGTCGTCATCAGATCCGCTTCCTTTTAATTGGCCGGGAATCTCGCTGGGCAGGCTTAAATAAGCCCAATCAACGTAAAATCACTTCAACAGAGCGGGATGGAGCAGGCAGCGGGCTGGGACCGTGCTACCGACCCCGGCCACCCCGGACCCACCTCGTAGGCAAAATCACGACTGCACATTCCAGAAATCCCACCGTATATGATGTATGTCTCCTGCTGTCCCTTCAGCTCAGTGACTTCGAGATTGAGTGAATATAACTCCAGACACTTTCTGCAAGCATGTTGCCCTGGATGCTCTAGCCATTCAGTAACTCCTATATCTGCAATTGTAACCCTTTTGAACTGTATTTAGCTTTTGTTGTACGATATATAAAATTTTAAAGCAAGCTCCCTCTGCAGTCTCTCCCTGTCCTCTGTGCTCCTCTCACTAGTTTACTGCACACCCAGACAGCATATTTGTATACACCAACTACTACATAATTCCTCATTAAGAAAAGTAAATAAAATTTCTCATTTATCAGTCTATAGCTTCAGGCCAAATGTTCCTTTAGTGCTGAATTAGGCTAAACCCCCTCCCTTAAATGTCTCACACTTTGGTTTTCTATTACAAATAAAAAGTAGCTAGTTTTTCTTTTTAATTGTGTGGAAAGGTTCGTTGGAAAAAACTCATCTAACTTCCTACCCCAGGTAGTCTGTCAATTTCATTTAGGGCAGGAGATCGTCATTCTGTCATTTTTTCTCATGCTGCAAGTCAAGATTACAGCATCAACTTCATTGCATAGATACTTGCAGGGTTCCATGTCAAATGTATGGAACAATTTTTAAAATCCTGATGAATATTTATTTCCTGTGGAAGAAGATCCTGGACAAATCATTAAGCAAATAAAGGATAACTAAATGAAAACATATTCACCATGGCTACTATCTCACTGATAAGGAGCTCAGATATTGATCATTTCATGACTGCATCCTGGGCTCCTCTCAATCAGATCCAAATTCATATATTCTAAATGGCTGCCACACGGAGCATTTCTCCCAAACTCAATGGCCTGGATATTGCGGTCAGCGGTGAAGGAACGGCGCTCGTCGTTCATTACGCTTACAGATGCCCATAGACTGTCTGTTGGCGTTTGCGCGGCAATGTACGGTAATTAGAGAGCCATTTCAGCACGGTGCCCTCTACAGGAGATCTGGGACCTGCATGAACAGGGCAAGCAACAGCGTGTCTCTTCAACCAATCAGATTGAAGAATCCTCACTGAGACACACAAGTTTTCCGTACCTGGGTGGGTCGGGTGCAGGTGGTTGCCATGGCAGGTCGCGACCCCATTCCTGATTCCATGCCGCTCCTCAGAGCGACTTTGTGTTGATGGAGTCTATTAATACCGCCCTGTGCGTTACCCGGCCCAACTAAATGGTGCGGGTCTAATGACGTCAGCGATGACGTGTTTTCAGCTGGGATATTTAAAGGAGCCATGGCCACATTGCATTTGAAGGTTGGTCTAGGAGTGTGCAGGCAGCACACTGCACAATTGGACTGCTGGAAAGAGTGCCAAATATTACTGCACTGAGGGAGTTCTCCAATGACTCCCTCTACATGCTTGAGGAGGGAGTCAGAGCACGCAGGGAGGTCCTCTTCCCTTCTAATGAACAGAGGAGACCTCCCCAGGGGGCCAAAAGAGCCTGGCTCCAAATAGAACAGGAGGTGAACAGCAGGGATGTGGTGACGAGGGCCTGGGTGCAGTGCTGGAAACATTTCAATTATCTCATTAGATCAGGAAAGGTGAGTGCAAAGCCACACTCAACTTCATCCTGCTGTGCCTCTCATCATATCCCCATCACTCTGCTTTCCCAACTCCGAGGCTGCCCATCCTTACTCACACCAACATACCTTGCACGTCCACCCATCCCTCTCTCTCTATCTACCTTATCACATCCCCATCTCACTAGCCACCCCTCACACTCACCCTCATCTTGATGCAATCATACCAACTAACAACACACAAGGAGGCCACTTGGCTTTGGCACCCCACTCCATCATAATCTCCCTCTAAAGATGTAACCCATCCATTCCTTACACTCACTCCATCACTCTCACTAAAACTTCTCTTCTTTCCCTCCTTGCAGGAAATGAGAGACCACAATAAGAAGGAGAGGGAGAGAACCAGAGGTGGAACGCCATCATTGGCGACCCTAACATCAGCAGAGGAGGCTGGCTTGGAAGTTTCTGGCGTCGCCGAGCAGCTGGAGGTGGGAGGCGGAGAGAGGGGGACATCTCAGCAACCTGGTGACAGAATTACATATCATACATCTACATGGCATACATCAGTCACTCATATGGGGACTGATGTTATCAGCCACTGAATGGTCATCATGGTATGTGTACCCATTCTTCGAATGACATATCTAACTCATCTTTTACTCTCCCACAGGTCCATCAAGAGCCCCCCCTCCCCCACTGTCCAGACAACTCCTCAGAGGAGCCTCCAGCATCTGAGGGTGCACCATCAACAGACATAAGCGCACACAGCGCCAGCGCAGATACGCACACCTCGGTGGGTCCCACACAAGATAGAGCAGTGTTGTCACCTGGTGTCTCACAACTCACAAGTGAGCAAGAGCAGATGGTGGAGACAGGGACAGCAGTGGAATTCCCCGTCAGAAGGCACAGCATGCTCCCAGCTCTGCTCAGCTGTATGCAGACACTGAGCCTCAGGAGCCATCCAGAAAGAGGGCATTCCTGGAGATGCAGCAAGAAGTGCTGGAGGCTTTAACAGGTTTTTCGAGCGCGATGTCTGCAAATGTGCAGAGAATAGAGGAGTCCATCTTCAAAATGAGCACTACCATGTCGCAAGCGATGGCGATGGTGGGCTCTTCCATGGATAGGATGGCCACCTACATGGAGCAGCTAATGCGCCACTCATGGGAGCACATGGTCTCCATGAAGAATAGATGGTTGTCTATGAAGAATAGATGACAGATGCTCATAGACCTCCTGTCTAGGAGGGATGTCAAAGTAGATGTGGGTCCTCATGGCTCCACTGCTGTGCAGCAAGGTGCTCTCCAGCTCCTTGCTAGCAGGGAAGTGCAGGTGGCTCATGAGAAGGATGATGGTGAGAGGGGACATGGAAGTGGGGGCTCATCTCAAAGTGCTCACACTTCTCCCCCATTGCCACCCCCTCAGTCGGAGCCCCAGATGGCTCCTCGGATCGCGATGGCTGAGTCTTCCCCTGCACAATCGCAGGAGGTGCAGACTTTGGCGGGGCCATCAGAGGCTCCAAAACCCAGAGGACGTCTGCCAAAAGCATCTAAGCAGTCGCAACAGAGAAGTGAGCTGGCTGCTTCTACCTCTGTTGAAGCCACAGTGGTAGTGCCTCGTAGAAGCACGCGTAAGAGAAAAATGAAACACAAGTAGATTCACAAGGGTAACCACTTAGGTGTTTTGTTAAATGATTGTGTAATGTTTCCGTTACTGTAATATCACACGTAAAAATCTTTATTTTCACCAGTTTCCGGTCATGGACAAATTTGTGTGCACCTTTGGAAGTAGCTTAGTGAGTTGGAGTAAATGGCGAGACATAACGTTACCTCCAGCAATGGTGGTCAGTGTGAAAGGAATGGCTTGGTCACTGTAGGGATACTTTATGGTGTTGCTGTGGGTGGTGCCAACCTGGCGCAGCATGTGGCAGCCCTATTGGTGTAATGCATAAAGTTAAGTAAATCTGGCCATGATTAGTTCCTCCCGGGCAGCAATGTACTCAGGTGTTGGTGGGATCTGGACCACAGCTTCCTCCTGCTCCTCCTCCTCCTCCGCCTCCTCTGAAGAGGCTGTGTGCTCAGTGCCTTGCTCCTCATGCAGCGTTAATCCTCGCTGCTGCGTTATGTTGTGCAGGGCACAGCAGACCACAATGATTCTGGAGACCCTGGCTGGTGCTGCTGCTGAAGCGTATTTTGAGCATGCCTTTTGTCTGCTCTGTGACACATCTGGTGGAAATGTGGCTTTCATTATATTTCTCCTGAGCCTCAGTACTTGGTCTCCTCAAGGTTGTTATGAGCTATGTCTTCAGTGGTTAGCCCTTGTCTCCAAGCAGCCAGCCGGAAAGTCTGTTTGGAGGAGCAAAGAGCTAAGGGACTGGTGCAGGATGAAAGAGTCATGGCAGCTGCCAGGGAATTTTGCACACACATGTATGATGATCTTCCTATGGTTGCAGACAAGCTGCATATTGAGGGAGTGGAAGCCCTTGCGGTTGACAAAGACTCCTGTGTGATGATGGGGTGCCCTGATGGCCAAATGTGTGCAGTCGATGATGCCCTGCACACATGGGAAGCTAGCCAGAGAGGCAAAGCTGAGCGCCCGCTCAGTAACACTGGCTTCATCGGTGGCAAAGTTGATATAATTCGCTGACTTGTCAAAGAGGGCATATCGGTGACTGTGTAATGTATGTGTGGGTGGCTGACTGCGAGATGCCGCAAATGTCTGCTGCAGATCCCTGGAAGGAGCCTGAGGCAAAGAAGTTGAGGGCGGTAGTGACTTTGACAGCCACTGGTAAGGAGTGTCCATCAGGTCCTCTGGGCTGCAAGTCTTGTTCCAGCAAGCTGCATATGTCTGCAACGACCTGGCGCGATATCCTGAGCCTCGTTTGGCACTGCTGCTCAGTCATGTTGAGGAAGCTCATCCTCTGCCTGTATAACCTGTGTTGGGGGTATCACCTCTGGCATGGTGCAGCCCTGCGCTGATGCCCTCTGTCCTGTGCAGTATCAGGTGGTTCAGGAGAAGGTTAGTGGCGGTGTTGTTGGTGCTGCTGGTGTTGGGGCTCATTGTAGTCCGAGTCTGAGGACTAAGGTGAGACAGTATAGATGGAACCCATACTGATGTAATAGATGGCAGGTCAAGTAGAGATGACAGAAGCAATCAATGGTCAATGAGGTGATAGGTTGTACCAATGAGGTGAGACTCGATGGTGATTTTGTTGGAAAAACTTATAAGAACATAAGAAATAGGAGCAGGAGTAGGTCATTTGGCCCCTTGAGTCTGCTCTGCCATTCGATAAGATCATGGCTTATCTGGTCTTGGCCTCAACTCCACTTTCCTGCCCACTCCCCATAAACCTTGACTCCCTTATCGTTCAAAAATCTGTCTATCTCCACCTTAAATATATTCAATGACCCAGCCTCCACAGCTCTCTGGGGTAGAGAATTCTAAAGATTCACAACCCTCTGAGAGAAGAAATTCCTCCTTATCTCAGTTTTATATGGGCAACCCCTAGTTCTAGATTCCCCCATGA
This sequence comes from Somniosus microcephalus, assembly GCF_052327205.1. Lineage (NCBI taxonomy): Eukaryota > Metazoa > Chordata > Chondrichthyes > Squaliformes > Somniosidae > Somniosus > Somniosus microcephalus. Next base: position 187,378,142 of record NC_140997.1, read on the forward strand.
GGGGAAACATCCTCTCTGCATCTACCCTGTCGAGCCCCCTCAGAATCTTATGGGGGAAAAATTGAGTCGCGCCCCGAAAAAATTAGCGCCCCTGTGGCTGAAATTGAATGGTAGCACCCCAAGAGGGAGGCAGGCACTACTGAAAGCGCCCCGCCTCCCTCTTGGGGCTGCGAGGGAATATCGCGGCACTATATGCCGCGGTACTGCAGGTCTTCCTCCCCTTCTTAAAGGGGAGGGGCCATGCGCAGCATGTCCCAGCGCCCAGCTGGGCCACCAGGGATCGGAGTGCCGGCAGTAGAGCCCGGCACTCTGCGGGGGGGCCTTCACAGAAGGCCGGGGACGACAAAGTGGGCAGGTGCTGGCAGGTGGCCTGCAAAAAAATGGCCGCCTGGCACCTCGCCTTTAAATAGCGCCGTCCCAGCCACAGGTAGACCCCCCTGACCCCGTCGGACACAGCGTTCGGTGGTAAGTCAAGGGGCGCTACCGAAGATCGCGGCCGGGGCGCGAGTAGGGCGCTGCGCACAGTGATGACGTCATTGCTGGTGGCGCAGCGCCGCGGGGTGCTAACGGTTACCACCGCCACTAACCTCCCGCTGAATTTCGCGGGAGGCGTTGACGGCACCGCACCTGGGCGCTAGTTGCTTTGCGCCCCATGGGCGCTAATGGGAGGTGCAAAGCAACTGAATTTTTCCCCTGTATGTTTCAATAAGATCACCTCTCATTCTTCTAAACTCCAATGAGTATAGGCCCAACCTGCTCAACCTTTCTTCATAAGACAACCCCTTCATCTCAGGAATCAACCTAGTGAACCTTCTCTGAATTGCCTCCAATGCAAGTATATCCCTCCTTAAATAAGGAGACCAAAACTGTACACAGTACTCCGGGTGTGATCTCACCAATGCCCTGTACAGTTGTAGCAAGACTTCCCTACTTTTATACTCCATCCCCCTTGCAATAAAGGCCAACATTCCATTTGCCTTCCTAATTACTTGCTGTACCTGCATGCTAACTTTTTGTGTTTTATGTACAACGACCCCCAGATCCCACTGTACGGCAGCATTTTGTAGTCTCTCTCCATTTAAATAATAATTTGCTTTTTTATTGTTCCTACCAAAGTGGATAACCTCGCATTTTCTCACATTATATTCCATCTGCCAAATTTTTGCCCACTCACTTAACCTATCTATATCCCGTTGCAGATTCTTTGGGGTTGATTTTCCTGGAGCCGTCAGGCGGGGTTTCAGGCGTGTGGGGGGGGAAATCCCGATTTCGGGGGTCCCGACACCATCCCGCCCAAAACCCGCCTCCATGTAAGTTTCAGGGGAGGCGGGTACCCGCCCCGCACTGGGGCCCTCAGACCCGAGGCGGGAAGGGATTAGTGCCAATTAACTGCCTGTTAACAGGTAGTTAACAGGCAGTTTTTAGCCTAATCCCTATTTTGAGGGGTGTCGTGTGGGATTCCCGATGGCTCCAAACCATGCCAGGTTAGAGCAGGCGGGCCGTCGGGTTGAAGGACTTGGAGGGGTCGCGATGTCAGTGTTCAGGTGAGTGATGGGTGCATGAGTGCAAAGGTAAGTGTGTTTGGTGTGTCTAAAGTGTGTAAAGATGTTTAAATTACCTGCACTTACCTTAACAGCCTTTCTTTCTCTAGGTTTCGGGAGTCCATCACTTAGCCGGCACTGAAAGCAAAATGGCTGCGATCTGTCAAAAGTGTCAGCCTTCAGCTTTCAGTGCCGGTGAGACTTCTAATTGAGTCTGTGTAGAAGGACTCAGGTTAGAAGTCAGACTGTCAGTGTTTGACAGCTTCAAACAGCTGTGAAACACTGATATTTCATCTGCCAAGACCTCTTGACAGATGAAATTTCAGTCTGTGATGTCACCTGTTGCCGGGTGGCCCTTAATTGGCCTGCTGAGCCCGCTGGGTGGGCTTAACAAGGTCAATCAAGGGAAAATCGCGTGGATTGGCCGAACATCGATGTAGGCGGGACTAAAACCTGAAAGTTGTAGTCCCGCCTCCTTCCCGACAGCTTTATGAAAATCGACCCCTTTGTGTCCTCTTCACAACTTGCTTTCCCACCTATCTTTGTATCATCAGTAAATTTGGCCACATTACACTCGGTCCCTTCATTCAAGCCATTAATATAGATTGTAAACAGCTGAGGCCCCAGCACTGATCCTTGTGGCACCCCAGTAGTTACAGTTTGCCAACCTGAAAATGACCCATTTATCCCAATTAAAGTAAACGTTGGTCCCTTAGAGGATGAGACTGGGGAATTAATAATGGGAAACAGGGAAATGGCAGAGACTTTGAACAAATATTTTGTATCGGTCTTCATGGTAGAAGACACTAAAGCCTCCCAGTAATAATAGATAATCAAGGGGCTATAGGGAGGGGGTACCTTAAAACAATCACTATCACTACAGAAAAAGTACTAGGCAAACTTATAGGACTAAAGGTGGACAAGTCCCCCCGGCTTGCATGTCTTAAAAGAAGTGCCTGCAGAGATAATGGATGCATTGGTTGTAATCTTCCAAAATTCCCTGGATTCTGGAGAGGTCCCAGCGGATTGGAAAATCGCAAATGCAACACCCCTATTCAAGAAAGGAGGGAGACAGAAAGCAGGAAACTATAGACCAGTTAGCCTAACATCCGTCATTGGGAAAATGCAGCCTGTAGAAAGCTAAATCTGTGCTGGCAATGCAGTCAGCAACAGCGTCTGCCTGAGGAAAGTGATCAGCCATGAGGTGGGAGATTTTATTGTACTTTCCATGCTTTGCACTAATCAGCTGGATCAATGGCCACTCAACGTCCGCCTCAGGTTGACAGGTGTGGTCCTTGAGCTGCGTGATTCCCGTGGTCATCCAGTGAAATTTGAAAGGCAAGTTTAAAAAGACTCTTAAGGTTCTGACAAGTACCTAATAATGATTTAAATTAGCTCGCTCGCCTTTGCCATTTGGGCCGCTACCGTGCTGGCAAATGTGCCCAAGGGAAAGGCGCGTGGGGGCAGGATGATGCCGGGTACCCGACCCGCTGCAAGATTTTTCAAATTTCCCACCCAACCCACCTCCAATCATGTCCGCACGGACCCCAGAAAATTCCGGCCGCAGAGTCTAAACCAGGAAGTATAAATTAGAATATTTAATTCAATGTAAAATCATGTACAGAAAGCGAAATAAAGAGAGAAAGAAAGATATGATTAAGAGAGAGAGATAAAAGAGACGGAAAAATAATTTATTTTTTAATTTTTAAAATCTCCAGCAATAATTAAAATCTGAACGAATAAGACTCCAGGCTTGTAAAAGTAAGTTTTCAGTGCCAGACAGGTTGTTTGATAGTAATTAAGACTTAGCACACCATTAAAAATTCATTTACACTTGAATGGACAAGCCTTAACTTTTACTGGTGTGTTTAGTGGGTAAGTACCGCAACATCACACCCTTCACGTGTTTTAACGCAAGTCTCTCAGCGGGGTACTGGTGCAGCGAAGCTCGTGGAGGAGCAGAGCAAATCGAACGGCAGCTTCTGGATTTCCGCATTTAACTGCGCATGTGTGGACTCCGGAAGTTGCTGTCCGATTTACTCCATAATAACAGTGAGTGCTGATAGTCTCACCGTTCATCTTACTGCAAATTCCAGGCCATTCTACATCTGGTCGCTTCCCAAAACTTGACTTTTGGCATATCTGTCTGCTCAGTCAGTATTAAAACACCATAGCAGGGATGTCTGACCTCCTACATTTTGTTACTTCAATATGCTGCTGCTATGTGTGGAGATTGTAAAATGAAGAAGGAAAATATATTATTTACCTTCTTATGATCTTAATTTTTCAAATGGAAACATTCTCCATAGGATTCATTCCCTCCCTCCATCCCTGCAGGCTTTGATAAACGTAGCCATGAGTCAAAATGAACTGACAGCACAGACACACGGCCTTTTATAGAGGACAAAACAGTCAGTCATATGTCAATAATGAGGCTTGTGACATCACAGTTTACATGTTGAATACATGACTCCCGGATCAATAAGATAAAAGGACAGGTTCCTGCAGTGTGTAGAGAATGCTTGCATTCAAAGAATGAATGTAGATAATTGTTAAATATGGCACAATGGAGGGAATGAACTCCATCATCCAAATAGCTTTTCAAAACAAAGAGAACCATCTAGAAGTCCATTAGTGACGATTGATATCTGAGCACTTTGGGACAGAATACCTACCTCGAGGGCTGTTTTGTTGCAGATTGATTGACTTTCAGAAGGCTTTCGAAAAGGTCCCGCATAAGAGATTAGCATGTAAAGTTAAAGCACATGGATTGGGGGTAAGGTACTGACTTGGATAGAGAACTGGTTGGCAGACAGGAAGCAAAGAGTTGCAATAAACGGGTCTTATTCCGAGTGGCAGGCAGTGACTAGTGGGGTACTGCAGGGATCAGTGCTAGGACCCCAGCTGTTCACAATATATATTAATGATCTAGACGAGGGAACTAGATGTAATATCTCCAAGTTTGCAGACAACACAAAGCTAGGTGGGCGTGTGTGCTGTGAGGAGGATGCCAAGAAACTCCAGTATGATTTGGACAGGTTGGTGATTGGGCAGATGCATGGCAGATGCAGTATAATGTGGATAAATGCGAGGTTATCCACTTTGGTGGCAAAAACAGGAAGGCAGATTATTATCTCAATGGCAATAGATTGGGAGAAGGGGAAGTGCAACGAGACCTGGGTGTCCTTGTGCACCAGCAGGTGGTTAAGAAGGCAAATGGTATGTTAGTCTTCGTAGCGAGAGGATTCGAGTACAGGAGCAAGGATGTCTTGCTGCAGTTGTACAGGGCCTTGGTGAGACCACACCTTGAGTATTGTGTGCAGTTTTGGTCACCTTATCTGAGGAAGGATGTTCTTGCCATGGAGGGAGTGCAGCGAAGGTTCACCAGACTGATACCTGGGATGGCAGGAATGACGTATGAGGAGAGATTGGGTCGATTGGGCTTATATTCACTGGAGTTTAGAAGAATGAGAGGGGATCTCATTGAAACTTATAAAATTCTAACAGGACTAGACAGACTAGATGCAGGAAGGATGTTCCCAATGGCGGGGGAGTTCAGAACCAGGGGTCACAGTCTAAAGATAAGGGGTAAGCCATTTAGGACAGAGATGAGGAGGAATTTCATCACCCAGAGAGTGGTGAACCTGTGGAATTCTCTACCACAAAAGGCAGTTGAGGCCAATTCATTAAATATATTCAAGAAGGAGTTAGATATATTTCTTAAGGCTAAAGGGATCAAGGGATATGGGGAGAAAGCAGGGACAGGGTACTGAATTTGGATGATCAGCCATGATCTCATTAAATGGCGGTGCAGGCTCGAGGGGCCGAATGGCCTACTCCTGCTCCTATATTCTATGTTTCTATGTTTCTATGTAACCTACAGGACAACCCGACATAAGAAACTTGAGCAATCACTAACACTATTTCAAACTTTTATCTGATTCTTGCAACTGTTCAACGTGTCACCTGCACTGTGCTAGGCTCACAAGGGAAGGGTACTATAGTCCAGAGTGATGGGTCAGATGAAGCTTGCTGCCAAAGTTAATCCTAGTTAGAAGATAAATATTGCTCTTGCACAAAAAGTAAGCATGCATCTTGCAGTACAATTGGAAAACCAGGTCGGACTTGCTACATTGTGCCCAAGTGTAAGGGGTTTTAGATCGCAGAGGTTTCTCTCTCTAGAGGCCTCTCTCTCTTGCACAGTAAAACCGTGAGTGGTTCGACCCACTCGCCCCTTAGATTCTGTACTCTGCACTTTGGGGCAGGATCTACAATGTAGAGAAAACTCTTATAGACCAAGTTTGATGAAACGAAATGGAATTTTATTGCATAATGTAGAACAAATCAAATGCAAGCAAATAAGAGGGTACATGGGAGGGGAAAACACAAACAAATCATAATGACACAATACTAACTAAGGCAAATACAGGCATATTATACTCTACAAAGATCATCATGAAATGGGGAAAACACACGGAACATCGAGGGACAACAACTCATGTTAATTATACCCTTAAATGTCCACCCCCTTAAACCTATCTAGATCTGATTATGAAGGGCCAGAAACATGCTCACCAATCCAACTAGGAAGTGTAAGGTTTTGAAACAGGTCTGCGTTTGATCCTTTCAGGCGTCCTGTCTCCACGTGGTTGGTGGAGCCTCAGCGAGCTGCGCCACACCTCTCTCCTGAGGTGGGGGTCGGGGACGACTGGACACCGGCTGGTCTGGATGTCGGCGGGGTTGGGGATCGTCTGCTCGACCCCGGTCAGGGGAGCCTCAGGCTGGCCCCCATCGTTTCTTCTGTAGTTTTTTTATTGTCTCTTCTCCCGAGCCGGAGTGGGTCGATGGCCTCCCGTTTCGTCAATGGCCCGGGGTTGGTCGATGATCTCCCGATGTTTTACCCCGGGGCGGGACGCCGGCTCGAACTGTCTTCTTCTCCTTCTTCTAGCGATGATGCCACCGATACGATGGTAGCACCACGATGGCTGCTTTTCTTTCTACCCCTGGGTTCCCAGATATACTTCTCATCAGAAGCCCTTATCTCGCGCCAAATCAGGTTAGTCTTTTGTTTTAATTTTGGCGGGCTGGGAGCACAACGGGGTAGTTTTTATATTTTAAACTGTTCTTGGATGGCCGGTAACGGGCCATCTCTGGTCTGGAATGACCTTCATTGTTTTTAATGTCCTGGTGATGTCCTTAACGGGTCCTTGATGCTCTTCTCATAAATATGAAACTGTTCCCTTTTGTCTGGGTAAACATTTAGATGGCCTTTATCTACAGGCCGATCTTGACTGGATCTGTATCCAATCTATATGTATATGTGGGTGTCTGGTTTCGTTCTCTCAGAAACGGCTTCCAGAACTTACTGTGGGCTGAATCCACAAAGCTGTCTGGGGACTGCAGGAACCATTTTAAAGTGTCCCAATAAGTTGGTCACGGGGTCTGGCGGCCATTTTGAATGCCCCTTTTTCCTAGGCTTCTTTTAAAACAGTATTTAAAATCATGGCCTCTTCTGCCATTCAACCCTTTATAATATAAAGTTCAATTTTGCGAATCCTACACAAGCAACTTGTTCTCATTGCCAACAGAAAACGTAACTAGAAGACTTATTTTAGATAGGTTAATAAGATCTGTTGATGAAGAAAATAAGAAATTATGTAGGGGAAGAAGCCATTTGGCTGATGGAGTTAATTCCATTCAGTGTATCATATACAACTACTTTCATGGCCTACAACTGACCTAATCCAAAATTCCTGAGGAAGGCAACAGGTACAAGATAGAACTTATAAAAATGCCAAAACTAAAAGCTTCCTCTACAAATTCTGTTGAGTAGATTTTAAATCTTGGGCAGCCGAATTGCAGAGCTTGCCAGCTATCTGCCTGTTTTAGGAACGAAGAGGCCGGATCCATTTTGAGGCCTGGGCCACAGTTCAATAGAGCGGCAGGCACCAAATGAGCAACCTAAAGCAGCTTGCTGATTTGGGGCCATAAGAATTCTGTCCGGCTTCGGCCAAGCCGGCCCACAGGTCAGTCCTGAGGAGAGGGATGAGGCAACGTGGAGGGGGCAAACCCAGGCTGGCAGCGGCCTGCAGTATTTTTGTGGAGCCAGAAGGATCACTCATGCTTCACAAAAGTATAACTTGCAAAAAGAGTTGGGTTATTTTTGGAACAGCCAACACCAATCCCTTTAAGGACTGCTGGTTAGACCGCTCAATGCCAGGACACATTGTGGAGCATACTCCGCTTGTGTCCCCCAAAATTGCAATTGGGATCCTAACTGCACCATAAAAATGGCGGTGGCTGGAGCATCAACATTAATGGGGCAGTATGTCTACTGACCCCATTTTGAAGGCATTAACCCCCCCCCCCCGCGCCAGTTAATGCTGATTTGGGCGAATTAAAATTGGTCCCTATGTACTGAATAGCAGACCACAAATGTTCCATAACTGGTTAATCATTGTTGCATATATATGACCTCAAATCCACTCCTGCCAGATAATCACCTAGCTGCTTTTAAAAGGAGCTCAGTGAATTAACACTAATTCTCAGGGACGTCCATTGCACACATCGATCACTGAGAAAAAAAAATTTATAATCTCGAGTCTGACAAGAGGTTTCATTATCTTGACCCTATAGGATAAAATTCTTAACTGGTGGGAGTAATTCTGACAACATGTTATGGACATGTAAGGACGGGGAGATCGGACGTTCATTGGTCTCATCCTAACACATTGGACTCCCCTCCCCATGCAACTTCCTGATTGGGCTTAATGTCTGCATGTATTGTTCTTACTAAAGTTTTATTAAGCATGAATTCTACATGGAAATGAGAGCTTGGAATCACAATAGAAGGATTTCTCAATCTTCAGAGTCAGTTCTTCCCATTCTCAATGGGCAGTAAAGGTAAACTATATGTGGAAGGGAATTCTGAAACATGATGGGTGGGGCGAGGGGAAGCGGGTTGGGCTTTTTTGACCTTTTGAGAGGGAGAAATTTGGGGTTGTTTTGTTTATTTTCATCAGAACATATATAACATTTTATGTAAATAGAAAGGTAGCTCATCAGTCTCCCAAATCATTAGAAAGGTGACTGTAATGAAACCATTTATTAGAGTTCAGTACAACAGGAAGATCTTTAAAGAAGAGTGAATTTTTAAAGTGGCTCCTAGTATACAAACTTTTACTTTAGCTCAGAGTGACTGCCGGGCAAGTGTGCATTAAATGAATGCTGGGGATTGTTTCTAAAGTGCCCGTCGCACTTATTTAATGGTTGAAGTGTACAAGTTGAAAGAAGGCATGCCAGGGAGATCAGCTGACACTGAAGCTGGATATCCTCCACCCACCATTATGCCACCAATTATATCTGGAGACGTTGGAAAAGCTACCTTCTAATAAGTGCAATAAACTCCGCAGGTTTTGGGTCAGCATAGAGGATGCAAGCAGCCATGCCACGAACTTCTATCATTGGGATGCCATGGCCAGTCAAGGCTACCTTCTCCCTCAACTTTTCTGCCACTGCCTTTTTCTAGACTAGCATAGGGATCATCTGTAGTATCAGCCAAATTGCTACCCACAGATGCATCAGAGTAATGTGTTGTTGAGTAGAGATAGCACTTTCATCTCCCTTCCCACTGAATAGCAATAGTAACATGACACGCCTGCCCACCTTCACCACAATGCTGCATTTGCCAAAGTAAAGGGTCATTGATGCTATCAATGCGGCCTCCAGGCATTATGACTCACCAAGTGCTTCAGTGAGTCCTAAGTCACCAACTTTCATTCCTGGTTCCTTGGCATCTTCTCCATTTCTTCTTAACTATTACTGAATTACTGGTCACAAAATCTGCTAGACACTCTTTACTGAACTGTACTCTTTTCCTTTCAGTCATAAACGGAATCTGTTTTCTTTAATGCTCCTTTGTCTGGCTTCGGCTCTAGATCTGTTTCTCTTCTAACCCAGTCTGTCATAATTAGGGACTTCCTTTCTCTAAAAGCAAAAAGCAGCTCTAAGGAAGGGTCCATACATAGAAGGTCTGTTCTCCCCACAGATGCTACCTGACCTGCTGCGTGCTTTCAACATTTTCTGTTTTGTTCCATCCTTTCACTAAATGTCTTTCCTCTCACGCCTAACTCTACGGCAACTTTTTCTAACTGTGCTTTTCTGTCTCAATTTCTTTAATGTTCCTTTGTCTGATTACTAACAAAATGGGGTAAAGTCTTTTTTTTAAATCTGAGGATCAAAAACCATTTGAGGATTTGATCTTTGTTTTTATTTTCAACTTTGCAAAACTATTTTTAGGCCTTTGAGATGCTACTGATGGACCTGACATTGCCAGAGCACCTGGCCTTTGTTGTATTGCTGTGGTCTGATGGTTCTCTTCGGCAATTGTAAGGGCCCTTGGCCCAATACATATCAATAGATGTATCTCTGCTGGCAATCCTTAGAATGTTTTGGCAGGAAGTGCTTTCTTATAAAGAAAGGGTCTGGCCTTTGTAATGATCAATAACATGTCATTCTATAGTGGACACTAGGTGGAGCCGTAGAGCTGTGTAGAGCTGTATATAGCTGTATGTATAAGACTACACTACCCAGCTGTATATATATTAAGACTACATTACCCATGAGGCACTAGGCTACCCACAAGGCAGCAGTCAAGATGGAAGCCTCTACAGATACTGTACCTAGTCCACATGTGCTCAATAAAGTAACTAGCAAAAGCTAGCTGTGTTCATAATAAGAATGTCCATTTATTAATGAACATAAGATGGTACCAGGATGGTGAAGATCTGCTGAAAATTGTGAAAAGCGAAATGGAGAATTTGAAGCCACCAGAGCGTTTGAAACTCACAGAAAAAATCGACTACAATTGGCAGACTTTTAAACAACAATTCGAACTCTACATTGCAGCCATCGGATTCGGTACGAAGCCAGATGCAAGGAAGATAGCGTTGTTGCTTACGATTGCAGGCCCACAGGCGATAGAGGTATTTAATACATTTGTATTTAATCCAGAGGAGAACAGAGAAAAATTAGAAGATGTGCTAAAAAAATTTGATGCACATTGCTCTCCCAAAAAGAATGAGACCTATGAAAGATACATCTTCTGTTCTCGGACACAGCAACAAAATGAGACTTTTGATAGCTTTATAACTGATCTGAAACTGAAAGCACAGACATGTAATTTCTCTGAGCTCAAAGCATCCATGATTCGTGACCAGATTGTGTTTGGTATTCATGATAAAAAAAGTCTGGGAACGTCTGTTGAGAGAAACCAAACTAAATTTGGAAAATGCGGTGAAAATATGCCAAGCCAGCGAGCTAGCTCGAAAGCACGCGAAGACTTTCAGTGAAATCAATAATGATGCGATTGTAATGAGTGATAATGCTGCTGTCGGTGCTGTGTCCTACAAGGGGAAGAAACGTGGGCAGAACAGAAATGAAAAGCAATCGGAGGATGAAATTTTTAATTGTAAACGCTGTGGTTACAAACACCAGTTAAAACAATGCCCAGCGTTTGGAAAAATGTGCACAAAGTGTAATGGAAAGAATCACTTTGCCAAACAATGCTTTTCAAAAGTAAAAACTAAGAATGGGCAACGAGTTAATGTAATTGAGGACACTGATTTAAGTGAGACATTTTTTGTACGAATGGTGTCATGTGACAATTTCAAAAAGGATACAGAAAATGTGCAGCCCTCAGAAATGGACAATGCTGAACATAAAGTTAATGCAGTAAAAGAGGACAAATGGATGATCCCACTGCAGGTAAATGGAGCATTAGTTACCTTGAAACTAGACACTGGGGCAAAAGCAAACTTAATCAGTATGAGTGACATTAACAATATGAAAGAAAAGCCCAAAATACAGAAAAAGTCAGTACTACTGAAGGACTATAATGGACAGAAAATAGATAGCTTAGGTGTAATGCAGACTTAAAGTGACAGTCAAAGACAAAGTGCATCATCTCATGTTTTCTGTTGTGGCTGAAAGACTTGATTCTCTACTAGGTGACAAAGCTTGTGAGGACTTAGAACTGGTCAAGAGAGTCTACCGTATAAACTGTGCCATAAGCAGACCAGATGACTCGGTGGATTCTGTAGTGAATAATTTCCAGGATGTGTTCAAAGGATTTGGAGTTCTACCATTCACTTACAAGATCCAGCTAAAGCAGAATGCTCAGCCAGTGGTACATGCTCCACGAAGAGTTCCAGCACCCCTGCGTGACCGGCTCAAGAATGAACTGGACAGAATAACCACACTAGGAGTCATCAGGAAAGTCGAAGAGCCAACAGACTGGGTTAACTCCATGGTATGTGTAAAGAAAAAGAACAATGATCTAAGAATATGCATGGATCCAAAGGACTTAAATGCAAACATAAAACGTGAACACTACCAGATTCCCAAGCGAGAAGAAATCACCAGTGAAATGTCAGGTGCCAGATACTTTACAAAGCTCGATGCCTCACAAGGATTTTGGCAACTAAAACTGGATGAAGAGAGCACCAAATACTGTACCTTCAACACACCATTTGGCAGGTATTGTTTCCTCAGAATGCCTTTCGGGATAATATCTGCATCTGAAATCTTTCATAGAGCGATGGAACACATAATTGAAGGTCTGGAAGGAGTTCGGGTCTATGTTGATGACATCATCATCTGGGGCTCCACACTGAAAGAACACAATGAGAGACTGACTAAAGTGCTACAGAGCATACGCCGGAATGGACTGAAGCTCAACAAAGCCAAGTGTCAGTTTGGCGTCCAGGAAGTCACTTTCCTAGGAGACAATCTATCTGGTAAAGGAATAGAGCCAGATATGGAAAAAGTAAATGCCATACTCAAAATGCCCCGACCCACTGACAAAAAAGGGGTGCTACGCATCATGGGGATGATAAACTTCATTGGAAAGTTCATTCCTAACTTGTCAGCCAAGACAGCCTGTCTGCGAGACCTGCTACATAAAACAAATGAGTTCGCATGGACAGAAATGTGAAACTCGACCCTTACCCACCGCAAACACGCCTGCTTCCAGTTTAACCTCGGCGGGTTTAGGGATGTCCCAGTAACCCGCTCTGGAGAGGCGGGTTGGTAATTATAATATTTAAATGCGGCTCTGATCCTCAGATTTTGGCAGCCATTTGAATTTAACGGCTGCAGGCCAGGTTTCCTATGGATCGGGAAATGCAGCAGCTGAAGGGAGGCTGGAGCGGCCAGATCCAGCAGGAGAGTACTTTTTCAGCACTGCTTGTGGGCCAGGAGGAGCAGGAGTGCTTCCTCCCCGGACTCTCAAGCAAACCTGCCGCGATCTGCCTGCCCCCCCGCGATTGGCCGACACCACCCACAATCTTCAGAGCTCCCAGTGATCTCCCCCCCCACCCCGTGATCTCTTCCCCAACTCCGTTCTCTCTTCTCCCCCGCCACATCTCTCCCCCCGTGATATCTCCTCCCCTGCGATCTCCCCCCACCACACGATCTCTCTTCCCCCGCGATCTCTTCCCTCCCGCGATCTCCCCCCCAACCACATGATCTCTCCTCCCCCGCGATCTCCTCCCCACCACACGATCTCTTCTCCCCTGCGATCTCCCCCCCCACCACACGATCTCTCCACCCCCGCGATCTCCCCCCACCACACGATCTCTCTTCCCCCGCAATCTCCCCCCCACCACATGATCACTCCACCCCCGCGCTCTCTACCCCCCTCCTTGCTGCTGCGCCTCAAGCTCCCCATCCCCTCACCAACTCCCAATCTTCTCCGATTGCCGGGGACTGTCTCCAGCCATCCCCGGCTGCAACCTTCTACCGCTTGCTTTCCCTTCAATCTGGCCAGCTGTCATCTGGGAATTGGAGTAAAAAAATTTTAATGAGGCCCTGCCGTTAGATTTGGCAGGAGCTCCATCTGCTCCCTTCCCACCTCCCTGCAAATACTGGGGCCAAAGTTTCAGTGAGTTAAGCATATGTTCAGGTACATCAGCTGTTGATTGTACCACACAGTATGCTCTCCAGAACATTTGGACACAGGCAGGGGCAGCAGCATCAGAGGTGTGAGTTAGAGGCAAATGCAAAGTGCTGCCAAATAATGAAAAATAATGTTAACCTGATTTAACAAAAATTACAAATAAAGTAAGAATGCCTCTGACTAAAGGCACCCTTGTGATAAGCAGTTTCCACTGTATTTTGCTATAACTGACAGGTGTGTATGATGTTGACAGAGAGCAGCAGGGACAGTGATTGGCAATGAGCGAAACCGCATCACAAATGCTGCACCTTTTCAAATGGTATCCTGCTAAGCTACATACAGCTGCAGAACCTGTCATGCAGCTCGGTAATCAAGAGGGCACTACGTACAGCCTAATGGCGAAGGTTACAATCTCAAGCTCCACATAGTCTCCAAAATTGAATGGGAGAGGGATTGATGGTGGTGCCCAACAATAACCACACCCTGATGCCAGACTACCTTAACTATACAAATGTGTCTCTGTTCATTGGCCAAATTAGTGGGAGGTGGTGATATATATGTTTGACCCTCCAGACAAGAACTAGCAAAATATAAAGTGCTGGAGCTCCTCACAGACCATTTGCAGTGCTCTGAACTTAGTTCCACAACTGCACACAAGCCAAAGGAATTGGTGCACTCATACACCCTGCTGAAATAAAACAATTTACTCCTTTGATTTGCAAAGCATTTCTCAACTAATTAATTACTTTTGAAGTGCAGTCACTTGTTATGCAAACAGCAGCCAATCTCTGCTCAGCCAGGTTCTAGGAACAATAAATGAGACGAATAACCAATGAATGGCCCAGAATTTGCAGTAGTAATGACAGTAAAACTGTTAGCGTTCGCCATCATTACTGTGTAAAACTGACAGCAACTTCTGGTGTCTGCACATGTGCAGTTAAACACAGAAATCTGGAAGTTGCTGTCAGTGATACCCTGTTCCTCTACAGGGTGCGATGTTGCATTCTTCACAGATACGATCAGCACAGAATCAGTGATTTGACATGAATTTCAACTTTTTACGCATTATTCTCACTGGAAAAATCATTGAAAAAGTTAAGCCTTGTTGACTGAAGTGTAACTGAGTTTTTAATGGCATACTAAGTCATAATTACTGCTGAACAACCTCTCTGGCCCTGAAAAACTAATTTTAGAAGTGTGGAGTGTCATTCCCTCCATTCCATGATAAAAATTCCATGGATTTTTTAAATAATTTTTTTTTAATGTTTTTGTTTTTTAAGTTTATGATATTACAGCTTCTACCTTAATACCATATGTAGGTCCCAATCTTTATTTTGCTCTTGTTAAAATAATTAAAAAGTGAATGATAAACAGTGCTTTTTACTTCCTGGTTTGCTGTCTGTGAGAATTCTTCAATCTGATAGGCTGCTCAGCCTGCTTGATGACTCACTGTTCCTGGACACCATAGATGCCCTATAGATGATGCCAGAATGAAATTAATGTCATAATAGGGGAAATCAATGCCACAGAGCCCACTAAATCTTTGTGGGCAGCTTTCTTCAAGGTCAGAGGTGAGCACTGGTCCTTCGCTGCTGACCGCAAAATCTGGGCCAATCAATTTTGGATGGTGTTCATTGAGGGACAAATATTGGACAAGACACTGGGAGAACTGAGACTGTTCTTAGAACAGTGCCGTGTGATATTTTCGATCCACCTGAACAGGCAGCTGGTGCCTGAGTTTAACATTTCATCCTAAAGACGACACCTCTGACAATACAGTACTCCCTCAGCGCTGTACTAAATTATCAGTTTAGATTTTATGCTTAATTCCCTCAAGTGGAGCTTGAACTCACAATTGGCTGATGCAGAAATTAGTGCTACCAACTGCTAAGCTAAGTAAACAGGAGAAAAAGGGTAGTAGAAAATAGTTACATGCTTTTCATCCATTACTCTGAGCCTTGCTCCTATCCTAAAATAAGTTAATGGAAAATAAATTTTGCTGGTTAAAAATTATTTAAGCCTTTCTAAAGGACAATCATCACAAATTCATGCAGAATTGCAGAGGGTGGCAATAAATGAGTCCAGGGGTGAACTTGCTTGGGGCTGCTCTCACTCCACCTCTATAACTTCGACAGAAGTTTAATGCAAACTTTGTTTACACGCTTAACTTCGTCGACGTTATGGCCGTGGAGCAGGATAGACCCCGAGGAATCACTCTCAGTACTATTGTTCCTTGAAAAAATTGCCTGCAGCAAAATTGCTCTCAACCTGAATCTTGATTAGCATTTAATTAAACAGAAAAGGAGGTTTATTGACCCTTTTTATGAAAAAGAATAAAATATAGCCCAAAGGGCTAAGGAATAATTCAAAAATTCGGCAACTCTTTATCAGTCTGATATTTTCATTTATAGGGACCAACAGCTGATTTCACAAAATTTAAAGCAGGTAAGAAACAATATAAAAAAGCAAAGGGGCCGTTTTTCATCCTCCTATCGGATAGAAATGGGGTAGTGGCACAGTGAACATGGCGTCGCATGGCCGGCCACCGGGTCAATCGTCACTGTGATGTTGCCAATGATGTAGATTGGTTGCGTTGTCAATAGCCACTCCATATTTAAATTGGAGTCCTATCATACAGATAGAACTCACTAAGCGATTTTCATAGAATCATAGAATGGTTACAACACAGAAGGAGACCATTCGGCCCATCGAGACCGTGCCAGCTCTCTGCAAGAGCACTTCAGCTAGTCCCACTCCCCCGCCCTTTCCCCGTAGCCCTGCAAATATTTTTCCTTCAGGTCCTTATCCAATTCCCTTTTGAAAGCCACAATTGAATCTGCCTCCACACCCTTTCAGGCAGTGCATTCCAGATCATAACCACTCGCTGCATAAAAAAGTTTTTCCTCATGTCACCTTTGGTTCTTCTGCATACACCTTAAATCTGTGTCCTCTGGTTCTCGACCCTTCCGCCAATGGGAACAGTTTTTCTCTATCTACTCTGTCTCGACCCCTCATGATTTTGAACACCTCTATCAAATCTCCTCTCAACCTTCTCTGCTCTAAGGAGAACAACCCCAGCTTCTCCAGTCTATCCATGTAACTGAACTCCCTCATCCCTGGAACCATTCTGGTAAATCTTTTCTGCACTCTTTCTAAGGCCTTCACATCCTTTCTAAAGTGCGGTGCCCAGAATTGGACACAATACTCCAATTGAGGCCGAACCAGTGTTTTATAAAGGTTCATCATAACTTCCTTGCTTTTGTACTCTATGGGCAGGAATTTAACTTTCGGGGTTGTACTCCCGCCTCCATCAAGATGCGACCAATCCACGCGATTTTAACTTGATTGACCTTGTTGAGCCCGGCCAGCGGGCTCAGCAGGCCAATTAAGGGCCACCCGGCAACAGGTGACGTCACAGACTGAAATTTCATCTGTCAAGAGATTTTGACAGATGAAATATCAGCGTTTCACAGCTGTTTGAAGCTATCAAACACTGACAGTCTTACTTCTAACCTGAGTCCTTCTCCACAGACACAGGCTGTCACTTTTGACAGTTCGTAGCCATTCTGCTTTCTGTGCCGGTGAGATGACGGACTCCTGGGACCTAAAGGAAGGAAGGCTGAAAAGGTAAGGAAAGGTAATTTACACTTCTTTAATCACTTTAGACATACCAAACACATTTACCTTTGCACTCATGCACACATCACTCACCTGAACACCGACATCTCGACCCCTCCAAGTCCTTCAACCCGACGACTCTAACTTGGCATGGTTTGGAGTCGTCGGGAATCCCACACTTCAACATTCAAAATAGGGATTAGGCTAAAAGCTGCCTGTTAGCTACCTGTTAACAGGCAGTTAATTGGCACTAATCCCTTCCCGCCTCAGCTAGGCGGGTCCCAGTGCGGGGCAGGTACCCACCTTCTTTGAAACTGGCATGGAAGCGGGTTGGGGGCGGGATGGTGTCGGGACCTCCGATTTCAGGATTTTAACCCCCCTGCACGCCTCCAATCCCAACTCCACAGCACAATGAAAATCCTGCCATATGCCTCTATTTAGGAAGCCCAGGATCCCGTATGCTTTTTTAGCCACTTTCTCAACCTGCCCTGCCACCTTCAATGTTTTGTGCACATATACCCCAGTGAGCTTCTGGAATGGGTTGCCAGCTGGTGCAGTGGGTGCTGACTCTCTATATGCCTTCAAGAGGGAGCTGGACCAGAGATTGCATCATATAGGAGAGGAATTTTCCAGAGTATTTTTTCCCTTATTGGCCCTGGGTTTTTCTCTGTTTATTTGCCTCTTCCAGGAGTTTACATGGCTGTGGGTGGGTAGGTAGTGCCTAGTCATGATGCTCCAGCCATCATGATTGTGGGGCAGCCTTGATAGACCAGTTGGTCTTTTCCTGCCCATCATTTTCGTATGTTCGTATAGCCTTTTTGATTACTTTTTGTACCTGTACACTAGCTTTTAGTGATTTGTGTACATGGACACCTAAATCCCTTTGCTCCTCCACAGCTCCTAATCTCTCAATATGAAGAAAATATGCTGATTTCTCTTTCTCAGACCCAAAGTGGATGACCTCACACTTCCCCACATTGAACTCCATCTGCCATAGCTTTTCCTATTCACTTAGTCTGTCTATGCCCCTTTGTAACTTCCTGCTCCCATCCACACAACTTACTGTGCATCTTAACTTAGTGTCATCTACAAGTTTGGATATACAACTCTCTATTCCTTCATCCAAGTCATTAATGTATGTAGTGAAAAGCTGAGGCCCCATTACTGATCCCTGGAGAAACACCATTTGTCACATCCCGCCAATCAGAGAATTAATCCTTTATCCCTACTCTCTGTCTCCTACCCCCCAACTAACTGCTGACCAAGGATAATTCCAATTCCATGGGCTCTCATTTTTGCTAATAATCTCTTGTGTGGAACCTTATTAAATGCCTTCGGGAAGTCCATATGGACAACATCCATAGACACTTCCCTATCCAGCATGCTAGTGACCTCCTCAACTAGATTAGTCCGATGTGACCTACCCTTCACAAATCCATGCTGACTCTCTCTGATCAGCTGATACATGTCCAAGTGCTCAGTCACTCTGTCTCTGATGATAGATTCCAGTAACGTCCTCATACTTGATGTTAAACTGACAGGTCTATAGTTATCAGGTTTCTCCCTCCCTCCTTTCTCAAATAATGGAGTGACATTTGCAATTTTCCAATCCAAAGGCACAATTCCTGAATCTAGAGAGCTTTGGAAAATTAGGACTAATGCATCTGCAATTTCATCACATATTTATTTTAATACCCTGGGTTGGAAACCATCAGGTCCTAGAGATTTGTCTATCTTAACTCGCATTATTTTCTGCATTATCTTTTTTTACTTATATTAAATCTGAATTAAAACAACTTAAATCTAAATTTTTCCTCAATCATTCTTTGAGTCTTCCTATCCCTAATCATTGCTGTCTTATTGTCTGTATAACAATTCTCCTAGCATAGACCTTCTCACACTCACAGCCCCCAGTGGAACCAATCGCTCGCAACAAATCCTGCCCTACCCTTGGCCACAGTGTCCTGATCAGAGTTCTTTGAGAAAATCTCTGGCATCATAGTGCTAAGGGAAGACATGATGCAGTGAAATACCACAAAAGTAAATCTACACATTCTCTTAACTGAAATGTGAGGGCCCGGCACTGTAAGGTAGCTAAACACAACTTTAACATCCCCATTCATAAGCGTTTGCTCAAATGCTTAGTTATTCACCATTTGCCCACTCCCCTATAGAGGAGTATATAACCCATTCCAACAAACCTCAATTTCCAATACTTCACCCCAACCACCCACTTGCTCATATTTTACTCCCAAAGTCCCCTCTCACTGAGCATCATGCCCAGCACCCAAAAGCCCCTTCCCCTGTGGAGCTTAATTTCCAATATCCGTAAATCTCCCCAACTCAGATGAATGACCACAAAGTTGACCATCCTCCCCTACTGGTAATTTCCATTACTGCCCTTCCCCACACTCCCACAGAGCATCATTTCCAGCACGGACCCCCACCCCCACCCCCACCCCATCCCCCAGTGAACATTGTTTCCAGCCCACGCCCACAAAGCATCATTTCCACTACCCAACCCCGCAACCACTGAGTAGCTTGCCCAGCACCCAGAACCCCTCCAACTCAAATCAATGGGTTTTTAAATCTTCTGTAGTTACAAAGGCATTTTAAATGGGTTTTAAAGAGATGCTAGAGATGTTTATTCATGTTACCTGCCACACTGCCTGATTTTTCCCTTCACTGGAGCAGAGGAGAGATGGAGGGAAAAAGAGGAGAGGGAAAGGATAGGAGGGAATGTTGATGGCGCATGGGAAGAGGAGGAGGGGAGGATAGGAGGCACAGTGGAAGAAGAATCGAGATGAGGAGGAGAGGTGGGGAAAGAGGAGGGGTGTAAGATGGAGGGAGGGAGAGAAATGTTGGAAGGGGGAGAGGGATGAGGGAGCAGGGGGGAGAGGGCAATGCTAAAATGATCCCATCCCCGAACCTCCCCCTCCTAAAGCTTGCAACTAGTTAAAGGGGAGCATCACTTTTTTGCAAGAATGACTGAAGCAACCATAGATTTTAGAGTGTCAGCAGTTGGACGGGCCAGAAGAACAAGATTGTTGTAAAGGAAGTCGCATAAAATGGTGGTGCGGGCTGTCTGGGGGAGGTGACAGAGGCAGTCACTGCTACCTCCACCACTTCAAGAAATGTCACATTGTGCTGGAAGAAGTGCAAGGGGAGCTAAAGTAGGTCCAGGCACTAGTGTCAATATACATCTTCTACCACTCGTACTGCCTTCACTACTTCTTACCTAGCATACTCTTTCTCTCTCTGGGAAACTCATTAATGCAAAGGGGAAGCTCTCAAAACACTCAAGCACCATCTCAGCTAACAACCACTTTGTCAACTCACGTAGTTTACTACAAACACCTCTGCTAACCTTTAAGGACACTTCATTTAAAGGGACATCATCATTTTTGTATGCTCATGTAGGGTAAATGTCCATGTCATTCACATGCTTTTAACATTCACGTCTCCCCTTCCAAAGGAGAAGCTTGACCATATTGATTGAATGAAACATATATTTGGGGGGGGGGGGGGGGAGGTAGGAGTGCCATCACTCAAAACTCTGAGTCTGCAGGAAGAGGAGGCCTTAGACATCATAGGCAGATAGACAAGAGAGCTTGTGAGAAATGGTGAGTTTGGAGGTGAGGTGGCAACAGAAGGTTGATAAAAGCTGGAAATGCTTATCATAGGTAGTCTCAGTTTTTTTTTAAATTCATTCTCCGGATGTGGGTATCACTTGCAAGGCTGGCATTTATTCTAACAATGCACTGTTAGGGGATGCACATAGATATGGCATGAGTAAGAATGTTCTGAGGCCCTACTAAGGGACTGATCTATTTGGGAATAAATTTGCAATTTAAAATCAGGGACAGTTCAACTTGCACATGATCTCCATTGATTATTATGCTCTTGGGCTCAATTCTTGCTATCTTTACAATATGGCAAAATGGGTTATAAAGTTCTTTGATAATACTTAAGATAGCCACAGGCTTATTTTCAGTTTTATAGTCCCAGGCATGTCCTGGTAAACAGTCAATTACAAGCAAGCGTTGAGAAAATCCCAAATTAATGTGGAAACTGATTCTATTGGAACTTCATATCAAACTAGGCTTTTTTTAAGTTATAAATTGTTTTATAGTCTCTAAATATATGCCTTACAGCTTCACTTGGGCTGTGGGTACTAATATAAGGTGGAACATAATTACAAAACAAAGGGCTAGATTTTCAGTATAGACAGTTTTGGGGCGCTAACCTTAGCGCCCGCCCGAAGTTAGCGCCCGCCCCAAAGTAGCGCCCCGTTGCCGGAAATTCAGTGGCTTCGCCCTAAGAGAGTGGTGGAGCGCTAAAAGAGGCGTTGCACTCCTACCTTTAGGCGCTAAGCCGGCGGTCCAGAGGGATAGCGCCCAGGCGGGGCGCAGCACGGGTGCGGTCATTTTTGCACTGACAGCAGACCCCGTGGTGCCGACCAGCTCTTAAAGGGGGAAGGGACGAATTGGTCTGCTGCCACGCCCTGCACACTGCAGCCTTGCAAAGAGGCCTCAACACTGCTGCTCAGCCCCAGGGAGTCATGGCAACGCCAGAGAAGGCCCGTCAGCGTGCCCTGCGCTTCTCAGAGGGTGATCTGGACATAATGGTCACAGCTCTGGAGGTGAGGCGCAAGATCTTGTTTCCAGAGAGTGGGAGGAATCCAACCCACCATGACTACACCAAAGCCTGGAAGCAGATCGCCCAGAGGGTGACGTTCACCGGCGAGGCCCCCAGGACCCACAAACAATGCCGTAAGAAATACAACGATCTGACCAGGATTGTGAAGGTGAGTAGCCTTTCCAGTCTCCTCCTCATTCTTGCATGTACACCTGACATGATGGGCAAAGGGACCTGAAAGTCCTATTGGCCAGCCCTCAGCCAGCAGCATTGGGACAGTCATGAGCATCAAATGGCCATTCGGCACTCTACACTTTGGCCAAGCTATTCCACCATGGGAGGCAGTGCACAGTACATCAGGGCTTCACTCTGTCCAAGCTATTCCACCATGGGAGGCAGTGCACACTACATCAGGGCTTCACTCTGTCCAAGCTATTCCACCATGGGAGGCAGTGCACACTACATCAGGGCTTCACTCTGTCCAAGCTATTCCACCATGGGAGGCAGTGCACACTACACCAGGGCTTCACTGCGCACTTACAGCCCGTCCTTTCTCTTGCAGGCTAAAGTAGCGTTTAATCGCCAGGCCCGTGCCAGGGGTGGCCGCGCCAAGCTGCAGAAGCTCACTCGGCTGGAGGAGCGCGTGTGTGTGCTCATGGGAGCCCGTGTGATTGTCCCCACAGCGTGCGGTGTATCCGACCCTCCACTGCCCGGCAATGGTAAGGACCTCGCCTTTTGGCCCTCTCGCGTCGCACTGGCCCATCCGAGCTACCTCCTTTGCCACTGTCCCACCAATGCGCTGAATCCCACCAGTCCTAACTCCCTCGCTGACGCCGTCTCCTCACTCTGAAGCTACTCTTGTGCATTCCTGCTTTCAGCTGGTGACGACCAGGACCCTGAAGCTGCCAGTGACAGCACCTCCGACCAGGAGGAGGAGGAGGAGCAAGCCGGACCTTCGGGGGAACAGTCACGTCCCGCAGGAGAGGAGGAAATGCTTGACACCTCCTCACTGGACGAGTGCCTGGAGGAACTGTCGCAGGGCAATGCAGCTTCTGGGACCAGTGGCGTCCAGCCACCCAGCAGCCGTGCGCGTGGCCCGCGGCCTTCCCCCCAAAGGGGGGAAGGATCAGAGGGGAGTGCTGCTGCTCGGCACACTCGCCGTCACCAACGCGGCAAGGGTCCCCTAGTTCGGCCCCCTCCTCCCCAGCGGGAGAGTCGCGACTCCAGTCCGGACACCTTCACTTCGGAGGAGGTGCGGAAGCTGGATAAGATGGCCGACGACTCGGACCGGCGCCACACGGAGCTCATGAGCGTGGTGGGGCGCATGCCTGAGGCCATCGAGTCGCTGGTGACCAGTGTGCGCGAGTTCGGGGCAGCAACTGCCGCGACTGGCCGCATGCTGACTGATGCCATCAAGACCCTGGCGGATGTGATGCGCGCGCACACCAGGACCACAGGGCCACTCACTGCTGCCACACGCGCTGTCTCAGGCAGGCATCGCCAGGGCAGGCGCCGCGCTGAACCATCCCAGCAAGCCGCCCGTCGGCTGATTGCTGCGGATTCTGCAGTGCGGGCCCGGCCGAGTGCCACCGCGCCACAGCACCAGCCAGCGCATCCCAGACGCCAGCTGGCCCACATTGCGCCATCCGTCGCCGCCATTCCCCCTCTGGGGCGTCAACGGCAAGCGGCTGCAGCTGATGGTGGCCAGGCTCAGGTGCGCCACTCAGCAGACGGCCCCTCGAGACCCAAACGCCGTGTAGGCCGCCCCCCAGCGGCATCTGGCGGAAGGGCATCTGAGCCTCAGGCGCCTTCCCCCAGCCTCGCAGCAGCCACTGGGCAGAGCTTGCGAAGGAGCAGCAGGCAGGGCAGGGGAGGCAAAATGCTGGCCAAGGTCTCGCCCTCGCGGGCCACTCAGTAGAGGGTGTGGGCAGCTTTCCTTTAATATGGCGGTGGCCATCTTTATTTTGCCCATGGTTGTGCTTTTGGAGGGCTTATTTTTTGCGTTAGGCCGACGTTGAGGCCCGGTTTGAAGAAAGGTGGAGTGACTCCTCCCCAGTTTGTGCGAGTGAGTCGTTTGTTGGGCTTTTTGTGGTGCCCGTTTATTGTTTTTGGGGATTCATGTGGGAAGGGCTTTTCATTTTTGTGCAATAAAAAATTATCTTTATTCATGCAGTCTCCATGGTTGTTCTTCTTAGTGTTTGTTGGCTTCGCCGGCTGAGGCTTGCGGAGCGGCTGCATTCATCTTCCCTCATGGCCCCTGGCCATTCCCTGACAGGGGGCTTAGAAGTACCGTGTAATAAGGTGGCGTCGTGCGGCCCTTGGCCCTGGTCGCTCCCTCCTGGGAACGTACTCCTGCTCCTCCTCCTCCTCCTCATGCTCCTCCTGCTCCTCCTCCTGAGGTGCTGGTCCAACGTCAGGTGGCAGTGCCTGAGTCCTGCGGATAGCCAGGTTGTGTAGCATGCAGCAAACCACCACAAATTGGGAGACCCGGTCCGGCGAATACTGGAGAGCTCCTCCGGAGCGATCAAGGCAGCGGAACCGCTGCTTGAGGACCCCAATAGTTAGCTCGATGATGTTGCGGGTGGTTTGATGGCTCTCGTTGTAGGCCTCTTCAGCAGCGGTCCTGGGCGCGCGGAGCGGGGTCATGAGCCAGGTGCACAAAGGATAGCCTTTGTCCCCGATGAGCCATCCTCTTGGGGAAGGCTGTGCCTGGAACATGTCATGCACAGTACTCTGCCGCAGGATAAAGGCATCGTGGCTGCTGCCTGGGAAGCTGGCATTGACTGCCATGATGCGCTGCTTGTGGTCACAGACCAGCTGCACATTCAGAGAATGGTAGCCCTTCCTGTTGCGATACTGCTCGCCATGCTCCACAGGGGCCCGCAAAGCCACATGCGTACAGTCAATGGCGCCCTGCACCAAGGGGAATTCCCCGAGTCTGGCAAATCCCAATGCGCGCTGATGCTGGCTCTCGAGGGCCATGGGGAAGGAGATGAATTGGCTTCTCCTTCTGAACAGTGCTTCGGTCACGTGGCGGATGCAGCGATGCGCGCCATACTGGGAGATGTTTGCTATGTCCCCAGCAGCGTATTGGAAGGAGCCGGTGGCATAGAAGTTCAATGCCACCGTCACCTTCACTTCCACCGACAGAGACGTCCTGCACCTGAGCTTTGGCCGCAGATCTCGGCGAAGCAGGTGGCAGATCTCTGCAATCACCTCCTTTCGGAATCGGAGCCTTCTAACACATCGCGCGGCACTCATGTTTAGGTAGGAGCGCTGCTGGCGGTATAGCCTGACTGGGTAAGGCCTACGTGGCCGACGCCTGTAGCCCCCTCTGCCTCTAGCCAGGGCTGCCCCTCTCACAATGCGTCTGCGAGCCCTACGGATATGGCGCTGCAGCTGCGCGTTGGCACCCCATGCAGCCCCCATCAAATCCTGGCAAACAGTCTAATTTCCAAATGGCCACTTGCAGCGCTATTGCCTGAGTCCAAAAATACCTGCCTCTTGCTGCTTGAAACCAGTTAGCTATCCTCCTTGTTGTGTCTCCAGAAATGCGTTGCACAAGACTGTTTTCTGAAAAAAGGATGGCCTTTATACTGGAGAGGACGTTCCCTTTAATTAGCGCCCCCCGGGGCCCGCGCTGGTTGTGTTGCGTTCCTTTTTCCAAACGCTCCGGCCGCCCGCCGCACAATGGGGCGGTCCGACTGAAGTTTGCAATCGGGGCGGCCAAAGGGCGTTGCACGAGGATGTGACGTCATTTTCTGCGCGCGCATCCGGGCGGGCGCTAAACTTTGCGCCGGCGCTAACGGGCAACTTAATTTGGGGCGGGGCGCAAACTGCGCTGCGCCCGGGCGCTACACGCATAGCGCCCGGAAATCACTTCTCTTAAGGCGCTAACTGCTGGCGCAAGCTACTGAAAATCTAGCCCAAAGTCTTTTACCATTACTTGGAGCTCATCTGATTATTGTGAAATTTGACATTAACCTTTGACATTATACCCCTAATTTGCTGATGACGGGATCTTTCAAAGTGGGACTTTGTGTGTTAATAGGTTTCCCTGTTCTTTTGATTGCCTGGTTGGCTCCGCTATCAAAGCATATATTTTATAAAACCAGACCTGCAAGCCAGTGCTTAGATGGAATGGAGGTAATTTTCCAATTACATGCTGGCAGTGAGGAACCTCGTCTGCCAGTTGCACATAATGGAATATTACCCACAATATATTTCTCTGCAGCACTAATTATGATCTGTTTCCAGTCAGTCCAATTGATATCTGGATCTTTTAGTGTTTTGATCTTATGGGTATACCAGTCCAAGGTTGCAACTTCCTGCTTGAGACCATTCCAAACTGTGCCAGTCATACAGCTTGACCTTTCACTTGGAATTCCTCTGAATATACTCCTTGATGCAGATCAATGTTGTAGTAATTGAGTTAAAGACATAGTGCTCCCAATTTTGCTGTTCATAGTGATAATGTGCATCAGATCATGGCAGGAAAACAGGGTGGAAAACCACAGCGCCCAATTTTTCCACGTGTGCATTTTTGGCAACCAAACTGGCAGGTGCAAGAAATTCCTGTCTGAAATAGGCAGGAGCATGTAAATCAGATGGAAATGATGCAAAAGTGACATAACAACATCTTCTGTATCACTTTTTTACAGTAACGTTGAGCATTTTACAGTTTTGAAGAACACCCATAGATTTGGCATTCTGAGTTGCTAGGCAGTGCCTTGAGGTCAAAAGGTTACAGTTTGACAGTAAAGCAAATTGTGGAGGTGTTGTCCATTATTTGGATATTTTTGAATCCAGTGGATTGTTAGGCTAGCTTTGCAGTTGTAGTTTTCAGCTGCCAGCATACTCCTTATTAGGTTTTTCTAACATCTATCTTATATATATAAATCGGTACATCTGTCTGTCTGTCTGTCATTCTGTCATTCTGTCTGTCATTCTGTCTGTCATCGCCTGTGCGTCTGTCGGGCTATGCGCTCGAAAGTTACAGGGCGTACCTACGCGCGCGTTACCTCCAAAGAAAACTTACGCTTCCGAGACGGTTTGAAGCGTATTTACGTTTCAGCCGGGCTAAAATCGCGCCCGCGGTATCCGAAAAACCTTCAACGTTCCGCTCATTAGCATCTCATTATCCGCTCATTAGCGACAGAGTGACCTCGAGCTCGACCAATCGTACGCCGGGGTGCTGGCGTGTGCCGCCGGGCCAATCGGTGCGTGTGTGGGTGGGCCTTATCGTTCTGAACCGAGGTGAGTCGCCGCCACCTTGATTCCAAACTTTTCCTTTCTTTTTCCCGCTTTCTGCGTCTTTAAAAAAAACGTTGCTTTTAAAACACATATTGTTTTTAAAAAAAATGATTTAGAAACGAATTAACTTATCTAATCTCATTAATTTTCCTACCTTTCCCCGTTTTTCCAGGTAGGCCTCGAAGCCTCGGCTTCTCCTTCGCACCCACGCCCGAGCTTGGCACCTCCCGGCCCCACTCGAAGGCTGGAGAGCCGAGCCTCAGCCCAGCGCCGCTAGGGTGCGCGCGCAGCAGGAGCTGAGACGCGGCGTCTCTCTCTGGCTCGGCCGGGGGGCGGGGCTTGCTGAGCGTCAAGCGTCACCCTGGCAACCGGCCCCCCGGCCGTCTCGCACAGCCGCAATCGGCGGTCTTCACCTCGGGGGGGGGGGGGCGCGACCCTCGGGGGGGGCCGCGACCCTCGGGGGGGGCGCGACCCTCGGGGGGGGCGCGACCCTCGGGGGGGCCGCGACCCTCGGGGGGGCCGCGACCCTCGGGGGGGCCCCCCGCCCTCCCCTCCCTCCCCCCGCCCCCTCCCCCCCTTCCCTTTCCCCACCCCCTCTCCCCTTCCCCTCCCCCCCTTCCCCCCCGCCCCTCCCTCCCCCCCGCCCTCCCTTCCGCCCCCCCCACCCTCCCTTCCCCCCCCGCCCCCCCTCCCTCCCTTCCCCCCGCCCTCCCTTCCGCCCCCCCCGCCCTCCCTTCCCCCCCCGCCCCCCCGCCCTCCCTTCCCCCCCGCCCTCCCTTTCCCACCCGCCCTCCCCCCCACTCCCCTCCCCCCCCCCCCCCCAGTCGTTCTCTCTCTCTCTCTTCCAACAACAACATGCCCTTGAAAGAGCCTCGGCACCGCCAGGCACTTCAGCTAGTCTATATATATAAAAGGATATGTCTGTCTGTCTGTCTCTCTGTCTGTCTCTCTCTCTGTCTGTCTCTCTGGCCGGCTATACAATCAAAAGTTATAGAGCGTACCTACACATATGTTATATCAAAAGAAAGCTCATCATTAGGGTACTCTTGTAGGCGTATTTACTTTTTGCTCAGACAAAAATTGTGCCGACGGTCGGACAAAAATTGTGCCGACGATATCCAAAAAACGTTCAAAATTCCTCTCATTATCCGCTCATTTGCATCGAGTGGGGGCGGGTTCATTGTGTGCGGGGGCGGGCCATCTTACAGTTGAGTGACGTGATGATTGACCAATCCTACAGTTCAGTGACCTGACGGTTGACCAATCGGTGCGTGTGTGGGCGGGCCTTATCATTCTGAACCGAGGTGAGTCGCCGCCATCTTGATTCCAAACTTTTCATTTCTTTTTCCCGCTTTCTGCGTCTTTAAAAAAAAAGTTGCTTTTAAAACACATATTGTTTTTTAAAAAAGTTAATTACTTTCTAAATCTTTTATCTAATCTCATTAATTTTCCTACCTTTCCCCATTTTTGCAGGTAGGCCTCGAAGCCTGGGCGTCTGTTGCCAGCCATGCTGGACCCTAGGCAATTGTTTTGTGGCAAGCTCCTCCCACCCCCCACCCCCTGCTGGGCCCGATTCCGAACCAGCGGCCAGCCATCTTGGTAAAGGCTGGCTGGGCTCACTGCAACCTCCTCGCGCTAAATTCATGCTCGCGCTGCACGGCGCACGCGCACCTCCACACAGAGCGCGGCCAGAGGGAAGCGAGCAGGTTAGCGGGGGCGGGGGGGGCGGGGCTCTGGAGGGGAGGGGGAGCGGAGAGCCGCAATTGGCCGTCTCAAGCCGCTCAGGCCCAGGCCCGGTCCCGGAGATCAGGAGGCGGAGAGGGGAGGAGGGTTACCAAGGCAACCGGGCCCGGCCAGCCGCAATCGGCCATCTCAAGCCGCCTCAGGCCCGGCCTCGGGAGGACAGGGCACGGGCTGACCGGGGCGCTGCGCTCACCATGTCAGTGCGTGGGGCGGCACAGAGCTCAGCGGGGCCATCTCCGGCAGAGGGGAGAGGGTCTGCTGGCTCCCCCCTCCCTTTCTCCCCCCCTCCTTCCCCCACCACCCCCCTCCCCCTCCCCTTCCCCCTCTCCCCCCTCCTTCCCCCACCACCCCCCTCCCCCTCCCCTTCCCCCTCTCCCCCCCTCCCCCTCCCCTTCCCCCCCTTCCCTCCCCTTTCCCCCCTCCCCTTTCCCCCCCTTCCCTCTCCCCCCTTCCCTCCCCTTTCCCCCCTCCCCTTTCCCCCCCTTCCCTCCCCTTTCCCCCTCCCCTTTCCCCCTCCCCCCCTTCCTTCCCCCCTTCCTCCCCCCTCCCCCTTCCTCCCCTCCCCCCTTCATCCCCCCTCCCCTTCCCCCTCCGTCCCCCCCTCCCCTCCCCTTCCCCCCTCCTCTCCCCTTTCCCCCCTCCCCTCCCCTTCCCCCCTCCCCTTTCCCCCCTCCCCTCTCCCCTTTCACCCCATCCCCTTCCCCCCCCAGTCGCTCTCTCTCTCTTCCCCCCAGTTGCTCTCTCTCTTCCCCCCAGTCGCTCTCTCTCTTCCCCCCAGTCACTCTCTCTCTCTCTTCCAACAACAACATGCCCTCAAAAGACCCTCGGCACCGCCGGGCACTTCAGCTAGTATTGTCATATATCCTTTCTGTTAATACAAGTTTGAGGACCAGGAAATACCAAGATGTCTGATTAATACTCTTTATTGATCAAAATATTAATATAACCCACTACATGCAGTGTCTATGAGATTGGTACCTAATATTACTTACTGGCAATGGACTCATTGGGTCCCGTAAGTGTGTCGTGTTGACTGCTTACACTAGCAAGACTAGGTAAAAGTTCCTAATAGGATCCAGTGTGTTGTATCTTTATAGGGTTAACTGCGTCTCCCTAACCTGACATTACTATGTAAACGCGCCCCATCTACGTGCGGTTAGTACATAGGTAGGTTTACCTGATACGCCACTATGCCAAGTGATGTTACTGCTCCCTTCCCACAATCGCACATGCGTATTATTACTGTTCTTTGTTCATTGTTCTCTCTACATGAGTGATCATAGCTGTCAGACATGGCCTTCTATCTCTCCTTGATATTTATTACAGAGTGAGGCCTATTTATTTCTTACACTCCCTTCTACATCCAGACTAGCTGGCACCATTCCTGCTCATTGATATTCCTTTTCTTACACCTTCCCATGTTGCTATATTGACTCCTGCTTGTCTAAGCACTCAGAAACTGACTTTTTCCTTATTAACCCTACAACTACTACTTAAAGTTTGGTTAATAGGAACATAGGAACAGGATTGGCCATTTAGCCCATTCGAGCCTGTTCCGCCATTCAATGAGATCATGGCTGATCTATGACCTGACTCCATATACCCGCCTTTGCCCCATATTCCCTAATACCTTTGGTTAACAAAAATCTATCAATCTCAGATTTAAAATTAACAATTACCCTAGCATCAATTGCCGTTTGCGGAAGAATTTTCCAAACTTCTACCACCCTTTACGTTTAGAAGTGTTTCCTAACTTCACTCCTGAAAGGTCTGGCTCTAATTTTTAGACTATGCCCTCTAGTCCTAGACTCCCCAACCAGCAGAAATAGTTTCTCTCTATCTACACTATCAATTTCCCTTAATATCTTGAAAACTTCGATCAAATCACCCCTTAACCTTCTAAATTCTAGGGAATACAACTCTAGTTTGTGCAATTTCTCCTTGTAATTTAACCCTTGGAATCCAGGTATAATTCAGGTAAATCTACACTTCACTCCCTCCAAGGCTAATGTACCCTTGGTGTGGTGCCCAGAACTGCTCACAGTACCCCAGGTGTGGTCTAACCAGGGCTTTGTATAGTATATATGTAGAGAACTATTCTACTTAGTGTGTTTACTCTTATACCTCTTGGCACAGTGAGTACCCCCTCTGGAATCTTATTGTACATGCTACTTGGAGGAAGAAGAGGAGTGTGAGAAAGAACTTCTGACCAACAAAGCTGCGAGGCACTGTTGTAGGAGGCTGTGATGGAGGTGGGCTGTAGGTCGGGTTGAAGCATGTGGCATAACTCATTGATGGCTTCTTTTGTGACACACAGACTAGGAATTGGATCAACCGGAGGTAAAAGCACCTCGATATGTGCACTCTGATGTGAGGGTATCAGTGGGTGTATGCTGTGTGTTTCTGGCACTGCCTGGCCTTTCTCCATTGCTCCACCTCAACTTCCTCCAAAAAGCAAAGATAATGGGGAATTCCCAATGAGGAACATATTGTTGCCTCTTTAGAATGGGAGCGTGAGAGCTCCACAACAGAAGGCACAAAGGTAGATGGTAAATGAACTGTCTGCAGACAAAAAATAGCCAAATAAGCTTTCTGTGAATTCCTTTAAAGTTTCTGCAGGGCCCTTAAACCTACTTCTGCCATTTCTGCAGCATCTATCAATGGGACATTGCTCGATGCTGCAGACATGATTCCAGGATGGTGTGTTGCCTCCCTAGTGCCAGGGTCAAGGATGTCACTGAGCGGCTGCAGAACATTCTGAGGGGGGAGGGTGAACAGCCGGAGGTCGTGGTCCATATCGTTATCAATGACATAGGTAGAATGGGTAGGATGAGGTCCTGCAGGCAGATTTTAGGGAGCTAGGAAAGAGATTAAAAAGCAGGACCTCAAAGGTAGTAATCTCCGGATTGCTCCCGATGCCATGAGCTAGTGAGCATAGGGATAGGAGGATAGAGCTGGAGAGATGGTGCAGAAGGGAGAACTTTAGATTCCTGGGACATTGGGACCGGTTCTCTATGGAATTCTCTGCCCCAGAGGGCTATGAATGCTGAGTCTTTAAGTATATTCAAGGCTGAGATAGATAGATTTTTGGACTCTAGGGGAATCAAGGGATATGGAGATCAGGTGGGAAAGTGGAGTTGAGGTCGATGATCAGCCATGACGTTACTGAATGGTGGAGCAGGCTCGAGGGGCCGTATGGCCTACTCCTGCTCTTACTTCTTATGTTCTGGGGGAGGTGGGAACTGTACAGCCGGACGGGTGGCACCTCAACAGAGCCAGAACCAATATTCTCACGGGGTGGGGGGTTGCTAGTGCTGTTGGGGAGGGTGGGCACCAGGGTGTATCATTAAAAGGAAGAAACAAAGTGCAAAAAGGATTGAGAGCAACAGATAGCACTAGAGTAAGAGATAGTGCGAGATTAGGTGGGGTCAGACTAAGAGAGAATACAAGAAGGTCTAAGAGAGGTTTACAATGCACGTGTGTAAACGCACGAAGTCTGGTAAATAAGGTTGGTGAGCTGCAGGCGCAAATAGCCACATGGGACTAGCTGAAGTGCTCTTGCAGAGAGCTCGACGGGCCAAATGGCCTCCTTCTGCGCTGTAACCATTCTATGATTCTATGACATGATTCGTGCCAAGCTAAATGATATGATTATATCGGAAAATAGTATATATAACATCCCCATGATATTACCGCCTTACTTAAAGGCACCTGAACATTTATGAGTGAGCACTTCCACCATTGGCCAGAAATGATGTTGGAAAATTGGGCAAGGGCAAACATCGAAGGTAATCCGGCAGAAGAACTCCCTGCCCCATTTACTGTCCCCTCCCGCCAGAATACTGCCTAAAAATTATGCAGAAAATCCAGTCTAAAGTATGCAAAACTGAGGATGTGTTGGAACACAAGTTATGACGGCTGTTCAATATCATAACGCGCTATGAAAATTGATTTCACATTTTATGAATGGGTCTCTAAATCCTTTGCACTGCCTGCCATATCTTTACTGTGCAGCAGGGGGCGCAGACTGTAGAATTACGTTGAGAACTACTTTTAGAGTGAAAGTAATCCATTCAAATGTTGGGTTGTTTTATATGAAACCTTTAACAATTGTGTTTCAAAGCACGTAGAAAGCCTACTGAATTTAAATTATATAAAAGGATGTTAGAAAAGCGATACCCTGTGATTTGAATGAAGATTTCAATGAAAATTCGCCTGATGCAAAAATCGATCATCTCCAAAATCCTAATAGTGTAATATGGTTATCGGAATGGTCGAAACTTAAATAAAATACCCAGATCAAGAAGTTAAGAGAACTATTGAATTCACACAATCTAGTTTCACCCAGCATAATTCATATTTGCCGGTTCCGTTGTATTTAAACTCGCTGTTGTCAAAATTATATATTTTTAAAAATTGAATACTTCCAGTTTATCTCAATAATCAGGAAATGATATCTATTTTATTTTTGTGTATTTATAAATATTGAACCCTTTCCCGTTTAAATAAAGGTAACTTCGAGGATTATTAGTTTCGAATACAACAATGAATTGCTGATTTCTGATGAAACTAGTTTGTTTATTTGAATGTTCCAGTTTATGCATTGTATCGAATGACAATGGAAGGCGGCGATGTGCCCTCCCTCGGGTGCAATGCATCTGCAATTTATTACATATTGCGAGTCGAGTCAGATTGTCAAGCAAACAATCCTTGCAGTGAATAGATGTTCTCCGATGTGGCCGTTCGTTTTCTGCTTTTAGCTGCGTTGCAGACCTGAAGCAGGAAGTGGTGGCCATCGATCACATTTTATTGACAGAATCCGGGAGGCAGAAAGGGATTGTGGATGAATAAAGCCTCGATCCCGAACTGTGCACATCCCTAATACCTTCTGTCGGTGAGAGGAGAGTTAAATCACAAAAAACGTAAGCAACCGGCTTCCTGCCTGCTGACAATTCGTGCAAAGCAAAGAGGAGCTCGCTTCCTCCCTGCCTCTGTTTACTCGCACGGTGGCTCCAGCTGCTGACGGTGCCGTCCCTGTGCTTTATTTTGTGTCTGTGCAGTGTGTGCATGTGAGTGAGAGAGTGTGCAGGTCAACACACGAAAATGTTGGACCCGTCGTCTAGTGAGGAGGAATCGGAGGCGATAGTAGAAGAGGAGAACAAGGAGGTGCAGGCTCCGGCCCCGGGAAGTCGGTTGTCCCCGAGCAGGACCAGCGAGAGCAGCGGGGGACTGCAGCCCAGCAGCCGGAGCAGCAGCATCCGACCGTCCAGCCCCAGCCCGTCGGTGGTGAGCGAAAAGGAGAAAGAGGAGCTAGAGAAACTGCAGAAAGAAGAGGAAGAGAGGAAGAGAAAGCTTCAGCTGTACGTCTTTGTGATGAGATGCATCGCCTACCCGTTCAATGCCAAGCAGCCTACAGACATGGCGAGGAGGCAGCAAAAGGTAAGCCAGCCCAAGGAGGGCGAAAAATCCCTGCCTGCCTCAAATCACCCACAGCCATTCTAGTTCCAAGGGGACACCACGTCCTCTGGAACCGCTTTAACCTCGTGTTAATCAGCTGATGGCAAACAAAATGCGATCAGTTTTTGGCATTGCTGATGTCTTAGATCTGCCGTCAGAGATGCTGGAAATGAATCGATCCGAGTGCTTATTTTTGCCTCTCACTGCAGCAGCAGTACTCACACAGTTCTCGGGCGCCCAGAGCAGCCAGTCTGCATGGAAGCACTTTGTGGCACTTGTGTCCTTAAATAGAACCACTAATTAGCAGTTCAAGGTGACTTCTTAATCACGGCGGGGAAGCGAAAGGCAACTTTGCGCTTGCTTTGGATTTGTGGCTGGGTTTCAGACATTGCAATCAAGCCAAACTCTACCCAGCTAAATGCAAAAAATAAAACTTGATTTAAAACGCATCGCTATCAAAATAAGATCTGTGAATTGCCCTTTGTTCTCAGAGATGCGCATCTTTTAAATCGTTGCCCGACAGCACATACTGACATATCGAGTGAAATAGTGCCATTCAATAAACCCAAGACCGGTTTGCGACCTGGTTTATCTGTTCATTTTTTTCGGAACTCTATCCTAATAGACAAATAATCACACCTGCACTCCGATATACATGGGGCGTCATCGTCCTCATGTGTTGATCACTGTCACCGCCAAGTGGCGCTGAAAATGGTTATTACTGATAGCGTCACTGTGCTAATACATTTCACAATCAGCCCTAGTGATAGCTCATATCTAACTCAAATATAATATTATTTCCAGATGCTATATGTATGTATATAGATATATAAATTGACGAGTATGTCAGTACGGCTAGAACACTCCTTATTTTATGGACCCACACTGGCATGTCACCGTGTGTAACATGGGCTGTTTCCACAGATCATTTCATGGTGTCCTCAGATGACGACCCTTGCTGCTTTTGTACTGCATACAGCGCTTACTGTCCCTAGTGGCACACTTGTCATCTGGGAATCTCTGATTCACATGTTTGCTTTAGGAAATACTATGCTTGTTCTTTTGTAATTTAGTTTAGACCTTTTTATCTCTGAAAGTGGGGAACTGAAAAAAAGCTTTGCTCTTGCTGGCCGAATTCCAGTATTCCACACTTTCTTTTGGAGTATTTACATTGCCTTTACTGGTAACAGATATTCGGAGTATTAACTGCAAACAGTTATTTTAGATGCTGCTTGGGTATATTACATATTTTGTAGCATACGATGAATTATTCTGCAACAAAATAATTTAAATATAAAACTCCACTAGTCCGAGCGGCTTGAACAATAAATTGGTCATTTAAAGTCACTGTAAATCACAGGCTCTGAAGAAGGAAATAATGTGCCAATTAAAAAAAAGAATTGTTTGGGTGACAAAGTAATATTGATATAATTAATATTTGTTTAAATCGCTCCTTTAAGTTAGATTGTTGCGGGTCCAAATGACAAAATAATTCAAGACTTGTTAAAACATTAAACAAAGTCACAATGAAATGTAATACAGTAGTTAATAATCAAAGCAATCTTGATCTGCTTTGGTAAGCCTTTAGAGAATTCAATCAATTTAAAATATGCCAACAGGCACGCTGAAAACAAGATCGTAAATACTTTATGCATACAAGCACTATTACCATTGTAGTAATATGTTGTAATTATACTTAAAGAATTCTGCAGGTCAGTATCTTTAATGGAGGAGCCAGATTTTCAGGAAGAATCATGGTTACTCTATAATAATCTGTGAATTAGGTGGGCTTCTCCGTCATACCACAGGGAGTGGCTGAGGCGAATGGTATAGATGCATTAAAGGGGAGGCTAGATAAGCATATGCAGGAGAAGGGAATAGAGGATTATGCTGATAGTTAGATGAGGAAAGGATGGGAGGAGGCTCGAGTGGAGTATAAATGCCGGCATGGACTGGTTGGGCCGAATAGCCTGTTTCAGTGCTTATTTTCTATGTAATAATAAGGATATTAATACTCATCGTGTCCTCCATAATTTGAAATGAAGTACAAATTTTATGCACAACAGTAGTATCCAATATACTGCCAGATTAAATGTATGTCCTGTACTGTAGAAATAATGTCCAAAATATAACCACGACTTATTACGCTTCTTTTAAATTGCAGTGTGTCCCTGCAGAGTTATAACACTGGTAGGAAGTACAGAAAAACCATATATATTCACATACAAGGTGACACCACCCAAATTGCTCCCAAAAAAGGGGAAACCCATGGCTATCGTACAAGATGAAGGTCAATATTATAGAGCTTCTATCCATCAACCTCTCCCCTTCATCTCAGCTGGTATTCACAAATACATTTTCTCGTTCTTTCTCATTTCAAGCAGCGTATGCCTATCCACTGTTGCTCAACCCCTCCAGTGCCATAGTATTTAAATAACAACTCTCCCTCCCATTTTCAATCAAATAAGTAAAATTACCTCGCCCTTATCTATCCTGCTAGGCTGCGTCTGATTCTTAAATCAGCAGTGGAAGCTTGAGCTGAATTTGGGAGGGGGGGAAACAGTGTGCTTGAGCCGCTGAACAGTAGTGGCTGCTAGCAACGCAATGATATGGCATTGCTACTGGGAGTACCATCTGCTGCTAGGAGGGCAATTCAAGAGAGAATGTGGCTTGGTATAAGACGACACCACCCCGCACCCACTTACCCACTTCTCGCCCCAAGCAGTGCCATAAATTTCTAGTCTCATGTACAAATAGATGTTTAAACTTTATTATCTGATTTGGTGATAAGTGTTGAGAATTATTGTTCTTTTGGAGGTTGTTAATTAGGATTTTAAACAAATCTGTAGCATAAATATGAACCAGCTTGATCCTCCGAGCTGGGTGATGCAGAGATTCAGGCTTAAGTTCTGCATGACCCGTAAAATTACTAATAACACAGAAACATTTATGCATTTAGTGGTCGAAGCTCACTATCAGGGCACCCAGCATGCTTAGTATCAATCTATAGTTTCATTTTATAAGAGATACTGGATATAGAATTTACTTTTGCTTAACTTTAATCAAATGCTGGTTACCTCTTGAGGTACTATAACGATGACATCACAGATATCTTAATCTGCAGTGTGACCATCTTCATGCATCATCATCTACACTAATTACTGATACTGACACAAAGTCAGACCTGAAATGAGTAAAAGTTAAAATAGCACTGCCTGGATTCTGCATTGGGCAATAAGTAAACAACTATAAAATGTGGAAAATATCTTCTCCAAGTACCAATGCTGGCAGTAACATTTACCGCCAAGAAGATGGTATCGGACAATTGAAAGCAGGTCAATGAAATTACTCGCCCTTATTCCATTGTTCCAATTTTAAAGTGCCACTGGAGATATGGCCAGTTGGAGCTTAATCTCAGCTCTCCGGTTAAAAACCTATACTCTCCTCTTCGACAAGGCTGGAATCCGCTCCTTAGTGGGGCAAGACTCCAGTGAATATATTTCATTTTTTTCAACAGGATCCCATGAAAATTGGTCTAAACATTGCCAAAATACCTCTGAGCAGACACTTATATATTATAATAGATAGATGGGTTACTGCCAGCCAATTAAAATTCATTACATCCCATTGAGAGAAAAATCTAGACTAGATGTTCTAAAGAATAAGAAATCCCATCTAGAGATGTAGAAGCAGCAATCTCGTTTTGGGGTTCATCTCAGTGTCATAATCTGCTTGACTTTCAATCAGATTTTATGATGTTGCCTGAACTTGTTGATTAAATTATTCCTTTGCAATCACTCTCAGTTCTCTATTTAATCAATGCATATTTTTACCTTTTTTTTCGCTGGGAGCTTTTTATGTATATAATAATCTGTCCAAATTATCCTTTGATGTCTCAATGTATTATATTTGTATTGTATTTATTTAATTAATTATATTTATACATATTTTATGTGTTGGATCCATATTATATTCCTACAGATCTTGGTTTCCTGTTGCTTTTATTCATGTTGTCGATCTTCCTCTGTACCTCAGCCTCCTTCCGTTTTCCTAGTAATATTTACAATTCTCTTCTTTTCTGCTCGGCAGCCATTCAGAAAGTGAATCTGGCATTGAAACAGCTGTTGCAGGTCAGGTTACCCAACATCATACCTGAATCACTGCTCACTTCTACACCACATTTGCTGAAGACGGGACAAAACTTTACTTCCAATCAAATGATTTGAAACATCTTTAAGTATCACAAGTGCACCTGTTACTGTGCTTTATTGGAAATTAAAGCACTTCTTGAAGTTTGATTGCCCACAAGGCCTTCAGTTTATAGATTACAATGTGTTCCAATGATCAATCATTGCTTATCATTTTGCATCCTCCATTTAAATGCATTTAATAAAGTTTTTAGTTCAACAGCAGTAGAAACAACTTGCGTTTATATCGCGCCTTCAACACTGAAAAAATGCCCCAAGATGCTTCGCAGAGGCATAAGGGAAAAAAAATAACTGCCAAGTCTTGGAAGGAGATATTAGGAGGGGTGATCAAAAGCATGGTCAAAGACAGTGGTGGGCAAAATACGGCCCACAGACCATATCCGGCCTGCAGTTCATTCTATCCAGCCCACTGGACGGGACCGGAGCTCGAGCTGCACATTAGTCTGAGTCGAGTCGTGGCTGCTCATCTCGATGACTCTTTCACCGAAGAAAGCGACCAGCGCTGCGTCTTTCCTCTCCCGGTACCCAGAGTACGACGGCAGGGGGTTCTCCTCATTGCCTTAGACACGGGAGTGGATCCTGAAGTGCAAGGACTCCAGGTAATGGCATGCGATTGTAGTTCAGGCCTTGCGAAGCCTCAGGCTCCCGTACGCAGCACACGAAAAAGAGAAAACCTCGCGTGTCGGAGGCCCGGCAGACTCCAGCCGCTCTACCAAACAGACACTTAGGCCGTGATTTTGCCATCGGAGGCGGGTTCGCGTCGGGTTGGCTGCTCGGTGGGTTCCGGTCCCGCTGCCGGTTTCAGCCGCACTGAAATAACGATTTTGACTTAACTGGGCTTATTAAGCCGGTCGTGCGTGTTACCCGGACCAGTCAGTGGGTTCGGGTCTGCTGCTCGCCTCTGCTGACGTCTTCCATTCAGCTGCATTTAAGGGGCCCATGCAGCCTTGGTGTTTCTTTCATATTCTGCTGCTTCTCAGTGTTACTGATAGCGAGATGATTGGTTCAAGAGCCAAGGCTTCTCCCTGATTTGATGATGACCCGCTCCATGCTCTTGTGGAGGGATTGAGAGGGCACAAGGAGGGTCTGTTTCCCTCCAATAGACGGAGGAAGCCTCTTCAGCAAACCAAGGCAGCCTGGCTGCAAATGGCTGAGGAGGTGAGCGCCAGGGCTTTGTGTTCACGCACCTGGGTTCAGTGCAGGAAAAGGTTCAATGACCTGCTACGCTCAGCAAAAGTGAGTATAACATCACACTTACCTTCAATCTGCTCCCCATCTCCTCTCCTCACCAGCACTCTACGTTGTCAACCTACTCCTGCACATCCCATCTTACCCTTACATCCCTTGCACCCTTAACCATCCCTCTCTCTATGTACACTATCACTTCACCATTCTACAATGCACGCCTCACACTCGCTATCACTGTTATGCAATGGCAACAATTAACAATGCACAGGGAGGGTCCTTGGTATTGGCACCTCACTCCATCTTTCTCTCCCTCTGAGCATCTATGCTATGGATGCTCTACACTCACTCCAACATTCTCACTCAAACTCCACTTGTGTCCCTCATTGCAGGAAAAGAGAGCCCACAATAAGAGGGAGAGGGGGAGGACAGGAGGAGGGCACATTCCATGGTGCATTTAACCACCGCTGAGGAGGCTGCTCTCGAAATCGTCGGAGGTGCTGAGGAGCTGGAAGTGGGGGACGGAGAGATGGGCGCAGTAGAGCAAGCTGGTGACAGAATAGATTTGCAAACCTCTCATTTAGATTTCATGAGTGACTGATATGGTATCTGATGTTCATACAGATTGAGTTCTGATCATCTGCACCATGGGATGTGTCTGCCACGTTAATTTCACATGTCTAACTCATGCCTTTACTCCCCCACAGGACCATCGAGAGCCCCCCTCCCCACTGTCCAGGAGGAAGAGCTGGAAGACTCCTCAGAGAAGCTGCAGCCTCTGAGGGAGCAGCGTCAACAGGAATGAGTGCACCCAGCACCAGCACACAAACACACACCTCGGTGGGTCCTTCGTGAGATAGAGTAGTGTTGTCACCTGGTGTATCACAGCTCACAAGTGAGCATCAGCAGATGGTGGAGACAGGGACAGCAGTGGAGAGTCCTCGTCGGAGGCTGCAGGGCGCTCCTAGCTCTGCTCAGCTGCATCTGGACCCTGTGCCTCTGGGGCCATCCAGAAAGAGAGCGGTGCTGGAACTTCAGCAACAAGTGCAGGAGTCTCTGACAGGGTTTGCAACCACTGTAACTGCGAGTGTGCAGAGATGGAGGAGTCCATGTCAAACATGAGCAATGCCGTGGTGAACGCAATGGCGAATGTAGGTGCTGCCATGGAAAGGATGGCAACCTCCATGGAGGACATAAATCACCAGATTCAAAACAACATGGTGACTCTTCTAAATAGATTGTCTGCTATGAAGGATAGATGGGCATCTATTGAGGAGAGGAACCAAAGGTACATGGACATCCCCATTATGAGGACTGTCAGTACAGAGACGGGTCCTCATGGCCCCACTGATATGCAGCAAGGTGCTTTCCAGCTACTTGCTAGCAGTGAAGTGTGGGTGACCCATGAGAGGGATGTTGGTGGTCGACAACAAGGAAGTGTGGGCTCCTCTCCAAGCGCTCACACTCCTATGCCACTGCAGAGCCCTCGGTCAGGGCCCTAGATTCCTTAAATAGAAACATAGAAACATAGAAGATAGGAGCAGGAGTAGGCCATTCGGCCCCTCGAGCCTGCTCTGCCATTCAATGCGATCATGGCTGATCATCCACATTCAGTACCCTGTCTCTGCTTTCTCCCCATATCCCTTGATCCCTTTAGCCTTAAGAAATATATCCAACTCCTTCTTGAATATATTTAATGAATTGGCCTCTACTGCCTTCTGTGGTAGAGAATTCCACAAGTTCACCACTCTCTGGGTGAAGAAATTCCTCCTCATTTCTGTCCTAAATGGCTTACCCCTTATTCTTAGACTGTGACCCCTGGTTCTGAACTCCCCGAC
The DNA here is from genome assembly GCF_052327205.1 of Somniosus microcephalus. Lineage (NCBI taxonomy): Eukaryota > Metazoa > Chordata > Chondrichthyes > Squaliformes > Somniosidae > Somniosus > Somniosus microcephalus. The sequence continues at coordinate 187,419,579 of NC_140997.1, forward strand.
CATCGGGAACATCCTTCCTGCATCTAGTCTGTCCAGTCCTGTCAGAATTTTATAAGTTTCAATGAGATCCCCTCTCATTCTTCTAAACTCCAGCGAGTATAAGCCCAATCGACCCAATCTCTCTTCATACGTCATTCCTGCCATCCCAGGTATCAGCCTTGTGAATCTTCGCTGAACTCACCCCATGGCAAGAACATCCTTCCTCAGATAAGGTGACCAAAATTGCACACAATACTCAAGGTGTGGTCTCACCAAGGCCCTGTACAACTGCAGCAAGACATCCTTGTTCCTGTACTCAAACCATCTCGCTACGAACGCCAACATACCATTTGCCTTCTTAACCCCCTGCTGCACCTGCATGCTTACCTTCAGCAACTGGTGCACAAGGACACCCAGGTCTCGTTGCACTTCTTCTCCCAATCTATTGCCATTCAGATAATAATCTGCCTTCCTGTTTTTGACACCAAAGTGGATAACCTCGCATTTATCCACATTATATTGCATCTGCCATGCTTCTGCCCAATCACCCAACCTGTCCAAATCCTGGAGTTTCTCGGTATCCTCCTCACAGCACACACGCCCACCCAGCTTTGTGGCGTCTGCAAACTTGGAGATATTACATCTAGTTCCCTTGTCTAGATCATTAATATATATTGTGAATAGCTGGGGTCCAAGGACCGATCCCTGCGGTACCCCACTAGTCACTGCCTGCCACTCGGAAAAAGACCCGTTTATTCCAACTCTTTGCTTTCTGTCTGCCAACCAGTTCTCTATCCAAGTCAATACCTTGCCCCCAATCCCATGTGCCTTAACTTTACACGCTAATCTCTTATGCGGGACCTTATCGAAAGCCTTTTGAAAGTCCAAATACACCACATCCACTGGTTCTCCCTTATCTATTTTACCAGTTACATCCTCAAAAAATTCCAGTAGATTAGTCAAGCACAATTTACCTTTTGTAAATCCATGTTGACTTTGTCCGATCCTGTCACTGTTTTCCAAGTGCCCTGCTATTACATCTTTTATAATAGACTCTAGCATTTTCCCCATTACGATGTCGGGCTTACCGGTCTGTAATTCCCCGTTTTCTCTCTACCACCTTTTTTGAATAGTGGGGCAACATTAGCTACCCTCCAATCCATGGGTAATGTTCCAGATTCCATTGCATGTTGGAAGATGATCAGCAATGCATTTACTATTTCTAGGGCCACTTCCTTAAGTGCCCTAGGATGTAGATTATCAGGCCTTGGGTATTTATCGGCCTTCAATCCTGTCAATTTCCCTAACACCATTTCCCTACAAATACTGATTTCTTTCAGTTCCTCCCTTTCATCAGACCCTATGTTCCCCGACATCTCTGGGAGGTTATTTGTGCCCTCCTTTGTGAAGACAGAACCAAAATATGTATTTAATTGGTCTGCCATTTCTTTGTTCCCCAACTGAGATGGCCGTCTCAGCTCCTGCACAGCCGCAGGTGGAGCAGGCTGTTGCGGAGCCCACCCAGGCTCCCAAACCCAGAGGACGGCCGCCAAAGTTGTCTAAGCAGGCGCAGCATAGAAGTGATCAAGGTGCCTCTACATCTGCTGATGCCACAGGGGAATCACCACGTAGAAGCACGTGTAAGAGAAAGTTAACACACAAATAGTCACAAGGGTAGTCACTTGGGTGTTTGGATCTAATACAAAGTTATGTTTCTCATTGTTATTTCAATTGTACTAAAGAAATGCAATGTCAAAGATTCAAAGAGTTGGCCTATGTGTGCTCAGATATGGAAGATGCACAATGAGGGGTCAGGGTGCCTTTCATCTGTAATGATGGTGGTGAGAGTGATAGGAAACTACAGTTTATTGTACAGATGCTGTATGGTGTGTTAAGAAGGTTGGGCAGACACACATTTCCATGTGCCAGCCACTGATGCCCAGTTTGGGTTCCGCCAAGACCACTTGGCTCCTGACCTCATTAAAGCCTTGGTCCAAACATGGACAAAGGAGCTGAATTCCAGAGGTGAGGTGAGAGTGACTGCCCTTGCCATCAAGGCAGCATTTGACCGAGTGTGGCATAAAGGAGCCCTAGTAAAACTGAAGTCAATGGGAATCGGGGGGGAAACTCTCCACTGGCTACAGCCATACCTAGCACAAAGGAAGATGGTTGTGGTGGTTGAAGATCAATCATCACAGCCCCAGGACATCGCTGCAGGAGTTCCTCAGGGCAGTGTCCTAGGCGCAACCACCTTCAGCTGCTTCATCAATGACCTTCCCTCCAACATAAGGTCAGAAATGGGGATGTTCGCTGATGACTGCACAGTGTTTAGTGCCATTCACAACTGCTCAGATAATGAAGCAGTCCATGCCCACATGCAACAAGACCTGGTCGAATGTTCAGGCTTGGGCTGATAAGTGGCAGGTAACATTCGCGCCACACAATGACTATCTCCAACAAGCGCGAGTCTAACCACTGCCCCTTGACATTCAACAGCATTACCATTGCCGAATACCCCACCATCAACTTCCTGGGGGTTACCATTGACCAGAAACTGAACTGGACCAGCCACATAAATACTGTGGCAACAGGAGCAGGTCAGAGGCTGGGTATTCTGTGGCGAGTGTCTCACCTCCTGACTCCCAAAAGCCTTACCAACATCTACAAGGCACAAGTAAGGAGTGTGATGGAATACTCTCCACTTGTCTGGATGAGTGCAGCTCCAACAACATTCACGAAGCTCGACACCATCCAGGACAAAGCAGCCCGCTTGATTGGCACCACATCCACCACCTTAAACATTCACTCCCTCCACCACCGGCGCACTGTGGCTGCAGTGTGTACCATCTGCAAGATGAACTGCAGCAACTCGCCAAGGCTCCTTTGGCAGCACCTCCCAAACCCACGACCTCTACCACCTAGAAGGACAAGGGCAGCAGGTGCATGGGAATACCACCACCTCCAAGTTCCCCTCCAAGTCACACACCATCCTGACCTAGAAGTATATCGCTGATCCTTCATCGTCGCTGGGTCAAAATCCTGGAACTCCCTAACTAACAGCACTGTGGGAGTACCTTCACCACACAGACTGCAACGGTTCAAGAAGGCGCCTCACCACCACCTTCCCAAGGGCAATTAGGGATGGGCAATAAATGCTGGCCTTGCCAGCGACACCCCCATCCCATAAACTAATTTTAAAAAATGTGTTTGCTGCTTAAACGTACGTGAATCAGGCATGGATTAGTGCATTCCTAGCCTCACGGCCAGCAATGGGCTCGCGTGCTGGTGGAACTGGCACATCTGCCTCTGCAAGGTCTTTCTCATCTGACGCTTCCTCCTCCTCCTGTTTTGAGGAGGCTGTGCGCTGAGCCACTTATTCCTCAGGCAGCGGTAAGCCACACTGCAGTGCGATGTTGTGCAGTGCACAGCAGACCACAATGATTCTGGAGACCCTGGCTGGTGAGTACTGTAGGGCTCCACCTGATAAGTCAAGGCATCTGAATTGCATTTTGAGCAAGCCGATGGTTTGCTCTATGATGCTTCTGGTGGAAATGTGGCTCACATTGTAGCGCTCCTCAGCTTCGTTTGATGACCTCCTCATTGGTGTCATTAGCCACGTCTTCAGGGGATAGCCCTTGTGTCCAAGTAGCCATCCAGAAAGTTGGGTTGATGGATTGAAGAGCTGAGGCACAGTAGACTGCCGCAGGATGAACGAGTCATGGCAACTGCCAGGGAACTTGGCGCAAGCATGCATAATGTTCTTCCTGTGGTTACACAACAGCTGGACGTTAAGGGAGTGGAAGCCCTTGCGGTTCACAAATATAGCTGGGTTGTGATGGAGTGCCCTAATGGCTACATGTATGCAGTCTACAATGCCCTGCACTCTTGGGAAGGCTGCCATCTTTGCAAAGCCAACTGCACACGTGGTAACACTTGCTTCATCTGTGGAGAAGTGGATGTAATTGTGCAACTTTGCAAAGAGGGCATCGGTAACCTGCGTGATGCAACTGTGTGTGGCTGACTGGGAGATGCTGCTGATGTCTGCACCTGATCCCTGGAAGGGCCCTGAAGCAAAGAAATTGAGGGCGGTGGTGACTTTGACCGCCACTGGTAAGGAATGTCCACACGCTCCTCTGGGCTCCAGGTGTTGGTGCAGCATTGTGCAGATGTCAGCGACTACCTCTCGCGAAAGTCTCCGCCTCCTTTGGCACTGCTGCTCACTCATGTTGAGGAAGCTCATCCTCGGCCTGTAAACCCTGTGTTGGGGGTATCTCCTGCGGCGAGGTGCAGCCCTGTGCTGACGCCCTCTGCCCGGTGCAGCATCAGGTGGCTGAGGAGAAGGTTGGTGCTCCTGTTGTTGCTGCTGTTGTTGTGCCTGGTTCTGCTGCTGCCGTGGCTGCTCTTCCTCCAATTCTGAGGACCAGGATGAGAGGCTATAAATGGTTCCCATTCCACTGGTATATATCTCAGTTGAGGAACAATAAGCGTTCTGTCAATGTGGGGAGAGGGTTTTCCAAGGAGGTCACAGTGCATATGGATCTCAGATTAAACACTTACAAGCTCAATAGACCTGCAAAATGTGCTCCAAAACCTCAAAGCACAAAGTTCTGCCATCTGAAAGTGAGCCAGATTACAGGTCCGCTTTTATGCTGCAGGTGCAGGTGTCAAGAATTCAGCTGCTTGCTTAACCCCGGCACAATCAGCTGGCGTGTTTGGCGAACGATGTGGAACACGCTGAAAATGTTGCAAAATGGGAAGAGCCTCATAAAATGGGATTATCCTGGCAGTTAACAAGTTGTTAACTGCCTTAAGTGGCTCTCCCACCGCTTGGTGCCGGGTCTGATCAGGACTCGCAGGCCCGACACTCTGTAAAGTTGCGCGGAGGCGGGTTTGCAACCCGCCGTCAATCATTCCGATTTTAACTCTGGACCCGCCTCCAAACCCGCCCTCTGAGCGCTGGCAAAATCGCGGCCATAGTCTTTCAGTACAACAGATCAATTAATTGATCTATCATTTAATTCATTCAGTAACAAAAGGTTTCACTTATTTTACACTACTTTTTGTGTATTTAAGATAGTATCTGACTACTATCTGAATTTATTATGTTTATAAATTATTAGGACGGTAGAAGTGGGAGTGATGATCAACAGAGTGATGATCAACACTATGAGTTGGCCTGTTTCAAATTTACCAATTTAACACTTTGCTCTCATCAACGTACGCGGTCCCTTTAAATTTGTTGCACAGTATTTCTTCCAGCGACAGGAGCTGGTGAGCAGCTTGCGCGGGACCTCGCGATTGGTGCACGACCATGCAGCTTTGGGGAAACATTGGTGTGCGGCCCTTAACAGCTCACCAAAACTTGTTAAGTGGCCCTTCAGCCCAAATAATTGCCCACCCCTGGTCAAAGAGGTGGTTTTAAGGAGGATTTCATAGAGAATTGGGGAGGGAATTCCAGAGTGGAACCCTAGGCAGTTGAAGGCAAGGCTTCAATGGTGGGGCAAAGGTTTTTTTTTGTTTTTGGGATGTGGGCATTGCTGGCAAGGCCAGCATTTATTGCCCATCCCTAGTTGCCCTTGAGGAAGGTGGTGATGAGCTGCCTTCTTGAACCGCTGCAGTCCGTGTGGTGAAGGTACTCCCACAGTGCTGTAGGGTAGGGAGTTCCAGGATTTTGACCCAGTGACAATGAAGGAACAGCGATATATTTCTAAGTCAGGATGTTGTGTAACTTGGAGGGGAACTTGCAGGTGATGGTGTTCCCATGCGCCCACTGCCCTTGTCCTTCTAGGTGGTAGAGGTCGCGGGTTTGGGAGATGCTGCTGAAGAAGCCTTGGTGAGTTGCTGCAGAGCATCTTGTAGATGGTACACGCTGCAGCCACGGTGCATCGGTGGTGGAGGGAGTGATTGGTTAAGGTGAGGGATGGGGTGCCACTCAAGCTTTGTCCTGGATGGTGTCGAGCTTCTTGAGTGTTGTTGGAGCTGCACTCATCCAGGCAAGTGGAGAGTATTCCATCACACTCCTTACTTGTGCCTTGTAGATGGTGGAAAGGCTTTGGGGAGTCAGGAGGTGAGACACTCACCGCAGAATACCCAGCCTCTGACCTGCTCTTGCAGCAACAGTATTTATGTGGCTGTTCCAGTTAATTTTCTGATCAATGGTGACCACCCCAGGAAGTTGATGGCGGGGTGTTCAGCGATGGTAATGCCGTTGAATGTCAAGGGGCGGTGGTTAAACTCTCGCTTGTTGAAGATGGTCATTGCCTGGCACTTGTGTGGCGCGAATGTTACTTGCCACTTATCAGACCAAGCCTGAATGTCATCCAAGTCTTGCTGCATGCGGGCATAGACTGCTTCATTATCTGAGGAGTTGTGAATGGAACTGAACACTGTGCAGTCATCAGCGAACATCCCCACTTCTGACCTTGTGATGGAGGGAAGGTCATTGAGGAAGCAGCTGAAGATGGTTGGGCCTAGGACACTGCCCTGAGGAACTCCTGCAGCGATGTCCTGGGGCTGAGATGATTCACCTCCAACCACCACTTCCTTTGCGCTAGGTATGACTCCAGCCAGTGGAGAGTTTTCCCCCTGATTCCCATTGACTTCAATTTTGAAGATTGGATTTCATCTCCACAATGACCGTACGGTGGTCACTGCAGCCAGTGCTGTCATGGGCAGATGCCTCTGCGAGAGGTAGATTGGTGAGGACGAGGTCAAGTATAGCAGCTGATCAAATCTCCTCTTTAATGGTTGACCTGCAGTTGATAGTCAGCAATCCAATAGTGCTCCTGCCAGGTTTTATATTCATGTTTCCCACCAGGCGTGTTTTACATGGGAAAAGGGTTAAATTTGCAAGGGCCTGTTAAAATAAGATTATAGAGGCCATTTAGTGTTTATTAAGGGCCTTAAATATCAGTCCCGCCTGTTGGATGCGGGACGGAGTCGGGACCATCAGACACGCCTGAGTTAAAATTGCTCGGAGTCGGGAGCCAGGGCTTGGTCAGTAGTGGTGCTACCGAGCCATTCTTGGTGATGGAAATTGAAGTCCCTCACCCAGAGTACATTCTGTGTCCTTGCTACCCTCAGTGCTTCTTCCTCAGTGTTCAACATGGAGGAGTACTGATTGATCAGGTGGTAATCAGCAGCAAAGGTTAGGGGAGATGCATAAGAGGCCAGTATCAGAAGAGCAGAGAGTTTGGAGGGGCGTATTGTAGGGTTGGAAGAGATTAGAGAAAATCGGAGGGGGAAAACCATGAAGGGATTTAAACACTAGAATGAGAATTTTTAATTTGAGACATTGATGGACTGGGAGCCATTTCAGTGAGGGACGATGGATGAGCGGGACTTGGTGTGGGATAGGATGCAGGCAAGAGTTTTGGATAAGCTGAAGTTTACAGAGGGTGTCGGATGTGAGGCTGGCCATGAGAGCATTGGAATAGTGACAAAGGCATGGATGAGAGTTTCAGCAACAGATGGACTGAGGTGAGTGTGGAGGCATCACTATTGGTCTTTGTAATGAAGAGGATTGGAAGCTCAGCTTGGAGTCGAACAGGACACCTGAGGTTATAGACAGTCTGAGACAGTGGCCGGGAGGAGGATGAAATTGCAATTGATGGCAAGGGTACAGATTTTGTGGCAGGGTCGAAAACATAAGGCTCGATTTTCATTGAGCCGTGGAGTCGGGCTTGGAGGCATGCGGGGGGTTAAAATCGCAAAAACTGGCGGGCGGGACCCCCTCCCCGCCTGCTTCCCGACTCCGAGCAATTTTAACTCGGGTGTGTCTGATGGTCCCGACTCCATCCCGCATCCAACAGGCGGGACTGATATTTAAGGCCCTTAATAAACACTAAATGGCCTCTATAATCCCATTTTAACAGGCCCTTGCAAATTTAACCCTTTTCCCACGTAAAAGACGCCTGGTGGGAAACATGAATGTGAAACCTGGCGGGAGCACTATTGGATTGCTGACTATCAACTGCAGGTCAACCATTAAAGAGGAGATTTGATCAGCCATGATTTGCAGGTGACAGGACTTAGTGGTCTCAGGTCTGGGGCAAATTTTACAAGGCTTAACCACACCTCTGGAAGGTTGGAGCCTCACACCCATCTCCAGTGTGACCTCCTGGGAAACCCCTCTCGCCACCTTCACTCAGCGCTTCCTCAATGGAGGCATATACCAGAAGCATGGGAGCCATTTATTTCCTTCCCATCTGGGCATTAGAGGAGCTCGAGCACCAGCCGCGGCAGCAGCAGCACCAGCAACAGCAGCAGCAGCAACATCAGCAGCAGCAGGAGCGCCAGGCTGCTGCTCACCCACCTGAAGCTGCACAGGCCAGAAGGGGCCAGCACCTGAAAGTGGCTGGAGAGCACCTTGCTGCACATCAGGGGGGCCATGGGGACCCGTATCTGCAATGGCAGTCCTACTCAGAAGGACTTCCATGAAGGTCTGGTTTCTCTGTTCAATAGATGCCCATCGCTCCTCAAGAGATGTCATTCTATTCTGAACAATGACCATGTTTTCCATACCCTGGCGACTAAGCTCCTCCATGGCTGTAGCCATCCTCTCCTCTACAGTAGCAATCCTTTCCACGGAGGTAACCATCCTTTCCGTGGTGATGCATTCATGTGGCAATGACTCCACAAAGGCTCTGCTCATGTTCGCTATGGACTCCTCCATTCGCTCCACACTCGCAGCGACCCTAGAGACAAAACCTGCCAGAGACTCCTGCATCTGTGCCTGGAGTTCCATCACCTCTGATCTTATGGATGGACCCAGAGGCAGAGGGTCGACATGCTGCTGAGCCGAGCTGGCAGAGTCCTGCGCCCTCCGACTAGGACTCTCCACTGCTGTCCCTGTCTCCACAATCTGTTGATGCTCACTTGTGAGCTGTGATACACCAGGTGACAGCACTACTCTATGTCCCGGAAGTCCCACCGAGGTGTGAGTGTCTGTGCTGGTGCTGGGTGCACTGAATTCTGCTGATGCTGCGCCCTCAGAGGTTGCAGCATCCTCTGAGGAGTCTGGCTGCTCAGCCTTTTCTTCCTGGCTAGGGGGGACGTATGCTTGTGATAGTCCTGTGGGGGAGTAAAGGAAAGAGTCAGAGATGTGATGCAAAGGCTACATGCACATAGCTTTTTGCAGATGCTCATAAGTCCATCTGTTACAGCTTCACAATCATTATCAGTGACTCATGCAATGTCAAAGAGAGAGATGGGAAACTTTTCTGTCACCAGCTTGCTGTGTTACACCCGTCTGTCCGTCCCCCATGCGCGAATTATCCTCTATTCCCATAATTTCCAGGACGGCCTCCTCCCAGGGGGTCAGGTGGGCTATTGAGGCTGTCCCTCCTCTTGTCCTGGCTCGTTCTCTTTTGTTGTGAGCTCTCTTTTCCTGCAATGAGGGAGACAAGTGGAGGTTGAGTGAGAATGAAGGAGTAAGTGTAGAGATTGCATAGCATAGATACTTCGAAGGAGACAAAGATGGAGTGAGGTGGCAAGACCAAGGGCCCTCCCTGTGTGTTGTCAGTTGTGTTCAAAGCATCAGAGTGATAGGGAGTGTGAGGGCTGCATGGTCGAATAGTTATGTGAATGTGAGCATAGGGAGAAAGGGAATGGGTAAGGGTGCATGGATGTCAGTGTCAAGTGGGATGTGGAGGAAGAGATTGCTAAAGTTGAGTGCTGGTGAAGAAAGGCAATGGGAATCAGATTGAGGGTGATGGGAAATTCATACTCACTTTTCCAGTGCGCTGAAGGTCGTGAAATCTTTTCCTGCACTGTATCCAGGTTCTGCGGGTGACTCCCAAGGAGTTGACCTCCTCAGCCACCTGCATCCACACTGCCTTGGTCTGAGTGGGAGGCCTCTTCCTCCCTGATGAAGGGAAGAGCACCCCCCTGTTGGCCCTAGCCCCATCCACTAATGCCTGCAGTGCCACCTCGTCAAAGCGAGGAGCTGACCTGGCCCTCCCGCTTGTCATATTTGCTGCAACTCCCTCACACTGCACAGTCAAGAAGCTTGGCAGTCTGCAGAAGAAGCAAGGCTTGCTGTGGACCTTAAATGCAGCAGCAATGATGACGTCATCGGAGGGGACTTTCAGCCATGAAAAACCCCTTTGCAAAGGCTTCCCACACGTTGGAAATCAATTGGCCAATTCAGTTAAAATTGCGTCAATCGCCAACATCCATTTAGATTCATGTGGGAAACACAAAATTCAGATAACACAACACCATCCCGCACCTGAGTTAAAATCCCCCCCCATAGACTTTGGTCTTACCAATGTTTAGCTGGAGGAAATTGCAGTTCAGTTATTTTTGTCCCTTTTACCTCTCACAACTCTTCTCTGAGAATGCAAAGTAAAAACAAAAGCATAGATATTCTGAAACCACTAAAAACCTTTTGCTTTTCTGAGATTCCTAGTTAATAGGCAAGATGGTTCCTCCAAAAAATGTTAGTGAGAAGTTTCCAATGCCTCAGCAATAAAGATTGCCAAATTTAGGAATCCAAAGTGCTATGTGACAATACTGTGTGACATTTGAACAACTTATCTTGTCTTTTTGTTAGGGGTATGTTTTTCTCTGTTTGCTATTTTTAGCACAAAGTAGACTTTTGCTTATAATCTTGCCTACTTTTCCCTAAAAAGTAGTAAACAAGAAAATATCACTATTTTAAAACTGCAAAATGATTAAATAGTCAGTAATTATCTTCAGATATGCCAGGAGTAATTATTTCCATGCAATAATTGATATATGTTTGCAAAATGGGATTAAGTAAAATTATAGACACATTTGTGGAATTCAATGTCTGGATTATTGGTTATCTAACCTTTTAAACTGATAAAAAATACTTTTGTCTCAATACATTTAAGATGTCATATTCTGTACTTTAATTTGCCTACACAACAGTGACTGCATTTCAACAGTTATCCATTGGTTCTAAAGTTCTTTGAGACATCCAGAGGACATGAAATACACTGTATAAATGCCCACTCTATCTTTCCTTCCTTTTTTTGTTTGTTTCTTATCGTGCATTGTAGAGTAATGTGTTTTAGTTCCATAGTTTTCATAAATTCAGTTTGTAAAAGTTTAGAATTATCATACAATATGCTTATTTTAGACTGCATAAATATAATCAGTTTTTCTGAACTAATGAATACCTGCGAGTGATCACAAAGATGTAATCTAAGGTATTCAGATAAAGACTTAAAGCTTTGAAGGGAAATTCAGGCGGTTCATAACTGTAATCTGTAACCTTGTACTCATTTCCTTATTTTTTTTTTATAATAAGACTAATATTCTGATCTGGCAGGGGAAGGGAGAGAGCATTGATTCAGTTCTAATCAATTTTGTGCCAGCAGCAGATTTCAGTGCACTTGATGTGTGATCATATTCACACAATGACGTTGGCTTGTGACATCTACAAATGAATCAAGGAAGAAATCTGTAATTGATTGCTGTGCATCATCTGAAATTAAGATTTTAACAAATTTAGCTTGAAATCATGAAATAGATTAAATAAAAAGAAATTCACAAAGTGGAAAAAAACTTCAGGTGCAGACCACTTTGAACTTTAGAAAAGCCACAGGAACTTATACCAACGTTACCGTTGATCATTATGAGGACAGTACTCCAGTACTCTCACTGAAGCATCAGTTCAGCTCTGAAGAAACCTTTTTGCTATGTAAGCTTTGGCAATATGGTTCTCTGTAAACTTTCATGCCAATAAAGCATTTGAATTGGAATTGAATTGGAATTGGATAATCTATGTTTCTACCAACTGGTCTCAGAAGCCGCATATAGCACACTGACATTTTTGGTCCTTAGAGAGATGCTATTTTACATCTCTCATGGGAGCTGTGCCCAGCTGCCCACAGTTCACAGTCACGTTCTATGGTAGACAGGAGCATCTTATTAGAACCAATTTTTTAAGTTTTCTTACAAACTTTTTAGGTGGAAAATATAATTACCAAACACTTTTGAGGTTGCTTCACACTGATAAGGGATTAATTGTGCTTAATGAAGTGTTCTATCAGGCGAAGGATTATAACCAGAGCAGGTCAAAGATCTTATCATGCATAGTCAGCATGGTTTTATGAAGGGGAAGTCATATTTGACAAATTTGCTGGAGTTCTTTGAGGAAGTAACATATAGGGTGGATAAAGGGGAACCAGTGGACGTAGTGTATTTAGACTTCCAAAAGGCATTTGACAAGGTGCCACACAAAAGATTATTGCTTAAGATAAAAAATCACAGGATTGGGGGTAATATTCTGGCATGGATAGAGGATTGGCTATGTAACAGAAGGCAGAGAGTTGGGATAAATGGTTCATTCTCAGACTGGCAATCAGTAACTAGTGGTGTTCCGCAGGGGTCAGTGCTGGGTCCCCAACTCTTTACAATCTATATTAACGATTTGGAGGAGGGGACCGAGTGTAACATATCAAAGTTTGCAGATGATACTAAGATGGGAGGGAAAGTAGTGAGTGAGGAGGACATAAAAAACCTGCAAGGGGACATAGACAGGCTAAGTAAGTGGGCAGAGATTTGGCAGATGGAATACAATACTGGAAAGTGTGAGGTTATGCACTTTGGCAGGAAAAATCGTAGAGCAAGTTATTATCTTAATGGCAAGAAACTGGAAAGTACTGAAGTACAAAGGGATCTGGGGGTCCTGGTGCACGAAACTCAAAAGGTTAGTATGCAGGTGCAGCAAGTGATTAAGAAGGCCAATGGAATGTTGGCTTTCATTGCTAGGGGGATAGAATATAAAAATAGGGAGGTATTGCTTCAGTTGTACAAGGTATTGGTGAGACCGCACCTGGAATACTGCATACAGTTTTGGTCTCCATACTTAAGAAAGGACATACTTGCTCTCGAGTCAGTACAAAGAAGGTTCACTCGGTTAATCCCGGGGATGAGGGGATGGACATATGAGGGGAGGTTGAGTAGATTGGGACTCTACTCATTGGAGTTCAGAAGAATGAGAGGCGATCTTATTGAAACATATAAGATTGTGAAGGGGTTGGATCGGGTGGATGCGGGGAAGATGTTCCCGATGGGTGAAACTAGAACTAGGGGGCATAGTCTTAGAATAAGGGGCTGCTCTTTCAAAACTGAGATGAGGAGGAACTACTTCACTCAGAGGGTGGTAGGTCCATGGAATATGCTGCCCCAAAAAGCTGTAGAAGCTACATCATTACATAAATTTAAAACAGAAATAGACAGTTTCCTAGAAGTAAAGGGAATTAAGGGTTACGGGGAGCGGGCAGGAATTTGGACATGAGTCTAGGTTCGGATCGGTCATGGCCCTGTGGGTAGTGGAGGGGGCCCAGGGGCCGTGTAGCCTGATCCTGCTCCTATTTCGTGTGTCTAATTCTGTTAGATTCAGGAGATGGTTCTGTGATAGTGGATTGGCGGTTAGGATCAGATCAGCCATGATCTTATTGAATGGCGGAGCAGGCTCGAGGGGCCGATTGGCCTACTCCTGCTCCTATTTCTTATGTTCTTATGTAGTCTACATTAAACAGTCATTAAAAAGCTTACTCAGATATTACATTTTTTCCCAATTCTACTACTTGTAGTGATTTAAAGATGATAGAGTTCAAAATTAAATTGATTATTTTTGAAGATGTACTATCTTTTTGATGGGTCTTAGCCCTTCATCTAGGTTTTTCAATCGTACCAAATGCCACCAAGGCTGAAAAGTGTAAAATGAAAAGATGATGTGATTCAGGAACTAAAGCAGAATTTTTGAAATTATTAATTTAAAATAGTTTTTGGAATTGTAGGCATTTTAATCATGAGGCAAGCAAAATTAGGCTTTTTATTAAACATTCATGTTCTCATTTTGTCTTGTCCCCCAGTGGTATTGTTGTTTCATTCATAACATACCAGAAATAACAGCAGGATTAAAAATTACTGTACAGGTAGTGAGTTTGCTTTATTGTTGCATATATAAAAGACTTCTAGCATATTTACATGCTGTCTGGTAGTACTGTAAAACAATGATTCATCCTGGATTAGTTGCCATATCAAGAATGGTTTGGCTGATGTCTAACTATCCTGTCCTCACACTAGTACTTGAATCATCACACATACTGAATAGATATGCCACTGAGTGGCAGATAAACAAATTGTAAACACTCAGTGGGGAGTTGTGTAAAAATATTAATTAGCAGTCAAGAAACAGTTGACCTCCAATAAATGTTTTGAATTTGTGTAATGTACCCAAACTCATGATCTACCTGAATTTCCAATACCGCCAACTGGAGTATAAACCAGATGACAATGAATCTGTCTCCATAGTTAATCCAGGTGGTGTTGCTATTAGAGGGTTCATCCTTAAAGGTTCTGCCGAATTTCTATTGTGCAGCTTTAGGTCTTATTCTTGTTAAAATATTAAAAATGGTAGACTTGTTCATATAAGGCAAGGATGTCATGACTTCTGTTTGAACTTTACTATACATGTACTTATTACATATAGGCCGCGATCTTACCTGAAGAGGCGAGTTGGGAGTGGGTCAGCTGACCTGCGGGTTCTGATCCCGCCCCCAATGATGCCCGCCGCAGAGGCGCTATTTTGCGTCAATTGGCCTTGTTAGGCCTGCCCTGCGGGCTTGCCGGCCAATTAAGAGAAAGCCGGTGTCAGATGACATCAGTTGATGACGCGTCATCTGCTGGTTTTCTTAAAGGGGACACGCTCATTTTTGTTTGACAGATGATTTTTCAGTGTTTGACAGCATTGAGGTGCTTTAAACACTGCCAATCACTGTACAAAGGTGAGCCCTTGCACCCAGGCTCTCCAGAGACTCTCTCCTTAGAATAATACAGATGGAAGTTGCAGGTGAGATTACAGAAGTGATCTGTCACTGGTGAGAGAGGTTCTCCCAATGAGCTGGGACTACACACACACTTCAAACCTTATTACCTACAGAAAAATCTAAATACATTAAAAATGATTTTCCCAACACTCTGAAACTCATCAGTGTACCGTTGGATCCTTCACACCACTTCTGCAGCTGTCATCAATGAAGAAACATTACAGTAGACTTACCTGGCGTGGTGTCCGGACGTTGGGAAGCCTGCAGTCGACCTGGCAAAATTGGAAAAAACCGCTTAACTGCCTGTTAACTACCTGTTAACAAGCAGTTAAGTGGCCATAATCCTCTTCCCGCTGCTAGGAGTCGGGTTCCTGCGCAAACCGGGGACCCGACTCCTGGGAAGATTGATTGGAGGTGGGTTGGAAGCGGGTTCGGGACCCGTTGCCAATCTTTTTGATTTTGCCAGCAGTCCCGCCTCCAAACCCAACCCCTGAGCGCTGGCAGAATTGTCCCCATTGAATTTACAACATGGAAACAGGCCGTTCAGCCCAACCAGTTGTATTGATGTTTATCCTGCACATGAGAAGTAGTCTTAATCCCATGTGCTCACTCTGTTTCCATATCCCCTTATTCCCCTTTCTGCCAACCATCTACCTAACCAATCGTAAATATTGACATGCTCTCTGTTTCAATCACTAACTCTGGTCGTGCATTCCACAGACACACAATACTTGGTGTAAAACAAGGTTCCCCTGCTCTCCTAAATCTCTTGCATTTAATATTCTATGTCCCCTTGTTTTAGACCTCTTAACCAGTGGAAACAGTTTGCTTCCAGCTACTCTGTCCCACCCCTTCATAATTTTAAACACCTCTATCAAATCACACCTTAACCTTCTCTGTTGTAATGAAAAAAGATACAATAAAATCTGCTTGAGAATTTATTCTGAATCTGAAAGCTCATGTATGAAGTGATACTACTTTAAGAGACTTTCTTACAAAGTATTGCAAAGCATTTACAGCTCAGAAACAGGCCATTCAGGCCAACTGGTCGATGCCTGTGTTTATGCTCCAGATGAGCCACCTCCCACCCTTCTTCACCTAACCCCATCAACATATCCTTCTATTGCTTTCTCCCTCATGTGCTTATCTAGTTTCTCCTTGAATCCATGTATGCTATTTGTTTCAACTACTCCCTGTGGTAGCAAGTTCCACATTCTAACCACTCTCTGGGTAAAGAAGTTTCTCCTGAATTCCCTATTGGATTTATTAGTGACTATATTATATTTATGGCTCCTAGTTCTGACCTCGCCCGCAATTGGAAACATCTGGGTCGATTTTAACTCGGGTGCGGGCTTTGGTCGTGTTCCACGAATGTTGTGTTTCCCACACGAATCTAAATGGATGTGGGAGATTGATGCAATTTTAACTCAATTGGCCAATTGATTTCCAACGTGTGGGAACCCTTGGCAAATGAGTATTTCCAGTCAGAAAGTCGCATAATATGACGTCATCATTGCTGCTGCATTTACAGTCTGCAACAAGACTTGCTTCTCCTGCAGGCTGCCAACCTTTTTGGCATTTACAGTTAGAGGGACCTGGAGTCAGAATGGCCAGCGACAGACCTAGGGCTGCTCCCAGGTTCGACGATGTTGCCCTGCAGGCTCTGGTTGAGGGAGCTGGAGCTCAAAAGGATGTGCTCTTCCCTTCATCTGGGAGGAAGATGCCTCCTCAGCAGACCAAGGCTGTGTGGCTGCAAGTGGCAGAGGATGTCAACTCCTTAACGGTTACCCGTAGAACGTGGATACAGTGCAGGAAGAGATTTCATGACCTTCAGCGCACTGGAAAAGTGAATATGCATTTCCCATCACCCTCAATCTGATCCCCATTGCCTTTCCTCACCAGCACTCAACTTCAGCAATCTCTTCCTCCACATCCCACTTGACACTGACATCCATGCACCCTTACCCATTCACTCTCTCTCTATGCTCACATTTACATCACTATTCGACTATGCAGCCCTCACACTCCCTATCACTGTGATGCTATGAAAACAACTGACATCACACAGGGAGGGCCTTTGGTCTTGCCACCTCACTCCATCTTTGTCTCCTTCTAAGTATCTATGCTATGCAATCTCTATACTCACTCCTTCATTCTCACTCAAACTCCACTTGTCTCCCTCATTGCAAGAAAAGAGAGCTCACAATAAAAGGGAAAGAGCCAGGACAGGAGAAGAAGCGCTCACACTGCCATGCCACTGCAGAGTCCTCGGTCAGAGCCCCACCAGAGTCCACACCCAAGTGAGATCGGCGTCTCAACCCCTGCACAGCCGCAGGAGCAGCAGACTGTTGACGAGCCCTCACAGGTTCGCCACCCCAGAAGACGCCCACCAAAGGTGTCGAGACAGGAGCAGCAAGAAAGTGAGCAAGGGGCCTCCACATCTGCTGAAGCCACAGGGAAAGCACCACGTAGGAGCATGCGTAATAGGAAGATAATGCACAAGCAGTCACAAGGGTAGTCACTTGTGTGTCACAGAATCACAGAAACCCCACAGTGCAGATAGAGGCCATTTCGGCCCATCGAGCCTGCCCGACACATATCCCACCCGATCCCCGTAACCCCTACACCAACACATATCCCACCCTATCCCTGTAACCCCACGTATTTAATCCCCCTAACACTAAGGGTCAATTTATCATAGCCAATCAACCTAACCCGCACATCTTTGGACTGTGGGAGGAAACCGGAGCACCCGGAGAAAACCCACGCAAACACGGGGAGAATGTGCAAACTCCACACAGTCGCCCCAGGCGCTGTGAGGCAACAGTGCTAACCACTATGCCACCGTGCTGTCATGTGTTTATTTTTGAAATGCCATCAGTTGCTTGTTTTGATAAAAAAAATTCTGATAGCAAACTGTTGCAGTTGTGGCCTGTGTCATTTTGCAAATGGGACTTCTACAATGAGGGCTTAGAGCGACTTGCAATTGTCAGCATGGTGGTCAGGGTGATAGGAATCCACAGGTTCTTGTCAATTGTCGATGCTCTGGTAAGAAGGTGCGAGACAAAAGATTTTGAATGTCCAAGCTAAGCAAATCTGGCCAAGATGAGTGCGTCCCTTGTATCCTGGGCAGCAATGTGGTCGCGCGCTGGCGCCTTCTGGCCTGTGCAGCCTCAGGTGGGTGAGCAGCAGCCTGGCGCTCCTGCTGCTGCTGCTGTTGCTGGTGCTGCTGCTGTTCCTGGTTCTGCTGCTGCCGCGCCTGGTGCTCGAGCTCCTCTAATGCCCAGAAGGGAAGGAAAAAAATGGCTCCCATGATTCTGGCATATGCCTCTGTTGAGGAAGCGCTGAGTGAGGGTGGCGAGAGGGGTTTCCCAGGAGTTCACACTGGAGATGTGTGTGAGGCTCCAACCTTCCACAGGTGTGGTTAAGCCTGGTAAAAGTTGCCCCAGGCCTGAGACAACAAAGTCCTGCCACCTCCAAATGATGGCTGATCAAATCTCCTCTTTAATGGTTGACCTGCAGCTGATAGTCAGCAAGCCACTAGTGCTACCACCAGGTTTCACAGGCGTGATTCCCACCAGGCGTGTTTTACGTGGGAAAAGTGTTAAAATTGCAAGGGACTGTTAAAATGGGATTACAGAGGCCATTTAGTGGTGATTAAGGGCCTTAAAGACCAGTCCCGCCTGTTGGAGGCGGGACGGATTCGGGTCCATCAAACACGCCTGAGTAAAAATGGCTCAGAGTCGGGAACCAGGCGGGGGGGCTCGCGCCCACCAGTTTTGTGCTTTTAACCCCCCGCACGCCTCCAAGCCCGCCTCCACGGCTCAGTTAAAATCGACCCCATCATCTCTATCTCAACCCTTTCATAATCTTGAAGCCCTCTATCAGGTTACCCTTCAGTCTTTTTTCTAGAGAAAAGAGCCCAAGCCTGTTCAATCTTTCCTGATAGGTATAACCTCTCAGTTCTGGTGTTGGGTTCTGGTTCTTGGAGTATTTACACATACCCTTTAGTTACAACAACAACTGAGGGTGGGTTCCTTACTTCAGTGAAGCTACTAGCAGAGTTGCAATTTGGAGGTCAGGTGTCCCATCATGTCTGGCTACTGATATGTGCCTTTCAGTGATCAAATCAAAGGTACCTTTTGCACAGGCCTGGGGGAAGGTTGCATGTTTGGCCAGGGAGTAGTGAGAGAGACCAAAAGAGAAAATAAAAGTAATTTTCAAAAATGGAAGGAATATATATTTATTTAACTAAGCACTAATCATTGATTCAGTTTCCACCTTCCAGTGTTTTGTACCTACAGATCTGAAGTGAGAGTGACTGCCCTTGAAGCAGTCCATGCCCGCCTGCAGCAAGACTTGGACAACATCCAGGCTTGGGCTGATAAGTAGCAAGTAACATTCGCACCACACAAGTGCCAGGCAATGACTATCTCCAACAAGCGGGACTCTAGCCGCTGCCCCTTGACATTTAACGTCATTACCATTGCCAAATCCCCCACCATCAACTTCCCGGGGGTCACCATTGACTAGATAATTAACTGGATCAACCACATAAATACTGTAGCAACTAGAGCAGGTCAGAGACTGGGTATTCTGCGGCAAGTGTCTCATCTCCTGACTCCCCAAAGCCTTTCCACCATCTACAAGGCACAAGTCAGGAGTGTGATGGAATACTCTCCACTTGCCTGGATGAGTGCAGCTCCAACAACACTCAAAAAGCTCAACACCATCCAGGACAAAGCAGCCCACTTGATTGGTACCCCGTCCACCACCTTAAACATTCACTCCCTCCACCACCGGCGCACTGTGGCTGCAGTGTGTACCATCTACAAGATGCACTGCAGCAACTCGCCGAGGCTTCTTTGACAGCACCTTCCAAACCCGCGACATCTACCACCTAGAAGGACAAGGGCAGCAGGCGCATGGGAACACCACCACCTCCAAGTTACACACCATCCTTGCCAAGAAGTATATCACCACTCCTTCATCATCGCTGGGTCAAAATCCTGGAACTCTCTCTCTAACAGCACTGTGGGAGTACCTTCACCACACGGACTGCCGCGGTTCAAGAAGGTGATTCACCACCACCTTCTCGAGGACAATTAGGGATGGGCAATAAATGCTGGCCTTGCCAGCGACACCCACATCCCAGGAACAAATATAAAAGAAAAGATGGGCATAATTTTTTTAATCTTGCAAAACTACAACAAAGTGGTAATGTTTAATGTAATGCAAAATGTTTCTGCCTCTGTATACTTTTAACCATTTTTTACCCATAGTTAATATGTGTCTAATGTAAAAAATATATAATTCAGAAAGCATCCCAATGCATTTAAAAGTGGTTGTTATTAAATATTGAATAGATACAGCTAAAACACAATACAATTCTTTATCCCCAATAGATAACTTAGCCGTGGTCACTCAAAAATATTAACCAACAAACTGACACATTTAACAGAACTGACGAAGGGTCACAGACCTGAAACGTTGACTCTATTTCTCTCTCCACGGATGTTGCCTGGCCTGCTGAGTTTTTCCAGCATTTTCCGTTTTTGTTTCGGATTCCAACATCCACAGTATTTTGCTATTGTACAAGTTTAATAGTAATTTGTTACCAAAATTATCCCCTTACCATGACAGAAAATCCTTCCGCTGTGTAGGAAGGTTTGTGTGGAAATTATGTTAGACATATTGGCCCTGAATTCGTGGTCAGTGGCGTAGGTAAGAAGCACGCCGCCGACAGCTAAACGAAATCCGCACTTACCTCGTGAGAAACCCCCCTTTGTGAAGTTGCTTTCAGACGCTGCAGAGTTGTGCGCCGCGCAGTGGCCCACGGATCCCAGGGACGCACTGCTGTGCACACGCAAACTTAGGATCACGTGGGGCGGTGCTCCTTTCACTTCCAGACTCTTAGCCAATCAGGAAACAGAGGACATTGCTAAAACAGGGTTGTAAATATATGTCAATAGAAGACAGAAGTCTTCTACTGACATATATTTATAATCTACATTGCGTTTAATAGCCGCTCTTAATTGAAAATGTTGGTTGAAGTGATTTTAAAAGGTATATTTAATTATGCCAGATATACATTTGATCAAACATCTTTCATAATTATGTGTACTGCATTGTTAGATATAAGGTTCTTACCTACTCAATATTAGATTAGATGCTCCGTTATTTGAATTGTGCACATAAAGTAGCAAACCCCAGTACAAAATGTTTCTATAAATCAGTAGTTTTTTTTATTGTAATATGTTGAGAAATAATCAGGACACAAAAACTTTGCCCTACCATATATATCCAATCTATAGAGTGCCGATTGCTCGTGTTTTCCGTGCTTAATTTCTGGGTTCAGAAACTCACTGGGAAAGATTTTGACACAGAAAAGGTGTCTGGCCAGTAAATTTTTAATCAGAAAATGCTGGAAACACTCAATAGGTCAGTCAGCAGCCGCCAACTAATACAATTTTCACCCGCCACCCCGCCCCCCCCCCCCCCCCGCCCTTATGTTGCGGAACAGGCTCCTGTGCCTGTTTACACCAGACGTAAACGTTTTCAGGGTAATTAAAGCACAGTAGGTGGGCAATTAGCCCAACTTTTCGAATGGGTAGGTGAAACGTGCAGCGAAACCAATGCGCTGTCGGAACTTGACCAATCGCACATTCGGGATTTAGCGCTTGCGGAAATCCTGAACTTGCGGTCAATTTCAAAGACTCTGAGAGTACGCTGACATACCAACCACAAATTCAGGGCCATTGAATGATTGATACTTAGCCAGGAATGAATTACATAGATAGAATCCCACAAAAGGTTTGAACAAAGAAAAACAGTGTCACTGGAAGTCTGAAGTAAGATAGAAATGCTGGAAATACACAGCATGTGTATTTCTTCAGCATCTGCTGAGAGAAAATAGAGGTTCACATTTTTTGTAGTGACCTTTCATACAATTGATAAGCCCCATGCGAACCTTGCAATGCCTTTTAAATTCTCCTGGGGATATTAGTGCAGCTGTTCAGACAGCATGGAACATTTCAGCTTTTTTCGGGCAGTAAAATTTCTTCTCTGATGTTACCTGTGACACTACAATGTCAGGACATTCACACAGTACACAAAGTGATGCTTAACAGTGACATCGTGTTGGACAGTTTGCTGTCTTATTTTCTTACCTGTAAGATATACAGTATTTAATCTATCACATTTTGTTCACCCCAGTTTCATTTTACATATATTGTTTGTATTGATGTGAAAACAAACAAAACACATTTTTAGCCTTGGCTGTAAACCAGTTATTCTGCAGTATGCATTGAATACTGATACAGGGATTGTGTGACAGACAAGGTCGTTATAGTTCTTTGTGGCATATTCACTGTGGGGATGTTGCACTTTTTCAAGGAGGCTTTGAGGGTGTCCTTGAAGCATTTCCTCTGCCCACCTGGGGCTCTCTTGCCATGTCAGAGCTCCGAGTAGAGTGCTTGTTTTGGGAGTCTCGTATCGGGCATGCGGACGATGTGACCCATCCATCGGAGCTGATCGAGCGTGGTCAAAGCTTCGATGCTGGGGATATTGGCCTGAGCGAGAACACTGACGTTGGTGCACCTATCCTGCCAATGGATTTGCAGGATCTTGCGGGAATACCTGGCCCAAGACCGCACAAAGTGGAGGAGAAGCATCCGGGAAGGCGCTGAACACCTCGAGTCTCTTCGCTGGGATCAAGCGGAAGCCAAGCACAAGCAGCGGACATCAACCCAAGTACCCTACCCACCCACCCCTTCAACCACCGTCTGCCCCACCTGTGACAGAGACTGTAGGTCCCGCATTGGACTCATCGGTCACCTGAGAACTCATTTTTAATGTGGAAGCAAGTCATCCTCGGTTCCGAGGGACTGCCTAAGAAGAAGAAGAAGAAGAAGACACTGCCTTACAGGAAGGTTTTACAAGGTTATCAGTTATGACAGCATATATTAAATAACAATATTTTCCCTTTTTCTGTAGTATACCCAGCCAAAAGTGTATGCCTGAAAGTGTTTTCTTGTGGATTAGTTACAGCTGTTTCCTTTTGTTATCAGACAGCTAATTCATCCCTGCATAATTCATGATTACAAGGTGTATGCACTTGATGATAAAAGAAACTGATGTTTAATTTACACAGCTTCATGCAGGATTCATTGGGCTCCCCATATACACAAATAGCTATGTTAATTCAAAGCTGCAGCACCAATGTAGTTCAGGTGCCACTGTGTGGTTACTTTAAAAAGTTATTCGTCATTTGAAGCATTGTGTTAGAAATGGGATCTGCATTGAAGAGATGTGCTTTTGGTGTTTCTCTTGAGCAGATTGGTCTGAAGCTGCAAGGGATGGTTCCGTTACAGCATGTCAAAATCTGCTGGAACTGTTCTGCAGAGAAGCGAGCAGGAGATCTCTTCTTTTGTTTTGAATATGACAGCTATTTTGTCCATTAGGGAATCCTTTTTAGCTTCCGTGTGTATGTCATATATATTATACATAAACAAATGCAGAGGCACAATGGCCTGGAATTTGCGGTCCAGATGACGGCGAACTGGCAGCGTTTGCCGTCATTCCGCCTTTAAAACTGACCACAACCTCGGGATTTGGGGCATGCACAGGCAAAAATCCTGAAGTTGCAGTCTGTCATTCACTGCTCCTCCATAGGCTGCGCTGTGCCCCACCCAACACCCCCCACAGAGTCGGCAATCGGTGAAATCACTCAAATCAGGGAAACCGACGAAATCTTCAGCTCTTCCGCAGTAATTAAATTCCCCAATAAAAGTTAGACCCAAAGGGATTAGGTGTATTTGGGGTTTTAACAGCGAATTGACTGCTAAACAAAGGCCTGAAAAACTGAATTTAAATTTTGTGCAGTGTCAAATTTATCCATTTTAATAAAAATTACAATTTTTAAGAAACTTAAAATATATTTTTTTAAAGTTTGTTCATCTTTATTTCAGGTTTGCCTTGTCCCCATGTGAGAGCCCCAATCTTTGTTTTGCTCTCGCTAACATTTTTTTAAAAGTTAGAATTTTAAGAGCTTACTCACTTCCTTGTTCGCTGTCTGTGAGAATTCTGCGTTTTGATTGGCTGCTTAGACAGCTTTTGCCGTCACAACAGCTCGCACTAGGGGACCTCCACTATATTCCGTTGATTTGAGTTGCGCGTTGGAAAACCCGAGATCGCGAGATCTTTGTGCAAAGCTTACTTCGCTGTTGACCGCAAGTTCCAGGCCATTACGATTAAATGATGATGTATTGAATTCAGATGACTGCTAATAATGAAAGTCCCTGTTTAGTTGTACGCTGAAGTAGCAGGTGTGTTCACTGATTACTACAATCAAGATTTGAGGTCCTAGGCCATGGTTTACATTGACATCAATCAAACTTCAAGGTCAATTAAGATCTCTTCTGGACAGTATAGAGTATATTTTTGTTTTGCACAGTTGAGGGAAAAAATGTATAAAAAGATTTGAAATAACTTCCATAATTTTTTTATATAACAAAAATAAAATTCAAACACAGCTTCATAGTACCCCCATGCCGCCTGAGACAAGTGACACTGGTGATTTGAGTCTAATTCTTTTTTCAGCCAAAGTTAGAATGATAATAAATTGCAGAATATAAATTAGAATTTCTTTTCAACGGAAGAATGTTTAAATTAGGTGCAACCAAACTGAGATCTCATTTAGCGAATTAGGACATCCCATTTAACACTGGCAATTACATCAGCCTTTTTAAGAGGAAGGGTAGTTAGTGAGTGAAATTTAGGGCTAGAGTGAGGGATTGCTCGGAAAAGTTATTATGTGATTTTTTTGACTATAATAAATCAAAAATGGCCAACCTGTCAAAAGCCAGCAAAATATAATGATTAAAAACCACAAATTTTAAATAGAGTATGCTAGGATTCTCACTAATATTCCTACTGTAACTACAAGTATAGCATGCAAGAAATTTTGAAATCAGATCATTAGTGTGACTTTTGACGTGCTTTGTTTTCATCAATCTACTTGAGATCTGGATTGCACTCTCTTAATTCTCTTATTTTTTGCATTTTCTTTCTGTATCTTTTATCTCTCTCGTATTCCCATCTTTCTTTCCCTCTCTTTATTTTACTTATACGTGATTTGACATTGAATTAATTATTCTAACTTGCACTTCCTGGTTTAGACTCTGCGGGTTGGATTTTCATTCAGCATTCGGGAAGGAGGCGGGACTACAACTTTCGGGTTTTAGTCCCGCCTCCATCGAGATGCGGCCAATCCACGCAATTTTCCCTTGATTGACCTTATTGAGCCCACCCAGCGGGCTCAGCAGGCCAATTAAGGGCCACCCGGCAACAGGTGATGTCACAGACTGAAATTTCATCTGTCAAGACGTGTTGGCAGATGAAATATCAGTGTTTCACAGCTGTTTGAAGCTGTCAAACATTGACAGTCTTACTTCTAACCTGAGTCCTTCTACGCAGACTCAGTTAGAACTCTCGCCGGCACTGAAAGCTGCAGGCTGTCACTTTTGACAGTTCGCGGCCATTCAGCTTTCAGTGCCGGCTGAATGATGGACTCCCGAAGCCTAGAGGAAGAAAGGCTGTAAAGGTAAGTACAGGTAATTTAAACTTCTTTACACACTTTAGACACACCAAATACACTTACCTTTGCACTCATGCACCCATCACTCACCTGAACACCGACATCTCGACCCCTCCAAGTCCTTCAACCCGACAGCCCGCCTGCTCTAACCTGGCGTGGTTTGGAATCCCACACGACACCCTTCAAAATAGGGATTAGACTAAAAACTGCCTGTTAACTACCTGTTAACAGGCAGTTAATTGGCACTAATCCCTTCCCGCCTCGGGTCGGCGGGTCCCAGTGCGGGGCGGGTACCCGCCTCCTTTGAAACTTACGTGGAGGCGGGTTTTGGGCGGGATGGTGTCGGGACCCCCGAATTCAAGATTTTTGCCCCCCGCACGCCTAAAAGCCCACCTCACGGCACACTGAAAATCGACCCCTGCGTGCCTAGGTAAGGATTCTTCAATCTGATTGGTTATGGAGACACACTGTTGCTTTACTTGTTCACACAGGTCCCAGATCCCCTGTTTAGGGTGCCATGCTGTTTTGGCTCTCTAATAGCTGCAAGTTCTAGTGCAAAAGCCCACAGAAAGTCTGTGGGTAAGTGTAATGAACGGCTAGTGCCACTGACCACAAAATCCAGGCCATTATGTTTCTCCTCAAGCACCACACACACAATCATACAGCACGGAAGGATGCCAGTCAGCCTATCATGTCTGTGTTTCTTGGAAGAGCTCTCCAATTAGTCTCACTTCCCTGCTCTTCCCCATAGCCCTAAAAATTTCTCCTTTTCAATTATATATCCAATTCCTTTTAGCGAATACGTAACTGTGCTAAAGACAATTGTTTGTGTAGCTGAAGGTGAAGTACATTGAAATCTTCTGGGAACTGAATCACTTACTAAGTTCAAAACATTTATAGTTTTCTATGTTTCTATTACCTGAGCAACAGTTGTCAGTAACATTGATGAGATAACTACCTGAACTGTCACTCTCCATCAGAGATTTTTTTTTAGATAGCTGTTTATTTTGCTGACTGTCCTTCCACCAGTAGTTTTGTATAATCACATCCTCACTAATATCCCTTTTATAAATAACACAACTCTTTTTTTCAATTTGTGTTATTTTAGTCATAAGCTGCTACTCTCTTTTTTCCATTGCTAATTTTTTTACCCCTCCCCTCCTAATAGCATGGATTCCCTGCTGGAGTACCGTTCCTTGACCACGATAAAAGAAGCTGCCTTAAGTGACATTTCTTCCAACTGGCCCCATGTGAATATAGTGCCTTCCCATTGATCTCGCAAATGTCAGTGGGGGTCAGTGTTGGAGGGCACTGGCTGACGTAAATGCTGGGATTGCTGTTTGTGGAAATTAGGGGTTGTATTTCAACAAAGTAGACACTTCTATATTCTTATAAATGTGGTATTATGCACCACATTTTAATGGGTGCTGTTTAAAATTATGTTCCTTGTACCTTCTGTGTAGCTATGCTGGATAATTCCACTGTAACTTTTGGTTGTATGCATTTAATGTTCACTTGTGCTGGTCAGAAAGAACACTCCTCAAAAGTTATTGCATATTAAATCCCAGGATATCTTTTATAAAATATACATTTTTAACAAAATCAGATTGAATTCCCAATTGTACTTCATTTATAATAAAATTATACTAAATTACACCATATTAAATTAAGGACATGTTTCTCAGGACTTTGGGTCAAGCTTCATGATTGTATATGGTCAGAAAAGTTAAATTTGGCAGACCTAATATAAATATATTAAAATGAAGCTAAACAAGCTGGCCAATTTTGGGGAATGGGGAACAAAAACAAAAAGCAGCTTAATAGCAGCTGGAGAATCCAATGGAAAAGCACCTTTTACAACATAGAAAAATCTCTTAACATTAGCAGAAGCTCACTGCTAAAATCAGTGTGACAGATACCCAAAAGATGCTTAGTGTCCACATAAAAAGAGACGTACATACACTCCTGTTTGTAACTGATATGAATGCACGCATAGCTATTATAGACAAATTGCCACCGGGGACTTCGCCGAACACATTGCAGCAATTTTAGTAAAGTTACTTTGCAGTGAAAAGTGCTGTAGAAGTAGAAGTTGTTTAGTAGTGAGCATCCGCCGAGAATCCCCTATTTTACTGGTGTATTTCTTTTTAAAGATTAATTCTGCAGGGCCTTTCCAATTGTGCAGAATCCATGCAAACTGCACAGGTTGTGATACAGCATAGCTGTGTCAGTTCCGAGATCAGTTATAAACTTAAACTGGAATATGCAAGGATAATTTTCTAAATTAGAAATTGTATCCTATTGATTATTTCATAGTAATTACATTAAAACAGGTGTATAAAATCACAATGTACTAGTTTGATTTACATCGTTACATAATGCGGTGAAAATATTAGCCTTCCATGGCCTAGTTGTTCCTATTGGCAGCACTTGCAGTTATTCTGGCAGGAATTCACCAGTAGATCAACTGAATTGCTGCCATTATAGTTAAGTAGTATTTCCCCAGAGTGCCAGTAATATCACGATTGGTCCATATTGCCAGTCCATACAAACAGACGTGCAGACAACCCAGTTAATAATCTCAACTAGGTGAATTTAATGAACATGGACATGGGGATACTTTCAGCACAAGCTAACATAAAAGGGAATTCAAAAGTCTTCTATAGGCTTAGAAATAGTAAACGGGTAGTAAGAGGAGGGGTGGGGCCGATTAGGGACCAAAAAGGAGACCTGCACATGGAGGCAGACGGCATGGCTGAGATACTAAATGAGTACAATGCATCTGTCTTTACCAAGGAAGAAGTCACAGTGAAAGAGGAGGTAGTAGAGATCCTGGATGAGATAAAAATTGATAAAGAGGAGGTACTAGAAAGGCTGTCTATACTTAAAGTTGATAAGTCACCAGGACCGGATGGGATGCATCCTAGGATGCGGAGGGAGGTTAAGGAGGAAATCACGGAGGTGCTGGCCATAATCTTCCAATCCTCATTAGATACGGGGGTGGTGTCAGAGGACTGGAGAATTGCAAATGTTACACCCTTGTTCAAAAAAGGGTGTAAGGATAAACCCAGCAACTACAGACCAGTTACTTTAACCTTGGTAGTGGGGAAGCTTTTAGAAATAATAATCAAGGACAAAGTTAACAGTCACTTGGACAAGTGTGGATTTATTAAGGAAAGCCAGCACAGATTTGTTAAAGACAAATCGTGTTTAACTAAATTGATCGAGTTTTTTGATGAGGTAGCAGAGAGGGTTGATGAGGGTAATGCGGTTGACGTGGTGTATATGGACTTCCAAAAGGCGTTTGATAAAGTGCCACATAACAGGCTTGCCAGCAAAGTTGAAGCCCATGGAATAAAAGGGACAGTGGCAGCATGGATACGAAATTGGCTAAGTGACAGGAAGCAGAGAGTAGTGGTGAACGGTTGTTTGTTGGATTGGAGGAAGGTACACAGTGGTGTTCCCAAGGGGTCGGTACTAGGACCACTGCTTTTCTTGATATATATTAATGACTTGGACAATTTCAAAATTTGCATATGAAACAAAACTTGGAAGTATAGTGAACAGTGAGGAGGATAGTGATAGTCTTCAAGAAGACAAGCTGGTGAAATGGGCGGACACTTGGCAGATGAAATTTAATGCAGAAAGTGCGAAGTGATACATTTTGGTAGGAAGAACGAGGAGAGGCAATATAAACTAAAGGGTACAATCGTAAAGAAGGTGGATGAACAGAGTGATCTGGGGGTATATGTGCACAAATCATTGAAGGTGGCAGGGCAGGTTCAGAAAGCGGTTAAAAAACCATACGGGATCCTGGGCTTCATAAATAGAGGCATAGGGCAGGATTTTCATTGTGTCGTGGAGTCGGGATTGGAGGTGTGCGGGGGGTTAAAATTCTGAAATTGGGGGTCCCGACCCCATCCCGCACCTAACCCGCCTCCATGTCAGTTTCAAAGGAGGCGGGTACCTGCCCCGCAATGGGACCCGCCTACCCGAGGTGGGAAGGGATTAGTGCCAATTAACTGCCTTTTAGCAGGTAGTTAACAGGCAGTTTTTAGCCAAATCCCTATTTTTAAGGTTGAACTGTGAGATTCCCGACGGCTCCAAACCACGCCAAGTTAGAGTCGTCGGGCCGTCGGGTTGAAGGGCTTGGAGGGGTCGAGATGTCAGTGTTCAGGTGAGTGATGTGTGCATGAGTGCAAAGGTAAGTGTGTTTGGTGTGTCTAAAGTGATTAAAGAAGCTGCAGCAGGACGTCCGATCGGGGTCTGCAGCTTGCCAGTGGCATGGTATTGAGGCCCGGTCCATTTCCAGCATTCTGCCTGGTGCCTGCCTGTTCTATGCCTAGAGTTAAAATCCCCCCTAAAGCAAAGGAAACAGGGCTTCAATTAAAGTGTGGTCAAGCTGTTAATGAATGAAGCCTTGAAGCACCACATTAAATCTGTAGTGTTGTATAAAACCCTCATATTTGCCAGAAGTGCAGTATAGAACTTCCTTAGCCATCAATACAATTTGTCGCTAAAGGTCAACTAGGCACACAAGATAACTTTCATCTTCAACTGCAACACTGCCATCACCATACAAATGTAGATAGGCAATGTCAGATCCCACTAAATGGGACACCTACCTACATCTGTAGGAATCCAACAGCACTTTGGAACTTTCCAACCAACAAGATGCAACCAGACAGTAGTCATTAATTCAGAAGATAACATAATTTAACTAGGGAAGACTAAGTATCTTAAAGACAAAGTAGAGTATCTCATTATCTTTCATCTAGGTGGTGAGAGAACCAACATGCGGGAAAAACCTACTTTACCTCGTCCTCACCAATCTACCTGTCGCAGATGCATCTCTCCATGACAGTATTGGTAGCAGTAACCACCGCAATGAAGTCCCGTTTTCACACTGAGGACACCCTCCATCATGTTGTGTGGCACTACCACCGTGCTAAATGGGATAGATTCAGAACAGATCTGGCTGCTCCAAAACTGGGCATCCATGAGAATTGTATTCCACCACAATCTGTAATCGGCATATCCCTCACTCTACCATTACCATCAAACCAGGGGACAAACCCTGGTTCAATAAGGAGTGTAGAAGAGCCTGCCAGGAGCAGCACCAGGTGCAACACAGGACTGCATGCATGCTAAAAAGCAGAAGCAGCATGCTATAGACAGAGCTAAGCGATCCCACAATCAACAGAACAGATCAAAGCTCTGCAGTCCTGCCACATCCAGTTGTGAATGGTGATGGACCATTAAACAACTAACGGGAGGAGGAGGCTCCATGAATATCCCCATCCTCAATAATGGTGGAGTCAGCACGTGAGTGCAAAAGACAAGGCTGAAGCATTTGCAACCATCTTCAGTCAGAAGTGCCGAGTGGATGATCCATATCCAGAACTAGCCGTGCCTCTAGCCAAGCTGTTCCAGTACAGCTACAACACTGGCATCTATCCAACAATGTGCAAAACTGCCCAGGTATGTCCTGTCCACAAAAAGCAGGATAAATCCAATCCGGCCAGTCATCGCCCCATCAGTCTACTCTCAATCATCAGCAAAGTGATGGAAGGTGTCATCGACAGTGCTATCAAGCGGCACTTACTCAGCAATAACCTACTCACTGATGCCCAGTTTGAGTTCCACCAAGACCAACCTCATTACAGCCTTGGTCCAAACATGGACAAAGGAGCTGAATTCCAGAGGTGATGTGAGAGTGACTGCCCTTGACATCAAGGCAGCATTTGACCGAGTGTGGCATCAAGGAGCCCTAGTAAAACTGAAGTCAATGGGAATAGGAAAACTCTCCACTGCCTGGAGTCATACCTAGCACAAAGGAAGATGGTTGTGGTGGTTGAAGATCAATCATCAAAGCCCCAGGCCATCATTGCAGGAGTTCCTCAGGGCAGTGTCCTAGGCCCAACCATCTTCAGCTGCTTCATCAATAACCTTCCCTCCAACATAATGTCAGAAATGGGGATGTTCTCTGATGACTGCACAGTGCTCAGTGCCATTCACAATTCCTCAGATAATGAAGCAGTCCATGCCCGCATGCAACAAGACCTGGATGACGTTCAGGCTTGGGCTGATAAGTGGCAGACAACATTCGCGCCACACAAGTGCCAGGCAACGACTATCTCCAACAAGCGAGAGTCTAACCACTGCCCCATGACATTCAATGGCATTACCATCGCTGAATCCCTCACCATCAACATCCTGGGGTCACCATTGACCAGAAACTTAACTGGACCAGCCATATAAATACTGTGGCAACAAGAGCAGGTCAGAGGCTGGGTATTCTGCGGTGAGTGTCTCACCTCCTGACTCCTCAAAGCCTTTCCACCATCTACAAGGCACAAGTAAGGAGTGTGATGGAATACTCTCCACTTGCCTGGATGAGTGCAGCTCCAACATCACTTAAGAAGCTCGACTCCATCCAAGACTAAGCAGCCCGCTTGATTGGCACCCCATTCCACCACCTTAAACATTCACTCCCTCCACCACTGGTGCACTGTGGCTGCAGTGTATACCATCTACAAGATGCACTGCAGCAACTCACCAAGGCTTCTTCGGCAGCACCTCCCAAACCCGCGACCTCTTCCACCTAGAAGGACGAGGGCAGCAGGCTCATGGGAACACCACTACCACCTCCAAGTTCCCCTCCAAGTCACACACCATCCTGACTTAGAAGTATATCGCCGATCCTTCATCGTCGCTGTGGGAGTACCATCACCACACGGACTGCAGCGGTTCAAGAAGGCAGCTCACCACCATCTTCTCAAGGGCAATTAGGGATGGGCAATAAATGCTGGCTTTGCCAACGATGCCCACATCCCATAAACGAATAATAAAAAAGATCCTGTATTAAAGTCAGATCTCTTCAGGATGCATACAAAGGGATTTGTCCAACAACATATTGACTTGGCATTTCGTGGACATTCATTCAGACTGAAATAGACTAAATGCAGGGAAACTGAATTATTAGGTTAGATCTTTGATCAATCTGCGAATCCAGTTTGTTACACGCTGGATTCCCTCTTCCCAGCCCTGTAGACACGGAATATGGAACTGTTGCAAGGCTTTGCATAGCTTTGCATCCATGAATTTAGAGACGTCACCAAGTTTCAATGTGCCTTACAGTTTTGACTGTATCCTCCAGCAATGCCACATCAGCTGATCCCTTGGTGGCTCTCAACCAGCCCAAGTTATTTTCTTTAGAGCAGGTATGTTGTCCAATGAATACTATGTAGTAATTCAGGAGAGTATGGGTTTCCTCTCTTCCTTCTGTTACCACAATGGAGGCAATGGAATTTGTGCTCATAGCTGGTGTTTTATAGTATTATAGAATCATCAGCTGGTGAATACAACCATGATGAAATTTATCCATAGCTGTTACTTTATCATACTGCTGAATTAACATGCTGGTTGCTTTATAGTTGGCACAATGGGAGAATCTTGCCACCCATAGTTGATGCATAGGAAATAAGTCAGATTGCCAATAAAACATGTGTCAATGAGAACATGAGAAACAGCTGGAAATTGGAGACTGCGATACATTACTGCTATCACCAATACTGCCACATTGTTGATGGCAGTTGTAAAATCTAGCCCCCTTGTGCTTTAGTTTAAAGAAGCTGCTGTTGAAAAAAGAAAAAACATTTTGTAACCAGCTTAGTAATTTTCATAACGCCATTTATATATGGCTAAACAAATGATCCACATTTTATCAAATTCTGAGATGGTTGAGCTTGTCCCATCTGTTTCATTTTACTTGGAACACCCCTTTCAATTAATTGGGCAAAATGAATGATACTTTGTAGTGGACAATGGTTTTTAATTTTGTGATGAGTTCTGATGCATTATCTACAACATTGATGTATTTCAAGTTACGTAGAAACATAGAAATTAGGAGCAGGAGTAGGCCATTCGGCCCCTCGAGTCTGCTCCGCCATTCAATGAGATCATGGCTGATCATCCAAATTCAGTATCCTTCCTGTCCCTGCCTTCTCCCCATTTCCCTTGATCCCTTTAGCCTTAAGAAATATATCTAACTCCTTCTTGAATATACTTAATGAATTGGCTTCAACTGCCTTCTGTGGTAGAGAATTCCACAGGTTCACCACTCTTTGGGTGAAGAAATTCCTCCATCTCTGTCCTAAATGGCTTACCCCTTATCCTTAGACTGTGATCCCTGGTTCTGAACTCCCCGACCATCGGGAACATCCTTCCTGCATCTAGTCTGTCCAGTCCTGTCAGAATTTTATAAGTTTCAATGAGATCCCCTCTCATTCTTCTAAACTCCAGCGAGTATAAGCCCAATCGACCCAATCTCTCCTCATACGTCATTCCTGCCATCCCAGGTATCAGTCTGCTGAATCTTCACTGCACTCCCTCCATGGCAAGAACATCCTTCCTCAGATAAGGCAACCAAAACTGCACACAATACTCAAGATGTGGTCTCACCAAGGCCCTGTACAACTGCAAGACATCCTTGTTCCTGTACTCGAACCCTCTCGCTATGAAGGCCAACATACCATTTGCCTTCTTAACCGCCTGCTGCACCTGCACGCTTACCTTCAGCGACTGGTGCACAAGGACACCCAGGTCTCGTTGTACTTCCCCTTCTCCCAATCTATTGCCGTTCAGATAATAATCTGCCTTCCTGTTTTTGCCACCAAAGTGGATAACCTCACATTTATCCACATTATACTGCATCTGCCTAATCACCCAACCTGTTCAAATCATACTGGAGTTTCTCGGCATCCTCCTCACAGCACACACGCCCACCCAGCTTTGTGTCGTCTGCAAACTTGGAGATATCACATCTAGTTCCCTCGTCTAGATCATTAATATATATTGTGAATAGCTGGGGTCCTAGCACCAATTCCTGCGGAACCCCACTAGTCACTGCCCGCCACTCGGAAAAAGACCCGTTTATTCCAACTCTTTGCTTCCTGTCTGCCAACCAGTTCTCTATCCAAGTCAGTACCTTGCCCCCAATCCCATGTGCCTTAACTTTACGCGCTAATCTCTTATGCGGGACCTTATCGAAAGCCTTCTGAAAGTCCAAATACACCACATCCACTGGTTCTCCCTTATCTATTTTACCAGTTACATCCTCAAAAAATTCCAGTAGATTAGTCAAGCACGATTTACCTTTTGTAAATCCATGTTGACTTTGTCCGATCCTGTCACTGTTTTCCAAGTGCTCTGCTATTACATCTTTTATAATAGACTCTAGCATTTTCCCCATTACCGATGTCGGGCTTACCGGTCTGTAATTCCCCGTTTTCTCTCTACAACCTTTTTTGAATAGTGGGGCAACATTAGCTACCCTCCAATCCATGGGTACTGTTCCAAATTCCGTCAAATGTTGGAAGATGATCAACAATGCATCTACTATTTCTAGGGCCACTTCCTTAAGTACCCTAGGATGTAGATTATCAGGCCCTGGGTATTTATCGGCCTTCAATCCCATCAATTTCCCTAACACCATTTCCCTACAAATACTGATTTCTTTCAGTTCCTCTCTCTCTCATTAGACCCTATGTTCCCCGACATCTCTGGGAGGTTATTTGTGTCCTCCTTTGTGAAGACTGAACCAAAGTTTGTATTTAATTGGTCAGCCATTTCTTTGTTCCCCATGATAAATTCCCCTGATTCTGACTGCAAGGGACCTACGCTTGACTTCACCAATCGTTTTCTCTTCACATATCTATAGAAGCTTTTACAGTCAGTTTTTATGTTCCGTGCAAGCTTACTCTCATACTCTATTTTCCCCCTCTTAATTAATCCCTTTGTCCTCCTTTGTTGAATCCTAAACTGCTCCCAATCCTCAGGTTTGCTGCTTTTTCTGGCCAATTTATCTGTCCTCTCCTTGGATCTGTCCCTTGGTATTTCTCAGCTCTACCTATACAGATTCTACATCATCAGAGCTAATATCGTTCCTTACAATTGTGTTAATCTCTTTAACCAGCAATGCTACCCCACCTCCTTTTCCTTTTTGCCTGTCTTTCCTGAATATTGAATACCCCTGGATGTTGAGTTCCCAGCCCTGGTCACCCTGGAGCCATGTTTTCGTAATCCCAATCATATCATATCCGTTTACATCTATTTGCGCAGCTAATTCATCCACCTTATTACGAATGCTCCTCGCATTAAGACGCAAAGCCTTCAGGCTTGTTTTTTTAACACTCTTAGACCTTTTCGAATTATTATTTACTGTGGCCATGTTTGATTTAAACCCTTGATTACTCTGACTGCCACTTTTGCTTTTCTCCTTTCTGTCTTTTGCTTCTATCCTTGTTTTCCTTTCCTCTGTCTCCCTGCACAGGTTCCCAACCGCCTGCCATTTTACTTTAAACCCTCCCCCACAGCACTAGCAAACACTCCCCCTAGGACCTCGGTCCCAGTCCTCCCAGGTGCAAACCGTCCATTTTGTACTGGTCCCACCTCCCCCAGAACCGGTTCCAATGTCCCAGGAATTTGAATCCCTCCCCCTTGCACCATTCCTCTAGCCACGTATTCATCTGAAATATCCTTCTATTTCTACTCTGACTAGCACGTGGCACTGGTAGCAATCCTGAGATTACTACCTTTTGAGGTCCTATTTTTTAATTTACCTCCTAACTCCCTATTTTCAGCTTTTAGGACCTCGTCCCGTTTTTTACCTATATCGTTGGTACCTATATGCACCACGACAACTGGCTGTTCACCCTCCCCTTCCAAAATGCTCTGTAGCCACTCCAAGACATCCTTGACCCTTGCACCAGGGAGGCAACATACCATCCTGGACTCTCGTTTCCGGCCACAGAAACGCCTATCTTTTCCCCTTGCAATAGAATCCCCTATCACTATAGCTCTCCCACTCTTTTTCCTCCCATCCTGTGCAGCAGAACCGCCCACAGAACCAACCAAAGTTGGCTACTGCTGCCTTCCCCTGATAAGCCATCTCCCTCACCAATATCCAAAGCGGTAAATCTGTTTGAGAGGGGGATGGCCACAGGGGACCCCTGCACTACCTGCCTGCTCCTACTACTCTGCCTGGTGGTCACCCATTCTCTTCCTGCCTGTGCATCCTTTACCTGCGGTGTGACCAACTCCCTATACGTGCTATCCATGATGTCCTCAGCATCGCGAATGCTCCAGTATGCATCGATCCACAGCTCCAGCGCCGCAATGCGGTCTGCCAGTAGCTGCAGCTGGATACACCTCCTGCACACATGGTCGTCAGGGACACGGGAAGTGTCCCTGATTTCCCACATAGTGCAGGAGGAGCATACCACGGCACCGAGCTGTCCTGCCATGACTTACCCTTTAATTAATTCAAATTAAATTAAATCAAATCAATCCCACCAATTACACTACAATTAAATGATATACTCAAGGGCCCTTGTTTAACAGCAGTCCCCGCTACACAACAGAGACCCTAGAAACTATAAACCACAAAATTTAAGTTTGGGAAAAAAACTTTTCAGTTACAGTTAATCAAAATGCTCCAAATCTAAAGGGACATAGCTTGTATAATATATTCAAATAAATAAATTTAGAAAATATTTGCATAATTAGTACACTCTACATTGTGAAAACAAGTGTTTCATAGTTTGGATGAGATAATTATTGTTAGTTTTGCGATTATGCGACCATAGGTGAGCTTTTATGTAATGTGATTTTCTTTGGTGTTACCTCGTATTTTTTATTGTTCATCTAGCTTTCACGAGAGAACTTGGCTGCAAACAAAATTGGTGAGCTGTATGGTTCTAAAACAAAATTTGTTTTGAAAATAAAATTCGTGATATTTGGCAGCAGAAATATAGCAATTTGTCTTGACGCTGTGGTGTCAAGTAACGTGTGCTAGCTTTATATGATTATAAAATAGGCACATGCATCATGTTTATCTGAATGTTTGTTTATTTTTACAATTTTATTTATTTTTTTGACATCCATACAGTATTGCTGCTTTGTTTGAACTGTGCCAGTACAACACCAACCTTTTGTTTGCTCGGTGACTGGGAAATCTTAGATGAATAGACTTGTTCTATCAGAGCTCACAGGTCTGAGTAATGAGCTAGCGGAAAACCTCTGCAAAAGCATTACCAAATTAATGTGTGGTGAAAGCTGCTAATGGATGAGGCAGTTTGCCAGTATTTTGTAATTTCCAGCCTCTGTCCTTCTTTAAAGCATGCATTAACCTTCTTTAAATGCTTCTATTTCTTTTTCTTGCTGATGTGCAAGGTTAGGACAGTTCAATAATAACTTATTCTGAAGTACTGTAGTTTGATCTGTGCGGTGTAGAATGAACCTCCTGTTAGTGTGTTGTGATCTTATTTCTAAAAATAGAAATAACTGCAAGCAGTGCATTTAATTACCTCAGCATCAGTAATTACAGCAACTGGATCTGGTTCAATACAATTTTAGTTACCTTTTGACAGTCTTCACAGCGATCTAATGGAGCAGCATAAAGCCTGATGATTTGTAACAGTACCTGTTCATTTCAAGTGCGTCAGCATGAGTTATATCTATTCATAGTGCATTAAATTAACAGTATATGCTGTAAATTAATTTAATAATTATTTTATGAAACATAAGCTCTTAGATAGTTATTTGGTTGGTTGAACCCTTTGGTTGTACAAGGCGCATCTAGCCATGACTCCATTTTCTAATGGTAACAGAGCAGCACTACCTCTGGTTATCTCCTCTACGATGCTTACAACCTCATTGCACTCAGACAAGATAACATGTCAGTAATGCACTAGGGATTAGCAAGTATCCATTCTAGTGACATCTGGTGTCTACTGTTATTTTTTCTTATCATGCTGACAGGCTGTCTAATTTGGCCGTCATGGGTCTCTTGTCTGCAGTAGCCATTGGAATGCCACCTATCCATTTGACAGTTGGTCATTTGACTATCATGAACATGGGTTGGGGACCATTGGCTAACTAACTGAACATTTAAGGCAATCATGACCTACAGCCCAGTATTGACTTTACTGAAATATGCAATTGTTTGTATGTAGTAAAATCTACCTCGCTAGTCCTTTTTGTAATCCTTTTAATCTTGGATTATTTTTCTGCTTTTCTCATGTCTTATGTAACATCTGGCAAGGACACTTTCAATTTGTTGGTTTCGCACTAAAAAGGCGGCTTCCGTTTATCAATTCTGGCTGGATACAGAATCTGCTAACATCACAAATATGGACCAGTGGTCTATGCAGACAGACATGGTAATGACACTCTCCATCCCTGATGAATGGACAGCGAGGAAGACATTAAATAGTAATTGCTTTTCCCTCCCCAAATGAAATCTTCTCTGAGGTGATTTTACACAGATTAAAGCTCTGTGCTGAAGTGCCCTGTATAAATATAGCCAAAGCTTTTCAAATCGAATTACTTCATGCTGCAGTGCTTAGACCATTTACCTATGGTGAATGATGCCTCATCAAAGAATGGACCAGTCTGCATTTAAATATTTAACTACACCACAGACGTATTGCCAACTTTTCAATGTAGAACCCTGTTCAACCTCATT
Source organism: Somniosus microcephalus (assembly GCF_052327205.1). Classification (NCBI taxonomy): domain Eukaryota; kingdom Metazoa; phylum Chordata; class Chondrichthyes; order Squaliformes; family Somniosidae; genus Somniosus; species Somniosus microcephalus. The sequence continues at coordinate 187,458,493 of NC_140997.1, forward strand.
GCTGTTTAAGCCAGAGGGAGGTAAAATGGTGAAGTCTTCAAACAAGTGGGTGGTGGGGGGGAGTGGAGAGGGGTAACCGGGGGATATTAACCCTACCTGCATGACAAAATCTGGGCGGTTCAGCATTTAAAGTCTACTGGGTGACTTGCATATCAATGTCCCACCTGGATCCTGCCATTGCCAATTTTTACCGGGACCTCTAGGTTGGTGGCTAACCTGCCCACCAAAACCCAGTGGGGTCCTTGTTGAAATATGCAGATTGGAAGTCCGATGACGTAATTGGACGGCGATAGCAATTCTAACTCCAGCTGAGGGGGAACCCGTTGCAGCGCTCCTGTCAGGTGACGGCCTGGCAGAAGCGGATCGAAAGCAGAAGGGAATTCAAGGTACATTTTTCACTTTTCTTTGTGGAGCCAGGAGGAGCAGGTGTGCACCTCCAGACCCCACAAGGAACATTAAATCCTCCCCTGCCTCAGACTCCACCCCTTCCTTAACGCAAAACTCCCCCATAACCCTCATCCTCACACTTACCAGCATGCCACAGGCTGGCAGCCAGTCAAAACCGCTGTGGCAGGAAATGCACTGACTCCGCCGGTTTCCCACTGGGAGTTAAAAACGACCCGGCATGTCTTCTACTCGGTTGTATTGCTGTAGCCTATATTGTGGTGTGGAATGAAATCTAAAAGGATGGTACAATACATGCCTTTTTTTTCTTGCTGCACCATATCTTTAACAATATCTGGGTGTTGTAATCCATCATCCAATTAAGGAACACTCAAATAAATTAAAATTGTTTTTGGCTTTATTGAGTTTTTGTAGTATGAATATGAGTGTTGTAAACTTGATGAGAGTGTGGTAGACATTTTGCTGTAAACTAACTCACACCATTGATCATCTTGGGTTGACTCAAAGAATTAGACATAGATTTTTGAAAATTAAAAGGATAATGAAACTAATATTGGCTGAACAACTTTAGTTTGTAAAAATGCATTCATAATTGATTGCTGTATTAAAATCTGTATAAGGAATAATAATTTATGAAGATTTGGAGCTTCTACACGATTGTCTTTGAAGGGAGTGGTCTTATTCAGTAGTCCATCACTGAAGCTGATTTTTCTTATTTCATTAAAATATAGTCAGTGCAAGAATTATAATTCAGAGATCTTTCCCCATCTGACCTGTAACCAAATTATTTTCCTGCTTTTGGCACAGATAGTCCCATGTTACATTTTTTGAGTTATTTATCAATTTAGAGGGTTTTTGAATCTTGTAGATCCAAAGCGAAGGTTATCAAATGTCTTCGTAGGACCTGTGTATTTGAAATGCAAATTACAAATAATAGTTTAAAGGTCATGCAATCTGACACACAAAATCAGATACTGTTAAAATTTAAAAAAATAGCTTTTGTAGAGAAGAGAGCTAAAATTTATGATAGGGTATTAGCACTGTGTTAAATGTTTCAATTTTGTATGCAGATATACAATTATAGAGTCTCAGGTTATACGAATATTGCAATACATTATTGCTATGCACAATATATGACACAGTTTGAAAAATGATGTATAGTTGTAGGTGTCTTTAGGATGAACTAAGCAGTTTGCGTTCATACTTGCCATGTTTACTGCCAGGAAGGGTTTTAAAAGGACATTATGATACAGTCTGAATAGTTCTTCTAGTTTGGCTTTAGTTAGTACAAGATCTTTTTTTCAGATTGGGCCATCTTCTACAAAGTCTCAATCCATATTGATTGAGTGGAGATTTCTCTCAGCACACCTATCTGCAGTTAAGGGAAAGTGTTTGCTCATATCGGGCACTTATTAGCATCTCTATGGAGAATCCAGGAGGCAGCTATCTGATTTTAATTATGTATATATACATATGTGCAATTCTATATAATCTGGAAATAAAAAGCTGGTATCCGTATCATGAAGATATCGGTTTGTCATAAAAACCCAACTATTCCAGGATCATCTTTTCTCTACTGCAAATCGTCTTCTTAAACCCCTCTCCCCGTCTCCCCCACCCTCACCTCCAACTACAACTGCGCGGAGCTCATGGACTTCTTTGTCACTAAGATTGAGACCATCCATTCAGCTGCCTCTGCTGCTTCCCTCCCTTCCCCTAGCCCACCGGGCCAAACTTCCTCTAAGGTTTCCCCCTGCCCTAGCCCTGAACTCGCATCTTTCTCTAGTTTCTCTCCTATCTCCCCTCCTGCCCTCTCTGAGCTCATCTTGTCCATGAGACCCACCTCCTGCTCCCTCGACCCTATTCCCTGTAAACTGCTGACCACCCAACTTCTCTTCCTGGCCCCTATGCTGGCTGATATTGTTTGTGGTTCTCCCTCCTCTGGTACTGTTCTACTCGCCATCAAATCTGCCGACATCACCCCTCTCCTCAGAAAGCAACCCTTGAGCCCTCCGTCCTTGCAAACAACTGCCCCATCTCCAACCTCCCTTTCCTCACCAAAGTCTTTGAACGTATTGTCACCTCCTAAATCCGTGCCCATCTTTCCCAGGGCACCATGTTTGAATCCCACCAATCAGGTTTCTGCCTATGCCATTGTACCGAAATGACTCTTATCAAAGTCACAAATTACACCTTATGTGACTGTGAGAGTGGTAAACTATCTCTCCTCGTCCTCCTTGACCTGTCTGAAAATTCTGACATGGTTGACCACACCATTCTCCTCCAATGCCTCTCCACCGTCATCCAGCTGGTGGGACTGCATTCGCCTGGTACCACTCATCTATCCAATCGTAGCCAGAGAATCACCTGCAATGACATCTCTTCCCGCTCCTGCATCGTTAACTCTGGTGTTCCTCAAGGATCTATACTTGGCCCCCTCCTATCTCTCATCTGCATGCTGCCCCTCGGCGACATCATCCGAAAACACAGCGTCAGTTTTCACAAGTATGCCGACGACACCCAGCTCTACCTCGCCACCACTTCTCTCGACCCCTCCACGGTCTCTAAATTGTCACACTGCTTGTCTGACATCCAGTACTGGATGAGCAAAAATTTTCTCCAATGAAATATTGGGAAAACTGAAGCCATTATTTTCGGTCCTCACCACAAACTCCGTTCCCTAGCCACTGACTCCATCCCTCTCCCTAACACCTGTCTGAGGCTGAACCACACTGTTCGCAACCTTGGTGTCATATTTGACCCTGAAATGAGCTTCCGACCACATATCCGCAGCATAACAAAGACCGCCTAGATCCACCTCTGTAACATCGCCTGTCTCCGCCCTTGCCTCAGCTCATCCGCTGCTGAAACCCTCATCCATGCCTTTGTTACCTCTAGACTTGACTATTTCAACGCACTCCTGGCTGGCCTCCCACATTCCAACCTACGTAAACTTGAGGTCATCCAAAACTCAGCTGCCCGTGTCCTAACTCGCACCAAGTCTCGTTCACCCATCACCCCGTGCTCACTGACCTACATTGGCTCCCGGTTAAGCAGCGCTTCGATTTCAATATTCTCATCCTTGTTTTCAAATCCCTCCATGGCCTCGCCCCTCCCTATCTCTGAAATCTCCTTCAGCCCCACAACTCCCCGAGATATCTGCACTCCTCTAATTCTGCCCTCTTGAGGATCCCTGGTTATAATTATCAACCTTTGGTGGCTGTGCCTTCTGTGCCTAGGCCCTAAACTCTGGAATTCCCTGCCTAAACCTGTCCGCCTCGCTACCTCTCTTTCCTCCTTTAAGACGCTCCTTAAAACCTAACTCTTTGACCAAGCTTTTGGTCACCTGCCCTAATTTATCCTTATGTGGATTGGTGTCATTTTGTTGTCTTAAAATACTCCTGTGCAGCGCCTTGGGACGTTTTACTATGTTAAAGGCGCTATATAAATACACGTTGTTGTTTTCTGCATGGAGTTGGTGCTGAGGCCACTGTTGGTTTCCTGGCTCAGGGTGTTCAGGGTAGCATTCCTTCAGTGATTCCTATCCTTACTTCACATTTCCCAATTTGCTTGAGCCATTGATTCTTCAGAAAGGAAAAAATATTGGAGGATAAAAGCTTGACAGTAACTAACAGAATAATTAATGCTATGTCAGTTTTGCGTCTTTGCAAGGCTTACCTTTAATGCTGTCTTACTCATCTGCTAAAAGCAAAAAAGCAATACATCAACGCGATTTCTGTGTAAAACAGATAAATAATGAATAAATCATGTTACTTAGTTATTAACCATATAGCTGTTTACAGAAATTGCTTGGTATTATTAATAAAAGTGATGAAAGCTGCTTCACCCCAATATTTTTTTTGGGGGGTGGGGAAAGAATAATGGGACTTGAAATTAATGGCGCTCACTAAACGAAATAGCTATAGCAAAGTCATGAGCTCAATTCATTTTAGAGGAAGGATGCAATAGAATTCTCCTATATGCAAATGAACAGGAAATGTTGTGTTCATTCACATTTGCATATAATTGAAATAGCAAATGACCACATAAAGAAAGTAATGAGATTTTCTAGCAATTTTGGAATATCTGAATTTCAAAATATTTCATTTATGATACTTGTGAACAAGGTCAAGAGCTAGAATTAACACTCTTTGTTACTTTTTCACAAGCTTTACCAACCTGGCATAGTTGGCTCCCTATTCAAAATCCCTTTTTAAGATTAAATAAAACATCTTTAATCCAACTCTGGTTTTTTTGAGAAAACAAAACAAAATTTAGTTATGAAACACTTAAGAGAAGCTATAAATTGCCTCATAATGCCAAGGCGCTGTGGCTTGAACTGTAGAACTAAGGAACATCAACTATGAATTATTTTGAGCTACCAAATAAATTGTCCACCGCCGCACCAGATCCGCCCCAAATTTTCCTGGGTTGGGGTTCATCCTGGAGATTAGCAATGTGGGAGTGGAAAATACCAGCAGGGCTGTGACCAGGACCTTCAGCAGGTAACTGTTTGGCCAACTGGGGAGAAATTATGCCGATGCAAGACCCGCTCCCTCCTCGTGGGAACTTCAAGACCTTTACCGCTGCTTTTCAGGGCCTACTGATGTCTTCCAGGTGGCACCTCTGGGAGGTGGCAGTAAATGACACAGATAAGAGGGAAATCCTCCAGGCACCTGGGACTCAATCCTCCCTCCCCCACTACCATTTCTATGCAACATGCAAGGAAGGAGTATCTAGTGGGAGTCCTGGTGGAGGCAAGGGGAATGAAATGCTGTTGGGGTGATGAGGTAGCTGCAAACCTCAGCGTCTGAATTTTCCCTCATTCCCCACTGCAATCCCACCCGAAATTCCATCCCTTCGCTCTTGTGAAACTCTTTTGACCTGGTTACCTACAGGCATTATTAGTTCCTTCTTATAAGAATAAGTATTAAAATGCTCCCTCTTGAGTTTATTGCTCACCTAGTGAGGGATATTGGGCTAGAAATTTAGGTTAAGCAGAGAATCTGGAGTTTTAATTTATTTACCTTTTGGGGTATAGAGAGTAACTCTGAAGAATCTTGTGTAAAGAAAGTAAAGTCTGGAAATTATAATGTGCAGTATTGCCATTTAGAAAGTATCTTTAATGTGAAAGGTGTCTCAAGATGTTTCATAAATGGAAAATAGATGGAGGAAAGATGACAAGTTATCGCGGGAGAAATTTGAAGGAATGACTGATGACTGAAATTTTGCTTGAAAAGATGGGTTTTGAGAAAGTAGGAGAGATTTAGGAGTTTAGAGAGGGAGTTTCAGAGAGTAGGCCCAAGACAGCTGAAGGTTCTCCCACTAATGATGGGACAAAGGAAGGGAGAGATGAGGAAAAGTCCAGAGTTAGAGGACCGAGAGGAAAGCAAGGCTGGATGATGGATTTGAAGACAATGATGAGGATTTTCAATTTAATGTACTAGGGAACGAAGGTAGGGGTCCTCTCCATCACAATCATTGATACATTTAGGGGAAAGCATATAAGTCCACGAGGGAGAAAGGAATAGAAGGTTATGTTGATGGGGTTTGATGAAGTAGGGTGGGAGGAGGTTCGTGTGGAGCATAAACACCGGCATAGACCAATTGGGCCAAATGGCCTGTTTCTGTGCTGTAGGATCTATGTACTTCCACCTCCATAACACTGCCACCTCCATCCCAACTCAGTCCAGTTGCAACTGAAACACTCATCCATGCCTTTGTCCTCTCAAGCCTCAACTATTCCATTGCTCTCCTGTTCAGCCTCCACTCTCCGTAAACTACAGCTCATCCAAATCTCTGCCTATATCCAATCCCACACCATACCCTGCTCACCCCTCATCCCTGCCTTGCTGACCTGCATTGCCACTCGGTCTCTCAACACCTTTCTGTTCTGCCATCTTGTGCAACCCCCTCATCCTTCACCCCACCATTTGTGGCCATGCCTTCAGCTGCCTAAACCCCACAGTCTGAAATTCCCTTCCTAAAAACCTCTGCCTCTGCACCTCCCACCCCTTTGAAAAACCCACTACTTTGACCAAGTTTTTGGTCACCTATCCTAAAAGCTCCTTCTTTGGCTAAACATTCATTTTCTGATTGCACCTCTGTGAAGCATCTTGGATGTTTTTCTTCATTAATGTGAGTTACTATTATTATGTACATGCTCAAGCCCCAGCTTTACTTACATCTTGTTCTGTACACGGGAGCCCATCCTACTATAGCTGTTTGAACTATGGGTGGTGGGGAGACGGGTCTAAAAAGGGAAGTGCACAGACCTCAGATTTATTTTGACTGACATGAAGGCACTGCTTGTTGTATATGTTGTCATGGAGGGAAATAGCAGTTTGGAAAACAAGACCCAAGCAAATTCCAGCATGGATCTCGTTTTAGCTGCAAACTTATCTGTTTATTCAATTATTTTTTTCCCTCATGAAGTTTTATGCTCAAGGCAAAGGAGGGTAGCACTGGATTATGGAATACTTTCCTATTTCAGACACTTAGCATCAGGTACTTCCATACTGGGCATAGTGTAGTTCGATGCAGAATAAAGTGCCCTCCAGTCATCCTTTAAACACCATCTGAAAAGAGCACCCAGTATATCAGTATGATATTTTCATTTTTTTGCCACCCTGGTGGTCTCTCTTGAGTGAGACACGCAATTTAGGGGTAGTTATGTGAATTGTGGTAAGGTCTCAAAGGCACAGAAGAAACAGTGGGAGTGAAATTCATCTAGGGCGGTAGCGCCAAACAGGCACTAGCAAATCTGCAACCCGTTTTATACCCAGCCTGGTTTTCTTTTTCCTGTTTCCCCCCCCCCCCCCGCCCACCGTACGTTAACTCATGTTACCCCCCACCGTACATTAACTCATGTTACCCCCCACCGTACGTTAACTCATGTTACCCCCCACCGTACGTTAACTCATGTTACCCCCCACCGTACGTTAACTCATGTTACCCCCCCACCGTACGTTAACTCATGTTACCCCCCACCGTACATTAACTCATGTTACCCCCCACCGTACATTAACTCATGTTACCCCCCACCGTACGTTAACTCATGTTACCCCCCCACCGTACGTTAACTCATGTTACCCCCCACCGTACGCTAACTCATGTTACCCCCCACCGTACGTTAACTCATGTTACCCCCCACCGTACGCTAACTCATGTTACCCAGTCCCCCCCGCCCACCGTACGTTAACTCATGTTACCCCCCACCGTACGTTAACTCATGTTACCCCCACCGTACGCTAACTCATGTTACCCCCCACCGTACGTTAACTCATGTTACCCCCCACCGTACATTAACTCATGTTACCCCCCACCGTACGTTAACCCATGTTACCCCCCACCGTACGCTAACTCATGTTACCCCCCACCGTACGCTAACTCATGTTACCCAGTCCCCCCCGCCCACCGTACGTTAACTCATGTTACCCCCCACCGTACGTTAACTCATGTTACCCCCCCACCGTACGTTAACTCATGTTACCCAGTCCCCCCCCCACCGTACATTAACTCATGTTACCCCCCCACCGTACGTTAACTCATGTTACCCCCCACCGTACGTTAACTCATGTTACCCCCCCCACCGTACGTTAACTCATGTTACCCAGTCCCCCCCCACCGTACATTAACTCATGTTACCCCCCCACCGTACGTTAACTCATGTTACCCCCCCACCGTACGTTAACTCATGTTACCCCCCCACCGTACGTTAACTCATGTTACCCAGTCCCCCCCCCCACCGTACATTAACTCATGTTACCCCCCCACCGTACATTAACTCATGTTACCCAGTCCCCCCCCCCACCGTACGTTAACTCATGTTACCCCCCCCACCGTACGTTAACTCATGTTACCCAGTCCCCCCCCCCCACCGTACATTAACTCATGTTACCCCCCCACCGTACGTTAACTCATGTTACCCAGTCCCCCCCCCCCACCGTACATTAACTCATGTTACCCCCCCACCGTACGTTAACTCATGTTACCCAGTCCCCCCCCCCCACCGTACATTAACTCATGTTACCCCCCCACCGTACGTTAACTCATGTTACCCAGTCCCCCCCCCCCCACCGTACATTAACTCATGTTACCCCCCCACCGTACATTAACTCATGTTACCCCCCCACCGTACGTTAACTCATGTTACCCCCCCACCGTACGCTAACTCATGTTACCCCCCCACCGTACGCTAACTCATGTTACCCAGTCCCCCCCGCCCACCGTACGTTAACTCATGTTACCCAGTCCCCCCCCCCACCGTACGTTAACTCATGTTACCCAGTCCCCCCCCCCCACCGTACGTTAACTCATGTTACCCAGTCCCCCCCCCCACCGTACGTTAACTCATGTTACCCAGTCCCCCCCCCACCGTACGCTAACTCATGTTACCCCCCCACCGTACGTTAACTCATGTTACCCAGTCCCCCCCGCCCACCGTACGTTAACTCATGTTACCCAGTCCCCCCCCCCACCGTACGTTAACTCATGTTACCCCCCCACCGTACGTTAACTCATGTTACCCCCCCACCGTACGTTAACTCATGTTACCCCCCCCACCGTACGTTAACTCATGTTACCCCCCACCGTACGTTAACTCATGTTACCCCCCCCACCGTACGTTAACTCATGTTACCCAGTCCCCCCCCCCCACCGTACGTTAACTCATGTTACCCAGTCCCCCCCCCCCACCGTACGTTAACTCATGTTACCCCCCACCGTACATTAACTCATGTTACCCCCCACCGTACGTTAACTCATGTTACCCCCCACCGTACGTTAACTCATGTTACCCCCCACCGTACGTTAACTCATGTTACCCCCCACCGTACGTTAACTCATGTTACCCCCCCCCACCGTACGTTAACTCATGTTACCCCCCACCGTACGTTAACTCATGTTACCCCCCCACCGTACGTTAACTCATGTTACCCAGTCCCCCCCCCCACCGTACATTAACTCATGTTACCCCCCCACCGTACGTTAACTCATGTTACCCCCCACCGTACGTTAACTCATGTTACCCCCCACCGTACGTTAACTCATGTTACCCCCCACCGTACGTTAACTCATGTTACCCCCCCCACCGTACGTTAACTCATGTTACCCAGTCCCCCCCCCCCACCGTACATTAACTCATGTTACCCCCCCCACCGTACATTAACTCATGTTACCCCCCCACCGTACGTTAACTCATGTTACCCAGTCCCCCCCCCACCGTACATTAACTCATGTTACCCCCCCACCGTACGTTAACTCATGTTACCCCCCACCGTACGTTAACTCATGTTACCCCCCACCGTACGTTAACTCATGTTACCCCCCACCGTACGTTAACTCATGTTACCCAGTCCCCCCCGCCCACCGTACGTTAACTCATGTTACCCCCCCCACCGTACGTTAACTCATGTTACCCCCCCCCACCGTACGTTAACCCATGTTACCCAGTCCCCCCCGCCCACCGTACGTTAACTCATGTTACCCAGTCCCCCCCCCCACCGTACATTAACTCATGTTACCCCCCCACCGTACGTTAACTCATGTTACCCCCCACCGTACGTTAACTCATGTTACCCCCCACCGTACGTTAACTCATGTTACCCCCCCACCGTACGTTAACTCATGTTACCCAGTCCCCCCCGCCCACCGTACGTTAACTCATGTTACCCCCCCACCGTACGTTAACTCATGTTACCCCCCCCCCACCGTACGTTAACCCATGTTACCCAGTCCCCCCCGCCCACCGTACGTTAACTCATGTTACCCCCCACCGTACGTTAACTCATGTTACCCCCCACCGTACGTTAACTCATGTTACCCCCCACCGTACGTTAACTCATGTTACCCAGTCCCCCCCGCCCACCGTACGTTAACTCATGTTACCCCCCCACCGTACGTTAACTCATGTTACCCCCCCACCGTAGGTTAACTCATGTTACCCAGTCCCCCCCCACCGTACATTAACTCATGTTACCCCCCCCACCGTACATTAACTCATGTTACCCCCCCACCGTACATTAACTCATGTTACCCCCCCACCGTACGTTAACTCATGTTACCCCCCCACCGTACGTTAACTCATGTTACCCCCCACCGTACGTTAACTCATGTTACCCCCCACCGTACGTTAACTCATGTTACCCCCCACCGTACGTTAACTCATGTTACCCCCCACCGTACGTTAACTCATGTTACCCCCCCACCGTACGTTAACTCATGTTACCCCCCACCGTACGTTAACTCATGTTACCCAGTCCCCCCCGCCCACCGTACGTTAACTCATGTTACCCCCCACCGTACGTTAACTCATGTTACCCCCCACCGTACGTTAACTCATGTTACCCCCCACCGTACGTTAACTCATGTTACCCCCCCCACCGTACGTTAACTCATGTTACCCCCCACCGTACGTTAACTCATGTTACCCAGTCCCCCCCGCCCACCGTACGTTAACTCATGTTACCCCCCCACCGTACGTTAACTCATGTTACCCCCCACCGTACATTAACTCATGTTACCCAGTCCCCAACATAAATGCTTTCTATTTGCTCTTCATGCACAATGGAGAAATTGATGCTTCAATACTAAACCTTTTTTAAAAATAATACAATATGGGCTGATATTCATTGATAAAGCCTATGAAATCAAAAAATATTTCCTATTAGTAGATGATATAATTTGAAAGGCATTCAATTTGAGTTCATTTTGTTTGATACCGACGTGAACATCTGAAATAGTCACATTTATGTTCTTGTCAACTCAGTATCTCATCATCAAATTGCTTATTCCCTATGGAATAAGCAGTCTGTGCTTTAGTATACTGCCTCTTTTGGAAGATTAGACATCTCCGTGTTCAAGTTAACTCTACCTTGCACATTTACTCAAATCAATGGTAATCATCCAGCTGGTTGAATCACTGAATCAAGTCAGTATTATAAGATCAGATCAGGAAAAACTGCTTGGACATAAAATAAATTAAAAAAAATAAAATCCCTGATTTCAACCTTGCCTACTTGCCGAGAATGGTGCGTGCGGTGGGGGTGTGGTGGGTTAAAATTGCATTAACCACATATTTTTTCCCATTCAGGACAGGCCCCAGGCCAGCGTGGGTCCAATTAAAATGTAAAAGTCACGTTCCAGACTCGCGTGCCATTTTCCCCTGAAATTGACAAATCCCCGCCCAGTCCCAGACCTTTCAGCAAAACAGGTGGGATTGGTGTGTGGGAGCTCTAAAGGTGTATAAATGTTTTTATTGCTGTGGCTGGTTTCCCTCGTGTGCAGGGCATAATTGGCTGCCATCGGGGCACCGCAACACCAGTCAGCAACATTTGTGAATTCCACTCCATCAATTCGTAGCTAGTGGCCGAATACAGGAATACCATCATACAGGTCTGAGAGGTACCCAATGCATTTATCAGGAGACAGCCTACCATCCCCCCAATATTCAACACTCTGAGGAACGTGACATAATGGCTGCTAGGGGACAAGGATACTCCCTACAGGTGTGGCTACTGACACCCTTGAGCAGCCCCACATGCCGCAGGATTGGCCTGTTGATTTCTTGTTTAGGTGAAATGCTGGTCAAGTACCTTACCTACTTGTGCTTTCCTTAAAATGCTTGGTCGACTTCCTGTGGAACATCCCATATTGACTGAAGCAATGCTAAGTGGAGACCTGGTTGTATTTTCTTAATGTTCTCCGCTTTGCTGAAGGGGTAATAGAAATATATAACTTCGACCAGGAAATAATTGCCAGCAGAAAATACAGGACTCTGAACACTAAATTTCAACCCACAAAGATTATATACAAACACAACTTTCAGCACCTGGTCAATGAAACAAAATGTTCTCACTAGTCATTGAAATGCTCTCTTTACGACAATTATGTATTCCATAGCTGGATTAACAAACTTTCTGACATTTATATCAGTTAGGTGGATTGATGCCTAATTGAGAAGGGTTAAGGGGTCGTTGCTGCAGGTGCATCTTGATTGACTGACTTTTTTTAACATTACCGTGAGTAGCATTTAAATTATGTGCATTCCTACGATTTTGTTAGAAGTCCACCAATTTCAACAAAATGTAGCCATTTATCCCATTTCCTGAGAAAACAGGAACTTTGGTCTCTTACAGCAGAATAGCAGAGGGAAGCATGGAAAATCTGGCAAAGAGGAGATGGCTCCCATAGCCCGGGAATGTGGCAGAAGAAAGGGGTAGAACCCAGGGGTGTGGACCACCCCACCAGCTGGGTACCTATAGGGGATTCCCACCCCAAGCACCAGCCCACACCTCCTTCACTCCCAGTGGCTCTAGTGCACAGCCATCCTCCATTACCAGCACCCGCTGTCTGAGAGAAAATGGGAGCGGTGGGTAAGATCTAAAGTTGTTAAACTCAGTGTTGAAGCCAGAAGGCTGAAAGTGCCTAATAGAAAGATGAAGTGCTGTTCCTCAATCTTGCATTGAGCTTTATTGGAACAGCGTAGGAGGCCAAGAATAGAGAGGTCAGAGTGGGCGTGGGATGGAAAATTAAAGTGGCAAGCAACTGAAAGATCAGGGTCATGCTTGTGGACTGAACGGAGGTGTTCAGCAAAGAGATCACCTCATCTGTATTTGGTCTCCCCAGTGTAGAGGAAACCACATCGTGAGCAGCGAATATAGTATGCTAAGTTGGAAGATGTACAAGTAAATCACTGTTTCACCCGGAAGGAATGTTAGGGGTGCTGGACAGTGGGAAGGGAGGAAGTGAAAGGGCAGGTGTTGCATCTCCTGTATTTGCATGGGAAGTTGTCAGAGGAAGGGGAGCGGGTGTTGGAGATTATGGAAGAGTAGACCAGGGTGTCACGGAGGCAACAGTTCCTTCGGAGTGCTGAAAGGGAAGAGGAGAGGAAGATGCGATTGGTGGTGGCATCGTGCTGGAGATGGCGGACAATGATCTGTTGAATGCTGAGGCTGGTTGGGTGGAAGGTGAGGACAAGAGGGATCCTATCACGGTTCTGGGAGGGAGCAAAAGGGGTCAGGGCAGAGAAAGCATGGGAAATGGGACAGACACAGTCAAGGGCCCTGCCAATCACAGTGGAGGGGAATCTTCAGCTAACAAAAAGGAAGACATTTCAGAAGCTCTGGTTTGGAATCGTCAGAACCGATGTGACGAAGAAACTGGGAAGATGGAATAGAGTCCTTACAGGAAGTGGGTGGGAGGAATTGTAATCGAAGTAGCCATGAGAATTGGTGAGCTTGTAGCAAACACTGGTGGACAGCCTATCACCAGAAATGGAGATAGAGAAGTCCAGGAAGGAAACTCCAATGACCAGCCTTGAGCAAAGTATCAGTCATGGTACCAACCAATTTAGCACCTTTCATAGCACACAATACAGAATGGATTACAGGGCAGATATGGCACCACATTAGGGATAGAGGTAATGGCCCTATTTTACCATATCTAATTGATTTATAAAGAATTTGTACTGTGTGTTAATTCAATTCTTCATATGTGACTTAGAGTACATACTGTGAAATGTATGACGAATAGCTTGTGTCATTAGGGGCTTCCTATATCATTCTCTTTCCTACCCACCATTAGTCGTCCTAAGTTATACTACTGGAAGGTTACATCAATGCCATGATATTGTGTTGTTTAGCTATTAGAAGAATTTCATTACTTAATGGCACTGTGCAAGCAAAGGAAAGTGGTGTGTGTGCAAATGTGGAAGACCAAAAGACTTGACACATGCTGAGTGAGTAGGGCCAAATTGTGTTTCAAATCTAATTTGAAAATTACAATCAATTTCTCAGAATTCATTATACAATTAAAATGTCTGTCACATGCTTAATGCTCTTCCACTCAGCAGTCAAAAGACATTTTATTGGCTTGCTTATGTTTTTCTACTATATTCCTAAATGGAAGAGTTAAAAGTAATTCTCTAGATCTGTCACTTGTCCTTGTGTGAAGTATTTGATGATTGAAAAGGATATTAAATGGGGAATAATGGATAGCCAGAAGTGATTACAAAGCAACAATGTCATTGAAGGACACAGTTGATGCTGTAAACCCATAGATGAAATTACAGCTTTGAATTCATGCCCGTCTCTCCATTATTTTTATAATGCACTGCCAGATCATCCGTGGCATTGCACACAATTGGAGAGGATGTGACAGTGGATTTTAACTATCAGTCGGCCGGCAGAGTGGGTGGACCAGCTGCCCTATCCCTCAGACCCGGTATGTTTCAAGGACCACGTCTCATTGACGTGCCGCCGGCGAGCTGCACACCCTGAAGGGCATCCCGCTGCTGCTCACCGACAGGGCGGTAGGTTTAAGTGGGGGCGGGGGGGGGGGGGAGATTGCGGAAGCGGCAGTGGGGGAGCCCGGGGCATCAGTGGCCCGTGTTATTCTTGTGGAGCCCGGAGTAGCACTCCTGTTTCCAGGCCCCACAAAATAATTCTCACACTTTCCTTTTTGGGCAGAGCTCGGTAGGCCATCAAAATTACATTGGGATCCCATGTACATCACAGGACCATGATTTGCATAGCTTAATGAGGCCCCGCCTAATTCAGGTAGGCACTCTGGCTGCCTGGCTCAAAGCCCCAGGAAAAATAACATTGGAACAGGAATGGGGTGGGAAGTCCACAACTTCCATTTTAACTTTCCTACTGTCTGTTTCTGCTGGGCAAAGGAAGTTAAAGTCTCCCCTATGATATTTTAAAATGATGGAAGCATTATACAAATTCCATGATGTTTTAGACATAATTTCAATGTATAATTGGGGCAGGTTCCCTTTTTCTGCAGTAAAATGGGGCAGTAGCCATTTACGCCCCAAAATTGGCCCATCCCATGATCCACTCGCTGAATCCTGAGTGAGCTCATGTACATGCATTGTAATGAAGGCTAGTAGCAGTGCAGCTCCAGGTTTCCTGCTTTTACATTCACAATACACTCAGGGTAAGTTAGAATGAGAATTATAAGGTGCAAGTGTTGCCAGGATCAGCTGAAACAGGTGATAGTGAGACGTTTGTGAGCCTGAAGAGTGTGGAGAGTTTCAATAATGCAGCTGGGACTTTATGCAGCATTTTATTTTGTTTTTTGGCATCTGCTTAGATGCAACTGAACTTGCTTCTGAGAGTATAAAACCACTGGGAGATTTTGATTGCCCATCCTTCTCCAGAGCAGGTGTAGTATATCCTATAGGCATACACTTGTATGACCTTCTCAAGGGCAATTAGGGATGGGCAATAAATGCTGGCCTAGCCAGCGACGCCCACATCCCATGAACGAATAAAAAAAAACATTATCGAGGAGGTGGTGGAGGAGTAGAAGCTGCACAGTCAGGCAGCATTTAAGCAGGATAGACCCCACCAAATAGTACCCTCCTCCAAAACAATATATAGGCAACGCACATCATATGAGGATCTTAGTGAGGAGATATGTGTAAGAAGAGTGCACGTCATCGAAGAGGAGGAAGGGGTTTTCTGCCACCCACAGCATGAGGACCTGAAGCTACAGTCATCTGTCTGCAATTCTGTCTCTGTGACTATGAAGGTGCTGACCTCACTCACCTTTATGGCACAGGATCATTTCAGGCAGCCACGGTCAGATGACTGACTCACTTTACAGGAGAGCTGGAGAATTCATCACCTTTGACATCATAGCAAGGCAGCAGTGAGATAAGGCCATCCAGTTTTACAGGGTTGTTGACTTTCCAGATGTTCGGGGTGTAATAGATGGTTCCTACAGAAATTGCTGATGAAGCAATGAAATAACAAAATTATTTCTGGAAAAAAAAATTTGTCTGGAATTTTTTTTCCCAGTTCACAAAGTTTTAAACATAATTAAAAATAGAATTATATGTTTCACAATAACTATTAAATTTTCTTACAGAATTGTTTGTATCTTTTAATACTTTCATTAAAATGGTTACCTGAAGGAATAGGCCAGTCTCAAAAGCCTAGATTTGACTGGATATTTTTTACCTCAAACCAGTTGGGAGTAATTATATACTAGATTCGGTCTTTGATACTCAGAGACTAGAGGGAAGTATATATGTTTATTACTGTTCCGAAAGAAGTTAAAATACAAAGGTTATATACTTATAATATAGTAAATAAGACGTTGATAAACGTTAATAAAACCTGCTAAACAATACAAGGTTCCGAGGTGATCAAACTCGAGTCGCCATGTCCAGTTCTGCTCTGAGAAACGTTCTAACATTCTATGCTTTATGTCCACCTTATATACATTATTCACTCATTTTATGGGACCGTGCGCTGCTTTTGTGCCTGCATGTCAATCAATTTCAATGTTTCCCACCTAACAACTCCCTCACATTCCACAATAGGCAGAAACAATCAACTAACAGTTCCCATGCTATGACCCCATAAAAATAAGATAACCGCAGGAAACATTGGCCTCGAAATCCAGTTAGTTTTCAACCCCATATGTGCATTCGGAGTATGTACTTTAAGCATATCCTGATTTTACGATTGGACAGGTTTAAAAAATCTTTAGTCCAACATGCAGTTTCTGGTTGGAAGTTAGATTGAGGAGGAAACTAAAATGATCGCTACAGCTGATGTCATAGTGTATTGCGATGCTGGCACTATTAAACAGGTAAACACCTCCTTCTCTCACAGTCCAGTGGCTTTAATTTGTGGCATACTCCCTTTCTTGACCCCCCCCGTGCTGTGCTCACTGTCTGAATTTTTTGCTATGCCCCATTGCCTGCTTCCACTGCTATGGTCCATTCCCTGGAGTCTCTGTTGTCCTCCACTCACTGTCTCCCTTGCTATTCTCTATTCCTTAGCTCCCTCACCCACTTATGTGCTCCACGCCACTTTGCTTCTCAGCCTGCCTCTCTGCTGTTATCCTAAGCTACCCTACCTTCAGCTTCATGCTACATTATGCCCCTGCTGTAAGCCATTCCCACCTCAGAATGACACAAGTTAAACATAACAACCATCTCCAGACCCCAGACCATGCATGATATGGGAGATCAGCTAGTGTATAAAAAAAATTGTAATAGAAGAATTATGTTTGCAACTTTTAAAAGCCAACTTCATTATTTTATATCTGTTAAGAACGGTGAGTGGTCTCAACATTTGAGTGGTATTGCAGCCTTTGAATATAATATATTACTTGACATAAATTTATGTGCCCGGGCCATCCGAAGCAAAAATAAGGATGACCAACTTTGGAACCACACAAAGCTGGGAGCATTTTTTTAAAAGTTCTTTAAGAAAATAGACAAAGCATCTTAAAAAAAATAAGCAAGTCACGTAACCCAGAAAAATAATTAAAATATCAGTTAATCGGAGGAGTGGGACTAGCTGAAGTGCTCTTGCAGAGAGCCGGCATGGGCTCGACAGGCCGAATGGCCTCCTTCCATGCTGTAACCATTCTACGATTCTAATGAGCTGGAAAGCACTTGCAGTTGATTGCGGCTGAATGCAGTCTGCAAAAAGGCGGTGCTCTGAACTCATCAATAATATCAAAACTGGTAAGAAGACTGCCAAAAAAGATTTACTTTTAAACAAATTCTGCCTCCCACGAATGATAAAACATCTGCTGGAAACCCCCATCCCCTGAGGCAACATTAACCTCTCATTGTCCAGCTTCAATGGAAAACAAATCAGGAGAGATGTAAAACTTGTCGCCCATTTTATACTATTGCACAAAATCAAGATCTACCCCGTCTCTCCTTTCCCCCACCCTCTAACCCTGTTTGGCATGAAAAGTGCTCTTAGCCTTAACTCGTACAGTGCCACAGGAGATTGCTAGTCTCTTAAAAATGTATCCAACTCCTATTTTGTCGTGTAAAAGGTTGATTTTAACCACAACCCCCCACCCCCACCGCACCTGATGAGAATGGGGGAGGGTGTGGGGCTTTAACTTGTCGTCGTGTGGTATTCATCTTGTCCACGCTGCACCTGTCTCCTGCACCATTTTAACAGGCAGATTTTTGACAGCGTGTGCGGATCCTCGCCCCAGGCAGTCGAGGGCTTCATCGACACGCAAACGTCGGGGACTGATGATGTCATTCAGACTCATTTTGACATCGTGTCGCAGGTGTATCGCTGCCGTACTCCAGATCTGGTGTAGCAAACTGTCTTTAAATGGGCGTACAGAGCCAGACATACTGAGGAGAATTGGCTTAGCAGCTTCAGCAATGAAGGACCCGCACAGGGTTTGGAGTCAAAGGAAGGTGAAAAACCAACAAAAGCACAGATCTATCAGACCTGTGTCCTTCCAATACGTTTGTGTGGGTCTAAAACATGGATGCTGCTTACGCAAGACATCAAGAGGTTAGATATGTGCTGTCAGGAGAAGCTGCTGGAAATAAGTTAATTCAACTTTATCCGCAACACAGATGTAACAATGAGAACCGGACTTGAGAAGATTGAATTTATCATTGAACGCGCCACCTGTCTCGAAAACAGTGCTCCCGTAAACCAGTCACTGAAGAATGGAATTGAAGTCAGAATGGGACACTGACCTGCTCTGCAGACAGAAATGAAGAGGCATGAGGCAGAGGGAAAAGAGCAGCATGAAGAGGAGGAAGAGCATGAGCAACATCAACCTCGCTGCCAGAGCTCTTAGACAGCAACTCATCCAAGAGCACTTCACCTGAATCATCCCTCCCTTTCCCAGTACACCATCAGTCCCACAATCCTTATCACCACTGTCCTTACTACCAATTGTCTTTCAGTCCAGCCTTTTGGGTCTTTCCCTCACTTTACTACAAATATTAATACCAACACAAATTCCAGAATGTTTTTAAATTTAACAACTCCATTCCATCTGTGTCAAATATTTAACAACTCCATTCCATCTGTGTCAAATAATTAAGAATCAGCCTTATACAACCTCTTGGTGCTGTCTTGTGTGCTCGTTTACCTAACCTATTGCTCCTACAAAGTGTTTCCCCAGTGGCTACAGCTTGGGAGGTGGAAAGCTGCTGAGCTTCCATTGAGGACACTTCAGATGCCCGTAGTGGGCGTCCCTGATCAGCTTTGGCCTTGATGGCTTGGCTGCAATCATCAAAGACGCGAGCCACTCCAGCTACAACCTCTTCGCCCTGCTCCCATCCGGTAAGAGATACCGAAGCATACGGTCTCGTACCAGCAGG
Organism: Somniosus microcephalus; assembly: GCF_052327205.1. Taxonomy (NCBI): domain Eukaryota; kingdom Metazoa; phylum Chordata; class Chondrichthyes; order Squaliformes; family Somniosidae; genus Somniosus; species Somniosus microcephalus. The sequence goes on from NC_140997.1 coordinate 187,478,021, forward strand.
TTTCGAAACAGCTTCTACCCCCAGACCATAAGACTCATGAACGAATAATTTATTATTATTTATTATTGTTTTTATTTATTATTACTGTATTTCTATTAGTATTTTTATCATTGCTATGCCATATTTATTCCAATGTTGGGAGGACGCGTAAAAATCAACATTTCATTGTGCAGTATACACGTTTGCTGCATATATGACAAATAAAATTGAATTATTATTATTGGATGGAGGCAGTCTGGCCCAGCTGGCTGTGTGGCACTAATATGGGCAGTGGCAGAGTGAGTGGTGGGGAGCAGACATGCTGTCATCCTGAGAGAGGTGCCCCTCCCATGGAGCTAAGGTTACTCTCCTAGAGCTGCGACTCCGCACTCCTATGGCTCTGTGCAAGAACAGAGTACAGGAGAGACTTGAGGCTCTGGAAGACCCTACCAACACTGGCCCACAAAGCCAACATAGCAGACATCTGAGCTTCCATGGCAGCAGTGTGAGCGGTCAAGGAAGCTGGCAGAACTATCTGCGCAGGCTCCATCATGGTGGGTGCCACTGCCATGTTCATAGAGAGGACCACTCGCTCCATGTTAGACAGAATGGTTTCCATGCTCTGTGCAAAGCCCCCACACAAGTTGAAGCTAACCTCCTCCGTGCACCTAGTATTTACTGGTGTATGCCCATCAGCCTTTTTGAGTAGACTGAGCCCTCAAAGTCAGCATCTGAGTCCTCTGCAGTAGAGCTAGCATATGATCTCGCCCTCCAGCAAACAGGCACCTGTGGAGTTCGCTCCCCTGCTCGAGCTCTTGCACATGTGTGGCTGGCGATTCACCATGTGAAGGCCCCTCCTCTATCCTACCTTCTAAAGTACAGTACTTGTGGTGCCAATCTCTTTGCAACTCCTTGCTGGGAGCACAGCATTATTGGATTTACCCTTGTGCTCAGTATGTATGATTTGATCAATGGGGCCTGGTGTTTGTCACTGTGTGTCATGATATTTCTTATTAAAGGAAGAAAAACATACTAAAATGGAATTAAGGTATCGCCCATGAGCTTTTTCTGTATATGTTATATAAAGAGTAATATAAGCTGCAATATGTTTCAAAAACATAACAAATTTTAGGATAGAGAGGTCATATTTATGACATCACTTCAACTCCTTGATGTGTTGACGATGTCTTATCGAATCCCCCAGCTTGTGTGTCCTAAAGCCCATGGCGTTTGAGAAGTATCTTTATTCCCCCACTATGATAATAGTAGGCCAGAAGAATCATGTCAAATCAGTGGGAAAATGCTTAAGGCAATTTAATGTGGCCTTTTTTGCTTGTGTATATGGAAAAAATTCCAATTTTAAAATATCAACTACCTGCTTTGAACAGTTACTGTGATACCCTCAGTAAAATGGATCATTCTTTGGCTATTCTGAGTGCCTGCTCTTTTATTTTGTGGAAAGAGAAGGTTAACAGATGGTTTGACAAAAGTTCTTCATTTTAGACCTGAAAAAAAGCCATACTGGATTTAGTTGCTAATGCGATTATCATGTCTTTTGATTGAGCTAATCAGTTTTTTAAAGGGATCTAGGAACTATTTGATGGTATTACAAAAGAGCTGTTGTAAAGGAACTTCGAAGGAATTTATAAATTAGCCATGCATATTAACAAAAGTCGGATCTCTTAAGGTGGCATTTTAAACTAAACTATGACTAAGCTTAAAGTTATATTTTGCAGAAACCGAAAAATATTCACATAATTTGTACGTTCAAGGGTACTTACTGATGCATGTGATAGAACCTCAGTAATCTGCAAACTGGTCTAAAACACCGTTACAGCATAGGAGAATTGTCTAGTTTCCATGCTAATGGTATTCTTTGTTAGACCTGTGACAATTGTCCATTAATGGTTAAAATCATGCATGTGAGCGTAGAATCTAATGAATTAATTGTTTAATGGTAACATATGGTAATGTATTGGAAATAAATATTTTTTTTCATAAAACAGCCAGAGATCTCAACATTACCTTGCTCAGTGTCTGGTTTATAATGTATGCAGCTAGATGTCTGGTGCTTGAGTATTTAGTTATAGAAATAATTCTGTGTTAATTGGGAGCATCCAGATTAGATGGTGCAGCATAAAATGTTGTGCAAGCGCTGCACCACCATGAAGATTTGTATGACTTGCATGGCTGGGGTTGGAAGGGGATCAGGGTCAGAGGTGACACGTGATCAGCAGCTGGGTTTTATGATATCCACCACAATTATGATGTTTAAAATGTATGATAGTCATCATGGTTGCTAAGTGCATTCAAAATGAAGGTGTTTACCGTGTCGCTACTCATAGCAACCAGCGCAATTCCTCCCCCCCCCATGCCCTTTTTTATTCCCCTGGTATGACAATAGTAAACAATGATAATTATGGTAAATGTGCAGGTAAATGGCTTGTAAAATTGTAATATAGTTCTTTTACTATACAGAAAAAAAGTTCCTGGAAGAAGGCAGGGTTCATGCAATTCTAAAATATATCATGATTCGCAGTGTACTGAGATACTTTTTACATCATTCCTGTAGTGTGCATCAAAGTTAAACTGCAGCATGCCTTGCTCTGTTTATTCAGACTTCGCATCAGCTTTCATACAGCTCTTTATTCTGGGAGGAAGAGGTTAAAAGATTGTTTGCACAGTATTATTACATTTTTCTCTTGCATTATTTGACACTTGATAACTGAAGTGTAGTTCTCAGCTGCAGTAACGCACTGTGGACTGTCATAAAAGCAAAATTTATAGTACAAGTAATAATCGGCTCCGCTAGGTGCCGGTATTCTGGTATCTTATCTTAGAGTTCAAATAAGATAGGTATCTATTCATATGTTGAGCTACTTTCACCTTGCAGCTTAAAAATCTAGTCTTTTTTCTCTTTGGTTTGGTGCAGAGTAATGAAAAAAAATCTATTCTTGTTTTGGGGATTCAATGGCATAACAGGTTACAACTATGTCTTTTCATCCTTGGGGCCTGTGTTTGGATCCATCTGATGCTGCTGCTGGGATAAGACTCTTCTTTCCCTGCCAAATGAATGGGTCCTGTATGAAATTAATTTGGGAACACTCAACCCAGTTCCCAATAAGTGCAGGTGTGCGGCGCAAAACTAACGGGATAAACCAAATTATTACAATAGAGTAGACTGCATTTAACTGATGGTATATCAGACCTGGAATTGTCCCGTGCTGACACTCTGAGGCAAAAATGGAAAAATGATCCACCCCCAGAATTAACTTCCCTTCTTTGATGAAAAGAAAAAGCATACCAAAAAAGACAACTTATCAAGATGCCTTCACACTTGGCAACCTTGCATAGGCTATACCAGTGTTGGCCAATACGTTAGCCACTAACCACATGTGGCTAATTGGGAATCCAGGCGTGGAAAATTGTGTTTCTAATTAGTAAATAAAAAGTGAGAAATAGCCACCAATTTTGTGTATGTAATCTCTACTCATTCGCATGATGTGCGTATGTGAAGTAAGAGGACAAAATACCAGAGGTAAAAGGGAACCTAAAGTTAAGAGAGGAGCTTAGTGGATTTAATACAAGTTAAAAATTGGTAATGGAAAAAATAATGGGACTTAAGATAGACAAATCTTCAGGCCCTGATGGTTTCCACAATTGGGTATGAAAAGAAATAGGTGAGGAAATTGCAGATGCATTAGTCATAATTTTCCAAAGCTCTCTAGATTCAGGAATTGTGCCTTTTGGATTGATAAAATGCAAATGCCACTCCATTATTTAAGGAGGAACAGAGAGAGAAACTAGGTAACTACAGGCCTGTCAGTTTAACGTTCGTTATGAGGATGTTCCTGGAATCTATCATCAGAGACAAAGTGACTGAGCACTTGGACAAGTATCAGCTGATCAAAGAGAGTCAGCATGGATTTGTGAAGGGTAGATCATGTCTGACTAATCTAGTTGAGTTTTTTCAGGAGGTCGCTAGCATGGTGGATAGGGGAGTGTTGATGGGTGTTTTCTATATGGACTTCCAGAAAGCATTTGATAAGGTTTTGTAAAGGAGATGACAGTCCCCACAACTTATAACGGGCGTATTAGTGTTAACGTGATTTGCACGCTCTAAGCAGTAGACAATAAAACCACAAAATATTGAATAAAAACAGTGTCGGTAACCAGTTTGCCTTCCAGGTCTACCTTGTTCATGTAGGAGTCATCAACAGCTTAAAGAGCAGAGGGACACAGTACTTTTAAAAACAATGAAATCTTGCAACCTGAGTTATGGCCAGTAAATACATGTAATCCGGTCACTCAGCCGCTATTTCACCAGGCTCCTGATGATACAAACAGTGGCATTGCAGTATTGACGCACTCAACTCTCCAGTTGAATAGTTAAGAGAACAATCTGAAAGACATTTAATAAACACTTCAATTTGCCTGAATTCAGTGGCGCTTTTAAAACCGTAAGTAGAGAGGATTACGTAATTAAGGTAATAACACTTTAATGGGGTGCAAAAAGCTGATCGAAATTCTCGAAATAGCCGCACATTTAATGTTATAAGCATCAATGCCTTTGTAATTGACTTCAGGGAAATGGAAAATGGTTAGCACCATTTGTCCGAGATAGTCAGCTGCCCGCAATAAATGTGGACGGCATAAGTGGGGACTGTATTAGCAGAAATGAGAGTCCACGGAATTGGAGGTGTGACATTAGTTGGTAATTGGTTGGGAGGTAGAAGACATAGAGTAGCGATAAAGGGTTTGTTCTCTGATTGGCGGGATGTGACAAGTGGTGTTGCCCAGGTATCTGTACTGGAGGCTCAGCTTTTCACTAATACTTGGATGAAGGAATAGAGAATTGTATATCCAAGTTTGCAGATGACACTACGTTAGGAGGCACAGTAAGTTGCTTGGATGGGAGGAGGCAGTTACAAAGGGTCATAGGCAGACTAAGTGAATGGCAAAACTGTTACGTCCTTGTAATAATAAGAAAAGGACTGCAGAGAACGGTACAACAGGTGTTTACTCAACGTGGTTCAAACTGCAACTGAAACAACAGATTACTACTCAGCGTTATATACAGGTGTGGTCACTGCCGATACTACAGTATACATGAGCTGTAGAAAGTAGTTCCCCCCCTTAAAGGTACATACATTACAATTCCTCCCCTTTTAGATTAACAGTACCATAACACTCATTTAACAATTAAATATCAAACTAATTACAATTAACACTTTTAACATGCAACATTAGCTGAAAATAGCCTATTTATAAATTCATTCTTTGGGGAGGCTTCCTGATCCTTTCTGGATAGCGCCTTTCCCGAGTGTCTTGCTCTTGGTGCGGAGGCGATTCTGGCCCCCTGTCGTCGGTTGGTTCATCAGCTTCTGATGCTACTGTTTCTGGGGTAGATGCTACCTGTACATCGGGTTCATCACCAGGTACATATGGGCGAGGCATGGGGTTGACTCGTTCCTGTGACTCTAGGATCTGGTCAGCATGGCGTCTCACGATGCTCTCCCCAACGTCCACTGTGTACATTAGTGGCCCCTGCCGTGTGCGTATCGTTCCTGGTTGCCATTTCTCTGTTCGGTAGTCGCGGGCCAAGACTGGTTGCCCTACATTGAAGCTCCTTGTCGGCTTCTCATTGATGTGCTGGAGTTGCTTACTCTCAACATCTCTTCGTACATTTGGTCTGAGCAAATCCAGACGAGATCTCAACCTTCAGTTAAAGAACATCATGGCCGGGGCCTGGTTGGTGACTGCATGTGTCGCATTTCTGTAGGCTAACAGGAAATTGTCCACCTTATGCTGCAGTGGAATGTCGTCATCGCACATGGCCTTTACTGCTTTTTTAAAGGTTTGTATGAACCTCTCAGCCAATCCATTTGTGGCTGGATAATACGGGGCGGATGTGTAATGCCTTACCCCATTCCTTTTCATAAATCTTCGAAACTCTTCGGACACAAACTGTGGTCCGTTATCAGAGCAAATCTGCTCTGGCAAGCCGTTCCTGGCAAAAATGGTCCGTAGGACTGCAATAGTTTTCTCCGTGGTGGTGGAGGACATTTTGAGTGCGCATCCACGGCTATTAAAAACATTGAGTCCATGAATGGACCAGCAAAATCAATATGCACCCGTTGCCATGGAGATGAGGGCCACTCCCATGGGTGTAGAGGGGCATGTGGTGGTGCATTTTGGACCTTCTGGCATCCTGAGCAGCTCTTTGTCAGGTCCTCGATTTGCTGATCGATCCCCGGCCACCACACATAAGCCCTAGCAAGGCTTTTCATTTTTACCCCTCCCAGATGACCTTCATGAAGCTCATTGAGCACTCTCTCCCTTAACTTGGATGGAATTACCACTCGGGATCCACACATCAAGGTCCCCTGGCATACTGACAGCTGTTCTCTTCTGGATGAGAATGCTGGCAACAGTGAGTCGCCATGTGCTGGCCATCCCTTCACCGTCAAATCATATACCCGAGACAGTGTCGGGTCATTTCGGGTCTCCTTCTCTATACCAGCGTTAGTTACTGGCAAGCATTCAATTATAGTCGAATGAAATATTTCGACAGGATCCACTGCTGGTGCTTCCTCCGCAGTAGGCAGTGGCAGGCGTGATAGCCCATCAGTGTTTCCATGCTGTTTCATGCCCTTATACTCGATTTCATATTGGTGCGCCCCTAGAAAAAGGGACCATCTTTGTAGCCGTTGCGCAGTCATCACTGGAACGCCCTTCTTTGGATTAAAGATGGAGACAAGTGGTTGGTGGTCAGTCAGCAAGGTGAACTTCTGCCCGTGCAGAATCTCGTCTGGATTTGCTCAGACCAAATGTACGAAGAGATGTTGAGAGTAAGCAATTCCAGCACATCAATGAGAAGCTGACGAGCTTCAATGTAGGGCAACCAGTCTTGGCCCGCGACTACCGAACAGAGAAATGGCAACCAGGAACGATATGCACACGGCAGGGGCCACTAATGTACACAGTGGACGTTGGGGAGAGCATCGTGAGACGCCATGCTGACCAGATCCTAGAGTCACGGGAACGAGTCAACCCCATGCCTCGCCCATACGTACCTGGTGATGAACCCGACGTACAGGTAGCATCTACCCCAGAAACAGTAGCATCGGAAGCTGATGAACCAACCGACGACAGGGGGCCAGAATCGCCTCCGCACCAAGAGCAAGACACTCGGGAAAGGCGCTATCCAGAAAGGATCAGGAAGCCTCCCCAAAGACTGAATTTATAAATAGACTATTTTCAGCTAATGTTGCATGTTAAAAGTGTTAATTGTAATTAGTTTAATATTTAATTGTTAAATGAGTGTTATGGTACTGTTAATCTAAAAGGGGCGGAATTGTAGTGTATGTACCTTTTAAGGGGGGGAACTACTTTTTACAGCTCATGTATACTGTAGTACCGGCAGTGAGCACACCTGTACATAACGCTGAGTAGTAATCTGTTGTTTCAGTTGCAGTTTGAACCACATTGAGTAAACACCTGTTGTACCGTTCTCTGCAGCCCTTTTCTGATAGAAGCCGTTTCTGGGTTCCTTCACTTTGAAGCCCACACACAAACTTGTCCCTTAAAGTATCTGCTAGTCCCGTTCCAAACTGGCAGTGTTTCGATAGCTTGCGCAGTTCCGTTAAATACTCAGCATTACTTTCATCTTTATGCTGGTTCCTTTTGTGAAACTTAAATCTTTCTGCTATCAGCAGCGGTGTGGGGTTTAAGTGGTCCTGTAGGATTGACACTATGTTTTCAAAATCCTTTTCTACTGGCTTCTCTGGGGTTACTAGGTTTTGTAGTAAGCCATACATTTTTGCACCCATTGAATTCAACAATACCAGCGCTTTCTTGTCATCTGGCACTTCATTCGCCTTGCAGTATACTTCTATGCGTTCGACATATGTCGTCCAATCTTCGACTTCATTGTCGAACGCTGTGATACTGCCACTCTTCGGCATTTTTGGGTGTGGTTAGACTGGCTTAAAATGGCGTCTCCCGCGCTTTCCTTTCTTCCCTGCTGCGGCTTAAAATGACGTCTCCCGTGCTGCTGCCAACGCCGCTCTCGGCGGTCCTCGTGGCAAATGGCGACGCCCTGTGGGTTTCATGCGTTGCTCCTGCGCTGCTGCCAACGCCGCTCTCTGCGGTCCTCATGGCAATGGCAGCGCCTCGCGTTTTCCTGCGCGCCTCCCCCGTTGACGCTGCTCGGCCCTTGACCACCGGCTGCGCTCTGCTCTCTCTCGCCTCTCTTCCCCCGTTGACGCCGCTCGGTCCTGAACACCGGCTGCGCCCTGTGCGCTCTGACCTCTCTCTCTCCCCCGTCGACGCTGCTCGGCCTTTTTATGTGCCGCTCGGTCGAGCTCTAGCCCGTCGCTGTCCGGGAAGGGTCTGCGCAGTACCTGTTGCCAGCCCGTTTCGCTGGACCACCGTGACTGGAAAGCCAAGCCTGGCTCTCGACAGCCTCCCCTGCGATGCTCAAATCTCCGCTGGATGACTGGGCGGTTGCCAGTGGTCGATGCCCGTGCTTCTGGACTCGACCTTCTTCCACTGTTCTCCAGGAGCGAATCCCTGGGAGGTGATGCAGAGTTGCAGGTGGGTTCGAACTTGCTCGTCGCCACTGTTACGTCCGTGTAATAATAAGAAAAGGACTGCAGAGAACGGTACAACAGGTGTTTACTCAACGTGGTTCAAACTGCAACTGAAACAACAGATTACTGCTCAGCGTTATATACAGGTGTGGTCACTGCCGGTACTACAGTATACATGAGCTGTAGAAAGTAGTTCCCCCCCCTTAAAGGTACATACATTACAATTACTATGGTAGCTGAAGTTCAATTAAGGGAAGTGTGAGGTCATCCACTTTGAATGTGAGAAAGACACATCGGAATATTTTTTAAATGGTGAGAGACTAGGAGCTGTGGAGGAGCAAAGGGATTTAGGTGTCATGTACACAAATCACTAAAAGCCTGTGCACAGGTACAATAAGTAATCGAAAACGCTAATGGAATGTTGGCTTTTATCTCGAGGGGTTTGGAATTCAAAAGTGAGGAAATCATGCTTCAGTTGTACAGAGCCTTGGACAGACCATATCTGGAGTTCTGTTTTGAGCACTGAACCCCAGGATAAATATATTGGTCTTGAAAGCTGTACAGCACAGATTCACCAGAATGTAACCAGGGCATAAGGGGTTAAACTATGAGGACAGGTTGCACAAACTTGGCTGCATTCCTTTCGAAGATTGAGCGGTGATCTAATCAAGATATTTAAAACCTTCAAATGTACATGTTGAGAAAAGACTTTGAAACACAATGTTTGAAATTATTATAGTTAGAAAATCCCTGCAGTCAAGAAAATCCATTTTATTTTTCATTGTTAAACACTTTCCATCATGAGGCATAGCTGGATGATGTCATCACAATAGGTCACATGGGTCAAATCTGGATCCATCTGCTTTTTTTAAAATGGAGGGTGAAGACAAGTAAAGTAGATTCTGACATAATTTGTCAACCTCACGAGGTTAATTTTCAACGTTGGAAGATATTTTTGTCACTATTTTGAAATAATGTGCTCCTCAGTAGTTACAGTGTCCTATAGTGTCCATAATGCTTTGATTAATGTGGTAGCTTGTTTATCCATGACCTCCACAAGATAATGCGGCAGTCTGGCGCAACCAGTAGCATTATAAATAACTAAATACAACAAGGATACCATACCTGTGATTCCTCGACTGTGATATCGGGGAGAGACCGAGTGGAAGACAGATGCTTCCTACACAAAGTGAGGGGGAAATGGGAGGGCCTGTATTCTCAGGCTGCTCTTGCAGACTGTTAGCAAACGGTCTGTGGAATAGAATTGGCGGCATCAAGTTTGCAACCAGTTTTCTCAGTACGAAGGTGCATGGCATGAGGAAGTTCAGACAGGGAAAAATAAGGTTTCTATATATGATATCACCATTAAAAGATGTCCAATTGCTATAGGAATGATTGAGCAATATAGCACTGCAATAACAACCCTGAAGAAAAACTGAAAACATTACACCATATTTACAGTGATGAACCATGGGGATATTAACACTCCAGTTTAAAAAAAAATCAGTGTTTAGTTCCAATTATTTAGCTGAGACTAGTAAACACCCCACCTCAGGGGAAGCGTGACTGCAAACACAAGGCAAGACTGGGATTTGAGCTCTGATATAATGCTTTAGGTAAGGATGAGATCAGAAACAACAACAACTTGCATTTATATTGTACCTTTAACATAGATGTTACTGATTACTTTAAATGGTTAGTTGCATAAAAGGAATCACACACCTGATTCCTCCAGAAGAGAAGAATAGGGTGGTCCAGTGAGAAGGTTTGTTCATTGTTTTTATGGTGGTGGTGATCGGTTGGAGAGTGTTGGGGGCTCTCTGTACTTCTCAAAGCACAATTTCATTCCTCATACTGCTTTAAATTGGAGAAACCCTGGACGAATAAATATGCTGTCAAGGTTTCAGCTATTGACAAACTATATCAGCCCATGGAGAAGACCTAATGGTGATTCAAAAGGCCTGAAGCATTTCAGGTTTAAATGGAATAAGGCCCAGTGGACTACCAGGATGATTTGTTTAGGGAGAATGCCACCAAAAATAGGTTTAATACAAAACTTTTTATTTAGCAGTGTTGATGCACAATGTGTGTAGACTGACAGCAGTTTCCTGCCTCTTTAAACTGAATGGCTTTTAGAGATTTCAATATTTATATAGTTATTTATTCTTTCTGTTTGTCTTTTCCAGATAAATAAGCAGCAACTCCAAACAGTCAAAGATCGCTTCCAGGCTTTCCTGAATGGAGAGACACAGATTGTGGCTGATGAGGCGTTTATCAATGCTGTGCAAAGTTATTTTGAGGTAAGATTATTTTGCTTGCAATATTTAGAATGTAAGAGTATTTTTTTATTTCAGCTCAATCATTGCTCACCTATGTTAGAAAATGATAAATTGATATTGTTTGGACATTTTTCCTGGAAATATAACTTCCTTCATCGAAAGTTGAATGCCCTTTATAAGATGCCATTAACTATTCTGTTTTATCACAATTACTGAGTTATGAGCAGTTACTTAAAATGTGCAGTTTCACTATATTGTGGCACATGACCACTATTGGTCTCTTTATTACCAGAAATTTCTCATTATGTCTTCAACTCTTGTTGTCATTCCTTTTTCTCTCTGAATGCCTCTGACATGCTTCCTCTCATTGACGCCTCCATATCTCTGTTGTCTGACTCTTGTTCTTAAGTAACTGCTCATAACTCAGTAATTGTGATATAACAGAATAATTTTTTGAAGAGGTAACAGAGAGAGTAGACAATGGTAGTGCAGTAGATGTAATGTATCTGGATTTTCAAAAGGCCTTTGATAAGCTACCCCATAATAGACTGATGAACAAGGTCAGAGAATGCAGAGTCAGGGAATGGATTGCTGGCTGGCTTCAGGACAGAAAGCAGAGAGTGGGGGTAAAGGGTAGCTATTCACAGTGGCAGAAGGTGGGTAGTGGTGTTCCACAAGGATCAGTGCTGGGACCACTGCTGTTCACAATTTACATTAACGATTTAGACTTTGGAATCAAAAACACAATTTCTAAATTTGCAGATGACACCAAATTGGGGAGGATTGTCAATACTGAGGAGGACTGCAACAAATTACAGGGGGACATTAATAAACTTGCAGAATGGGCATATAATTGGCAAATGCAGTTCAATACAGATAAATGTGAGGTATTACATAGAAACATAGAAGATAGGAGCAGGTGTAGGCCATTCGGCCCCTTGAGCCTGTTCCGCCATTTAATGAGATCATGGGTGATCATCCAAATTCAGTACCCTGTCCCTGCTTTCTCCCCATATCACTTGATCCCTTTAGCCTTAAGAAATATATCTAACTCCTTCTTGAATATATTTAATGAATTGGCCTCAACTGCCTTCTGTGATACAGAATTCCACAGGTTCACCACTCTCTGGGTGAAGAAATTCCTTCTCATCTCAGTCCTAAATGGCTTACCCCTTACCCTTAGACTGTGACCTCTGGTTCTGGACTCCCCCGCCATCGGGAACATCCTTCCTGTATCTAGTCTGTCTAGTCCTGTTAGAATTTTATAAGTTTCAATGAGATCCCCTCTCATTCTTCTAAACTCCAGCGAGTATAAGCCTAATCGACCCAATCTCTCTTCATACGTCATTCCTGCCATCCCAGGTATCTTCGCTGCCTGGTGAATCTTCGCTGCACGCCCTCCATGGCAAGAACATCCTTCCTCAGATAAGGTGACCAAAACTGCACACAATACTAAAGGTGTGGTCTCACCAAGGCCCTGTACAACTGCAGCAAGACATCCTTGCTCTTGTACTCGAATCCTCTCGCTATGAAGGCCAACATACCATTTGCCTTCTTAACCGCCTGCTGCACCTGCATGCTTACCTTCAGTGACTGGTGCACAAGGACAACCAGGTCTCGTTGTTCTTCCCCTTTTCCCGATCTATTGCCGTTCAGATAATAACCTGCCTTCCTGTTTTTGCCACCAAAGTGGATAACCTTGCATTTATCCACATTATACTGCATCTGCCATGCATCTGCCCAATCACCCAACCTGTCCAAATCATACTGGAGTTTCTCGGCATCCTCCTCACAGCACACATGTCCACCCAGCTTTGTGTCGTCTGCAAATTTGGAGATATTACATCTAGTTCCCTCGTCTAGATCAATAATATATATTGTGAATAGCTGGGGTCCTAGCACCGATTCCTGCGGTACCCCACTAGTCACTGCCTGCCACTCGGAAAAAGACCAGTTTATTCCAACTCTTTGCTTCCCGTCTGCCAACCAGTTCTCTATCCAAGTCAGTACCTTACCCCCAATCCCATGTGCTTTAACTTTGCACGCTAATCTCTTATGCAGGACCTTATCGAAAGCCTTCTGAAAGTCCAAATACACCACATCCACTGGTTCTCCCTTATCTATACCAGTTACATCCTCAAAAATTCCAGTAGATTAGTCAATCATGATTTACCTTTTGTAAATCCATGTTGACTTTGTCCGATCCTGTCACCGTTTTCCAAGTGCTCTGCTATTACATCTTTTATAATGGTCTCTAGCATTTTCCCCACTACCGATGTCAGGCTTACCGGTCTATAATTTCCCGTTTTCTCTCTACCACCTTTTTTAAATAGTGGGGTTACATTAGCTACCCTCCAATCCATAGGAACTGTTCCAGAGTCTATAGAATTTTGGAAGATGACCAGCAATGCATCTACTATTTCTAGGGCCACTTCCTTAAGTACCCTAGGATGTAGATTATCAGGCCCTGGGGAATTATCGGCCTTCAATCCCGTCAATTTCCTTAACACCATTTCCCTATATATACTGCTTTCATTCAATTCCTCCCTCTCATTAGATCCTATGTTCCCTGACATCTCTGGGAGGTTAATTGTGTCCTCCTTTGTGAAGACAGAACCAGAGTATGTATTTAATTGTTCTGTCATTTCTTTGTTCCCCATTATAAATTCCCCTGATTCTGACTGCAAGGGACCTAGGCTTGATTTCACCAATCTTTTTTTCTTCACATATCTATAGAAGCTTTTACAGTCAGTTTTTATGTTCCCTGCAAGCTTACTCTCATATTCTATTTTCCCCCTCTAAATTAATTCCTTTGTCCTCCTTTGCTGAACCCTAAACTGCTCCCAATCCTCAGGTTTGCTGCTTTTTCTGACCAATTTATATGTCCTCTCCTTGGATTTAATGCTATCCCTAATTTCCCTTGTTAGCCACGGTTGAGTCACCTTTTTTGTTTTATTTTTATGCCAAACAGGGATGAACAAATTCTGTAGTTCATCCGTGCGATCTTTAAATGTTTGCCATTGCCTACCCACCGTCAACCCTTTAAGTAACGCTCCCCAATCCACCCTAGCCAACTTGCGCCTCATACCATCATAGTTTCCTTTATTTAATTTCAGGACCCTAGTCTCTGAGTCAACTACTTCACTCTCTATCTTAATGAAGAATTCCATCATATTATGATCGCTCCTCCCCAAGGGGCCTCGCACAACAAGATTGCTAATTAATCCTTTCTCATTACATAATACCCAGTCTAAGATGGCCTGATCTCTAGTTACATTTTGGTAGGAAGAATAGGGAGGTCACTTATCACTTGGAGGGTGCGAGTCTAGGTGGGGTAGAGGAACAAAGTGATCTCGGAGTACAAATACACAAATCACTAAATGTTACGACACAGGTTAGCAAGGCCATAAAAAAAGCAAACCAAGCATTAGGATTTATTTCCAGAGGGATAGAGTTGAAACATAGAAAAATAGGAGTAGGAGCAGGCCATTCGACCCTTCAAGCCTGCTCCGCCATTCAATATGATCATGGCTGATCCTCTATCTCAATACCATATTTCCGCTCTCTCCCCATACCCCTTGATGTCTTTTATGTCTAGAAACCTATCTATCTCCTTCTTAAATATATTCAGTGAATGGCCTCCACAGCCTTCTGTGGTAGAGAATTCCACAGGATCACTACCCTCTTGAGTGAAGAAATTTCTCCTCATCTCAGTCCTAAATGTCCTACCCCATATCCTGAGACTGTGACCCCTCGTTCTAGAACCCCCCAGCCAGGGGAAACATCCTCCCTGCATCCAGTCTGTCTAGCCCTATCAGAATTGTATACGTTTCAATGAGATCCCCTCTCATTCTTCTAAACTCTAGTGAATACAGGCCTAGTCGACCCAATCTCTCCTCATACGACAGTCCTGCCATCCCAGGAATCAGCCTAGTGAACCTTCGCTGTACTCCCTCTATGGCAAGTATATCCTTCCTTAGGTAAGGAGACCAAAACTGCACACAGTACTCCAGGTGTGGTCTCACCAAGGCCCTGTATAACTGTAGTAAGACATCCTTGCTCCTGTACTCAAATCCTCTTGTAATGAAGGCCAACATACCATTTGCCTTCCTAACTGCTTGCTGCACTTGCATGTTTGCTTTCAGTGACTGGTGTACAAGGACACCAAGGTCCCTTTGTACATCAACATTTCCCAATCTAGCACCATTTAAATAATACTCTGCCTTTCTGTTTTTCCTACTGAAGTGGATAACTTCACATTTATCTATATACTGCATCTGCCATGTATTTGCGAACTCACTCAACTTGTCTAAATCACCTTGAAGGCTCTTTGCAAAGTAGGGAAGTTATGCTAAATCTGTATTGAACCTTGGTTAGACCACACTTGGGCCTAGAAATTCAGTATAGCCACTTTTGGGGCGGTAAAGTCGGGCGGCTGCTAAAGTTTGCACCCGGCGCAAAGTCGCGCCCCCTTCGCCGATATTCAGTCGCATCGCCCCAAGAGGTTGCTGCTGCGCTAAAACAGGCGATGCACGACTATCTTTAGGCGCTAAGCCGGCGGTGCTGAGCGATACCCCCGAGGCCGGGCGCAGCGCAGGTGCGGCGAGTTCTTGATTGACGGCAGACACTCTGGCGCCGGTCATCTCTTAAAGGGGGAGGGTGGATTTGTTTGCCTGCCACGCCCTGCACACTGCAGCCCTCAACCTAGGCCTGACCACTTCAGCTTCACCTGTACAACGCCCAGGACTATGGAGAAGGCCAGGGAGAGAGCGCAGCACTTCAGCGACGGAGACCTGAGGGTGCTGGTTGGCGGAGTGGAGCGCAGGCGCCATGTTTTGTTCCCAGAAGGTGGCAAGAGGCCGCTGCCCAGCGCCTACCGGAAAGCCTGGAGGGAGGTGTCCAACAGGTTGTCTTCCAACAGCGTGGTTGCCAGGACTCCTGTGCAATGCCGGAAGAAGTTCAACGACCTCACTCGGGTTGTCAGGGTGAGTACCCTTTCCAGTGTCCTCCTCATCCTTGCATGTGCACCTCACATTATGGACAAAGGGACCTGAAAGCCCTAATGGCCAGCCCTCATCCAGCAGCTATGGGACTGGCATGAAAATCAATTGCACATTCAGCACTTTACACACTGTCCAAGCTATTCGACCATGGGAGGCATTGCAGACAAGGTCAGGGCTACACACTGTCCAAGCTATTCGACCATGGGAGGCATTGCAGACAAGATCAGGGCTACACACTGTACTTAGAGGCCGTCCTTTCTCTTGCACGCCAAGGGTGCGCACAACCGGCGCAACCGAATTGAGACCGGCGGAGGCCGTCCTGATCTCAAAGAGCTCTCCGACCTCGACCAGCGTGTGGAGCACATTATGGGAGGCCGACTGATTGGCCCCGTCGCCAGTGGAGATGCCGACCCTGTTCTGGGCACCAATGGTAAGGGCATCACCTTTTGGACCTCTCTCGTTCCACTTGCGCATCAGATCAGCATCCTTTGCCACTGTCCGACCAATGCGGTGAATGGCACCACTCATGCCTCCCTCGCTGCCGCCCTGTCCTCACTCTAAAGCTACTCTTGTGCCTTCCTGCTTTCAGATGGTGAATCGCCAGGTGAGGAGGCGGGCCCTCAAGCTGCCACTGTCAGCCCTTCGGAAGACGAGGAGGAGGAAGAGGAAGCCGGCCCATCAGTGCCACCCTCAGCCGCGCCAGCCCATGGCGATGTAGGGGACACGTCTTCCCTGGAGGGGAGCCGGGGGGAAGGGTCGGAGGAGAGTGAAGCTCCGGGGCCCAGCGGCCTGCAGTAACGTGGGAGGGGTGGGGAAGCTCGGCGGACTTCTCCCCAGAGGGTGAGTGCGGCCTCCAGTCCTGCGACGGTCAGCGCAGAGGAGGTGCGCCTCCTAGAGGAAATGGCCGTCCAGGTTGAGCGCAGGCACACTGAGCTCATGGCTGCAGTGGCAAGGATGCCTGACTCCATAGAGTGTCTGTCAAGGAGTGTGCAGCAATTCGGAGCAGCACAGGCCAGGAGTCTGCAACAATTCAGTGCAGCACAGGCCAGGAGTCTGCAGGACTTCGCGGCAGCACAGTCGGCTTCTAGCCAAGTGCTCAGTCGTGCCGTCCATTCACTGGCTGGTGTCATGCGGACACAGACCAGGGCCACACGGGCACTAACTGCTGCCACCCTCGCTGGATCAGCCAGGCATCACCAGGGCACTCGCCGCGCAGCAGCAGCCCAGCAGTCTGTTCTTCAGCTGTTTGCTGCGCATGCTGCAGTGCTGGCCCGTGCGAGTGCCAATGTCTCAGGCGACCAGCGAGCACCTGCGATCTGCCAGGTTGCCACCATTCCTGCAGCCGACACTGCCACTCCGCCATTGCAGCTGCCATGAGCTGCTGGACAGACTGCTGCCGCCCAGCCAGAGTTGGAGCAGTCAGCAGCCGGACACTCCAAGGCCAGAGCTGGTGCAGGCCGACCCCCAAGGGCATCTGCCGTCTCGCCATCTGCCCCTCAGCAGCCTTCCCCCAGCCTTGCTGCAGCCGCTGGGCTCCCATTGAGGAGGAGCAGCAGGGCGGGCAGGGGCCAGGCAAGGGCCAGGCAAGGATGCGCAAGGCATCGCCCTCGCAGGGCAAAAAGTAGAGGTATGCAAAAATGCCTGGTGCTTGTTGTAAGGCCGACACTGGTGCAGTTGCTTTTGTGTAAGGCCGAGACTGGTGTCTTTCTTTCTTTGTGTAAGGCCGAGACTGGTGTGTTTCTTTCTTTTTGTAAGGCCGAGACTGGTAGTTTTGTGTTTTTGGAGGGGGCTTCTCCACATGAGCATGTAATGTGGGAAGGGCAGAGGTTTTCAATAAATTATTGTTGTTAAATTGCAGTGTGCATGGTTTTTTGGTTAAGTCCTGGTTGCCCTGCTCAGCTGAGGGCTCGTGGAGCGGCTACATTCATCTGCTGACATTGGCACAAGCCAGTCCCTGAGAGGGGGCCTAGAACCGACGTTCAATAAGCCGGCGACGGGCGGCCCTTGCACTTTCTGCCTCCCTCCTGTGCTGGTCCTCCTCCTCCTCCTCCTGCTCCTCCTCCTCAGGTGGTCCTCCAATCTGTGGTGGCAGTGGCTGAGTCCTGCGGATAGCCAGGTTGTGCAGCATGCAGCAAACGACCACGAAATGGGAGACTCGCTCCGGCGAATACTGGAGAGCTCCACCGGAACGATCCAGACAGCGGAACCGTTGCTTCGGGACGCCGATTGTTTGTTCGATGATGTTCCTGGTCGCTTGATGGCTCTCGTTGTATCCCTCTTCAGCAGGGGTGCTGGGCGCACGGAGCGGGGTCATCAGCCAGGTACACAAAGGATAGCCTTTGTCCCCGATAAGCCATCCTCGTGGGTGAGGCTGTGCCTGGAACATGTCTGCCACAGAAGTCTGTCGCAGGATGAAGGCATCGTGGCTGCTGCCTGGAAAGCGGGCATTGACAGCTAGGATGAGCTGCCTGTGGTCACACACCAGCTGGACGTTCAGCGAATGGTAGCCCTTCCGGTTGCGGTAATCCTCGGCATTCTCCAGAGGTGCCCGCAAAGCCACATGCGTGCAGTCAATGGCGCACTACACCATGGGGAAGCCCGCGAATGCTGCAAAGCCCATTGCACGCTGTTGCTGCTTGGCAAGGGCCATGGAGAAGGAGATGAACTGACGTCTCCTTTTGAAAAGGGCATTGGTCACCTGGCGGATGCAGCAATGCACGGCGAACTGGGAGATGTTGGCAATGTCCCCAGTAGTGGATTGGAAGGAGCTGGTGGCATAGAAGTTGAGAGCCACCGTCACCTTCACTGCCACCGACAGAGACGTCCTGCACCTCAGCTGTGGCTGCAGATCACCGCCAAGCAGCTGGCAGATCTCTCTGACCACGTCCCTTCTGAATCGCAGCCTCCAAACACACTGCTCCTCAGACATGTTGAGATAGGAGAACTGCTGGCGGTATACCCTGGGTGGGTAAGGCCTCCTTTGCCGACGCCTGTTGCCCCCTCTCCGTCTAGCCAGGGCTGCCACTCTCTCACGGCGTCTGTGAGCCCTTTGGATGTAATTGAGAAAGCCAGCGTTGACACCCATTGCAGCCCCCATAATATGCTGGCAAACAATGAGATGTCAATGAAGGCAAAGACTAGTGGAAAGCTGTGGCCTGAAGCCAGAAGTACCTGTCCGAGTGTTGGGCCAAAGCAGAAAGCTATCTACCTTGGTCTCTCTCCAAAGATCCGTTTCGCAAGGTGTGCTGCGAAACGGCAGCCTTTTATATTGCAGGAGGAGTGCCCTTTAATTTGCGCCCCCCGCGCCCCGCATCAGCTGAGCACTGTTCCACTCTAACAGTCGCTAGGGGCGCCAGGCGCACAATGGGGCGTTGCCACTGAAGTTCCGGTTGGGGGCGCACAAAGGGCGTTGCACGAGGAAATGACATCATGATCTGCGCGCGCAGCTGAGCGCGCGCAAAGACTTTGCGCCGCCGCTAAATCTTGAGTGAAGTTGGGGCGAGGCGCAGATCGCGCTGCGCCCGGGCGCTACCCGCCTAGCGCCCGACATCCACTCCTCCTAAGGCGCTAACGGCTGGTGCAACCAACTGAAGTTCTAGGCCTTGGAGTACTGCGTACAGTTCTGGTTGTCATATTATAAAAAGGATATAGAGGCACTGGAGAGGGTGCAGAGAAGATTTACAAGGATGATACCAGAAATGCGAGGGTATACATATCAGGAAAGGATGAACAGGCTGGGTCTCTTTTTCTCTTGAAAAATGAAGGCTGAGGGGTGACCTAATAGAGGTCTTTAAAATTATGAGAGGTTTTGATAAAGTGGATACAGAGAGAATGTTTCCACTTGTGGGGAAGAGCATAACTAGAGGCCATCAATATAAGATAGTCACCCAGAAATCCAATAGGGAATTCAGAAAAAACTTCTTTACCCAAAGAGTGGTGAGAATGTGGAACTCGCTACCACAGGGAGTGGTTGAAGTGAATAGTATAGATTCATTTAAGGGGAAGCTAGACAAGCATATGGGGGAGAATGGAATTGAGGGTTATGCTGATAGAGTTAGAAGAGGAAAAACGGGAGGAGGCTCGAGTGGAGCATAAACGCCGGCATGGGCTGGTTGGGCCGAATGTCCTGTTTCTGTGCCGTATATCCTATGTAATGTAATCCTTACTCCTTTTCTCCCAGTTTCTGTCAGTCTTTACTAAATTATTTTGTTCTGTTTCCCAGACTATCTGTGTACCTCTTACACACTTCCTCTCTATATATTTCTCCTATGTTTCTCACCATCCTCTTCTCTTGTAGAGCTCTAGAACCTAAGGAGTTCAACCCTATGATGTTTGTAGAAATGATCTTGTCTTTACCTGGCACTGTGGGCCACCATGTTTGATTTGTTGTGTTTGCTTATAAATTTCAGCCTCAGGCCACAAATCTGTAGTTCCAGAGACCTGGCTACCACCCCTGTTCTCTTCCCAGTCAGGAGGGAACGAACAGGAAGGAGGCTGGAGCCAGGATTAGCAATTGAGGAGGCAGGGCTTACCTAAGAAGGGCCAGGAGGGTGCGAATGGGGCCTCTGGTCTGCTCGGGGCTAAGAGGAAACTGTTGGGGATAGAGTGAGCCGTGAGGTAATGTTTGGGGGTAAGCAGGAAGAGAGGCTGAAGCCAGCCTGGTATCAGGAAAGAGCAAACAGGGATGTTAGAGCCTATTTGGTGCTAAGAAATGGTAGCAATGTGTGAGGCTGAGCGGTGGCACATAAGTGCAGTGCCCCTCCCCACATGAATATAGAGAAAAGTTCCAGTACAGGCATCATTGGAAAAATGACAGCAACAGCACTTGATTTTAATGTGACCAACTTCTCAAAGCCTCAGTATGTTATAAAATAGATCTTATGAAAATATTTTGCAATGATACCTGTAATGGACTTCCAATCTGTATTCATATCAGGGTCCTCACTTTGCCTCCAGCTCCCAGCCTCACCCAGTCTGCTCACTCCAACAGTGGCAGTGAAGTGCAGAATTGGGAGCTGGCAGTGATGAAGTCCTGTGCTGGGAATTGGCAGCAGTGAAGTCAAGCCTTGGGTGAAGGTTGGGACAGACCTGTAGTTGAGGGACAGGATCTAGAGCTGGCAAGTGGCAGCAATCAGGCCGAGAGCTAGGGAGCAGGACCTGGAGCTTTTAAAAACATAAGGGAACTGGAGCCTGCAGAAGCCGTATGGAGCAGGGGCTGTGGCCGTGGAGAACAATGGGAGTGGGGCACCATAGAGTAGGTTTGTCAGAGCTTAGCTGAAGGAGGAACGGGAACCATAGCAGCCACTTAAACTAAAACAGATTATCTGGTCATTTATCTCATTGCTGTATGCGGGACCTATTTGTATGTGAACAAATAAGCTGCCACATTTCCCTATCTTCTTTATTACTGCACAAGATAAAAAATCACAGGATTGAGGCAATATACTGGCATGGGTGGAAGATTGGCTATCTAACAGAAAACACAGAGTTGGGATAAATGGTTCATTCTCGGGTTGGCAATCAGTAACTAGTGGTGTTCCGCAGGGGTCAGTGCTGGGACCCCAACTCTTTACAATCTATATTAACAATTTGGTGGAAGGGACCGAGTGCAACGTATCCAAATTTGCCGATGATACAAAGATGGGAGGGAAAGCAGTGAGTGAGGAGGACATAAAAAACCTGCAAAAGGACATAGACAGGCTAAGTGAGTGGGCAAAAATTTGGCAGATGGAATATAATGTTGGAAAGTGTGAGGTTATGCACTTTGGCAGAAAAAGTCAAAGAGCAAGCTATTATCTAAATGGAGAGAAACTGCAAAGTGCTACCGTTCAAAGGGATCTGGGGGTCCTGGTGCATGAAACACAGAAGGTTAATATGCAGGTACGGCCGGTGATCAGGAAGGCCAATGGAATCTTGGCTTTTATTGCAAGGGGGATGGAGTATAAAAGCAGGGAAGTCTTGCTGCAGTTATACAGGGTACTGGTGAGGCCACACCTGGAATACTGCGTACAGTTTTGGTTTCCATATTTAAGAAAAGATATACTTGCTCTCAAGGTGGTTCAGAGAAGGTTCACTCGGTTGATTCTGGAGATGAGGGGGTTGACTTATGAGGAAAGGTTGAGTAGGTTGGGCCTCTACTCATTGGAGTTCAGAAGAATGAGAGGCGATCTTATCGAAATATATAAGATTGTGAGGGGGCTTGATCGGGTGGATGCAGTGAGGATGTTTCCACTGATGGGTGAGATTAGAACTAGAGGACATAATCTTAGAATAAGGGGCTGCCCTTTCAAAACTGAGATGAGGAGAAACTTCTTCACTCAGAGGGTGGTAAATCTATGGAATTTGTTACCTCAGAGAGCTGTGGAAGCTGCGACATTAAATAAATTTAAAACGGAGATCGACGGTTTCCTAGCTGATAAGGGAATAAGGGGTTACGGGGAGAGGGCAGGGAAGTGGACGTGAGTCTAAGTTCGGATCTGCCATGATCCTGTTGAATGGCGGAGCAGGCCCGAGGGGCCGTATGGCCTACTCCTGCTTCTACTTCTTATGTTCTTCTTCTTAGGCAGTCCCTCAGAACCGAGGATGACTTGCTTTCACACTAAAAATGAGTTCTCAGGTGACTGATGAGTTCAATGCAGGACCTACAGTCTCTGTCACAGATGGGGCAGACGGTGGTTGAAGGGGCGGGTGGGTGGGGCGCTTGGGTTGACGTGCGCTCCTTCCGCTGTTTGCACTTGGCTTCTGCTTGCTCCCAACGAAGAGACTCGAGGTGTTCGGCGCCTTCACGGATGCTTTTCCTCGACTTTGTGCGGTCTTGGGCCAGGGATTCCGATGGGTTATGTTGCACTTTTTCAAGGAGGCTTTGAGGGTGTCCTTGAAGCATTTCCTCTGCCCACCTGGGGCTCTCTTGCCGTGTCAGATCTTGGAGTAGAACGCTTGCTTTGGGAGTGGTATATAGACCTCCAAACAGTAATGCGGAGGTTGGGGGTGGCATTAAAAGGGAAATTAGAGAAGCGTGCAATAAGGGCACAGAAGTCATCATGGGTGACTTTAATCTACATATTGTCACGGGGCCGTTTTGCTAGGGTTTCGGTAGTAGACCCAAGTGCAGGAAACCTATCCAAGGACTCGAGACCAGGTAGAACTTGAAAGATGCTTCCCTTGCTACTCGAAAACACAGAGACATAGTAACACTCGAGAGATGATTCCTTGAAACTCGAAAACACAGAGAGACTCAAGAGAGCTGCTACTTGCAGCCAGGTAAACCCAGGACTGAGTAATGAGGACAGGAAACAGGAAGCTTAAATACAGGCCAGAGTGGTCACGTGACATAATTAATCAAATGAGACAGGAGACAAATACATTAACAAGACACAAGTGAGGCCAAAGGCATAGAGGACAAAACAGGGACTGGACCAAGCCAGCTTTATTAACTAGCCTAATTTACTCTGATGAGAACAATTACTCGAGAAACAGGTGAGGAGAGGGGCCCAGAAGGCACGGCAGCAGTGCACCGAGGCCTCAAAAGCCAACCTCAGGCGGCGAGCAGAGGGAAGTGCCGCTGAAGCCGTCACACATATAGATTGGGCTAACCAAATTAGTAACAATACTGTGGAGGAGGAATTCCTAGAGTATTTACGGGATGGTTTCCTGGACCAATATGTCGAGGAACCAACCAGAGATCAGGCCATCTTAGACTGGGTATTATGTAATGAGAAAGGATTAATTAGCAATCTTGTTGTACAAGGCCCCTTGGGTCGGAGCGAACATAATATGATAGAATTCTTCATTAAGATGGAGAATGAAGTAGTTGACTCAGAGACTAGGGTCCTGAATTTAAATAAAGGAAACTATGATGGTCTGAGGCGCGAGTTGGGTAGGATTGATTGGGCAATGTCACTCAAAGGGTTGACGGTGGATAGGCAATGGCAAACATTCAAAGACCGCATGGATGAACTACAGAATTTGTTCATCCCAGTTCGGCATAAAAATAAAACAAAAAAGGTGACTCAACCGTGGCTAACAAGGGAAATTAGGGATAGCATAAGATCCAAAGAGAGGACATATAAATTGGCCAGAAAAAGCAGTAAACCTGAGGATTGGGAGCAGTTTAGGATTCAACAAAGGAGGACAAAGGGATTAATTAAGAAGGGGAAAATAGAATATGAGAGTAAGCTTGCAGGGAACATAAAAACTGACTGTAAAAGCTTTTATAGATATGTGAAGAGAAAAAGATTGATGAAGTCAAGCGTAGGTCCCTTGCAGTCAGAATCAGGGGAATTTATAATAGGGAACAAAGAAATGGCAGACCAATTAAATACATATTTTGGTTCTGTCTTCACAAAGGAGGACACAAATAACCTCCCAGAGATGTCGGGGAACATAGGGTCTG
The DNA here is from genome assembly GCF_052327205.1 of Somniosus microcephalus. Lineage (NCBI taxonomy): Eukaryota > Metazoa > Chordata > Chondrichthyes > Squaliformes > Somniosidae > Somniosus > Somniosus microcephalus. Next base: position 187,502,268 of record NC_140997.1, read on the forward strand.
ATGAAAGGGAGGAGCTGAAAGAAATCAGTATTTGTAGGGAAATGGTGTTAGGGAAATTGATGGGATTGAAGGCCGATAAATCCCCAGGGCTTGATAATCTACATCCTAGGGTACTTAAGGAAGTGGCCCTAGACATAGTAGATGCATTGCTGATCATCTTCCAACATTCAATGGAATCTGGAACAGTACCCATGGATTGGAGGGTAGCTAACGTTACCCCATTATTCAAAAAAGGTGGTAGAGAGAAAACGGGGAATTACAGACCGGTAAGCCTGACATCAGTAGTGGGGAAAATGCTAGAGTCCATTATAAAAGATGTAATAGCAGAGCACTTGGAAAACAGTGACAGGATCGGACAAAGTCAACATGGATTTACAAAAGGTAAATCGTGCTTGACTAATCTACTGGAATTTTTTGAGGATGTAACTGGTAAAATAGATAAGGGAGAACCAGTGGATGTGGTGTATTTGGACTTTCAGAAGGCTTTCGGTAAGGTCCCGCATAAGAGATTAGCATGTAAAGTTAAGGCACATGGGATTGGGGGCAAGGTATTGATTTGGATAGAGAACTGGTTGGCAGACAGAAAGCAAAGAGTTGGAATAAACTGGTCTTTTTCCGAGTGGCAGGCAGTGCCTAGTGGGGTACCGCAGGGATCGGTCCTTGGGCCCCAGCTATTCACAATATATATTAATGATCTAGACAAGGGAACTAGATGTAATATCTCCAAATTTGCAGACGACACAAAGCTCAGTGGGTGTGTGTGCTGTGAGGAGCATGCCGAGAAACTCCAGGATGATTTGGACAGGTTGGGTGATTGGGCAGAAGCATGGCAGATGCAATATAACGTGGATAAATGTGAGGTTATCCACTTTGGTGGGAAAAACAGGAAGGCAGATTATTATCTGAATGGCAATAGATTGGGAGAAGGGGAAGTGCAACGAGACCTGGGTGTCCTTGTGCACCAGTTGCTGAAGGTAAGCATGCAGGTGCAGCAGGCGATTAAGAAGGCAAATGGTATGTTGGCCTTCGTAGCGAGAGGGTTTGAGTACAGGAACAAGGATGTCTTGCTGCAGTTGTACAGGGCCTTGGTGAGACCACATCTTGAGTACTGTGTGCAGTTTTGGTCGCCTTATCTGAGGAAGGATGTTCTTGCCATGGAAGGAGTTCAACGAAGATTCACCAGGCTGATACCTGGGATGGCAGGAATGACATATGTGAAGAGATTGGGTCGATTGGGCTTATACTCGCTGGAGTTTAGAAGAATGAGAGGGGATCTCATTGAAACTTATAAAATTCTGCCAGGACTGCACAGACTAGATGCAGGAAGGATTTTCCCGATGGTCGGGGAGTCCAGAACCAGAGGTCACAGTCTAAGGATAAGGCGGGGTAAGCCATTTAGGACAGAAATGAGGAGGAATTTCTTCACCCAGAGAGTGGTGAACCTGTGGAATTCTCTGCCACAGAAGGCAGTAGAGGCCAATTCATTAAATATATTCAAGAAGGAGTTGGATATATTTCTTAAGGCTAAAGGGATTAAGGGATATGGGGAGAAAGCAGGGACAGGGTACTGAAGTTGGATGATCAGCCATGATCGCATTGAATGGCGGAGCAGGCTCGAGGGGCCGAATGACCTACTCCTGCTCCTATCTTCTATGTTTCTATGTTTGGGAGTCTCATATCGGGCATGCGGGCGATGTGGCCTGTCCATCGGAGCTGATTGAGTGTGGTCAAAGCTTCGATGCTGGGGATGTTGGCCTGAGCGAGAACACTGACGTTTGTGCACCTATCCTGCCAATGGATTTGCAGGATCTTGCGGAGGCAGCGTTGATGGTACCTCTCCAGTGCTTTGTGGTGCCTGCTGTACATGATCCATGTCTCTGAAGCATACAGGAGGGCGGGTATCACTACTGCTCTCTAAACCATGAGCTTGGTGCGGGTTTGAGGTCCTGGTCTTCAAACACTTTCTTCCTCAGGCGACCGAAGGCTGCACTGGCACACTGAAGGCGGGGTTGGACTTTGTCATCGACATCTGCCCTTGTTGACAGTAGACTCCCAAGGTATGGAAAGTGGTCCACGTTGTCCAAGGCTTCGTCATGGATTTTGATAATCGGGGAGCAATACTGTGTGGTGGGGGCAGGTTGGTAGAGGATCTTTGTCTTACGGATGTTTAGTGTAGGGCCCATGCTCTCGTACGCTTCAGTGAAGGTGTTGACGATGGTTTGGAGTTCGACCTCAGAGTGTGCGCAGACGCAAGCTTGGAGAGGGAGGGATGGCTGCCATTGTTGGAGCTGAGAAGGACAACACAAATAAATAAATGACTCACTGTAATAGGAGATTTACCAGTATTATTAAATTTAATTAAAGGAATGCAGGAACCACTTGAATCCACATCCATGCCTTGTGATTTTCTCCCATTCTGAAGGTATTGACTCATTCTGGGTCGTGTTTTCATCTGTACCGACAGTCTTTTAATAGCTTCCCAAATGATCATTTCTCATGTGTGAGCCCAGACTGCTTCAGTAGGCATCATAGCTGGGCATGATCCTGTTCTCACTCAATGTTCTTCATGACCTGAAGTTGAACATTCCAGCTTCGTTACACCTCTACATAAAACATCCCAGCTAACAACCATCATTGCATATAAATTCAGCAGAATGTGCCATGGTTCAATTAAAGCCAGTAATTGCAGCAGCTGGTGTTTAATTACTGTACTTTTCTGTTTATTTGGTAATAGTGATTTAGAAATCAAACTAAATATATGAACAGTAATATTTTCTTTGTCTGTTTAATGTCAGTTAGATTGAGGTAAGTGGTTAGAATATATAGTGAATCTCTTAAATATGACAATTGGAACAACAGTTTTATTGTTCAGAAGAAGTGATTTACATTATTGCAGTGATCAATTTCAAGTGTGTTTTGTATGATGAAATTCACACGTATATGGCTTATGGACATTCACTTGATTAATTTTCAGAAATGTGTGGTTGGCGTATTCAGTCCCTGGTCAATTCAAGTGGATTGTGTATTTGTGCTGGTGTCCCCAGTTTTTATTTCTGACTAGCTGTCAATCTCTGAGTTAGGATTGAGGGACAAAGCATTTTTCTACCTAATGCCTTAGTCAAGCAAGAATTCTCCGATCAGAAATAGTACAACCCAGGTGCTGAGTAAAGGCCCCACTGCTCTGAACCAACAATAGGGACCTACCCCAACCTCAGAAGAACGTGTCCTACTGCACTAGAGTGCCATTTTCATTTTGAGCACCAGCCATCTCTTGACTTTTCTATTGGATTGCCATTCGGTGGCTAATTGTGCCATCCATGCCCATTAGAAGCTGGGTTGAGACTGCCCAAATTCATTTAACATACAGCCCTTGTATCTATCAGAGTGATAGAGAAGGCTTTCATTCCTTCCGTTTGAAGGGGATTCAAACCCAGGTCCTATAAATGAAAACCCCACTATGCTAACTCACAAAGGCACTAAAGGGTCTGTTGCCAAGTATTACAGAATAATCATTGGAAATTTCTCTAATTATAATGCATAGTTGATCAATAGAAATTATCACCGAGTATTTAATTTTATTTAATCTTTTTCATAAATGCTCTGTCTTTTTCATGTAGTGTCATAGAATCATTGAATAGTACAGCACAGAAGGAGGCCATTCAGCCCATTGGGTCTGCACCGGCATTTCGAAGAGGAATTCAGTTAGTTCCACTCCCCTGCTCATCCCCCATATCCCTGCAATTTTTTCTCCATCAAGTATTTATCCAATTCCCTTTTTGAAGGCTACTATTGAATCTGTATCCACCACCCTATCAGGCAGTGCATTTTAAATCCTAGCCACTGGTTGCGTAAAAGGGTTTTTCCTCATGTTGCCTCTGGTTCTTTTGCCAATCACCTTAAATCTGTGCCCTCTGATTATTGACCCTTCAGCCATTGGAAATAATTTATTTACTCTATCTAAGCCCTTGATAATTTTAAACACCTCTGTCAAATCTCCTCTTGGCCTTTTCTGCTCTGAGGAGAACAACCCCAGCCTCGTAACTGTAATCCCTCATCCCTGCAACCATTCTCGTGAATCTCTTCTGTATCCTCTCTAAAACCTTCACGTCCTTCTTAAAGTCTGGTGCCCAGAATTGGACAAGAGTGCTGTTTTTTCTACTACTTGATCTGCTATTGATAGTTCACAACAAAATACTAATTGATCTATTTGAGAATTTAATTTGAAGCATTGTATTTCCAGAAGTATTTTTTTAGTAACGTCGAAAAGGATTCATGGCAGTAACTGTTGTTTAAATTACTTCACATTCTAGGTGTTTCTTAAAAGTGATCGTGTGTCCAGAATGGTGCAAAGTGGTGGGTGCTCTGCCAATGATTCTCGAGAAGTGTTTAAGAAACACATTGAAAAGCGAGTTCGAAGTTTGCCAGAAATTGATGGCCTCAGCAAGGAGACAGTCCTGAGTTCCTGGATGGCAAAGTTTGATGCTATATACCGTGGTGAAGAGGATCCACGCAAGCAACAGGCCCGAATGACAGCTAGTGCAGCATCAGAGCTGATCCTCAGCAAGGAACAGCTGTATGAAATGTTCCAGCAAATCCTGGGGATCAAAAAATTTGAGCATCAACTGCTGTACAACGCATGTCAGGTGAAGGCATTTGTTTATTTCTATTATGGCCAACCCTATTGACTCAATGCACTGAAGGAAAGCAGATATCTGTCACTATTAGGTTCAGTTATTTGGTAAATGTTTTGTGATTCCAATTTTGTAGAACAGCCAGAGGCAACAGTTTTTGGGCACAACAATCATGAGGTCCGATTTAGTTACAATAAAAAGATAAGAAAGTAAAAGTCTGAGAGATGTTAGCAGCAAGTTGTTATTTTTAGAGTGATGTCGCAAGATAGTTCCAACTCACAATATTGTTAAAGATGCCCAGGTTTCCAGGCTTCATCTTGTTTGCTGTTGAATGCCTTGTCTGTCATATTACTGTATGTTTTACCTGGTAACTAAAGCAAAACGTTACTTAGTCACAGCTCTGAAATTCTGCTTTTTGAAAAAAAAATTTAACTTTTGGTTGATGGAGGAATACTTTAAAATTTGATAAAATCTACGTCAGCACACATTTTTGAAAGCACAATCAGGGTATAAATTTTGTGTAGGGTGGAAGTGCAAAACGAGTGATAGTGAATCAGCAGCCTGTTTTTCACTGTCTGATTTTCTTTTCTGTTGAAGTCAATCGTGCTAATATTGCGAATGATAATGGCCCAGAAATTCGGGTCGGGGGCTTCCCGTGGGTGTAAGCCCCCAACCTGCACTTACCTTGCGCGCCGGCCTTTGAGCTGTGGGCCCCTGTGGAATTCCGATCCGGGGCCTGGTCCAACTGCCGGCGCGCAGTGCTTGCGTATCCCAGGGGCGCAGTTAGTTCAATGCGTCCCCTGGGATCACGTGGGCCATGGGGAGCCAATTGGAGCAGGGAATCTCCATTCATAAGTTTGACAGGAAGAGCTGTCAAAACTTATAAATACTACAGGCCCCAAAACATCATAAATCTTCAAATAAATCTTTTTTAAATCACATTTTTTAAATAAACTATAAATTACATGAAATAACTATTTTAAACAATAATTTAAATTTTTGAAATTTAAAAAAAAATTTCTAATGGGGCTAAAAATAAACTTACCTTGCTTTAAAGTATTTAAAAGTAATAAACCTGTGGAAAAAATGTTTTAATTTTAATTAATTCACCGCTTACCTTGTAAAAAGCAGGCCTTACGCTTGCTTTTTAAATGTGTAACTTCTGGAGACTTACCTTCCCGGGAAAACCTGCAAAAAAAAACATAAGTTCGATGCGCACGCGCAGCCTCTCCTGCGCACACGTTCCACCTCTTAACCCCTGCTTTCAGGGGAACGGAAGTGCCGGTTTCCCGCGCATGCGCAGTGCATGCAGGAATCCGGCAGTACCATTGGGCCTACGGGTGAGTATCCCGTGCGTACTCACCCGTGGAGACCCGAATTTCTGGGCCGATATTTAGGATAGTGATAAGAATCTGTACTGGTCTGGAATTTGAGGAGGGAGGACTTATATTATTAAGGAAAATACGATTAAGGAATTCACATATTATTGTATCTTGTCCATAATGGAGAATGATGGTGATTGGGTGATGCTGATTTATTTGCTCAGGCCTCTTAAAGCCCCATGTATTATTGCAATGAGAATTAAAAATATTCATTACCATAAACATTTGATGGCAGCCGCATTTAAGTAAGTAAAAAATGTATTTTATCTTTCAAGTGAGTCCCCATTACGTCGCGAGTCATTTTAAAATAAAGTAATATAAGCAAAGACTGTTCTTGCACTTGAACAAATAGAAACTAAGCAATGGGAAAGAGATCAAAATTAATTTTATATGTTGGGTCATTTAAATGGACAGGCAAGGCACCTTGTATCCTAACATGCACCAACGTGTATCCTGTAGTGTGGAGCATGCAGGCATGTTGATGAGTGAAATTTTCTTGCGTTATTTTGATTTTTAATTTTTAATTCATGAATAAGAACACAAGAACATAGGAAATAGGAGCAGGAGTCGGCCATTCAGCGCTTCGAGCCTGCTCCGCCATTCAATGAGATCATGACTAATCTTCTGCCACAGCTCCATTCACCGGCCCTATCGCCATATCCCTTGATGCCCTTACTAGTCAGAAATCTATCGACTTCTGTTTTGAATATACCCAATGACTGAGCCTCCACAGCCCTCTGGGGTAGAGAATTCCAAAGATTCACCACCCTCTGTGTGATGAAATTTCTTCTCATCTCAGTCCTGAATAGCCTACCCTTTATCCTGAGGCTGTGGCCCCTGGTTCTAGACTCCCCAGCCAAGGTAAACATTCTCCCAGCATCCACCCTATCAAGCCCTGTAATAATTTTGTATGCTTCAATGAGATCCTCTCTCATTCTTCTGAAATCAAGAGAATACAGGCCTAGTTTACTCAATCTCTTCTGATACGACAGTCCCGCCATCCCAGGAATCAATCTCGTGAACCTTCGTTGCACTCCCTCTATGGCAAGTATATCCTTCCTTTGTTAAGGAGACCAAAATTGTACACAGTACTCCAGATGTGGTCTCACCAAGGCCCTCTATAATTGGAGTAAGACTTCTTTACTCCTGTACTCAAATCCTCTTGTAATGAAGGCCAGCATACCATTTGCCTTCCTAATGACTTGCTGCACCTGCACATTCACTTTCAGTGACTCATGTACAAGGACACCCAAGTCCCTTTGAGCATTTGCATTCCCCAATCTTTCACCATTTAGAAAATACTCTGCCTTTCTGTTTTTTCTACCAGAGTGGATAACTTCACATTTATCCAAATGATATTCCATCTACCATGTTCTCGCCCACTCGCTGAGCCTGTCAAGATCCCCTTGAAGCCTCTTCACATCCTCTTCACAACTGACACTGCCACCTAGCTTTGTATCATCAGCAAATTTGGAAATGTTACATTTAGTCCCCTCATCCAAATCATTGATATAGATTGTGAATAGCTGGGACCCAAGCACCAATCCTTGCAGTACTCCACTAGTCACAGCCTGCCATCCTGAAAAAGACCCATTGATCCCTACTCTTTGTTTTCTGTCTGTTAACCAATTCTCAATCCATGCTAGTATATTACCCCCATTTCCATGTGCCCTAATTTTGTTCACCAACCTCTTGTGTGGGACCTTATCGAAGGTCTTCTGAAAATCCAAATACACCACATCTACCAGTTCCCCTTTGTCTACTCCACTAGTTACATCCTCAAAGAACTCGAATAGGTTTGTCAAACAGGATTTCCCTTTCATAAATCCATGTTGACTCTGCCCAATCTTACTATTAGTTTCTACGTGCCCAGTTATTGCATCCTTTATAATAGATTCCAGCATTTTCCCAACTACTGATGTGAGGCTAACAGGTCTGTAGTTCCCCATTTTCTCTCTCCCTCCTTTCTTAAATAGCATGGTTACATTTGCTATCCTCCAATCTGCAGGAGCCGTTCCAGAATCTATAGAATTTTGGAAGATGACAACCAATGCGTCCACTATCCCAATGGCTACCTCTTTCAAAACCCTAGGATGTAGGTCATCCGGTCCTTGGGATTTATCGACTTTTAGTCCCATTAATTTTGCTAGTACTGTTTTTTTACTAATAATAATTTCTTTAAGTTCCTCATTCTCACCACACCCTTGCTTTTCTTGTATTTCTGGGAGGTTTTTTGTGTCTTCCTCCGTGAAGACAGAAACAAAGCATTTATTTAATTTCTCTGCCATTTCCTCATTCCCCATTATAAATTCTCCCGTCTCTGACTGTAAAGGACCTACATTTATCTTCACCAGTCTTTTCCTTTTCACATACCTATAGAAGCTTTTACAATCCATTTTTATATTTTTTGCCAGTTTGTGCTCATATTCCATTTTCCCTTTATCAATTTCTTGGTCCCCCTTTGCTGATTTCTAAAAAGATCACAATCCGCAGGCTGACTGCTTTTTCTGGTAACTTTATAAGCTTCCTCCTTTGACTTAATACAAGCTTTAATTTCTTTTGTTAGCCATGGTTGAATCACTTTTCTTTTGGGTTTTTATGCCCTGGAGGAATATTTTTTGTTGCAAAGTATGCATTATTTCCTTGAATGTTAGCCATTGTATGTCCACCTTCATACCTTTTAGTGCAGTCTCCCAATCTACCATGGCCAACTTCTCCCTCATACCCTTGTAGATAGATTCCTCTGTTCAGATTGAAGACCTTGGGGGAGAAATTCAGTTGTTAGCGCCACCTGTTAGCGCCTTAAGAGGGCGATAAGTGGGGCGCGAAGCGGCTTGCGCCCGGGCGCGGCGAGACCTGTGCCTCTCGCGACATTGAGCGGACATTTAGCGGCGGCGCAAAACCGCAATGCCCACTCAGCTGCGCACGCAGATCCTGACGTCATTTCATGGTGCAACGCCCTTGGGGCGCCCCGAACCGGAACTTCAGTGGCGCCCCCCCTCCTTTCCGCCTGGCGCTCCCAGCGACTGGAACGGTTCCCAGTCACTGTGGGGCTGGGGGGGCGCTATTTAAAGGGGGCTCTTCCTGGCTTCTTAGTGGTAGCCATTTTTGGACCACTCCTTCTGTGCGACAGAGAGAGATTTGCAGAGAGACAAAGGGAGAGAGCTTTCTGCATTGAGTCAGCGCTCGCACAGGTACTTCTGGCTTCGGCCCAGAACTTTGCAGTTGGTTTGATTTTTCAGTGGCATAACCTTGAGTGGCCACATATTATGGGGGCTGCAATGGGTGGAAACATTGGGTTTCTGCAGTGCATTGAGAGGGCGCAGAGAGAGAGTGCCAATCATGGCCAGACGGAGGAGGGCTAACAGGCGCCGGCACAGGAGGCCTTACCCTCCCAGGGTATTCCGCCAACAGTTCTCCTACCTCAACATGTCTGAGGAGCAGTGCTTTCGGAGGCTTCGATTCAGCAGGGAGGTGGTCACTGAGCTCTGCCACCTGCTTCAGCCAGATCTGCAGCCTCAACTGAGGAGCAGGACGTCTCTGTCGGTGGCAGTGAAGGTGACAGTGGCTCTCAACTTCTATGCCACCGGCTCCTTCCAATCTGCTACTGGGGACATTGCCAATGTCTCCCAGTTCGCGGTGCATTGCTGCATCCGCCAAGTCACGAATGCCCTCTTTAAAAGGAGACGTCAGAACATTTCCTTCCCCATGACCCTGGACAAGCAGCAAGAGCGCGCAATGGGATTTGCAAGAATAGCGGGCTTCCCCATGGTCCAGGGCGCCATTGACTGCACGCATGTGGCTTTGCAGGTGCCGCAAGAGAATGCCGAGGATTACCGCAACCGGAAGGGGTTCCATTCGTTGAACGTCCAGTTGGTGTGTGACCACAGACAGCTGATACTAGCTGTCAATGCCCACTTTCCAGGCAGCAGCCACGACGCCTTCATCCTGCACCAGACTTCTGTGGCAGACCTTTTCGAAGCCCTGGCTCACCCAGGAGGCTGGCTTCTCGGGGACAAGGGCTATCCTCTGTGCACCTAGCTGATGACCGCGCTCTGTGCGCCCTGCCCCCTTGCTGAATGATAAAATGAGAGCCATCAAGCGACCAGGAACATCATTGAGCACACAATCGGCGTGCTAAAGCAACGGTTCCGCTGTCTGGACCATTCTGGGGGAGCCCTTCAGTACTCACCTGAGCGAGTCTCCCATTTCGTTGTAGTTTGCTGCATGCTGCATAACCTGGCAATCCTCAGGACTCAGCCACTGCCACCAGACGTTGGAGCATCAGCAGAGGAGGAGGAGGAGGAGGAGCACCAAGACGGGAGGGAGGCACAAAGTGCAAGGGCCGTCCGTCAGCAGCTTATTGCAAGTCGGTTCTAGGCCCCCTCTGAGGGAATGGCTTGTGCCATTCAAAGAACATGAATGGAACCGTTCCGCAACCCCTGAGCCAGTCAAGGCAACAAATAGTTCAAAGAGCAAACATGCACAATCTGAATAAAGACACTTCTTTATTTAACAAACTGTGTGCCCTTCCCGCATGACAAAGTAATAGAGAGAAACCCCCAAAAAAGCAGTCAGACACATAACTGGCTCTCACAACCTGGAGACAATGAACAAAAGAGTTAACAAAAAATGACCACGATCCTCGGCCTTCACTAAAAAAATTAACAGCATTTTGCCACACCTCCTACTTTTTGCCCTTCGAGGATGATCTGCTTCGCTTGCAAGATTGGCCCCTTCCCACCCTGCAGCTCCTCCGTAATGGGATCCCAGTGGCTGCAGCAAGGCTGTGGGAAGGCTGCTGAGTGTCAGAAACTGAGTCGGCAGATGCCCTTGGGGGACAGCCTGGACCAGCTCTGGGCCTGGAGGGCCCGGCTGCTGACTGCTCCAACTCTGCATGGGCGGCAGCAGTCTGTCCTACGGGTGGTGGCAGCTGCAGTGGAGAAGTGACAGTGTCCTGACAGAGGACAGGCACTCCCTGGTCGGACGACACAGTGGCACTCCCACAGGGCAGCACTGCAGCATGCGGAGCAATCTGCTGAAGCACAGACTGCAGGCCTTCTACGGCACGGTGAGGGCCCCGGCGATTCGTGCCCGATGCAGCGAGGGTGGCAGCAGTCAGTGCTCGTGTGGCCTCAATCTGCGTCTGCATCAGACCAGCCACTGACTGCATTGCACCACAAATCACTTGAGTGGAAGCCGCCTGTGCTGCACCGAAGTCCTGCAGACTCCTTGCCTGTGCTGCACCGAAGTCCTGCAGACTCCTTGCCTGTGCTGCACCGAAGTCCTGGACACTCCTTGCCAGTGACTCAATGGATTCGGGCATCCTTGCCACTGCAGCCATGAGCTCAATGTGCCTCTGCTCCGCCTGGGCACCCATTTCAGCGAGGAGCCGCACCTCTTCTGCGCTCACTGTAGCAGGACTGGAGGCCAGACTCTCCCTCGGGGAGAAGGCCGCCGAGCTTCCCTACACCCCCCCCCCCGGCCCCTCCCCCCCCCGCGTTGCTGCAGCCTGCTGGGCCCCAGTGCTTCACCCTCCTCAGACCCTTCCCCCCTGCTCCCCTCCAGGGAAGACGTGTCCCCATTATGGCCATGGGCTGCCTCAGCTGAGGGTGGCACTGATGGTCCGGCTTCCTCTTCCTCCTCGCCTTCAGAATCACTCACAGTGGCAGCTTGAGGGCCCGCCTCCTCACCTGGTGAATCACCATCTGAAAGCAGGGAGGTACAAGAGTTGCTTTAGCGTGAGGACAGGGCGGCAGCGAGGGAGGCATGAGTGCTGCAATGCACTGTATTGGTTTGATAGTGGCAAAGGATGCTGGTGTGAGGCACAAGTGGAAGGAGAGAGGTCAAAAAGGTGATGACCTTACCATTGCTGTCCAGAACGGGGTCGGCATCTCCAGTGGCGACGGGGCCAATCATCCGGCCTGCCATAATGCGCTGGACTTGCTGCTCCAGATCGCTGAGGTCTTTAAGGTGAGGCCGGCTTCCCCCGGTCCGTTGCTGCTGCCTCCTGTTATGGGCCAGCTTGCCCTGCAAGAGAAAGGACGGGTTCTGAGTACAGTGTGAAGCCCTGATCTTGGCTGCACTGCCTCTCATGGTGGAATAGCCCTTACAGTGTGAAGCCCTAATCTTGGCTGCACTGCCTCCCATGGTCGAATAGCCCTTACAGTGTGAAGCCCTGATCTTGGCTGCACTGCCTCCCATGGTCGAATAGCCCTTACAGTGTGTAAAGTGCTGAATGTGCGTGTGAGTTTCATGAAAGGCCCATAGGTGTTGGATGAGGGCTGGGCGTTGGGGCTTTCAGGACCCTTTGGCCATAAAGTGAGGTGCACATGCAGGGATGAAGAAGATACTGAAAAGGGTACTCACCCTGACGACCCGAATGATGTCGTTGAACTTCTTCCTGCATTGCACAGGGGTCCTAGGCACCATGCTGCTGGAGGTCACTCTGTGAGCCACCTCCCTCCAAGCTTTGCGGTAGTCGGTGGGCAGCGGCCTCCTGCCACTGTCCGGAAACAGGATAGATCGCCTGCGCTCCACTGTGCCAACCAGAACCTGCAGGGCCCCCTCACTGAACTGCTGCGCTCGCTCCCTGGCCCTCTCCATGGTCCTAGGCGTTAGAATGTGGCAGCAGGTCTGTCCAGGCCGAGAATCAGGGCTCCGATGTGCAGGGTGTGGCTGCAATCCAAGATTGACCCTACCCTTTAAGAGCTGACCGGCGCCAGCGTGTCTGCGTGCAATCGCTAACTGGCCGCACCTGCACTGCGCCCGCCCTCGGTGGTAGCGCCTCGCTTCTACGGCTTAGCGTCTTAGGACAGTCGTGCAGCGCCTGTTTTAGCGCTCCAAGCACCTCCTGGGGCGAAGCAGGTCAATTTAGCTGAAAGTGGCGATAATTTGCGCCGGGCGCTAAATTTCGCGCCCGCTCGAGTATAACGCCCCAAACGTGGCGATACTGAATTTCTAGGCCCTTAGGTTTAGATTGAAGACCTTTGTTTCAGATTGGACTACATCACTACGTAAGTTTTGAAACACAGCCGTAAAACAAGTGCTATTCTAATATATTTTGTCAGAGTGATAGTATAAGTACCTGTCAAATACCAGGACAAATCTCTGTCAAAATACTGTGTTTCTCTGTTAGTGGCAGCTGCTCTGTTTAGACTGACTCAAGTATTCTGTGTTTTGGGACTAGGATTTAAAGTAACATTTTTGATAGTTGAAAATTGCACCAAGCCTGGAAACTTTAGTCAGAAAATTCTATCTTTATTGTCTGTTAATTGAAAGAAATTTCCTATAATAAAAAGGAACTAACTGGAAATCTGAAACAAAACAGAAAATGCTGGGAATATAAAGCAGATCATTCAGCATCTGTAAGAAGGAACGGCAGATTCATATGTCGGTTATGTACCCTTTATCAGTTCTGATGAAGGGTACACACTTGAAAAATCATAACCTGTCTTTTTTTTCTTTGTGGATGCTAACTAACCTGCTGTGTATCTCCAGCATTTTTTGTTTTTATTTGAAATCTCCTGTTAACTGTTTTCAACATTATAAGTTACAATCCCATTGCAGAAAGTATTTTTGCCCAGAGATTTGTACCCATTGTGATACAGCTGCTTGTGCTCGTGGATTGCACTTTAATTGTTTTTTGTAAGTGTTTTGCTCTCGACACAGGTGTTTGCATTGATGTGATTTAGTGGCAAATTTTGATCAGCGCGTAAAGGAGCAAATAAGAAAAAAATACACATCACCTTTGCTCCTATAATGAATACAAGTTGCTACATTTTCTGGGAGCACTTTGAACCCAGAATTTAGAGAGCCGGCGATGCAAGAAAGAACATGTATTTATATCGCGCCTTTCATGACCTCAGGATGTCCCAAAGTGCTTTTACAGCTAATGAAGTACCTTTGAAGTATGATCACTGTTGTAAAATAGGAAACGTGGCACCCAATTTGTGCATAGCAAGCTCCCACAAACAGCAATGACCAGATAATCTGTTTTTTAGTGATGCCGGTTGAGGGATAAATATTGGCCAGGGCCCGGGGAGAACTCCCCTGCTTTTCTTCGAATAGTGTCATGGGGTATTTTACGTCCACCTGAGAGGGTAGAGGGGGCCTTGGTTTAACATCTCATCCGAAAGACTGATGCTGGCCAAAGGATCGTAATTTAGATTCACGCGGGCCAGTGAATCCAGACCAGGATCTCAAGTTGGACATAGGACAGTAAGTTAAATGGAATGGCAGGTCTGTTGAATGGATGTTGTGGCATTGAAGTTTGCAAATGTAAATGTGATGCTCTCCTTAACTCCCTGGTGCTCGCTTTCACATTCTGGCTGAATGGAGACTAGGGGGGAAAAATTTGGTTGCTTTGCGCCTCCCATTGGGCGCAAAGCAACTAGCGCCCAAGTGCGGGGCCGCTAACGCCTCCCGTGAAATTCAGTGGGAGGTCAGCAGCGGCGGTAGCTGGTAGTGCCCCGCTGCATCTCCGCCGTGCGCAGCGCCCCGCTTGCGCCCCGGCCGCAAACTTGGCTTGTGCCCCCCTGACCTACCACCGGACACTATGTCCAATAGGGTCAGGGTGGCGTTTTTGCAGCCGGGGCGGCGATAATTAAAGGGCAGGCGCTGGGTGGCCTTTTTTTTGGGCCGCCTGCCAGCACCTGCCCCTTCTGGCCTCCTCTTGTGGGGTGCCGGCCGCGTTCCATCTTTTGCCGGCACCTTGCTCCCCGGTGGTCCAGTAGGGCCCCGGTGCATGCTGCGCTAGGCCCCTCCCCTTTAATCAGGGGAGGGGGGCCTGCAGTACCGTGGCGCTACATGTCGACGCGATATTCAATGGGCGCGCCCCAAGCGGGAGGGGGAGTGCTTCCAATAACGCCCCGCCTCCTACTTGGGGCGCTACCATTGAATTTAGGGTGCAGGGATGCTAAAAGTAGCGCCCTGGCGAAGTTATCACCCCAAAGAGGGCGCGCGTCAATTTTTCCCCCTAGGGCTCTAAAATTACATTGTGGGTAATAGTGTATGAATGCTTAATATAAATGGGTTAATGCTCTGCTAAAATGGAGCACAAAGAAATCTCAGGCAAACTTGTTATGTGTTCATATGTTATTACCTCATAGCATAATTTCAAAGCCTAGTGTTTTTAAGCAAGCTGATTATGACGCAATGTTAACCCGCACCAGGTCTGAGGAAGCAGCCTGAATGCAAGTTAAGAGACCAGACAGGTTCTGCGCCATCCCTCCAAGATTTTTGAGCATGTATTAAAATAATTACTTAATAGATTTATGGCACAATGATCCAAAGCTAGTTCTCTTGTATTTCCATGTCCCGATCTCTCTTTACCAGACATGAAGTTGCTTTCCCTCGCACAAATTAATTTCTCTTGCTGGTTGCTGTTTGACTTAAAAGTAACAGTCGGAGCCTTAAACACTTTTATCCCCACAGTAACAAAACCTTGCAGCTGGAAACTGTAGCTCCAATTTTAACTCGGGGTAGGAATCGGCTGGTTTGGGTGAGGGGCGAGGGGCAAGCCCAACGTCAGTTGTGGGAAAGCTACTAGAATCTGTCACTTGAACAAATATGAGCTGATCAGAGAGAGCCAGCATGACTTTGTTAAAGGTCATGTCTGACTAATCTAGTTGAATTTTTTGAGGAGGTCACTAATAAGATAGACAAGGGAGTGACAATGAATGTTATCTGTATGGACTTCCAGCAGGCATTCGATATGGTGCCACAAAACAGATTATTGGCAAAATGAGAGCGCACGGAATTGGAGGTAGCCTTTTGACTTGGGTTGGAAATTGGTTGGGAGGTAGGAGACAGAGAGTGGGAGAAAGGGTATGCACTCAGATTAACAGGCTGTGACAAGTGGTGTTCCCCAGGGATCTGTTCTGGGGCCTCAACTTTTCACCATATTTATTCATGACTTGAGTGACGGAATAGAGAGTTGTACATCCAAGTTTGCAGATGACACTAAATTAGGAGGAACAGCTGGGGGGCAGGAAGTTGCAAAGGGAAATAAACAGATTTAGTGAGTGGGAAAAACTATGGCATATGGAGTTCAGTGTGGGCAAGTGCAAGGTTGTCCACTTTGGAATTGAAAGATAAACTGGAGTATTTTCTAAATGGTGAGAAATTAGGAACTGTAGTGGAGCAAAGAGATTTCTGCTTCCAAGTACACAAATAAATTTAACGCTCGTAGACAGGTACAAAAAGTAATCCAAAAGTCTAATAGAATTTTGGGCTTTATTTCGATAGGAGTACAAAGGGGAGAAAGTTATGCTGCAGTTATATATAGCCTTGGCCAGACCCCATCTGGAATACGGTGTTCAGTTTTGGGCACCGCACCTCAGGAAGGATATATTGGCCTTGGAGGGGGTGCAGCGCAGATTCACCAGAACATCAGGGTTTAGAGGATTATATTATGAGGAAATGTTGCATAAACTTGACTTGTACACCCTTGAGTATAGAAATTAAGGGGTGTTCTGATTGAGGTATTTAAAAAGATTAGATAGGGTACATGCAGAGAAACTATTTCCTCTGGTGCGGGAATCAAGAATGAGGGGACATCATCTTAAAATTAGAGCTGAGCCATTTATGAAGGAAATCAGGATCTCTTTTTCACACAAAGGGTAATAGAACTATGGAATTCTCTCCCCCAAAAGGCCAGGGCAGTTGGAGCTTTCAAGGCTGAGATTGATAGATTTTTGTTAGGTAAGGGTTTCAAGAGATATGGAGCTGAGGTACGGATCAGCCAAGGTCTAATTGAATGGCAGAGTATGCGCAGGAGCTTATTGGCCTACTTCTGTTCCTATGTTTCCATGACAGCATGAGGCCCTGGTGATTTTAACTCCTGAGGCTCACTTTAATAGGATTAACGGGCTGCTCACTAGAACATACTGCAATTTCCGGCCAGATACCCAAGGCCTGTTTAAAGTACCTCTTAAAGAGAATGTTGTGTTCCTTGCTTTGAGCTTTCATTGTAACAATGCTGGACAGAATTCTGCTACCAGAAATAAGTTGGATGGCTACTCCAAAGTTTTTTGATGCCTCCCTGGAGGTCCTGATGGAGAAGATCAGGGTAGGAATGGAGGTACTGTTCCCCAGCACCCCCAGAGTGACTGTACAGCAGGCCTGGACAGAGGTGGCTGAGAGGCTCAGTGCCACCAGCATCACCACCTGAATCTAGGTTCAACATAGGAAATGCTTCAATTACCTCACACGAGCAGCAAGGGTAAGTACAGCTCTTCATTTCTCCACCTTTCTCAACAACACCTGCCAACATTCCATCTTTCTTCTTCTCCCACTCTTAGCAAATGGACTCTCTGCACAAACCCTGCACATCTCCACTTACTTTTTCAATGGCCACTCACTAACATTCGCTCTCTCTGCAGGACAAAAGAGCACATGATGTCAGGGAGAGGAGCAAGACCAGGGGAAGAGTACCAGACATAATAGTCCTCACCCAAACAGCACAAATCCCTGGACATTAGTAGCTCAGGAAAAGCTATGATCATCTGGGAAGATGAGGCTGGCGGATCATCTGAGCAAGAGTTTCTGCATATTACTTCATTTATAAGTAATATAATCCTTCATTCACCTCAGCAACTTCACAACTTCAAGCTGCATTCTGAAGACTGTCACCTGCTAATGTCCATTCTAACTCTGGCCCCTTTTGTCTTTCCTCTAGATCTTTCACAGTACCTGAACTCTGCAGAAGAAGATATCTCTCAATCTTCCTGAGCATGCACTGTTGTGCGCTTCATCCCTCCCAAGCACCAGCACAGACATTGGCACTCTGCATGGGTTAGTCAGTGAGCTAGAGGGAACTTCAAATTCTGCACATGGTGAAACACCCAGCATGAGTCACTGGCAAAGCATGGGCCTCTGACCCAGCAGGGAGCAGGTCCTATTGCAGGAGGCTGCAGAGATCTGCAACAGCCTGCCCAGAGAAGTGCAGACTCCTAATGTACTGCTCTTCAGATAGATCCAAGAGACTGGCTCCTGGCATGTACACGCTGAGTGCTGGGTATGGACTCCTGTGAGCAGCCCCCCTCACCTGCTGCCGTTCGTGCTGGTCGCTGATGTTGCTGCTGATGCCGCTCCTCTTGCACCACTTCTTGCTCCATCCAAATGAACGTGGTAATAATAGCAGACCGAGCTTGCTGAGGGTAAGTCAGGCAGAGAATGCCAGAAAGAATCAATCTGGAAGCTGGAAACTCTCCTGGCAATCCAAACAGCACAACAGTATACAGCTAGCTTGTGTGATCCAATTACCTGCAGGTAAGGGCTTCTTTAAATACTGCTTCAGTGGCTCTGAAAGACCAATCCAGCTACCTTTCACTGGCAACTTCTCATTAAAATGACTTTGGGGTCTTAATTGCATTATCGGACTTCTGTTTACATGTATTCACAAGGCCCCTGCCTGTTTCTGGCGAGCCCCTCGGCCGACAGAAACAAATGCGTGGTTAAAATGGCGGCCAGTGGGAACTTCATTAGGCCCATAACAAAAACAAGAGATGATGATAGAGGTACAGTTCTAAATCACAGGCAACTGTTGAATGGCTTATCATTATCATTCTTTTTGCCGTAAAGTTGTGTTGCTCAAATAGAGAATATCTGGTCAAATCAGGCAGATCTGTATTTGGAGTACGGCCCAAACAAATGATAATGTTTAACTGTCATACTGTCTCAGGACATTCTGTATATTTTCTACTGCAGTTCTTTGAAGTATGACATCAGTTCTTGCATTAATATTTCACTCTGTCAGCTTGGGAGAGATTAGGAAATTACTGAAGATACTCTTGAGGTTGCCAGCTCTCTCCCCACACTGGTTTAATGAAAAACTTCCTAAAACATTTGCTGAGAATGGTTGTAGATCGTAGCATGAAAAAGGCATCAGCAATATATTTCATAAACTTAGGAATTTCAAAAATTGCAGTCTCCTGGATAGCATCCAATGAATTTCACAAATTGGTATTGTCTGGCCGTTACCTTTATTAATCATTGACACCCTGTAAAAGCCTGAATTTGTAGCTTGATCCCTTAATAGCAAGATGGTCATCAAAACTGACAATTAAAGGGAATGGCTGTGAGTAATGCAGATCATTTATTATCAATGAAGTAACTTTTGTCCAGTAAAAGGTGTATTAGAATACATATAACTACAGCTTCAGCAAGTGTCATCCTTTGTGAGACCATCTCTATATGCACTATTTCCTATTCTTATTTGTATTAGATGCAGAACTGAATTAGTTCAAGCTATGCTGATCATATTTTAGGTCGCATTGTACCTAAATCTTTTATCTATACAGTATAGAATAACTTGGAAAAATAAACCACTAGTATTACCTAAAGAAAGTAGAAAGAACACAAACCAATAATGGCCAGAATCCATGGTTCAGTTCCAATGCATAGGAAGAAATAAATGTGGCAGTGTTGAGAACAACACAAAAACCTCAATTTAATCCTGGGACAGTAATGACCTGGATTTTGCGATAAGAATTAGGGTGAGGGTCACCGTTATTATGGAGTAAATCGGACAGCAACTTCCAGCGTCCACACATGCACAGTTAAATGCGGATATCCAGAAGTTGCTGTCAGGGTTACCCCGCTGCTCCACAGGGTGCTCTGTTTCAGTCCTCACCGATAGACTCGGCACTGAAATTAATGCTTGCCCATTAGTTCCCCACTAAAGATGGCATAAAAAGTTAGGGCTGGTGCATTAAGGAGTAAGTGAATTTTTAATGGCGTGATAAGTGATAATTACTGCCAAACAACCTCTCTGGCCCTGAAAATTTAATTTTGCAAGTATGGAGTCTCATTCCTTCAGATGTTATTAGTGTTGGAGACTTTTTTTAAAAATTAATTATTTTTTAAAACTGTTTTTTGTCTGTATCTTTTATTTCCCTCTCTTAATCCCATCTTTCTTTCCCAATCTGTATTTTGCTTTTGGTACATGATTTAAATCTAATTTATACTTCCTGGTTTAGACTCTGTGGCCCCGACATTGACAGGTAGGTTTCATACGTGGGGAGGGGGGGTGAGGGAGGAGTTTCAGTCGGGAAAACCGTGTATCGATTTGTATGTGGGTTCAATGACGACACATTCATGAAAGAGATGTCTTTTTATCTAAAGTATGTTCAACTCAGTTAACAGCATTACAGGAGACACCATCTTCGAGATCCATCTAAAACGGAAGTAAAACTCAACTGCTTGTCTCTCACATGCCCTCTGCTGGTCAGGCATAAGTAATCAATCAGGCAAATATGCTGGTAAGGCATCATACTCAAACAGGCAAATACCATCACTATTTGCTGATATCATTACATCTCCCTTTGTTAAAACAAAAGTATTTTACTTTTATCTAACAACATGTTTTCTTTGTATTAATCTGCATTTTAACTGTAACACTTAATGAACTTACATTATCATTATCATTATCAAGGTTTTTTAACCTTGCTTTGTGTGTTCACATGAAATATGTAAATACACTAGAACTTGAAGAAAGAATAAGATAACATTACTTCCTTCTATAACAAGAGTCCTTAAATTTGCTCAATGAGTCTCTCAGGAGGCTTCACGTGTCTTGAGGATTTTCTGATTGATTGTCCTTGAATCTGAGTTGTTGCCTCAGATGATGATTTCTCAGCTGTGTGATCAGGTTGTTCAACAGTATCAGTCTTTTGACCTGCTGTGTGATCAGGTTTTTCAACAGTATCAGTCTTTTGACTTGCTGTGGCTGGTCCCATGAGAAGATCTCGACGATTTCTTCGCAGAACAGCACCCTCATCTGTCTGAATGGTGTATGATCTTGGTTGAACTTCACTCAGGACAGTTCCCTTCTGAGTCCATATGTTTGTTTTGTCTTTGAACCTTACTTGGTCACCAGTGTGGAGTTCAGGTAGGTTTTGTGTTCCTCTGTCATAGTAGTACTTTTGCTTTTCTTTCTGTTGTTCTTTGAACTTCCTCACTTTCTCCCCCTCTTTTGTTTTCAGGAGGTTCTCCGGGATGGGTAGGTTTGACCTTAGCCGACGTCCCATAAGGAGTTGGGCTGGTGACATACCACACTCGAGCGGCGTTGTGCGGTATACAAGCATGCTTTGGTAGAAGTCAGTTCCACTGTCTTTTGCCTTGTACATCAGTCTTTTAACTGTCTGGACCGATTTTTCCACTAGTCCATTGGACTGTGGAAAGTGAGGATTTGACGTTGTGTGGACAAAGTCCCACTCTTTGGCAAAGTGTCAGAAACTTGCATTGTAAAACTGGGGTCCGTTGTCTGTGAAGACCTTGCTTGCCACGCCATGTCTGGAGAATATGGCTTTCATACATGTTATCACAGCATCTGCAGTGGTGGTGTACAGTCTACAAACCTCTGGATACAGGGAGTAATAGTCTGTGACTACAAAATAGTCCTTCCCTTGACATACGAATAGGTCAGCGCCTACCTTCTGGTAAGGTCTGTCTGGCGCTGGGTGTGGCTTTAGTGGTTCTACCGGATTGCTTGCTCGATATTTCAGGCATATTGTGCAGTTTGACACCTCATTTGTCACATCTTGGTTGATTCGTGGCCAGTACATCACCTCTCGTGCTCTTTTCTTACACTTTTCGATTCCCAGATGTCCTCCATGGATCCTTTTTAGCATCTCTCTTCTCAGACTCTTTGGGATAACTATTTAACTTCCTTTGTAGATGATGTCTTCGACCAGTGATAGTTCCGCCCTGCAGTTCCAGTACTCTGCCATGTCAGGTGAGCAGTCTTGCTTCATGTTGGGCCATCCATCCAAGATGCTTTTCCTCAGTCGTCTCAGTGCTTCATCTTTGTTTGTCTCAGTCTTTATGAGCTCCATTTTTGCATCTGCTATGGGCAGTGCACTTGTGATCATGTCCACGTAGGCATTCACTTTTTCATCCATTTTGGTGTTTGCGGGCTCACTTGGGTCAACAGCTCTGGACAACGTGTCTGCTGTATACATCAGCTTACCCGGTGTGTATGCAACATTCAGTGTATAGCATTGCAGCCTGATCATCATTCTTTGTATTCTAAGCAGACAGCTATTTAGTGGCTTTTGGAACAATGCAATCAAGGGCTTATGGTCAGTCTCTACACTGATTGCTTGTCCTGACACAAACTGGTGAAATCTTTCACAGGCGTATGTGATGCTGAGCAGCTCCTTTTCTATTTGAGCATATCGCGTCTCCGCGTCTGTCATTGAGCGCGATGCATATGCAATAGGTTGCCAGTAGTCATATTTTTGCAGAAGAACGGCACCGAGCCCACTGTGTGATGCATCTGATGATATCTTGATGGGTCTCGCTGGGTCATAAAACCTCAGAACTGGTTCCTCTGTGAGCAGTTTCTTTAGATCGCTCCATGACTTCTCATGCTCATGATTCCATTCCCATTCTATATTCTTTTCAGTTAGTCGTCTCAGTGGCGCCATCTTTTCTGAGAGGATGGATATGAATTTACCCATGTAGTTGATCATTCCATTAAACCTCTGCACGTCCTTTTTGCATTGTGGCTTTTCCATATTCTCAATGGCGGACACCTTTCTGGGATCTGGTCTGATGCACTCACTGCTAAGGATATCTCACACGAATGTCAGTTCTGTCACCCCGAGCTGGCATTTCTCTCTATTCAGCTTCAGGTTTGTTTTCCTTGTTGCTTCCAGCACTTTTTTCAGTCTCTCGTCATGCTCAGTTCTCGTGGTTCCCCATACTATGATGTCATCCATTGAGGTATCAACTCCCTCCAGGTGCTCATAGATCATATGGATAGTTTTGTGATACATTCAGGAGCTGAGGCAATGCCAAATGGTAACCTTAGGAATCTGTATCTGCCAAATGGACTTTTGAACGTGCACAGTCTTGAACTTGCCTCATCCAGTTTCATCTGCCAAAATCCTGATGATGCATCTAACTTGCTGAAATACTTTGCATTTGCAAACTGTGACATGATTTCCTCATGTGTAGGAAGCTTGAAGTGCTCTCTCTTTATTGCTCTGTTTAGATCTCTTGGATCCAGGCAATTTCTGAGCTTTCCATTCTTTTTGTCCACAATGACGAGGGAACTCACCCACTCAGTTGGCTCATCTATCTTCTGAATCACATTCAGGCTTTCCATCCTGTCCAACTCTGCCTTCAGTTGCTTTTGAAGAGCAAACGGAACTTTAATGCATGGATGTATGACCGTTGGCATACTTTTATCTACTCTAATCGTGTGTTCTCCTGGAAGGCAGCCTAGACCCTGAAATAGGTCGTTGTACTCTTTCATGAGTTCATCATGGACTGTCTCTCCTTCGCTTTCCACAACGAGGACTCTCTTTACCAGGTTCAGTCTCTCACAGGCTTTTAAACCTAGTATGGCTTGCACATCCTTTGGCACCACGATTAATGCTAGCGTGTGCTCTCTGTCCTTGTGTGTTACTTTGACAATGCATCTTCCTTTCACTGGTATATTAGTACCTGAGTATCCTGTCACTTTCACTTTTATTCCATGTATCTTTGGTCTGGGTCTAATTTTCTTAAAATCAGTCTCTGATATCACATTAGCTTGTGCTCCAGTATCCAATTTAAATGGAATGTGTGTGTCATTCATTTTTAGTGTCAACATCCAGTCTCTTTTTTCTTTTTTGTTTTCAGACACAACATCCACATAGAACTCCTCTATCCCGCTTTCATCTACTGCATGGACCTTGCTTTGTTGCGCTTGGTTCTTACAGCAACGGGCATAATGGTTGTTTTTGTTGCAACTATTGCATGTTTTACCATATGCTGAACACTTTCTTGGTGGATGCTGTGTACCGCATTGACTACATGACTTTCGATTGCCCCTTTCATTTTTGTTCGCTGGCCACGCCTCTTTTTTCACATTGGCGCTCTTTTTGTTAAACGGTTTGTGTCCATTCTTTCTCACTGCATCCACGTTGCAGCTACTGTCACTGAACAGCTCCTTTGCCTGCGACTTCACAGTCTCTGTAGCCCTACACAGTGCTATGGCTTTTCCCAGGTCTAGATCTTGCTCTCTTAGCAGTCTTTCCCTTAGACCATTATCTGGAATACCACACACCAGTCTGTCTTTTATCAGTGAGTCTGTCAGTCCCCCAAATTCACATGTTTTGCTTCGGTTTCTCAGTTCAGTCACATACTGATCAATAGTCTCTCCCGTTTTCTGTACACATGTGAAAAATCTATGCCTCTCAAATGTCACGTTACGTTTAGGTATGCAGTAGGCCTCAAACTGTTCCATTATTTTATCTAGCTTCATTTTGTCTCCATCAGCAGCGAATGTGAA
The DNA here is from genome assembly GCF_052327205.1 of Somniosus microcephalus. Taxonomy (NCBI): domain Eukaryota; kingdom Metazoa; phylum Chordata; class Chondrichthyes; order Squaliformes; family Somniosidae; genus Somniosus; species Somniosus microcephalus. Next base: position 187,526,567 of record NC_140997.1, read on the forward strand.
GTTATTATACACCTCCAGCGCTTCATCACCCACGACATGTAAGAACACTGACGCTTTCATTTTATCACTTTTCTCGTCAGCTCCGATTGCTGATAAATACAACTCCAAACGTTGTTTGAACCTTCTCCAATTTTCAGCCACATTACCTGTCAACTGAAGCTTCACCGGTGGGTGTAAACCTTCCATTTTTTCACTTCGTTAGCTATTCTCCAATGATAAGTAACGATGTTCTCTTTTGGCTTGCTAATATGTGGAGAGCTGATTTAACTTCAGATTTTTCCTCTTCATCTCTTTCAATCCCACTTCTGACACCATGTATCGATTTGTATGTGGGTTCAATGACGACACATTCATGAAAGAGATGTCTTTTTATCTAAAGTATGTTCAACTCAGTTAACAGCATTACAGGAGACACCATCTTAGAGATCCATCTAAAACGAAAGCAAAACTCAACTGCTTGTCTCTCACATGCCCTCTGCTGGTCAGGCATAAGTAATCAATCAGGCAAATATGCTGGTAAGGCATCATAATCAAACAGGCAAATACCATCACTATTTGCTGATATCATTACAAACCGGTGCTGTGAAGTTTTAACCTGGGAGTGGGTTGGCTACCCGCTCCCTATCCCACCTCCGTTAAACCCGGAAGTGGGCTGATTGGGGTTGGGTTTGAGATTTTAAAAAAATGTTTACATCTCACCCGACCCCAGCCTAAAATTAACGCGCCCCCCCGCCCCCGGCGTGTTTCAGTGAGGATTCTTCAATCTGATTGGTTGAAGAGAACACTGATTCTTGCCTTGTTCACAGATGCTACTGATGCCTGTAGATGGCACCACGTTTGATAAGAGCATAAGAAATAGGAGCAGGAGTAGGCCAAACGGTCCCTCAAGCCTGCCCTGCCATTCAATAATATCACGGCTGATCATTGACCTCAACTCCACTTTCCCGCCCGATATCCATATCTCTTGATTCCCCTGGAGTCCAAAAATCTATCGATCTCAGCCGTGAATATACTCAATGACTCAACATCCACAGCCCTCTGGGGCAGAGAATTCCAAAGATTCACAACCCTCTGAGTGAAGAAATTCCTCCTCATCTCGATCTTAAATGGCCGACCCCTTATTCTGAGACTATGACCCTTAGTTCTAGACACTCCAGCCAGGGGAAACATCCTCTCGGCATCTATCCTGTCAATCCAGATGCCAGATTAGAGCAGGGCTCCGCTCTAAAGCCCACAAAAACTTTGTGGGCAGCTGTCAGCAAGGTGAATCGCAAATCCGGGCCAATATCTTTACTGACATAAGAACATAAGAAATAGGAACAGGAATAGGCCCCTTGAGCCTGCTCCGCCATTCAATAAGATCATGGCTGATCTTGGGCTCAAATCCACTTCCCCTAATGGTACGGGAGGATAAGGTGGCTTTCTAAAAAGCTAGGGCAGTTTGAGATTTTGAGCTCAACATTGAACCAGATACCCAGCAAGGGTGCACCCTATGTGGACAAGTGGTGGTGTTGGTGATTATGGTACTGGACGACTAACTCAGATATTGCGACTTCAATTCTCACCATGGCGAGTTGTGAAACTGAATTCAGTAAATCTGGTAATTTGTGAATTGTTATAAAAACCCAACTGGCTTACTAATATCCTTCAACAAAGGGAAACTGCCACCCCTGCTGGTCTGGTCTACAAGTGACTCTAGTCCCATGCCATGTGGTTGACTCTTAATACTCTCTGAAGTGACCTAACAAGCACCTTAATTACCTAGGATGGACAATAAATATAATGTTACCCGTGTCCTGAATTTTTAATTTTGTTCAACAGCTGCAGATGGAAACCCAGTACACATTGTCATGAAAATGTACCACTTAATTGTGACTGAAGCAAAGTCTTATTTATTTGTTATATCCAATTATACTCGACTCCTTGTGTTTTTATTCGCACCTTTCGGCCTTGGTTTTGTTACTTTTGCAGTTACCACCATAGTCTTTTCGTAGAAACTCTAGTAGCCTGTGATGCATACAGGAAGTTGTTTTCCCTCCAATTTGAAATTGGTGCAACTGCGGAGTAAAACTGAAAAGCAGTAAATTTGTCCCAGATAATATATTCTCCTCTTCATTTTCCTCTTTACCAAATAATACAGATTGCAGTGACAGCCTTGGGGTCCTCTCTAGCAATTTGTCATTAGAACAATAGTTACCTTAATTGTGATGGTGACTGTAAATAATTATATCGGCATGTAAATGCAAAACTCTACAAGCTTAGCCTGGTGTACTCATTATAAAATGAAAAGATATTCTACTGAATTGTTACAAAATTATAAAGGAAGGTACCTGTTTACTTTACCCCAATCTCTCAATCTTCCGTTGTTGCTCTGTTTAATGCCCAAGGAAGATTGTGAAGTTCTGATGCAGTGACATCATAAATGAGGATAGTGGATTATGAATAGCATTTCTCATTCGTGAAGCAGAATTTGGTGATGTTACAGGAGGGAGAGATCTACACAGAATGTCCACAGGCAGGCAACCTGCAGCCAGCACTTTGAAAGGTGATTGAGGGACAGCAATAAGTGTGCATGTATTTCTCTTTGAGAGGCAGGATAACAATATACTTCTGATAAATCAGTCATTTTTTTGCTCTAAAATGTTTGAATTACCCAATACTTCGAATTAAGCAATGTTTATACGGAGTGACTGCTGCCAACAAACCGGAAGCTTTGCCAATGACCAGAAGCTGTGCAGAGGTGTTCTGCGCATAAATCTGTGGCGGTTTAATAATAATGTGTAATAAAATTGCAGGTAGGTTTAAGTACTGATGTATAATAATTTCCCTGGGGAGGGTTGCAGAGATGTATTTGTTTGGAGCGCGAGCTCCATGTAAAGGGAAAGGAGAAGAAAATTAATAAAAATCGACCTTTGCTGAGTTAACTCCCCTGCTCTTCTTCGAAAGAGTGCCATGGGATCGTTTAACATCTCATCCGAAAGACGCCCCCACGACAGTACAGCTCTCCCTCAGCACTGTACTGGAGTGTCAGCCTAGCTTTATGTGCTCAGTTTCCTGGAGTGGGACTTGAACCCACAAACTTCTGACTCAGAGGCGAGTATGCTACCAACTGAGCCACAGCTAACACTTAAGGGGAATTTTGCTGGCGCTCAGGGGGTGGGTTTGGAGGTGGGACAGCCGGCAAAATTGCAAAGATTGACAGCGGGTCAGAAACTCGCTGTCAACCCGCCTCCGAACAATCTTCCCAGGTGTCAGGTCCCCGATTTGCGCAGGGACCCGACACCTAGCGGCGGGAAGAGGATTATAGGCACTTAAATGTTTGTTAACTGGTAGTTAACAGGCAGTCAAGAGGCTTATTCCAATTTTGACAGGTCTACTGCGGGCTTCCCGAAGTTCGGACACCATGCCAGGTAAGTGTGGCGTGCTGTGGGTCTGCTGTAATGTTCCTTCATTGAAGATAGCTGCAGAAGTGGTGTGAAGGATCCAATGGTACACGGGTGAATTTCAGAGGTAAGAAAGTGTTGGGGAAATCATTTTTAATGTATTTAGACTTTTCTGTAGGTAATAAGGTTTGAAGTGTTTGTGTAGTCCCACCTCATTGGGAGAACCTCTCACCGGTGACAGATCGCTTCTGTAACCTCCCCTGCAGCTGCCATCTGTTTTACCCTAAGGAGAGAGTCTCTGGAGAGCCTGGGTGCAAGGGCTCACCTTTGTACAGTGATTGTCAGTGTTTGCAGCACCTCAATGCTGTCAAACACTGAAAAATCATCTGTCAAAGAAAATTGTGCATGTCCCCTTTAAGAAAACTGGCAGATGACGCGTCATCAACTGACGTCATCTGACACCGGCTTTTTCTTAATTGGCTGGCAAGCCCACAGGGCGGGCCTAACTGGGCCAATTGACGCAAAATATCATCTGTGCGTTGGATGTCGTTGGGGGCGGAACCCGGAAGGCAGCTGTCCCACCCCCAAGCCGCACCGAAAGATAAAATCTAGCCCTTAGTTTCACCTAGCAGTTTTTTTGTCACTCGGAACCACCAAAAAACACTGAAACTGTGCATGTGCAACCAATTCATTTCATTGGCAGCAGTCGCATCCATGTTTATAACATAGCAAAGTGGGAATTTGGCACTTACAGATTTTGAATTATCAGATAATTTGAATTAAGTGGCATTGAATTAAGAGGAGAAGACTGCATTGGCAATTCAGCAGATTATACTTACTCTTACATAAGAACATAAGAAATAGGAGCAGGAGTAGGCCCTTCGAGCCTGCTCCACCATTCAATGAGATCATGGCTGATCTTCTGTAGGTAATAAGGTTTGAAGTGTTTGTGTAGTCCCACCTCATTGGGAGAACCTCTCTCACCAGTGACAGATCGCTTCTGTAACCTCCCCTGCAGCTGCCATCTGTTTTATCCTAAGGAGAGAGTCTCTGGAGAGCCTGGGTGCAAGGGCTCACCTTTATACAGTGATTGTCAGTGTTTGCAGCACCTCAATGCTGTCAAACACTGAAAAATCATCTGTCAAAGAAAATTGTGCATGTCCCCTTTAAGAAAACTGGCAGCACATTCTCCCTGTGTCTGCGTGGGTTTCCTCCGGGTGCTCCGGTTTCCTCCCACAGTCCAAAGATGTGCAGGTTAGGTTGATTTGGCTATGATAAATTGACCCTTAGTGTTAGGGGATTAAATACGTGGGGTTACGGGGATAGGGTGGGATATGTGTCGGTGCAGGCTCGATGGGCCGAAATGGCCTCTATCTGCACTGTAGATTCTGTGGTTCTGTGAACTCCATTCACTGACCCTATCGCCATATCCCTTACTAGTCAGAAATCTATCGACTTCTGTTTTGAATATACCCAATGACTGAGCCTCCACAGCCCTCTGGGGTAGAGAATTCCAAAGATTCACCACCCTCAGTGTGAAGAAATTTCTTCTCATCTCAGTCCTCAATGGCCTACCCTTTATCCTGAGGCTGTGGCCCCTAGTTCTAGACTCCCCAGCCAAGGGAAACATTCTCCCAGCATCCACCCTATCAAGCCCTGTAATAATTTTGTATGCTTCAATGAGATCCCCTCTCATTCTTCTGAATTCAAGAGAATACAGGCCTAGTTTACTCAATCTCTTCTCATACGACAGTCCCGCCATCCCAGGAATCAATCTCGTGAACCTTCGTTGCACTCCCTCTATGGCAAGCACATCCGTCCTGAGGTAAGGAGACCAAAATTGTACACAGTACTCCAGGTGTGGTCTCACCAAGACCCTATATAATTGGAGTAAGACTTCTTTACTCCTTTAAAGATTTATTATAAATCTATCACAACTAAATTCTGGGCATTACCTATTGCTATTGTGTTACAGCAGTTCACCAGCCCTGATAAAGCTACAGCAAGTGAAAATTCAGATCCAGAAAGTGATCCCGAGTGCTGTAATTTTATGCAATATCAGCTGGAGCAATTATCTTCCAGCGTGATCTCAGTAGAAAATTCAAAGTCTTAAAGATTACAGTAGTCTGATCAATTGTTGTGCACATCCACTAAAATAAGCCATTCATATACTTTTTACAGGTGATTGGCACATGTACGAAACTGACATTAATCTGAATGCAGAAGCTTTCGTTATCATTTCTACACACACATTCCATTGTACTTGAGAAAGGAAGCCACAGCATTAACCTGTCTTAAAAGACATGAAATTCAATCATCACCCAGTATTTAAAGTAAATAGTATTGCAGTGCATCTGTAATTGTGCTTCTTGCTATTGGCTTAATTGTTATTATCTAATCGTAAGTTCCAAGCATTTAAACGAGTGCTTGGCTCGATTGTAGGTATGGTACAGTTATATTTCTCATGTTATTCGCAACAAACTTGGCCACCTGCTCATGGAATTAATGCTGTGTGCTACTGGTCCTCAGAGTATCTTTATGTATTATTTTTAAAGACTTATTTTCCACCTAAAGTTTACAACAAATCTAACATCATTATAAGTTCATAGTATTAATGATTTATTGATCTTTGAGAAATCTCTGTGCATCACGACCTTTTCTATTCAACTAAAACAATTTCATCAGCTTGTTCTCATTTCTTAGGAACAGGCTATTAAGGCACTTGGATGATTTATGAGACTGTGAGCTTTTTCTTGGACTCCATGATTACTGGGGAAGTTAGAAGATATAATGGTCTATAGCCAATAAGAACATAAGAAATAGGAGCAGGAGTAGGTCATATGGCCCCTCGAGCCTGCTCCACCATTCATAAAGATCATGGCTGATCTACTGCCTCAACTCCACATTCTCGCCTTATCCCCAATATTGATTATTAGAATGCAGTAGCACTGAAAATTGTTTTTATAAGCAAAATAGCTTGTTCTAAACAGGAAGTTTGGGATATCAAAATAAATGTATTGGTCAAAAACATCACAACCACAATATTTGCAGAAGTGTGCCCTTTGGCTGCAGCCCCTATGGCATTCTTCAGTTTGAGGGTACTGCACACTTCCAATGTACAGTACTGAGGGAGTGTTGCACTGACGGAGGTGCCATCGTTTGAATGAGACATTAAACTGTGGCCCTGTATGCCCTTTCAGGTGGGCATAAAAGATCCCGTGGCAAATACTATGTATGTATGTAATACTATTCAAAGAAGAGCAGGGGAGTTCTCCTGGTGTCCCAGACAAGCCGTGGTTCAGTGGTAGCATTCTTGCCTCTGAGTCAGAAAGTTGTGGGTTCAAGTGCCACTCCAGAGACTAGAGCACAAAATCTATGCTGACACTCGTTCTCCTTTTTAGGCAGTCCCTCGGAACCGAGGATGACTTGCTTCCACACTAAAAATGAGTTCTCAGGGGACTGATGAGTCCAGTGCGGGACCTACAGTCTCTGTCACAGGTGGGGCAGACGGTGGTTGAAGGGGCGGGTGGGTGGGGTGCTTGGGTTAATATGCGCTCCTTCCGCTGTTTGCGCTTGGCTTCCGCTTGCTCCCGGCAAAGAAACTCGAGGTGTTCGGCGTCTTCCACTTTGTGCTGACACTCCAGTGCAGTACAGAGAGAGCTCTGCACTGTCTGAGGTGCCATCTTTTGGATGAGATGTTAAAACCGAGGCCCTGTCTGCCCTCTCAGGTGGATGTAAATGATCCCGTTGCACTATTTTGAAGGAGAGCAGGGAAATTCTCCACAATATCCTGGCCAATATTTATTCCTCAGCCAACATCACTGAAAACAGATTACCTGGTCATTATCACATTGCTGTTTATGGGACCTTGCTGTGCACAAATTGACTGCCACATTTCCTACATTACAATAGTGACTACACTTCAAAAGGGTTTAATTGGTTGTAAAGCTCTTTGGAACATCCTGAGGTCATGAAAGGCACTATATAAATGCAAGTTCTTCCTTATTTATTTTCAGCCAACATCACTAAAACAGATTATTGTGTGATCGTTTCCCTTTTTGCTACGAACCTGCATCAAAGCTTGGTGCTAGAACTCCCACATGGGCTGAAGGAACTATTTCTGTTTCATGCCTACAGCCATGTCAACAACAACTGACATTTCTGTCGTGCTCCTCACATACAGAAAGACATTTGCAGGGTGGAGAGGAGAAACAGCTACAAGCTCCTTTTGACCACCATCAACTATCTCTTTTAATTACTCTCATACTTACTACTGGCAGTAAATGTAAGGAACTCATGGGGCAGATCTTGACTTTGTGCGATAGTGCAAATCTCTCCCGATTTTTATTTCCATGGACATAAAATTGGGGAGAGATGTGAAACAGGCTGACAACTTGCTATCACTCCTTTACACTATCACACAAAGTCAAGATCTACCCCATAGACCTCCTGCATCCAAAATCAAAGCCATCTGGAAAGCTGCCTCTGCCTCCTCCGACTCATCAACAACTTGCATTTATATGGCACCTTTAACAGAATAACATCCCAAGGCCCTTCGCAGAGGTGAATCAAAAAAAAATGGACACAGAGCCAAAGATATTAGATGGGGTGACCAAAAGCTTGGTCATAAAGGTGGGTTTTAAGGAGGGTCATAAAGGACAAGAGGAAAGGGGAGGAGTTTAGGGAGGGAATTACAGAGTGTGGGGCAAAGACCGCTGAAGGTACAGCCACCAATGGTAGGGCAAAGGAAGGGGGTTGCACAAGAAGCCAGAATAAGAGCAACAGAGAGTTTGCGATGGGGCGGGCGGAGTTATAGCCCTGGAGAAAGTTACAGAGATGGGGAGTGGAAAGCCATGATTTAAACATGAAGAATTTTAAATTTGAGGTGTTGGGCAACCAGGAGCCAGTGTAGTTCAACAAGGACAGAAACATAGAAACATAGAAGATAGGAGCAAGAGTAGGCCATTCGGCCCTTCGAGCCTGCTCCGCCATTCAATGAGATCATGGCTGATCATCCAAATTCAGTACCCTGTCTCTGCCTTCTCCCCATATCCCTTGATCCCTTTAGCCTTAAGAAATATATCCAACTCTTTCTTGAATATATTTAATGAACTGGCCTCCACCGCCCTCTGTGGCAGAGAATTCCACAGGTTCACCACTCTCTGGGTGAAGAAATTCCTCCTCATTTCAGTCCTAAATGGCTTACCCCTTATCCTTAGACTATGACCCCTGGTTCTGGACTCCCCGGCCATCAGAAACATTCTTCCTGCATCTAGTCTGTCCAGGCCTGACAGAATTTTATAGGTTTCGATGAGATCCCCTCTCAATCTTCTAAACTCCAGTGAGTATAAGCCCAATCGACACAATCTCTCCTCATACGTCATTCCTGCCATCCCAGGTATCAGCCTGGTGAATCTTCGCTGCACTCCTTCCATGGCAAGAACATCCTTCCTCAGATAAGGCGACCAAAACAGCACACAATACTCAAGGTGCGGTCTCACCAAGGCCCTGTACAACTGTAGCAAGACATCCTTGTTCCTGTACTCGAACCCTCTTGCTACGAAGGCCAACATACCATTTGCCTTCTTAACCGCCTGCTGCACCTGCATGCTTACCTTCAGCGACTGGTGCACAAGAACACCCAGGTCTCTTTGCACTTCCCCTTCTCCCAATCTATTGCCATTCAAATAATAATCTGCCTTCCTGTTTTTGCCACCAAAGTGGATAACCTCACATTTATCCACATTATAGTGCATTTGCCATGTTTCTGCCCAATCACCCAACCTGTCCAAATCGTTCTGGAGTTTCACGACATCCTCCTCACAGCTTACCCTCCCACCCAGCTTTGTGTTGTCTGCAAATTTGGAGATATTACATCCAATTCCCTCGTCCAGATCATTAATATATATTGTGAACAGCTGGGGTCCTAGGACCGATCCTTGCGGTGCCCCACTAGTCACTGCCTGCCACTCGGAAAACGACCCGTTTATTCCAACTCTTTGCTTTCTGTCCGCCAACCAGTTCTCTATCCAAGTCAATACCTTGCCCCCAATCCCATGTGCCTTAATTTTGCACGCTAATCTCTTATGTGGGACCTTATCGAAAGCCTTCTGAAAGTCCAAATACACCACATCCACTGGTTCTCCCTTATCTATTTTACCAGTTACATCCTCAAAAAATTCCAGTAGATTAGTCAAGCATGATTTACCTTTTGTAAATCCATGTTGACTTTGTCCGATCCTGTCACTGCTTTCCAAGTGCTCTGCTATTACATCTTTTATAATGGACTCTAGCATTTTCCCCACTACCGATGTCAGGCTTACCGGTCTATAATTCCCCGCTTTTTCTCTACCACCTTTTTTGAATAGTGGGGTAACATTAGCTACCCTCCAACCCATGGGTACTGTTCCAGAGTCTATTGAGTTCTGGAAGATGACCAGCAATGCATCTACTATTTCTAGGGCCACTTCCTTATGTACCCTGGGATGTAGATTATCAGGCCCTGGGGATTTATCGGCCTTCAGTCCCATCAATTTCCCTAACACCATTTCCCTACAAATACTGATTTCTTTCAGTTCCACCCTTTCACAGACCCTATGTTACCCAGCATCTCTGGGAGGTTATTTGTGTCCTCCTTTGTGGTGATGGATGTTCGGGATTTGTTGTGGGATAAGATACGGGCAAGAGAGTTTTGAATGAGCTGAAGTTTATGTATTGTGGAGAATGGGATGCTGGCAAGGAAAGCATTGGAAAAGTTTGAGTCTGGAGGTGATAAGGGCATTGATGAGGGTTTCAGCAGCAGATGGACTCAGACAGGGGTTGTGTTGGCCAATGTTACGGAGGTGAAAGTAGGGGGTCTTTGTGACAGTGGGGAAGCTCAGCCTGGGATCAAATAGTATACTCAGATTGTGAATAGTCTCATTTAGCCTGAGACAGTGGCATAGGAGGGGTGTGTGGAATCAGTGGCAAGGTGTGCAGTTTGTGACAGAGGCAAAAGATGTATAACTGGAGGAAATTGTGACTCACTCAAGACTTGGGGGGCTCTGGAGATAACACTGTGGGTACAGAAAGAGAAGCCATTGCTAGGTATTTTCTGGCTACAATGAGATATTTAAGAGTGGAACCAAGCAAGGGCAATCCCACTGAGTTTTGGTCAATGGAGGAAAGATGTTGCAGGAGGATGTTGAACCATGTCAAAGACTGTAGAGAGGTCAAGGAGGACAAGGAGAGATAAGGCATCACAGTTACAAAGATATCATAAGAACATAAGAATTAGGAGCAGGAGTAGGCCATAGGGCCCCTTGAGCCTGCTTTGCCATTCAATAAGATCATGGCTGATCTTCGACCTCAACTCCACTTTCCTGCCCATCTCCATATTCCTTGATTCCCCTAGAGTCTTAAAATCTATCTATTTCATCCTTGAATATATTCAACGATTCAGCACACACAGCCCTCTGGGGCAGAGAATTCCAAAGATTCACAACCCTCTGAGTGAAGAAATTTCCCCTCATCTCAGTCTTAAATGGTCGACCCCTTATCCTGACTCTATGGCCCCTAGTTCTAGATTCTCCAGCCAGGGAAATCAACCTCACAGCATCTAACTTGTCAATTCCCCTCAGAATCTTGTATGTTTCAATGAGATCTCTTATTCTTCTAAACTCCAGCGAGTATAGGCCCAATCTACTCAATCTCTCCTCATAGGACAACCCTCTAATTCCAGGGATCAATCTAGTATTTGTAACTTCTCTTCCCACTCATCCTTCCTACCCTTTTCCTGAGTGAGACCCTACCCAACCCATACTCCACAATTTCTCACACCATCTTTTTCTAATTACACACATCCTCCATTAAGCCCACAACCTGCTGACTCGGTCTGCTCTCATCCAACTCCGCCTTGTTTATGGGAGAACCATCAAAGTGAACTGTAACCCTGATTTCAAAAAAGCACCCTCTAATGTGGCAGTATGGCATTTCTATTTCCATATAAGTAATCCTTGCCCTCTTTTTAAGTGAACTTGCTAATTGGTATTACTGCTAAATTATGGCATGTTTATGTTGCAGATCCACGATTGCTAAGAACTAGGTTCAGATTACCTCAGTTTAAGGTTTCTTCTAGCCATCAAAGAGCAGACACTTCTATTCCATTACCCTGGATTTGCTATCTTATCCAGGTAGCTGAGCTGAAAGGATAAGTGTTCTGTTCCACTGTGTTAGCAAGACTGCATATTTTAATTTTTTTAACTTATAGCTATTGTTATCCTTAGGTTCATTTTCTTATAAAATTTCATTTTATGGCAGTGCACCATGAATTTGTGAGGTCTAGTAGAACTCCAAAGCTTCATGGGTCAACTGCATTGACAGATGTGTGCTGAGCTCACGTGTGGCCATGTGTTCAGGTTGGAGGTGGCCGAGAGCATGCGGGTACAGCAGATTCATGCTGGCATGGTGCCAAACTAGCGGGTCTTTATGAATGAATAGGAATTTTCTTTTACTTCCATTTTAGGGGAGTGGGGAAGGTAACCTTTAAAAATAAAATGTCAGATGTTATCATATGTTAGCATAACCATGATGATACATTGCTGCACAAACCAGTTATGGCACCCTGAGGAATCCTGTTAATGGGAATGTTCATTCAGTATGACAACTTACTCGGTTACTGATTATTTCTGCATACATTCTAATGGAACACTAATGGTTCATAGCAGCATTGCCAACATTTGCAATTTTGGTAATGATTTATTAATTTTGCACTTGCTTTAATGCATCTGATTTAACAGGATAGAATGTTTTTTCTCTTATTTCTCCATTATATCTGCATGAGTTGCATGCATTAAAATAGGAATGCAAAAATCAATAAATCATTAATGAAATTGTGATTGTTGGCAATGCTACGACAGAACTCTGTTTGCTTCTTGGTGTCATATTTGACTCTGAAATGAGTGTCCGACCACATATTCGCGCCACAACTAAGACCACCTATTTCCACCTCTCGAACATCGCCCAACTCCGCCCCTGCCTCAGCTCATGTGTTGCTGAAAGTCTCATCCATGCCTTTGTTACCTCTGGGTTTGACTATTCCAATGCACTCCTGGCAGGCCTCTCATATTCTACCCTGTGTAAACGTGAGATCATCCAAAACTCGGCTGCCCGTGTCCTAACTCGCACCAAGCCCGTTCAACCATCACCCCTGTGTTTGCTGATCTACATTGGCTCCTGGTTAAGCAACGCCTTGATTTTAAAATTCTCATCCTTGTTTCAAATCCATCCATGCCCTCACCCCTCCCCATCTCTGTAATCTCCTACAGCCCCACAAGCCCCCGAGATATCTGCGCTCCTCTAATTCTGGCCTCTTGAGCATCCCTGATTATAAACGCTCAACCATTGGTGGCCATGCCTTCAGCTGCCTAGGCCCTAAGCTCTAGAATTCCCTCCCTAATCCTCTCTACCTCTCTACCTCTCTTCCTTCGAAGATGCTTCTTAAAACCTACCTCTTTGATCAAGCTTTTGGTCATCTGCCTAATTTTTCCTTGTGTGGCTTGGTGTCAAATTTAGTTTTATAACACTCCTGTGAAGTGCCTTGGGACATTTTACTATGTTAAATCTGCTGTATGAATACAAATTGTTGTTGCTGTTATGTACATTATGTTCCCAGTCATCGCTTCAAATGATCCATTATTGTATTATAAGTATGTGAAGCAAAGAAGGTCAGTTTGTTTACATGCAGAATACAAAGTATTGTGACTCATTATGATGAGAACGGATTAGATTTACACATTATTAATCATTTCATAGCCTTCAATTTCTAATAGCTTTTTCTTAATTTATTAGACTCAAGAAAGGTAGCCAAACCATTGCGATGTTCTGCAATACTTGTCCTTTTAAGAAACTTGAGATTAGAATTGCTTACTCTTCTCTAACCTAAAGAAGACCTTATCCTCACCACCACCAGCAGTTCCCCGCCGCCCCCCCCCCCCGCCCCCGCTATTGACAACCATTAACGTCATGAAACCTCCATGGCCAAATGGTTCCGCTATTCGCCTGAAATCAGCCAAGCCGGCATAAAAGATCGAGGAATTTTAAACGCAAGTTACGTCAAGCGTAACTCGAGTTTCCGTGATCTCTAACGCTAGTTTAAAATGGGCTAGAAATTCATTATAGCCCAGGAATGGGCGGTAAAATTAGAAAAGTTGGAGAATTCGCGCCAGGCACTAATCCTTTAGACTGCAAGCAAAATTCATGCTCAATGCTCAAAGAAGTGCTTGGAGCGCTAATTCAAGTCTTAAACCCCAAGCTCATTGGCGTTACACTCAAAGGGTGGATGAATATTGCATGCAGTCTAATCGCAAGTCGTCATTGCCACAGGCTTTTTCCAGTTCTTAAATGGGAAGTTCATTGATGCTGCAGAACCTCATTCTCAGCATTGCTGGCTATGCAGCTGCCTCAGCAAGCAGCAGCAGGTCAAGGAGAAGGAGCCAGTGGACTGAAGCAGCTGTACTCATGGCAGATCCACACCCTAGGGAGAGAGCCTGCAGATTCAGCGATCAAGCATTGGCGGTGTTGGTGTTCACTGTGGAGAGATGGAGGGCGGTGCTCTACCCGGCAAGTGGCAGGAGACCCGCGCCACAAGTCTTCTGCACCATGTGGAGGGAGATAGCGCAGCATGTTCCTAGGACCCACACACAGTGCAGGAAGAAATTTAACGACCTCACTTGGGTGGTCAAGGTGAGTCAATGCTTCAACAAATGCTACGTACCATCATCTGAACCACAGTCTTCACACACTGCCCAAAGCACCACACCCCCAGGGTTCACCCACCAACAATCTCTATCTACCAACACTCACACCCACATCTCACACCTTGCACACAATGACTGTTATTCAACTATGGCAGGCACATCATCCAAACACATTGCTCCACACTCTCTCACACACTTTCCTTTCTCTTGCAGGCCAAGGTGGCTCACAACAGGAGGGAGCAGGAGTGCACAGGTGGGGGACAAGCTGATACCCAACTGCTTTCTGAGTTGGAGAATAGAGTGTTGCAGATTATTGGGCGCCAGGTGGTGGCTGCTGTGGCCACCAGCGATGCTGAACCCCTTGGGGACAACAACAGTATGTTCATCCCTACTCCTTCTTCTCACATCCCACTTCCCCCTCACCCCACAAGCGTTTCGCACTTTCCAGCTAATCATGCTGTATGCACACATTTCTCCCTTCCTGCCCCCTTCCCCTCACCTTAACCTGACTCTTGTGCCTTTATGCTTTCAGATAATCAGCAAGCACCTGAGCAGCCTGTCCCTGAGGGCACCGAAGAGAGCGAGGGGGGAGAAGAGGAGGAGGAGGAAGAACACACCGCGTCACTGCATGTCTCACCCGCAGGCACCAGCTCAGATACTGGCACTATGCATTCTTTAGAGGCTAGTATAGTAGCGGGATCTGCACAGGGTGAAGCACCGGGGACGAGTAGGCTGCAGCAAGGCCAGGGGGAAAGGATTGCTTTGGGGGCCAGCTCCCCAGAGGGTGAGTTCACGTGCGAGTTCTGCTGCACAGGATTCCGATGAGGACCTCGATGGGGAGGCGTTTAGAAGAAGGGTGATGGGCATGCACACGGAGATGATGGGTGCAATGGCAAGGGTGCCCGAGAGCCTGTCGGCAATGGTAAAGAGCGTGGAGGAGTCCGCCTCGAACATTGCACAAGGCTCTGTGCACACCATGGAACCCATCATTTCCAGTCTGCAAAGGATGGTTGACTCCCAGAGAGACCGTGGCGACCCAAACCAGATGCCGGGTGTGATGGGCGATCTGGCAGCTTCCATTGCAGCACAGGCAGAAGCGACACAACGTCTTAGTGCTGTAATGCAGTCTATGCTTGGTGGCATCCAATCACAGACTGCTCTCATGCAGTCTCAGCTTGATGCCACGCAAGCTCTGACTGCTGCCATCGTGGCTGGGTCTACCATCGTCGACCGGGGCTTTCACACTCTCGCAGCAGGCCAGCAATCTGTGCTCCAACAGATTGCTAGGGATACTGAGATGCTGCCCTGGAGGAGGGGCAGTGGGTCAGTGGAGCAGGAACCTGCTGTCCTCTCTCAGGATGACAGTATTCCTGCTCTCACTGCTGCCACTCCGCCATTGCCCTTGTCGCAGCCTGTCATCCAGCCAGCTCAGACTACTGCCGCACATGCCGAGGTGGTGCAGTCTACAGCCGGGCCTTCCAGGCCCACAGCTGGTCGAGGGCGTCATGCAAGGCCATCTGAAGTCTCCCGCACGGACACTCAACAGCCTTCCACCAGCCCTGCTGCAGCCACTGAGCCAATACTTCATAGGAGTACTAGAGTAGGCAAAGGCACAGTAATGAGTCACTATGGGATTGCACAAGGATGAATACTTAAATATTTTTGGTGTAACTATGTGTTCACTCATTTTTGATAAATTTATTAATTCACTTTGGATTCTTTTGTGGTGTGTCTCATTTCAGCTTTGCGCTGTGATATGGCCTGAGACAGGGATGGAACAATGGGGATGTGGTGAGCAATGGGGATCTGGGGTTTAATTTATTTGAAACGCAGTCTGATGAGGCGATCTCGGACCGCCCTTCCGGAAGGCCAATTGAGTGGCTGCCTCCTCCCTCGCTCCGATTCCTCCTCCTCCACCTCCAATCCTCCTTGTTTTCCTCTTCCTCCTCCTCCCCCTCTTCCTCCTCCTCTCCTTCCTTCTCCTGAGGTGGTCCCACAATCCCTGGTGACAAGGGCTTGGCCCTTAAGATGGCCAAGCTGTAGAGCATGCAGCAGACCATGACGAAATGGGACACCTGCTCAGCCGAGTACTGGAGTGCTCCTTCTGAGCGGTCAAGTCAGCGGAACCTTTGCTTCAGCAGGCCGATGGTCTGCTCAGTGATGTTCCTGGTGACAGCATGGCCGTCATTGTATGAGTGCTGGCCAGGAGTGTTGGGGTTGCAAAGGGGAGTCATGAGCCAGCTGGAGAGCGGATAGCCCTTGTCTCTGAGCAGCCATCCACGAGCTCGACGTGGTGGCTGGAAGAGTGCTGGCACACCGATCTGGCACAGGATGAAGGCATTGTGGCTGCTGCCAGGATAGCTGGCATTCACATTGAGGATTCGCTGTCTGTGGTCGCACACCAACTGCACATTAAGTGAGTGGTAGCTTTTATGGTTATGGAAGATGTCAGGATTGTTATGCGGTGCCCACAAAGCCACATGGGTGCAGTCAGTGGTGCCCTGCACCATGGGGAATCCCGTTATCCTGGCAAAGCCACATGCACGCTCGTCCTGCTTCTCTCTGGTGATGGAGAAGGAAATGTAGTCTCTTCTCCTACTGTAGAGAGCCGCTGTGACCTCCCGGATGCAGCGATGGACAGCGAACTGCGAAATGTTAGCTATGTCTCCTGTTGCAGACTGGAAGGATCTGCTAGCGAAGAAATTGAGGGCGACGGTGACCTTGACTGCCACTGAGAGAGCTGTGGTCACCCTGATCTGCAGCTGGACGTCTGGTTGCAGGAGGTTGCAGTGTTCTGTGACCACCTCCTTGGTGAAGCGGAGCCTTCTAATACACTGCTCCTCGCTTAATTGGAGGTAGGAGAAGTGCTCTCGGAATACCCTCGGCAGGTAAGGCCTCCTGTTGAGAGCCCTGATGGCCCTCCTCCTCCCTCTGGCCACATGTTCCGCTCTTTTTCGCTGCCTCCGCTCCCTCCGCCATAGATCCTGGAGGGCGAGGTTGACTGCCAGTACAGCCCCCATTAATGTAAGCCAAGTGTAGCGGTTTGATTTTTTAAAGAATAAATGTAGCTACTTTTTAGTTCCCACAACACTCCTGATACAAAATAACCTTTAAAATTACTGAATTAAACTGTTGCACAATGTGAAACTGACAAGAAAGCACTGAAACTCCACTAACCTACAGTTGCGACTCATTACTCATGATCCCTTTAAATAACATCCCTGGAGCCGGCTTCTGGCTGCTTCACGCCAGCTCTCCCTGTTGCTGTTTGGTCGAGGTGCTAAAGTAGGTGGCGACAATCAATTTTGCAAATCGGGCAGCGAGTGAACATCGTTCACTGGCCGCCCGATCTGCAATATCCGTCATGCTCTGCCTGGCGTTGAAGTCTCCGGCGGTACCTTGTACCAGCAGCGCAATGGGAGGGGCTGGATTTGCCGTGTGCCGTTGGATTCGCCTCGACCTGGCGCTGCTGCATCAGTGTCCCGTTACCGCCATCTGCTGGCACTAATGGGAGGTGCTAAGGTACCGAATTTTTCCCCCCTTGTGCTGGAAGCCAGCCCTCCCCACAAAACTGGCCACGTCCCCCAGACCGAAATAATGACCATGGCGAGTCTCCGCCAATTGCACCCATTTACAAGCGTTTGAGAAGGCTCTTCAAATTAAGCGAGTTTATTTAGGTGCAAAGACACTAGTAGGCACATATTTAAAGTTTTTAAATATTAAAAAAGTATTTAATTTATTAAGAAACTAACTAGTGTATACCAATAAAACTAGTAAATGGTTCTGTATAGTTTTATTCGTCATTTTCAGTGATTTAAAATCAGGTTACTCACAGGTGGAGGACTTGACATTCTTATTAAAAATGTTTATTTTTTGTGATAAACCCAATTTCAGCTGTACTAATACAACTGCACCAGATTACCGCTCTTAATTACATCAATGAATATTTTTTAATGCAAGGAAAATAAAATGAACAATTACATTCTATAACGCTGCTCGATTGGCCTGGTTCATGGAACACATTACGTATGTTTGTGATTATGCAAATGAGTTTGAGTGGAAACTTGAACCATCATTTCACTTAAGAAAACAAGTGTCATTTTCAAGAGCAATTTGCGCCCAGATTGTCGATTGCACCCGAAGCGGAAACTCTACCCCCATGTTTATTACATAGTTTTCAGTTTCCCAATGGGGTGTTTTGCATTGAAATAGTTCACGAGGGGAAAAAGTATCCTGGAGAATGGATGCCATTTTTAGCTTATACCTGGTTTCAAATATTGGCATGAAATTCTTCTTTTAATGAAAAATTGCTCTTCAGTTGCAAATGTCCGTTTCTTTCTTTTGGGATCTTGGTCCCTTGCACTCTTCTCTCAGGCTCCCGAGTTCCCACTCCTCTTTACGGCTAACGGACTCCCACTTCCTATTTGTTTTCAGTGATGGTAGCATGTGGAATAAACAATGCATTCAAATCTATTTGGAGAGCCAGTGACTGATGAACATCTTGCACATTGCAATTCCTTGAAGTTATCCACTTTGGTAGGAAAAATAGAAAAGCAGAGTATTTTTTAAATGGTGAGAGATTGGGAAATGTTGGTGTTCAGAGGGACCTGGGTGTCCTTGTACAAAAATCACTGAAAGTTAACATGCAGGTACAGCAAGCAATTAGGAAAGCAAATGGTATGTTGGCCTTTATTACAAGTGGATTTGAGTATAAGAGTAAAGCAATTATATAGGGCCCTGGTGAGACCACACCTGGAGTATTGTGTACAGTTTTGGTCTCCTTACCTAAGGAAGGATATGCTTGCCATAGAGGGAGTGAAGCGAAGGTTCACCAGACTGGTTCCTGGGATGGGGGGATTGTCCTATGAGGAGAGATTGAGTAGACTAGGCCTATATTCTCCAGAGTTTAGAAGAATGAGAGGTGATCTCATTGAATCATACAAAATTCTTACAGGACTTGACAGGGTAGATGCAGGGAGGATGTTTCCCCTAGCTGGGGAGTCTAGAACCAGGGGTCACAGTCTCAGAATAAGGGGTCGGCCATTTAGGACTGAGATGAGGAGAAATTTCTTCACTCAGAGGGTGGTGAATCTTTGGAATTCTCTACCCCAGAGGGCTGTGGGGGCTCAGTCGTTGAGTATATTAAAGACAGAGATCGATAGATTTTTGAATATTAAGGGAATCAAGGGATATGGGGATAGTGCAGGTAAGTGGAGATGAGGTAGAAGATCAGCCATGACTTATTGAATGGCGGAGCAGGCTCGAGGGGCCAAATGGCCTACTCCTGCTCCTATTTCTTATGTTCTTATGTTCACAATGGGTGTGTCACAGGAAAATCCTATTTACGTCAATCAAACCACCTGCAAATTAAATCAATGAACCACTCTGATCTAACACAAAGACCCCTTTGAAAATTATGGTCTAGGTAATGCACAATACAGACTTTGTCACACCTACAATACGTGTTCATGCATTTTTGTTAAATGTAAAAAAAAAATGCTAAAGTATAACTTTATATTTGTTTTAAGAATACCCATATGAATTATATGACTTGGCTATAAAATATACCGTTGTTTCATTGCAGGGACATTTGATTTAAGGTACATTGAGTCCTCTGCACAGAGGATGATCACTGATCTGCATGCACTACATGCAGATGTTGCACTCCAATTTTTCATAATTAAATTTAAGGCAAACCTGCTGTTCCATTGAACAAAATAATTTAAATTCATCATTATAATGTATTCTCTAGGGAGAGCTCATCAATATCTTCTCTAAAAATTTCAGATAGATATTGGTGGATTACATCTGAGGAAAGGTCAATTAAATTCAGGAGCAATGTTATAATTTTATTAGTGCTGGATCTACACCACTTTGCCTGTTTTCTTTAAAGCAAAGACAATGTGGTTGATTTATATTCATATTCAATGATCATTTGGTTGGGTTTTTTTTTTAGTTTAGGGGTAGAATATGATTATAAAATCCTTCTACATAAAAAGTATGAAATGAAAAGAGGCTAAGCCTCTACTGACCATGTACATTATCCCTTCTCAACCCATTTAATGTGCCAAGGGAACATCTTGCCTAAGTACTCACTGGTTCCCTAAGGTAATCAAACAAAACATGAGAATATTGTCATATCTCCACTATTTAACCATGGCTTTCTGCCCTTTGCAGCCATCAACTCCCTTCTCCACCTCGTTGGAGGAATTCTTGGTCCCGGTGCCAAGGAGCATTGTTTCATCTTTTTAAAATTGTGTTAAGCTCTGCAAGCCTCTTCTCATAACGGAGACCCTAAAGTCCAAGAAGTCATAGAATCATACAGCACAAAAGGAGGCTATTTGGCTCATTGTGTCAGTGCCAGCTCTTTGAAAGAGCTATCCAATTATGTAGTCTCACTCCCCTTCTCTTTTCCCTTAGCCCTACAAATAGCACTGTTTCAAGTATATATCCCATTCAGTTATCCTTGATGCTCTTTTCTGTACTCTCTCCAATACATTTGGGCTGATTTTAACTCTATCAACTCGATGGGAATGGGGCAGGCAGGTAATTAAAATGGTGGTCACACACTTCCCCCTCTGTTCCTGACACGCGCCTGCCTGTCGCCATTTTAACTGCTCGGCAGCATTGGGGCCATCCACCTGCTCCTGCGGGCCCCACAAGGAAACCTTAGACCGCCTCCCCTCATCACTTACCTTATGTCAGTGAACGTTCCCTCAGGCAACCGGCAGTGGCCTCCTGAGGCCCAAAATCAGGCTCCAGCCTGCCAGGCAGGCAGCGATTCCTGCTGGATTTGGTGGGAGGCCAACTTCCCACATGGAACTGAGGCCCTGTAGTTAAAAACTCCACAAGCTTGACATTCGCCCCGGCCCCCACACGCCGTACTCATGCTCTGCATTAAAATCGGGGCTGTCAATGGCATTTGAAGCAAATTTGCATGCAACTTTCCATACATATGTAACACACCAGTTCCCTATACATGGTTAGCATAACTTCTATCAATTTCTGTCTTCTGCACTAAAGTTTTAACTCAAGGCCAGATGGGCACTTCATAGTAAAGAAAATGAGGGCTGTATGTTTGTAGGCTTGTGCAGAATCAAGGAACGCCAATTAATTTGTTAATGTTTTACACTGACTTTAAGGACCATTTATAAATTTCATGGGGCTCCCTTGACTTTGTGGAACTTCACAGATTTTGTACTGCCCTTGCAAAATGTATAATTCTAACAATAATATACGGTAGGAGGCATTAACATTTTTTATTTGCTGTTGCATGTTTAATCTTGTAACATCAAGGTGGCTCTAAACTGAAAATAAAAGCCATAGGGCTAAAAATTGAGTAGGGCGCTACCTTCGCCGGGGTGCTAAAAGTAGCGCCCCGGAAAAATTAGCATCCCCGCGCCAGAAATTGAGTGGTTGCACCCCAAGAGGGAAGTGGGGCACTACTGGAAGTGCCCCGCATCCCTCTTGGGGCGCTGTGAGTCAATATTGTGGCGTTATGTGCCGCAGTGCCACACGCTGCGGCACATCGCGCCGCGGTATTGCAGGCCTTCCTCCCCTTCTTAAAGGGGAGGGGCCTTGTGCAGCGCGACCTGGGGCCCAGCTGGGCCCCCAGGGATCGGGAGTGCAGGCAAAAGAGCCCGGCACTCAAGAGAAGTGCCGGGCTCTTGGAGTGCAGCCAGCACTCCACGGGGGGGGGGGGGGCGTTTCAGGAGGTCTGGGACGGGAGCGCAGGCAGGTGCTGGCAGGCAGCCAGCAACAAAAATGGCCGCCCCGCACCTCGCCTTTAACTTGCGCCTCCCCAGCCGCAGGTACGCCCCCCTGACCCCGTCGGACATAGCGTCCGGCGGTAAGTCAAGGGGTGCTCCCGAAGATCGTGAGCGGGGCGCTGCACACGCCAATGACGTCATCGCCAGCAGCGCAGCGCCGCAGGGCGCTACCGGTTAGCGCCACCACTAACCTCCCGCTGAATTTTGCGGGAGGCGTGGGCAGTGCCGCGCCCGGGCGCTAGTTGCATTGCGTCCCATTGGCGCCCTCTTAAGGCGCTAACGGGAAGCGCAACCAACTGAATTTTTCCCCCCTATATGCATACTTGGGACATCATCAGATAATTTATACTTCTTGCAATTTAGTATACTGTATTCGTTGCTCACGATGCGGTCTCCTCTACATTGGGGAGACCAAATGCAGATCGGGTGACTGCTTTGCAGAACACCTCCGTTCAGTCCATAAGCGTGACTCTGAGCTTCCGGTCGCCTGTCACTTTAATTCTCCGCTCCACTCCCACTCTGACCTCACCATCTTCGACCTCTTACACTGTTCCAACGAAACTCAATGTAAGCTTGAGGAACAGCACCTCATCTTTCGATTAGGCCTTTACAGCCTTCTGGACTCAACATCGAGTTCAACAATTTCAGACCGTAACCTCTGCCCCTATTTTTTTCCACATGGCAGCTGTTGATGACTCTGCCATTCCCATTGACACCTCTTGTAGACTCATCTTTTGTTTCTTGTTCCATTACCATCTCCTTTTGCCTTGAAGCTGAAGTCCACCCTATTAGTAATGCTGCGACAATCAATAAATTACAAGGCCTGATGTGGACACTTCCAATCTTAATTAGCATCATAATAGGGTGGCTCTAAAACCTTGCCCAAATTCCTCTGAAAGTATTAATAAAAATTCACCTGTTCCATGGAATCGATTCTACCCAATCATGAATTCCATTGTGTGGGTGCATGGCGACCAGGGCAGAATTCCCAGGGTAACTTGCTTTCAAGCAACAGATGACCATGTGATGCGTGGTGTGTATGCTCTGCTGTTGTCAGCTGTTATGGTAAATCGCTATAGGAAAGCGGAGAGGTAATTTGACCAAATCAAATAGCGACAGTGTGAGTTACTTTCAAACAGGTAGGGCTGGATTTTTCCAACATCGGCGGGTCCGTGGCGGGTGACGTCCATGGCGTGTGGGGATCCCGCACCTGTATCGATCCCGGCCTCCAACAAGATATTCCGTTGATTGGGCTTGTTAAGCCTGCCCTGCGAGGTTCCCGGCCAATTAACAGAAAGTGGGTCTGATGACATCATTTGATGACGTGTCATCAGCCGGTTTCCTTAAATGGACCGTGTCCACAATCATTTTGACAGTTGCGCTGTCAGTGTTCTGCAGCATTGAGGTGCTGCAAACACTGACAAGCATTGCATAAAGGTGCATGGCTGCACCCAGGCTCTCCCATGACTCCCTCCATGGAGGGAGTTACAGCACGCAGGGAGGTTCTCTTCCCTGCCAGTGGGCGGAAGAGACCTCCCCAGGAGACCAACGCAGCGTGGTTGCACATTGCGCAGGAGGTCACAAGCAGGGATGTCGTCAGGAGGACCAGGCTGCAGTGGCGCAAACCTGTCAATGATCTCAGTAGATCACGAAATGTTACTGCAAAGCCACACTCAGCCTCATCCTGCTGTGCCTCTCATCACATCCCCATCACTCTGCCTTCCCTACCCTACTCCTGCACATCCTTACTCACACCAACTTACCTTGCACCTCCACCCATCCCTCTCTATCTACATTATCACTTCCCCATCTCACTAGCCACCCCTCACACTCACCCTCATCCTTGTCCAATCATACCAATTAACAACACACAAGGGTAGGCAGTTGGGTGTTTTCGCCAATGTTCATGTAAAGTTTCTGTTAATGTGCTGTCAAACAATTAAATCTATTTTCAACATTTTACCTTCTTGGACAGATCCATGCTCACCTTTGGAAGTGGCTTAGTGAGTTGCAATGAACGGTGAGACATAACTGTACCCCCCCCCTCCCCCAATGGTAATGAGTGTAAAAGGAATGGCTTGGACATTGTAGGGATGCTTTATGGTGCTGGCGTGGGGTGGTGCCAACCTGGCGCATCATATGTCAGCCAGGGTGTACAGCGTCAAGTGAAGTAAATCTGGCCATGGTGAGGCCGTCCCTGGCCTCCCAGGCAGCAATGTGCTCGGGTGCTGAGGTCCTGTGTTCTGCGCAGCATCAGGTGATTGCGGAGAAGGTTGGCATTGTTGTTCTTCATGCTGGTGTGCCCGGTGATGCTGGTGTTGGGGCTGATCGTTGTGGAATTCTGAGGACCAAGGTAAGATTTTTTCAAGGGCACCGATGCTGATGGAATAGATGGCAGCTGAAGTTGAGATGACAGAAGCGATCTGTCAATGGTGAGAGAGGTTGCTCCAATTAGGTGACATTGGATAGAGAGTTTCAATTCAAACCTCCATAAAGCTGAAAAGTGTATTCCAAATCCTAAAGGGTCCAGCTTCTAAGATTGGAAAGTGACCAGCTGTGAAATTGGTAGTTTTTATACCACTTTTGCAGCTGTCACCTATTCACAGAAATGGAGAGTTGTTTAAAACCCGACACACTTACCTGGCATGATCCCTGAGCGACGTGAACCTTGGGGAAAATGGTTAGTACCTGGTAAAATGCTGATTAAATTGCCTTAAACACACTCGTAACTATCTGAATTGCCTGACCCGCCGCTTAGTGCCGGGTCTGCAAAGCGCAGGCAGAGCTGGCACTAGGGAAACTCATGAGGAGGTGGGTTCAGCGCGGGATACCGCCCCACTGTCAATCTTTTTGATTTTGAAAGCAGACCCATCTCCGAACCTGCCCTCTGAGCGCCGGCAAAATTCAGCCCATAATCTTTGAGGATATCTGTGGAGCAGTCATTTCCATATTTATTCAAACCTTTACTTTAGCAGGTTTGCTCAGATTTGATTGAGACTGTGGTCTATATTTTCCATCCTGTTTGCCAGCCATTTTGTGGCCATTTTGGGGTGGATGATGGAGGAAACTGGTGCAGGGAAGCCTACCACCAATTCGCTGGGAGTCAAAAACCACCTTGTATGTTTTTGTTACCTTAGATGTGGGCAGATCGCAGCACCTGCCATACTGCATGCTTATGGAATTTAAATGAGGCACTAATTTCCAACATTGAATTTCCCTTCCCTACTGCCTGTGGCCTGCCTCAACAGATCAGCCCCTGTATGAAGGAGGCTTTCCTGCTTGCTAGGCAGCATTAAGCCAATGTACTGTTATAGGCCGCCTTATTCAGGTAGTGTACTTGGTGAAACCTTGCTGTAAAGAAAGTTTTTTGTTACCTTTCAGGGGCTATTTCTATCTCCAGTTTGCTAATACCTTCAATATAGACTTGATACTGTGGAGGATATTTTTGGACACTCGGCCGCAAAACACAACATTGGTGTTTCCATTAGGGACTCCTCTGTACCTATGTTATGAAGAGCAGGGAAAGGAAAATGAAGAAGGGCAGCTGGGTAAGCAGGCAGCTGAGATCTTGCTTCAGGAAGAAGTTGCCCAGGAGAATCTATTGCCAGCTGCCAGACAGCTGGACACAGCTCAGAAGGGACACCTTCACCTAAATAAGATCCGTGCTCACTATCAAATCAGTCCTGCCTTTAAGGTCCCCCTTGGGCAACTATATAAACTCATTTATTTGCTGACATATACCTCTTCTCCACAATTACACAGGCTTTTGCTTGGAAATGATTCTGCTGCCCTTTCTCACAGATATGCCCCCATCTTGTCAACATCATTCTGCATACACCCCATCAGTGATTAGAAACGTTTTAATGAAGAGAAATCTGAATGTCTTTCTGCTTTTTTTTAAACTACTGGTGCCTCCTCTTCATGCCTACAATTGTGTGCTCTTTCTTTCAGTCTGACTTCTCTTTGGTGCACCCTTAGTGGCTGGCTGATGCTTTCAAGCAGGAGCCTTAGTGAACTTTATTGGGGTAGATTTTCAACTTGCCGCCCAGGCATAAGACTGGGGTTGTGGATTGGCTGCCTGTTATAGAAACTACCCAATTTTAATTTTCCTTCATTTTCACAATGGAAATGAAAATCAGGCATTTTCTGTAATGGGTGGCAGATCCATACTGTCAGTTTTATGCCAAGGTGACCAGTTGAAAATGACCCTATTATCTTTGGTTGTGGGCCATTTTCCCCTTAAAAAAGAAAGCAGGGAGTGTTATAGCATTCTGCTTGTCATCATATGCGATACGACCCAGGTGTCATAAATCATTGCTTAATGGAGGTGAGACCAGGTGCAAGAAACAAGCAAATATATATCACATAAGTCAAAGCTTCACTACATGTTCAGCTGTGAATGAAGGTGCACGTGTAGGGGAAGGAAGGGTTTGAAGGACATTGTGGTACCTTCTGAAAATTGCTGGTAATTTTTTTTTCAAATTTGTTCTTGGAATGGCCGATTTTGTTGTCCATCCCGAGTTGCATCGAGAAAGTGATAGTGAGCCTTTTCCTTGTGGTGATTGTGCACTCGTGTTAGGTTGGGAATTCTAGGATGTTGACCAATGATGATGATGAAGAAACACTGTCCAAGTTAGGATGGTGTGTGACTTTGAGGGGATCGTGGGGGTGACGGTGTTCCCAAGGCATTGCTACTCTAGTATTTCACAGTCATAGAAGACACAAAATAGCTGCCATTCCCCCTTTAAATTGATGCAGCCAGTTTAATGCTGCAGCAGCATCAGATTTCCTTTCTTACTCTTCCCCAACGTGAAGCTCTCCATAGAGAGCACGATAGCACTGGGAGCCCACTGATAATAAATTAGAGTTGATTAAGAAAAATAGGATGGGCTCATGGCAGGTCACACTAGTGACTGGAATTGCAATGGTGGCACACCTCTGGTGGTTAACCTGGCACAGAGGAAATTCTAGCGCCATGACTTTTAGCTTAATATATGGCCATATTGATTTCTTCATTAGCCTATGGTGGGACATTGAAACACAGAAAGATAGAAGATAGGAGCAGGAGTAGGCCATTCGGCCCCTCGAGCCTGCTCCGCCATTCAATGAGATCATGGCTGATCATCCAAACTCAGTACCCTGTCCCTGCCTTCTCCCCATATCCCTTGATCCCTTTAGCCTTAAGAAATAATCTATCTCATTCTTGAATATATTTAATGAATTGGCCTCAACTGCCTTCTGTGCTACAGAATTCCACAGGTTCACCACTCTCTGGGTGAAGAAATTCCTCCTCATCTCTGTCCTAAATGGCTTACCCCTTACCTTTAGACTGTGACCCCTGGTTCTGGACTCCCCGGCCATCGGGAACATCCTTCCTGCATCTAGTCTGTCTAGTCCTGTTAGAATTTTGTAAGTTTCAATGAGATCCCCTCTCATTCTTCTAAACTCCAGCGAGTATAAGCCCAATCGACCCAATCTCTCCTCATATATCATTCCTGCCATCCCAGGTATCAGTCTGGTGAATCTTCGATGCACTCCCTCCATGGCAAGAACATCCTTCCTCAGATAAGGCGACCAAAACTGCACACAATACTCAAGGTATGGTCTCACCAAGGCCCTGTACAACTGCAGCAAGACATCCCTGTACCTGTACTCGAATCCTCTCACTACGAAGGCCAACGTACCATTTGCCTTCTTAACCGCCTGCTGCACCTGCATGCTTACCTTCAGTGACTGGTGCACAAGGACACCCAGGTCTCGCTGCACTTCCCCTTCTCCCAATCTATTGCCGTTCAGATAACAATCTGCCTTCCTGTTTTTGCCACCAAAGTGGATAACCTCGCATTTATCCACATTATACTGCATCTGCCATGCATCTGCCTAATCACTCAAACTGTCCAAATCATACTGGAGTTTCTCGGCATCCACCTCACAGCACACACGCCCACCCAGCTTTCTGTCGTCTGCAAACTTGGAGATATTACATCTAGTTCCCTCGTCTAAATCACCATTAATATATATTGTGAATAGCTGGGGTCCTAGCACCGATCCCTGCGGTACCCCACTAGTCACTGCCCACCACTCGGAAAAAGACCCGTTTAATCCAACTCTTTGCTTCCTGTCTGCCAACCAGTTCTCTGTCCAAGTCAGTACCTTGCCCCCAGTCCCTTGTGCATTAACTTTTCATGCTAATCTCTTATGCGGGACTTTATCGAAAGCCTTCTGAAAGTCCAAATACACCACATCCACTGGTTCTCCCTTATCTATTTTACAAGTTACATCCTCAAAACATTCCAGTAGATTAGTCAAGCACGATTTACCTTTTGTAAATCCATGTTGACTTTGTCCGATCCTGTCACTGTTTTCCAAGTGCTCTGCTATTACATCTTTTATAATGGACTCTTGCATTTTCCCCACTACCGATGTCAGGCTTACCGGTCTATAATTCCCCGTTTTCTCTCTACCAACTTTTTTGAAAAGTGGGGTAACATTAGCTACCCTCCAATCCATGGGAACTGTTCCAGAGTCTATAGAATTTTGGAAGATGACCAGCAATGCATCTACTATTTCTAGGGCCACTTCCTTAAGTACCCTAGGATGTAGATTATCAGGCCCTGGGGATTTATCGGCCTTCAATCCTGTCAATTTCCCGAACACCATTTCCCTACAAATACTGATTTCATTCAGTTCCTCCCTCTCATTAGACCATATGTTCCCCGACATCTCTGGGAGGTTATTTGTGTCCTCCTTTGTGAAGACTGAATCAAAGTATGTACTTAATTGGTCTGTGATTTCTTTGTTCCCCATTAAAAATTCCTCTGATTCTGACTGCAAGGGACCTACGCTTGACTTCACCAATCTTTTTCTCTTCACATATCTATAGAAGCTTTTACAGTCAGTTTTTATGTTCCCTGCAAGCTTACTCTCATACTCTATTTTCCCCCTCTTAATTAATCCCTTTGTCCTCCTTTGCTGAATCCTGAACTGCTCCCAATCCTCAGGTTTGCTGCTTTTTCTGGCCAATTTATATGTCCTCTCCTTGGATCTTATGCTATCCCTAATTTCCCTTGTTAGCCACGGTTGAGTCACCTTTTTGTTTTATTTTTATGCCAAGCAGGGATGAACAAATTCTGTAGTTCATCCATGCGATCTTTAAATGTTTGCCATTGCCTATCCACCGTCAACCCTTTAAGTAACGTTCCCCAATCCATCCTACCCAACTCGCGCCTCATACCATCGTAGTTTCCTTTATTTAAATTCAGGACCCTAGTCTCTGAGTCAAATACTTCACTCTCCATCTTAATTAAGAATTCTATCATATTATGAACGCTCCGCCCCAGGGGCCTCGCACAGCAAGATTGCTAATTAATCCTTTCTCATTACATAATACCCAGTCTAAGATGGCCTGATCTCTAGTTGGTTCCTTGACATATTGGTCCAGGAAACCATCCCGTAGACACTCCAGGAATTCCTCCTCCACAGTATTGTTACTAATTTGGTTAGCCCAATCTATATGTAGATTAAAGTCACCCATGATAACTGCTGTGCCCTTATTGCGCGTGTCTCTAATTTCCCGTTTAACGCCATCCCCAACCTTAGCATTACTGTTTGGGGGTCTGCATACAACTCCCACTAACGTTTTCTGCCCCATGTTATTTCTCAGCTCTACCCATACAGATTCCACATCATCAGAGCTAATATCCTTCCTTACTATTGTGTCAACCTCCTCTTTAACCAGCAAGAGGTTGATGCCTTGATCTATGTGGAGAAGTAGAGTTGAAGAGAAGCAGCAGTAGCAGTTATTCTGGAAACATGAGCTAAGCGCTCTATTTTCTCGACTTTTACCTTAAATTTTTTTTTAATTCATGACAATATAAGCAGAAAAAGTCATGTAATGAAATGGGAACGTATACTATTGGGGAGGAGAAGGAGGGAGTCAAAGTAAAACGTCCCCATTTGATGTTGTGATTTAAGTGAATATTTAGCAGATGGAGAAGAATATTTCTCACATGGAGAAGAGGTTAATTTAAAGGACTACTACTCCCATGTGAGCAATCTATTTATAGTCATTAGTCAAGAAATTTGTGAAATAGGTCACCCATGGCATACGCTCATGTTAATTGCAATTACCTGAAAATCAGATTTTTGCACCATTTATAATCACTGATTAGCATAAAAATTGCAAGTATGACCTCGGTACACCGGATTTCATGGTAAAGGAGGGCTACAAGGAGCAGAGCTGTCACTTTAATATTTATAATGATCACCAGAGATGTACAATTATATCCGAGTTCTTTTCATTTGTTTGGTTTAGGTTTTAGAGGCCAGAGCTATGTGCTTCAAAACTTAGTTCCTTTTTGGCTCCAAATATAGTCCTGACAGTTTGGGTTGCAAAATATATGACCGCGCTGTGTAACGGATGTACTGTATTCAACATTGACCCTTACAGAACATCCTGTGATTTCCTTTCAATCCAAAAGCCTGAGTAGAATAAATGTTTACCTGGATGTAGAGATTGAATTTCCTTCTTAACTCGAGAACTCCCAGCAGATTAGAGAGATGGCTGTGCCCTTGAGCCGAGTCCTGTCTCAGGACTTTTTCACAGAAAGAATTTGGAAAAAGAGCTATTTTTAATGTCAGGTTTTAAAAACCATGGGATTCAAATTTGTCATGGACAGTAGCGGATCAACAGCCGTTTTATACTGTGCCCAATTTTCTTTTCCATTAAAGTCTACTGCCAAGGAAAATTTATACCCCAATATGTATGAGTTTAAAAAGGGCACCTAGATGAAAGGTGGTTAATATGCTAAACAGAAATTGTTTTCCCCAGGGGCTAAACAGTAAATAATTCATTAGTTTGCCTGAGCATCGATAAACACCTCATATGTACGGTATCGGAAAACCCTATGATCCTGTGAAAAAAGAGATGCGAGAGAGACAGAAAGGTTTTTGAAACGAGGCTGAGGGCAGTCAGCCATGGTAAACAGAAAGCTGTGAGGGCCTCCTTTTAGAGAAAGAGGTAAGAAATGCTAGAAGATAAAAGACATCTTTAAGCTAAGTAACACTACCCACTAATGTGGGGAAATATGGCGTATTTTTAATTTTGTTTCATTACGCAAAGAAAAGTCGCACTGAAATTATCATAACTGTTGCTGTATATTCACTTGCTGTGAAGTAAAGCAGCTTAATGATTCATATTAAGCCTCACTTCATCAAGTGTTATCACGGTCTACCTTCAGAGTAATTGAAGAAATACAAGTCCAAACGACATACATATCCAGCCTAGCTCACAGGGGATGCTATTGTTACATACCTGGGTCACACTATTATTCAGGTGGATATAGGGTAATTTAAATCAACTGCCGTGAAAGTAAGATTAAAAAATTCAAATGCTTTTAATTCTATTTGTCATTTCAGATTTCTTTTCCCAGGGCTATTTTAATTTTTTTAACACTTTCCAGCTCATTTATCTTTTCTATGCATTACTACTCTAAAATAAACTGATTTAAAACCTTTTTCTCTTACCATCTTTCTGCTGGATCTAACTGAACTCTTTGGAGGTAGGAGTAGTTTTCAAAAAATGGGTTTAATTTGGGTTTAAAAAGAAATGGTTGGAGCAAGTTTCTATCCAACCAGAAGGCTCATGGCTCACAGGCAACCAGGTTGATCTTTGGCATGTCTTTATGGATCAAAGCATCAAGGGGCTACCAACAAACAAATAGTCATTTGTGCTATGACTGAAGACATTTAGGCATTAAAAAAGTAACAGATTTATACTACACATATGATGACCTAAACATTATCTGTAACATGGCTAAATGTGAATTAACAGAATGACTAAATTTACATCATTGCGTAACCCCACTCCCTCACAGCATCCACTCACCCCAAAAAGATTATTGAAACCCGTATTTAGCAAAAAATACGAGACCTTCTACTTGGCAGAATAAAACTTGGCAACTCAAAATACAACTTAAAGTTTTCTAAAACAATATGTTCTAGAGGCAACAAGGGGGCATGCCATATTAGATTAGTAATGAGTAATGAGCCAATTTAGTTAACAGCTTAACTATGTGTGAACATTTATCCAATAGCGATCATAGCATGATCGAGTTCAACGTAGTGTTTGATGGGGAGAAACACCAAACACCTACTAAGATTCTAGATTTGGGTAAGGCCGACTTTCACGGGATGCGACAGAGACTGCACAGTAAACTGGGCAAATCTGTTAATGGGTAAAATGACAGAAGATCAGTGGGAGATGTTCAGAAAAGAATTTAATGTGATACAGAACCAATTTATACCCCTGAGGGGCAAGAGTTCTACTTGCCAAAAAAAACAGCCATGGACGACTAAAGAGGTAAAGGACAGCATGGAATCATAGAATGGTTACAGCACAGAAGGAGGCCATTCGGCCCATTGAGCCCGTGCCGGCTCTCTGCAAGAGCACATCAGCTAGTCCCGCTCCCCTGCCCTTTTCCCATAGCCCTGCATTTTTTTTTCCTTCAGATACTTCTCCAATTCCCTTTTGAAAGCCATGATTGAGTCTGCCTACACCATCCTTTCAGGCAGTGCATTCCAGATCCTAACCACTCGCCGCATAAAAAAGTTTTTCCTCATGTCGCCTTTTGTTCTTTTGCCAATCACCTTAAATCTGTGTCCTCTGGTTCTCGACCCACTGCCAATGGGAACAGTTTTTCTCTACTCTGTCTAGACCCCTCATGATTTTGAACACCTCTATCAAATCTCTTCTCAACCTTCTCTGCTCTCAGGAGAACAACCCCAGCTTCTCCAGTCTATCCATGTAACTGAAGTCCCTCATCCCTGGAATCATTCTCGTAAATCTTTTCTGCACCCTCTCTAAGGCCTTCACATCCTGCCTAATGTGCGGTGCCCAGAATTGGACACAATACTCCAGTTGAGTCCAGCTGAGGCATAAAACTAAAAGAAAAAGCATACAAAAATGCAAAGAATAGCACAGATCCTGGTGAATGGGAAGATACAAAGAACAGCAAAGGGTCACAAAACAGATAGTAAGAACTACAAGAAGGCAGTATGAAAAGAAACTTGCAAGGGATGTCAAAATCAACACACAGAATTTTTACAATTATATTAGGAAAAAGAAGGTAGTCAGGAGCAATGTTGGCCCCTTAAAAATTGAAAGCGGTGATATTGTCAATGATAATAAGGAAATGTTGAATAATTACTTTTGCGTCTGTATTTACAGTAGAGGAAGAGGATAGTATGCCAGAAATCCCAAGGAAACTAATATTAAATCAGGGACAGGGACTCAGTAGAATTAACGTAAGTAAAATAACAGTAATGAAGAAAATAATGGCACTAAAGAGTGACAAATCCCCAGGACCAGATGGTTTTCATCCCAGGGTTTTAAAGGAATTAGGTGAGCACATTGTAGATACCCTAACTATAATCTTCCAAAGTTCTCTCGATTCAGGAACCATTCCTTTAGATTGGAAAATTGCACATGTCACTCCGCTATTTAAGAATGGCGAGAGAGAGAAACCAAGGAATTATAGACCTGTTAGTCTATCATCTGTTGTCGGGAAATTGCTAGAGTCTATAATTAAGGATAGGGTGACTGAACACCTCGCAAATTTTCAGTTGATTAGAGAGAGCCAGCATGGATTTGTGAAAGGTAGGTCATGCCTGACAAACGTGATTGAATTTTTTGAGGAGGTGACTAAAGTAGTGGACAGGGGAATGTCTTTGGATGTTATTTATATAGACTTCCAGAAGGTATTTGATAAAGTCTTACATAAGACACTGTTAACTAAGGTGGAAGCCCACGGAATTGAGGGCAAATTATTGACCTAGTTAGGAAATTGGCTGAGCGGCAGGAGACAGGCAGAAGGGATAATGGGTAGGTACTCAAATTGGCAGGAGGTGACTAGTGGTGCCCCGCAGGGATATGTGTTGGGGCCTCAACTATTCACAGTATTTATTAACGACTTAGATGATGGCATAGAAAGTCATTTATCCAAATTTGCCGATGACACAAAGATAGGTGGCATTGTAGGCAGTGTAAATGAAAGCATAAAATTACAAAGGGATATCAACAGATTAAGTGAATGGGCAAAACTGTGGCAAATGGATTTCAATGTAAGCAAATGTGAGGTCATCCACTTTGGAACTAAAAAGGATAGAACAGGCTACTTTCTAAATGGTGGAAAGCTAAAAACAGTGGAGCTCCAAAGAGACTTGGGGGTCCAGGTACATAGATCATTAAAATGTCACGAACAGATACAGAAAATAACTAAAAAGGCTAATAAAATGCTGGCCTTTATATCTAGAATACAATGGGGTAGAAGTTATGCTGCAGCTATACAAAACCCTGGTTAGACCACACCTGGAGTGCTGTGAGCAGTTCTGGGCACCACACCTTAGGAAGGATATATTGGCCTTGGAACAAGTGCAGCGTAGGTTTACCAGAGTGATACTCAGACTTCAAGAGTTAAGTTATGAGGAGAGATTACACAAATTAGGGTTGTATTCCCTAGAATTTAGAAGGTTAAGGGGTGATCTGATCGAAGTTTTCAAGATATTAAGGGGAACAAATAGGGTAAATAGAGAGAAACTATTTCCGCTATTTTGGGGATTCTAGGACTAGGGGGGCATAGTCTAATCATTAGAGCCAGACCTTTCAGGAGTGAAATCAGGAAACACTTTTACACACAAAGGGTGGTAGAAGTTTGGAACTCTCTTCCGCAAACGGCAATTGATGCTAGAGCAATTGTTAATTTAAAATCTGAGATTGATAGCATTTTGTTAACTAAAGGTATTAAGGGTTATGGGCCAAAGGCAGATATATGGGGCTCAATTTTAACTCAGCCGTCAGGCGGGCTTTGAGGCGTGTGGGGGGTTAAAATCGCAAAACCTGGGGGTCGGGACCCCCCTGGCCTGGTTGCCGACACCTAGTCATTTTAACCCAGGTATGTCTGATTGACCTGAATCAATCCCGCCTGCAACAGGCGGGACTGGTCTTTAGGGCCCTTAAACAGCACTAATTGGCCTTTATAGTCCCATTTTAACAGGCCCTTGCCTGTTTAACCCTTTTCCCACGTAAAACACGCCTAGTGGGGATCACGCCTGTGAAACCTGGCGTGAGCACTATTGCCTTGCTGACTATCAGCTGCAGGTCAACCATTAAAGAGGAGATTTGATTAGTCATCATTTGCAGGTGGCAGGATTTTGTTGTTTCAGTCCTGGGGCAACTTTTACCAGGCTTAACCACACCTGTGGAAAGTTGTAGCCTCACATACTTCTCCAGTGTGACCTCCTGGGAAACCCCACTCGCCACCTTCACTCAGCGCTTCCTCAACGGAGGCATATACCAGAAGCATGGGAGCCATTTATTTCCTTCCCTTCTGGGCATTAGATGAGCTCGAACACCAGCCGCGGCACCAGCAGAACCAGGAACAACAGCAGCAGCAACAGGAGCGCCAGGCTGCTGCTCACCTACCTGAAGCTGCACAGGCCAGAAGGGGCCAGCGCTTGGAAGTGGCTTGAGAGCACCTTGCTGCACATCAGGGGGCCATGGGGACCCGTATCTGCACTGGCAGTCCTACTCAGAAGGACTTCCATGAAGGTCTGGTTTCTCTGTTCAATAGATGCCCATCGCTCCTCAAGAGATGTTATTCTATTATGAACACTCAGCATGTTTTCCATACCCTGGCGACTTATCTCCTCCATGGAGGTTGCCAGCCTTTCCTTGGTGATGCGTTCATACGCCAGTGACTCCACAAAGGCTCTGCTCATGTTCGCTATGGACTCCTCCATTCGCTCCACACTCACATCGACCCTGGAGACAAAATCTGCCAGAGACTCCTGCATCTGTTCCTGGAGTTCCAGCCCCGCTGATCTTATGAATGGACCCAGAGGCAGAGGGCCAACATGCTGCTGAGCCGAGCTGGCAGAGCCCTGCGCCCTCCGACTAGCACTCTCCACTGCTGTCCCTGTCTCCACAATCTGCTGATGCTCACTTGTGAGCTGTGATACACCAGGTGACAACACTACTCTATGTCCCGAGGTCCCACCAATGTGTGAGTGTCTGCGCTGGTGCTGGGTGCACTGAATTCTGCTGATGCTGCGCCCTCAGAGGTTGCAGATTCCTCTGAGGATTCTGGAAGCTCAGGCTCTTCCTCCTGGACAGTGGGGACGGGGGCTCTCGATAGTCCTGTGGGAGAATAAAGGAAAGAGTTAGAGATGTGAGGTCAAGGTTACATGCACTTTGCATATTGCAGATGATCATTGGTCCATCTGTTATAGCTTCAGAATCATTATCAGCGACTCATGCAATGTCAAAGAGAGAGATGGAAAACTATTCTGTCACCAGCTTGCTGTGATGCATCCATCTGTCCGTCCCCACTTGCGCCTCATCCTCCAGTCCTACGATCTCCAGGACTGCCTCCTCCCAGGGGGTCAGGTGGGCTACTGATGGTGGCCCTCCTCCTGTCCTCGCTCATTCTCTTTTATTGTGAGCTCTCTTTTCCTGCAATGAGGGAGACAAGTGGAGTTTGAGTGAGTGTAGAGAATCCATAGCATAGATGCTTAGAAGGAGACAAAGTTGGAGTGAGGTGGCAAGACCAAGGGCCCTCCCTGTGTGTTGTCAGTTGTTTTCATAGCATCAGAGTGATAGGGAGTGTGAGGGCTGCATAGTCGAATAGTTAGGTGAATGTGAGCATAGAGAGAGAGGGAATGGGTAAGGGTGCATGGATGTCAGTGTCAAGTGGGATGTGGAGGAAGAGATTGCTAAAGCTGAGTGCTGGTGAGGAGAGGCAATGGAGATCAGATTGAGAGTGATGGGAACTTCATACTCACTTTTCCAGTGTGCTGAAGGTCATGAAATCTCTTCCTGCACTGTATCCAGGTTCTGCGGGTAGCTGATAAGGAGTTGACCTCCTCTGCCACTTGCAGCTACACAGCCTTTGTCTGCTGGGGAGGCATCTTCCTCCCTGATGAAGGGAAGAGCACCTCCTTGTGAGCTCTTGCTCCCTCCACTAAAGCCTGCAGGGCAACGTCGTCAAAACGGGGTGCAGACCTCGGTCTTTCTCTTGCCATTCTGCTTCCAGCTCAGTGTATCAGCAAATGCCAAAAGGTTGGCAGCCTGCAGAAGAAGCAAGGCTTGTTGCAGACCGTAAATGCAGCAGCAATAATGATGTCATATTATGCGACTTTCTGACTGGAAATATTCATTTGCCAAGGGTTCCCACATGTTGGAAATCAATTGGCCAATTGAGTTAAAATTGCATCAATCTCACACACCTATTTAGATTCGTGTGGGAAACACCAAATTCGGGGAACTCGACAATTCCCCACACCTGAGTTAAAATCGACCCCATGGAGTTCGGTTGCAGGTCAGCCATGATCTCTGTGAATGGTGGAACAGGCTCGAGGGGCTTAATGGCTTACTCCTGTTCCTAAAGGTATAACCTTCTGACCAATATAGCCCAGGAAGGTTTATGGTCTGATACCGAAGTTGACTAATGTCTATCAGGGCAGCATTAAAATTGCTACAAATTGGTCACGGCATCACTGAGTTAGTGAGGGGAAAATCAATCCAGGTTTCTGTTGTGAAAACACCTCGATTTTAAAATTGTCATCCTTGTTTTCAAATTCCTCCATGGCCCCGCCCCTCTGTATCTCTGTTATCTCCTCCAGCCCTACAACCCTCGAAGATATCTGCGCTCCTCCAATTCTGGCCTCTTGAGTATCCCCGATTTCAATCGCGCTACCATTAGTGGCCGTACCTTCAGCTGCCAAGGCCCTAAGCTCTGGAGTTCCCTCCCTAAACCTCTCTGCCTCTCTACCTAACTCCTTATGTGGCTCGGTGTCAAATGTTGTTTGATAACACTCCTGTCAAGTACCTTAGGTCATTTTACTACGTTAAAAGCGCTATATAAATACTAGTTGTTGTAGATGATGATGATAATGTGCTATGCAGTGATCCCTACTGGATTTTCACATGTATGGATGTTGAGTAAGCACAGGATCATGCTTGGCTACAATGCCCCTCTGGCCCTGACTGTCAAGACTTGCACATAAATAGAGGCCACTTATGAGTTACTGGCCCATGGAACTGTACTTTAGTCCGTGCCTTCAGGACAGAAGGAGGGAAGAGAAAATTGGAGGAGAGGGAAAAATTCAAATGCAACAGTCTGTTCTCATGTTTAAAACCTGCAGTGGCTGCACCAGGATCACAAAAACAGTGAGAGCATAATAGATTTATATGATTTATATACTTTTGCATAGCAATATGCTAAACAGGTTCCAACATTAATACAAAAGCAAAATACTGCGGGTGCTGGAAATCTGAAATAAAAACAGAAAATGCTGGAAATACTCAGCAGGTCAGGCAGCATCTGTGGAGAGAGAAACAGAGTTAACGTTTCAGGTCGATGACCCTTTGTCAGAACTGGAAAAAGCTGGAGATGGAACAGGTTTTTAAGCAAGTGCAGGAGCAGGGAAAGGGGGGAGGGGAGGAAAGAACAAAAGGGAAGGTCTGTGATAGGATGGAAGGCAGGAGAGATTATGACACATTAAGAGAGATTAAGAGATGGTGCAAGGCAAAAGGAGATGGAACATTAATAATGACCTTCCCCTGCTGCAATACTGTAACTGTTTCAGTGCATACACCATAAGAATGCTCAGTAAGAACATTGGCCCAAAATTTGCAATCGGAGGCTTGGTACCTGGTGTACCTGGTGGCCCGGGAGGTATGGGGCTTGCGATCCTGGGCCTCTCCGGGTACGTGCGGGCAGAGGCCCACGCATCTCAGGGCCGCATGCGGTTCACAAGCGCCCTGGGATCACGTGGGCCAGCCCAACCAATATAAGGGAATCCCCATTCATACTTATGAGAGTACATACGGAACTCCCATAAGTATGAATGGGGATCACTTAAAAAAAAATACACGAACACATGAAATAAAAATAAAAATTTAATTACCTTTTTAAAATTAATTAAAATGCCATTTAATTAAATATTTTAAACAAAAATGTAATTTTTTGAATTTTTTTAATAAGTTTTAATGGGGCTAAAAATAAACTTACCTTATTGGATAGGGTTTTTAACGTATAAATGAGTGATAAAATTTTATTTTTCTATTTTTTAAAACTCTTATGCTGGTAAAAGCAGGCCTTACACCTGCTTTTACCAGGTGTAAGAATTTCATGGGCATTCAGTGGGCGGAAGTTGGGCAAATAGCGCAACTCTCCACCCGCAGAGGCCCATCGCCCAGGGATACGGAGGATCCTTGACATCGCAAATTCCGGGTTTTAGCGCATGCACTTCGCATGCCTAAACACAGAGCCTGTGCGGCCCCTACGGGCACGTGCGCACCTTGTACGCACCCGTAGGGGTCGCAAAATACGACCCTATATTTCTAGAAAAGCCAATAGACTTATGTTATTAGTGTGGTTCTGGCACCAATCTATTTGTTTTTTTCACTGTATTTGTTGTGCAATGTTATTTAAATATATAATAATTATGTTTTAATGAGGCGCCTGCTGTTGCAGTGCATAGCAGTCACCATTCTTGATTATTGTACCATAGAGAAATGGCAGTTAAGTTCATCGGTTCATTGCCCATGGGTATTTTGAAAGATTTTTTTTATATATGAAAAGAAAAGCAGCCCAGACGTGATCATGATTACTTTAACAGCATTTTTTCTTTAAAATTAATAAGAAATTAGCCTTTGTAACATAGTATTCCCACTTGACCACCAAGTGTGCTGCCATTGAAAATGATAGCCGTAGAAATATAAAATGAGGCTGTGGTGCGAAAAGTGGTAGTCCACTGAACAATTTAAATTGTTACTATGGCAACTGTAAACCCCAGCAAGAGAACAAAATGCCATTTTTTTCCTATATTTCCAACAGTGTTGAGATGCATTTGAACTGCATTAGATGATAAACACACAATTTAGTTGTCACAAAAAATGTCAAAGCAGAGCCCAAAACTATGAATAAATTCATACAAAGAGAAAAAGAAAAACATGCTGATGAAAGATATTATAGGATACTACTTCCTGAAATTTTAAACTTTGTAGATCATAATAGTAAGCAACTGGGAGATGTCAATCTAGCTGGACTGGATACAGCAATTAAGTTATTCATATTAACTGAAAGAAAAAACCTAGAAAATATGAACTCATGCACCATGTGCTTTACAACTCTGTATAACCAAACACTGATCATAGTGGATATGTTCTCAGAACCCAGTCATTTCATGCTATGGTTGATTGGCTCACATTTTGGAGTACAGTTACGCTGCCCTTCTTCCTGATACCAGCAAACTCCTTCCTCATTTTCACCCAAATAATTGGGTGGCTGCATTGGCCCAGTCAGTGACATTCCAGCTGCAGCAAACATGAAGTTAGGCCTCGATATTTTCGAGGACACGGGGAGGGAGCGGTGAGGCCAAAAATTGGTGAATCCCGGCAAGGCCCTCTCCCGTCTGTCATGGGGGGTGGAGAGATGGGTTAATAGCGAGGCCTTAGAGTCAGAGCCAGTGGAGTAAGTCTTGATTCCAACACAGTGAGGAGGAGGCAGGAGAAAAAGCATGTACGATGTTGTATTTGGAGCTTAGCAGGAGTAAAGTAGAAAATTCAAAGTAACAATGATAATAAGAACATAAGAACATAAGGCGTAGGAGCAGGTGTAGGTAATTTTGACCCTCGAGCCTGCTCCGCCATTCAATAAGATCATGGCTGATCTGATCTTGGCCTCAACTCCACTTCCCTGCCTGCTCCCCATAACCCTTGACTCCCTTACCTTTCAAAAATCTGTCTATCTCCACCTTAAATATATTCAATGACCCCGCCTCCACAGCTCTCTGGGGAAGAGAATTCCAAAGATTCACGACCCTCGGAGAGAAGAAATTCCTTCTCATTTCCGTTTTAAATGGGTGCCCCCTTATTCTGAAATTATGCCCCCTAGATCTAGATTCCCCCACGAGGGGAAACATCCTCTCTGCATCTACTCTGTCAAGCCCCTTCAGAATCTTATATGTTTCAATAAGATCCCTTCTCATTCTTCTAAACTCCAATGAGTATAGGCCCAACCTGCTCAACCCATCTTCATAAGACAACCCCTTCATCTCCGGAATCAACCTCGTGAACCTTCTCTGAACTGCCTCCAATGCAAGTATATTCTTCCTTAAATAAGGAGACCAAAACTGTACACAGTACTCCAGGTGTGGTCTCACCAATGCCCTGTACATTTGTAACAGGACTTCCCTACTTTTATATTCCATTCCCTTTGTAATAAAGGCCAACATTCCATTTGCCTTCCTAATTACTTGCTGTACCTGCATGCTAACTTTTTGTGATTCATGTACAAGGACCCCCAGATCCCTCTGTACCTCAGCATTTTGTAATCTCTCCCCATTTAAATAATAATTTGCTTTTATATTTTTCACACCAAAGTGGATAACCTCGCAGTTTCCCACATTATACTCCATCTGCCAGATTTTTGCCCACGCACTTAGCCTATCTATATCCCTTTGGAGATTCTTTGTGTCCTCCACGGAATTTGCTTTCCCATCTATCTTTGTATCATCAACAAATTTGGCTACATTACACTCGGTCCCTTCATCCAAGTCATTGCTATAGATTGTAAATAGTTGAGGCCCCAGCACTGATCCCTGCGGCACCCCACTAGTTACAGTTTGCCAACCTGAAAATATCCCGACTCTCTGTTTTCTGTTAGTTAGCCAATCCTCTATCCATGCTAATATATTACCCCCAACCCGTGAGCTCTTATCTTGTGCAGTAACCTTTTATGTGGCACCTTATCGAATGCCTTCTGGAAATCCAAATATATGACATCTACTGGTTCCCTTTTATCCACCCTGCTCGTTACATCCTCAAAGAACTCCAGCAAATTTGTCAAACATGATTTCCCTTTCATAAAACCATGCTGACTTTGCCTGACTATATTATGATTTTCTAAATGTCCTGC
Organism: Somniosus microcephalus; assembly: GCF_052327205.1. NCBI lineage: Eukaryota > Metazoa > Chordata > Chondrichthyes > Squaliformes > Somniosidae > Somniosus > Somniosus microcephalus. The sequence goes on from NC_140997.1 coordinate 187,568,434, forward strand.
TACCACTTCCTTTATGATGGACTCCAGCATTTTCCCAATGACAGATGTTAGGCTAACTGGCCTATAGTTGCCTGCTTTCTGTCTCTGTCCTTTTTTAAATAGGGCATTACATTTGCGGTTTTCCAGCCCACTAGGACCCCTCCAGAATCCAGGGAATTTTGGTAGATTACAACCAATGCATCCACTATCCCTGCAGCCACCTCTTTTAAGACCCTAGAATGCAGGCCATCGGGTCCAGGGGACTTGTCCACCTTTAGTCCCATTAGTTTGCCTAGTACTTTTTCTCTAGTGATAGTGATTGTTTTAAGTTCCCCCCCCCACCCCAATAGCCCCTTGATTATTCATTATTGGGGTGCTTTTAGTGTCTTCTACCGTGAAGACCGATACAAAATATTTGTTCAAGCTCTCCGCCATTTCCCTGTTTCCCATTATTAATTCCCCAGACACATACTCTAGGGGACCAACGTTTACTTTAGGTACTGTCTTCCTTTTTATATACCTGTAGAAGCTCTTACTGTCTGTTTTTATATTTCTTGCTAGCTTACTCTCATAAGCTATCTTCTCTCTCATTTTATCATTTTTTGTGTCATCCTTTGCTGGTTTTTAAAAATTTCCCAATCCTCTGGCCTTCCACTATTCTTCGCAACATTGTATGCCTTTATTTTCAATTTGATACCATCCTTTACATCCTTCTCTTAGAGTCTTTCCTTCTCACTGGAATATATCTTTGCTGAGAGTTATGAAATATCTCCTTAAATGTTTGCCACTACTTTTCTACAGTATTACCCTGTAATATATTTTCCCAGTCCACTTCAACCAAGTCTGCCTTCATACCTTTATAATTACCTTTATTTAAGTTCAGGACACTAGTTTGAGACCTAGCTTTCTCACCCTCAAACTGTATTTGAAATTCTACCATGCTATGATCACTCTTCCCAAGAGGATCCTTCACTTCGAGATCATTAATTAATCCAGCCTCGTTACACATTACCAGATCTAAAATAGTTTTCTCCCTGGTTGGTTCCACAACGTATTGTTCCAAGAAACCATCCACATACACTCTAAGTCTACCTTTGCCAATTTGCTTTGTCCAATCATTGTATTAGTATTGATAATATAGAGACAAGAAAGGCTACAAAGGAGTGAGGTTAGAGACAGAGCTGGGGGAAAAGTTCGCCTATCGATCAACAAGCTTCTTGTATCCTTATCAGGAGTACTTGAGAGGTTTCAGAATATCCTCGGGTATGGAAGTAGTATTCAAGTCTTGCTCAACGTAAGCTCGAGGAGCAGCACCTCATCTTTCGATTAGGCACTTTACAGCCTTCTGGACTCAACATTGAGTTCAACAATTTCAGACTATAACCCCCTGCCCCTATTTTTTTCAGGCGGCAGCTGTTGATGATTCTGCCAACCTCATTTGCAACATTTAATCACTCCTGCCTTCCACCCTATCACAGACCGTCCCTTTTGTTCTTTCCTCCCCTCCCCCCTTTCCCTGCCTCTGCACCTGCTTAAAGCCTGTTACATCTCTAACTTTTTCCAGTTCTGACGAAGGGTCACAGACCTGAAACGTTAACTTTGTTTCTCTCTCCACGGATGCTGCCTGACCTGCTGAGTGTTTCCAGCATTTTCTGTTGTTATTTCAAGTCTTGGATTTTGGCTTGAAGGATGGATTTTGGCTTTATAGAGAATTAAAAGTTATGGAGGGCAACAGTAAGCCTGATTTAATGTATAAAAATGAATAAGGTGATGATTTTCCATAATATTTTCACAATAGAAAAATGTAATTATGTTGAGAAAAATACATCATAGATGCATTTGATCTCCTTATAACTTATCAGAAACTCAAAAGGTCATAAATACATTTTGTTTATAATGTTTAGATTATTATAGTAACTCCCCCTTTAAACTCATCCTAACTATAATGGTGCTAGGTAAGAACAATATATAATGCATGAGTATATTTACCCCCCCCCCAATTAATAAAGTATAAAATAGGGAAAACATGAGAGTTTTAGAGACCATCTGGAAACATAAGTGAATAATACTTGTATGTATTGAAAAATATTAAAGTCTGATATAACTTGGATCAACTGTAAATAACCAGAAAAGAGCATCAAGCTTACATAGAATGACATAGATATGTACAACACAGTAACAGGCCATTCGGCCCAACAGATCTATGCCAGTGTTTATGCTCCACACGAGCCTCCTCCCATCCCTCTTCATCTAACCCTATCGCCTTCTATTCCTTTCTCCCTCATGTTTTTATCTAGCTTCCCCTTAAATACCTCATACATTGTGTGATACATCTTACACATGAATAATACATTGTCAGTGTAACCCCAAAGTGTTTGAGTATTAATATATTCAGGGTTAATCCACAAAACAGAATTTCAGCAATGAGTACCTTGTAGCAATAATGTAGCAACAGAGATGTGTGATATTACTGCTCTCATAAGGGTTTGCAATGTGTTCCAATCTGTTAAAAGAAGCAGCAGGGTAATTGTGGCTTATCACTACTTGAGCTCTTTGATGTTTTGTGCTGCTTGTCACTCAGTCAGACCCCATATTTCAAGCCTTGTTCATTTTCTCTTCCTGCCTGAACAAGGACTTGGAGTGCTGGGCATTCTAATCTCCCTTGCCTCGTGGGTGTTTTCTAGTGGTTCACAGCTGGGTTGTGCTTTTCATTTCATGTATGTAATAATTTTAGATAACGGTTTAAGGGAAAACAAGTGCACACCTGCAGCTAGTTTGTTACCTTTGATTGTAAAGGATTAGTGTACAGTTAATTAAAATTGAGTAACCCACTTGGGCTGGTTATTGAACAATAAGCCTTAGTAGTTTTCTACATTCAAAACATTATCAATTATTAGATGGATAGATTTCATTCAAGTCCAGCAAAAGTGGGCTTCAGCTGGCCCATGGTGCAGGCAGGTGGATGGGACCTGTCGAATTTTCTGATGGGAGTTCCTCCCCCTAATTTGAATAGCCTACTGACGACACATGAAAAGATTGCTCAGAGAGCTTGGCCTGTAGTACACTTAGCTGGAGAGCATGAAACCTGGCAACACACAGCATTTCAAGAGCTGCAACTCAACATTAAAAGACAAGTTGTGATGGTGACAAAAAATTGGATTAATTGTTCACAATGGTACAGCAGAGATGCGTCCAGCAGTACCACTTTTGATGTTAAAGGCTTGGAGGGCCCTTTGCAGACGATGCAGAGAAGGAGGCTGGCGATCAGCCTCCAGTAAAAGCACAGGTGCAAACAGCATCTCCCTATCTCTGTAACCTCCTCCAGCCCAAAACCCTCCGAGATCTCTGAACTCCTCCAACACTGGTCTCTTGCACATCCCCAGTTTTAATCGCTCCACTATTGGCAGCCGAGCTTTTAGCTACCCAGGCCCTAAGCTCTGTAATTCCAGCCCTAAACCTCTCCGCCTCTCTACCTCTCTCTCCTCCTTTAAGACACTCCTTAAAACCTACCTCTTTGGTCATCTATCGTAATATCTCCTTACATGGCTCAGTGTTAAATTTTGTTTCATTACGCTCCTGTGAAGCGCCTTGGGATGTTTTACTACATAAAGATGCTATATATATGCAAATTGTTGTTGCATGGTGGACAGTCACTGACTGAGTCAATGCAGTCATCCACTTAGTTGGCTGAAATTGAGGAAGTTTGCTGGTCAAGGTAACTGCACTCCACTGTTTGGCTTACATTTCTTACGGAGCCTATCAAACATAGCGTCAAATGAACTGGGTGCTAAGAAAATGTCCACTACAAAGACCATAACACAACATAAGTTGGAAATTGCCACATCCTCTGTGATGTACCATTGTACACAACCACTGCCTTTTTGCACACACTCTTAAATTGTGCCAAAACTGTATGGTGTATTTATCTTGATGATGGAGGTGGTTGCGAAGAACCCCAAACAGGTGCTGAAGCTTCCATGCTGATGTGCTGTTCTCCTGTTAAGGGTTTTTTCAGTGAAGTCAGCAGCCATGGATGCAGAGGATAACCGTTGTTCTCTAAAAGTCATCCACCTAGTTTCTTCTCCTTCAAATAATGCAGGCACACAAAGGCCGCAATTTCACCTACTGAGGCGAGCTCAGTGCGGTCGAGGTAGGCGACGGGTTGGGACCCCGATCCCGGCTCCATCCGCTCTGTGAGAAGAATTTTCCATTGATTGGGCTTGTTAAACCCACGCTGCGAGGTTCCCGGCAACTTAAAAGGAAGTGGGCCTGATGACATCATTTGATGACGTGTCATCAGCCAGTTTCCTTAAAGGAACCATGTCCACATTCATTTTGACAGTTGTGCTGTCGGTGTTCCGCAGCACTGAGGTGCTGCAAACACTGACAAGCACTGCACAAAGGAACAGGGCTGCACCCAGGCTCTCCCATGACTCCCTCCATATGCTTATGGAGGGAGTCACAGCACGCAGGGAGGTTCTTTTCCCTTCCAATGGACGGAAGAGATCTCCCCAGGACACCAATGCAGCCTGGTTGCACATTGCACAGGAGGGCACAAACAGGGATGTCATCAGGAGGGCCAGGCTGCAGTGGCACAAACCTTTCAATGATCTCAGTAGATCACAAAACATTACTGCAAAGCCACACTCAACCTCATAAGAACATAAGAAGTAGGAGCAGGAATAGGTCATTCGGCCCTCCGAGCCTGCTCCGCCATTCAGTGAGATCATGGCTGATCTTCTGCCTCAATTCCATTCACTGGCTCTATCGCCATATCCCTTGATGCCTTTACTAGTCAGAAATCTATTGACTTCTGTTTTGAATATACCCAATGACTGAGCCTCCACAGCCCTCTGGGGTAGAGAATTCCAAAGATTTACAACCCTCGGAGTGAAGAAATCTCTTCTCATCTCAGTCCTGAATGGGCTACCCGCTGTGGCCCCTGGTTCTAGACTCCCCAGCCAAGTGAAACATTCTCCCAGCATCCACCATATCAAGCCCTGTAATAATTTTGTATGCTTTAGAGAGATCTCCTCTCATTCTTCTGAATTCAAGAGAACACAGGCCTAGTTAACTCAATCTCTTCTCATACGACAGTCCTGCCACCCCAGGAATCACTCTCGTGAACCTTTGTTGCACTCCTTCTATGGCAAGTATATCCTTCCTTAGGTAAGGAGACCAAAATTGTACACAGTACTCCAGGTGTAGTCTCACCAAGGCCCTATATAATTGGAGTAAGACTTCTTTACTCCTGTACTCAAATCCTCTTGTAATGAAGGCCAGCATACCATTTGCCTTCCTAATGGCTTGCTGCACCTGCACATTCACTTTCAGTGACTCATGTACAAGGACACCCAGGTCCCTTTTGAGCATCTGCATTTCCCAAACTTTCACCATTTAGGAAATACTCTGCCTTTCTGTTTTTTCTACCAAAGTGGATAACTTCACATTTATCCACATAATATTCCATCTGCCATGTTCTCGTCCACTCACTGAGCCTGTCGAGATCCCCTTGAAGCCTCTTCACATCCTCTTCACAACTGACACTGCCACCTAACTTAGTGTCATCAGCAAATTTGGAAATGTTACATTTAGTCCCCTCATCCAAAATTATTGATATAGATTGTGACTAGCTGGGGCCCAAGCACCGATCCTTGCGGTACCCCACTAGTCACAGCCTGCCATCCTGAAAAAGACCCGTTTATCCCTACTCTTTGTTTTCTGTCTGTTAACCAATTCTCAATCCATGCTAGTATATTACCCCCAATTCCATGTGCCCTAATTTTGTTCACCAACCTCTTGTGTGGGACCTTATCGAAGGCCTTAAAATCCAAATACACCACATCTACCAGTTCCCCTTTGTCTACTCCACTAGTTACATCCTCAAAGAACTCCAATAGGTTTGTCAAACAGGATTTCCCTTTCATAAATCCATGTTGACTCTGCCCAACCTTACTATTAGTTTCTAAGTGCCCAGTTATTGCATCCTTTATAATAGATTCCAGCATTTTCCCAACTACTGATGTGAGGCTAACGGGTCTGTAGTTCCCCGTTTTCTCTCTCCCTCCTTTCTTAAATAGTGGGGTTACATTTGCTATCCTCTAATCTGCAGGAACCATTCCAGAATCTATAGAATTTTGGAAGATGACAACCAATGCGTCCACTATCCCAAAGGCCACCTCTTTCAAAACCCTTGGATGTAGGTCATCCGGTCCTTGGGATTTATCGACTTTTAGTCCCATTAATTTTGCAAGTACTGTTTTTTTACTACAGTAATAGTAATTTCTTTAAGTTCCTCATTCTCGTCACACCCTTGGTTTTCTCGTATTTCTGGGAGGTTTTTTGTGTCTTCCTCCGTGAAGACAGAAACAAAGTATTTATTTAATTTCTCTGCCATTTCCTCATTCCCCATTATAAATTCTCCCATCTCTGACTGTAAAGGACCTACATTTCTTCGCCAGTCTTTTCCTTTTCACATCCTGCTGTGCCACTCATCACATCCCCATCACTCTGCCTTCCCTACCCTACTCCTGCACATCCTTACTCACGCCAACTTACCTTGCACCTCCACCCATCCCTCTCTATCTACATCATCACATCCCCATCTCACTCACCACCCCACACACTCATCCTCATCCATGTCCAATCATACCAACTAACAACACACAACGGTAGCCTCTTGGGTGTTTTCGCCAATGTTCATGTAAAGTTTCTGTTGATGTGTTGCCAAACATTGAAATCTTTAATTTCCACACTTTGCCTCCTTGGACAGATATGTGTGCACCTTTGGAAGTGGCTTAGTGAGTTGCAGTGAATGGTGAGACATAACGGTACCCGCAATGGTGATGTGTGTGAAAGGAATGGCTTGGGCATTGCAGGGATGCTTTATGGTGCTGGTGTGGGGTGGTGCCAACCTGGTGCATCATCCCTGGCAGCCAGGGTGTACAGCGTCAAATGAACTAAATCTGGCCATGGTGACGCCATCCCTGGCTCCCCAGACAGCAATGTGGTCGGGTGCTGATGCCCTGTGTCCTGTGCAGCATCAGGTGATTGCGGAGCAGGTTTGCGTTGTTGGTGATGCTGGTATGCCTGGTGATGTTGGTGTTGGGGCTGATCGTGGTGCGATTCTGAGGACCAAGGTGAGATTTTTTCAAGGGTACCAATGCTGCTGGAATAGATGGTAGCTGAAGTTGAGATGACAGAAGCGATCTGTCAGTGGTGAGAGAGGTTGCTCTAAGGAGGTGACAGTGGACAGAGAGTTTATTCCAAACACTTCCAAACTGCATAAAGCTGAAAAGTGTAATCCAAATCCTGAAAGCTCCAGCTTCTCAGATTGGAAAGTGAACAGCTGTGAAATGGTAGTTTTTATACCACTTTTGCAGCTGCCAATTATTCAGAGGAATGGAGAGTCATTGACCGCCCGACTTACTTACCTGACATGATCCCCGAGTGCCGGGAACCTCCTGAGAAAGCTGGTAAAATGTAAAGTACATGGTAAAATGGTGTTTAAGTACCTTTTAACAAGCTCTTAAATGTCTGAATTGGCTCACCCGCCGCCATGTGTCGGGTCTGAATTGGCTCACCCGCCGCCATGTGTCGGGTCTGTAAAGCGCAGACAGACCCGACACTTGGGAAACTGACAGAGGCGGGTTGACAGCAGGATCCCGACCCGCTATCACTCTTTTCGATTTTGACAGTGGACCCACCTCCAAACCCGCCCTCGGAGCGCTGGCAAAATTCTGGCCAAAGGTATAATTTCTGCTTCCTAGATAATGGCCATTAGCATGCACATTGATGTTTGTGTGGTCAAATACCACCTGAACAGTAATTGATTGCAAACACGCCTGGATCATGAGTTGATGTGAAGAGTTCTGATGCCCACATAGGTGCCCTTTATAACACACTGCACTTGAGGGAACTCTGCTACTTTGTGCCTTTTCACAATAAAAGTGACGAAGGTGTTGCCCCTGGTGAACATGAGGGTTACACCCATAATTATGCCCAATCTGCCGTTGTCTATTTACACTAAAAATTCCTACCAATCTCATTTGTATATACCGAAACGTAAAGATGTCATGCCAAAAAATAGATGAGGGAATCCCATTTCAGGAAACATTGTCTGCTCTACCAATGCTTACATCCTCACAATATAATTTGTATAGAAGCAAAATGTATCTGCTCCCCTGATGACACAGTAAGTAAGTACATCATGCAGTATGATGTTAAACCAAACAGACCTAGGAGGCCTTGGATTTGATCCCTGATCAGTGGAGCCTATCTCGCCCAATGTGCTTCCTTTATTTCTTCTTCAGTTGAGAGAGGAACTATGACTACTGCTGTGTGATAGGCTGACCAGAGGAAGTTTTTTTGTCAGGTGGAAATTGTTTTTTTTATCTCAGCTCAATTACCCTGGAAAAGTCCATATAGTGGCACAGGCGAGAACTTAGGTGAGAACTCATCCATGTAGGTATGTGATTCTGAGGTTTGTTGAGACTTGGGCTGTGATTTAACTCCCCCAGCCCCCCTCCTGCCTATTGGGCCAGTTAAAATGGAACGGGGGACTTTCCCACTCCTTTCCTACCCTGAACTGACCAACTTCAATTTTTAAATTGCAGGTGGCAAGGATAGTTGACCCAAGTTGGAGTGGGGGGGGGGGGTCCACTTTTTAAATATGCAGTTTGAGCAATATCGGAGCCCGACCTGTGATTTTAACCTTAGGCCTAAGCAGGGGACCAGTGGTGGTTTCCCCACCAAGTCAAACCTCCGTGGTAGTACTCTCACCTGTAGGTCAGAAGCTCCTGGGTTAGAGCACCACTAGAGGACTTCAGCATGTTATCTTGGCTGACCGTTCAGGGCAATACTGAGAACGTGCTGCATTGGTGGGAGGTACTGTCTTTTGGACGAGATACTAAACTGAGTTCAGGTGATGTAAAACATAAAAATCTAGAGGGCCATTTTACGTGCCTCCGCCTGGCATAAACTGGGTGGTTGCGGTTTGAAAATGGCGATGGGTCACTTACCGCCACATTTATGATCGCACTCTGGCCACTGCCATATTGGGTAGGGTCCCAAGACGGGTGACCAGAGCACCCGGTGATTTTAGGCAGGCAGCCACCTGTAATATGCAAATTGAGGTCCTATGACATAGACAGAGCCCTGATTGCAACTCTGTAGAACAAATGTGGGGAAGTTTTTTTTTACCTTTTGTGGGGCAATAGGAACAATATTGCTGCTCCTGGACCCAGAGAAAACCTTCGGCCCACTATTGGCCACACGAGGTGTAGGAGCCAGTTGATTTCCTGCCCTCCTCGACTGGCTGCCTCAGAGCACCGGTTTGAGGCCCACAGTTCACCATAAACGAGGCTCAGGCTTCACCGTGGTAACAATGGCCGGGTGCCTGAAATTAAAATCACCCCCTGACATATGTTTTTCAGTAGATCAATCACTATTCAATCATATTATTTGCAAAACATTCTGCTATAAGTTACATTTGCACTCCCTCCCACAACCTGCTGCATGTTGTCGAAAAAAGTATTGAAATCACTGTCTGCATTTAGTGTTATTATAATGTTTTAACTGGATACTTAATTTCTCTCATTAATAGGTTACCCTTATCCTTCAGCTTGTGAATCACAGACTGAGATAAGAAAAGCAGTAACATTGTTGAAGGATGTATTTGAAGGTTGACTGCAATCTGTTACTTTCTGCTGTCATGATGTGACTTATTTACCCTTTGGATATGGTGGTGATGAATGTTTTACACACAAGTTGCAGTTCTGATAAATATTTGCCTGCAAGATTTAGTCGCAGAATTTGTGGACCTCTAGTCACTAATAAAAAGCTGACCTTTTTGGGTATATAAATACAAGTTATTGTTGTTTGAAATATAAATTTTTAATTAACATGATAGAGTATACACATGCAAAAAAATGGAGCCTTTAATAATAAAGAATGACCTGATAAATGTAAATAGGTTTTCCATAAATTACAGATAGGCCAAGAGAGAGAAAATTGCAGTTGTCTTAGTCATAGCCGATAATGAAAAGTGGCAGAAAATTATAAGCCGAGGATAACATAGAAATTGTTCTGTCCTGTGTGAAATTAAAAGGGAAGTTGAATGTTTGCCTATAATAATAGTCTTTTAAACTAACTTTCCGTTAATATTTTTAGATCATATCACTCAAAGATGCGCCAATATAACTTATTTTGTATATATTAATTGCTGCTAATAATGGAAAGATTATTAATTTTGGTATGTGCTGCACATATATAAAGACGTAGTGCAGTGTAAATATACCTTTCTTGCTTCATTTCACTCTCTAATACATAATTCTTTGGCTCCCACTGGAAACTGCATATTCTAGTCTCTGATTTCACCCATCCCCAGTTGCTCACTCGGGCTGAACCCTACAGTGCACAATCGTGGGGCTCTATCTAACCCAAGCTGAGCTTCAAATCCCACAACCTATGCATCTCAAAGATAGTCTATTTCACTGGCCTCTCGAGCACCATTCTACATAGGCTGCAACTCATTCAAAACTTCATCATCTGTATCTTCTCACGTACTGAACCCTGCTCACCTATTGCCCATGTCTTATTGACCTTCATTGGTTCCCTTTTGCAAATATATTGATTTCAAAATCCTAGACCTCTTTTACAAATTCCTTTGTAAACTCTTTCAGCCCTAGTTGACACCCTCTGCTTTTCTGATGCTCTGCATCTTCCTCTCCTTCATCCTCAATGGCAGAACCATCCAACATTACAGCCTCTGTATTCTGAATTCTCTTTCCTAAACCTTCCACCTTTTACATGTCACTTCATATGTAAAAGCCTCCTCGAAACCCATCTCTTCGACCACACCTTCGGTTACCTTACCTAACTCCAAACTCCTGCTTGGTGTCTGTTTTCCATTTCTATCTCCTATGATCCACCTTGTGACATTTTGCTATTGCTGTTGTTCTTGTAGTGATAGTCACTATACTAGTAAAGTCTGTTGTGGATGCACAATATAGTAAAGAAGCTAGCAAACATCAATTACCATTAATGTAATGGCAACCATCAACTTTTAAACTAGGGGCAGTTTAGGTGGAATGGTCTCCTAATGAACATTTACAGTTACATTTGATTTCAAAATATTTTGTTAATGTTATTATCAATAATATACTTAATCGTGAAAGTTTAGAAACCTGAAAAGCTAGACTGTTAAGTACTATGGGCTAAAAGTTGAGTAGCACCCCATTTGGGGCGTTAACTTCGCCGGGGCACTAAAAGTAGCACCCCGGAAAAATGAGCTTCCCCGCGCCGGAAATTGAGTGGTTGTGCCCCAAGAGGGAAGCGGGGCGCTACTGAAAGCACCCCGCATCCCTCTTGGGGTGCTGCGAGTCAATATCGTGTTGCTACGTGCCGCAGCGTGGTATTGCAGGCCTTCCTCCCCTTGTTAAAGGGGAGATGCCTTGCGCAGCGTGACCCAGGGCCCAGATTGGGAGTGCCGACAAAAGAGCCTGGCACTCAAGAGAAGTGCTGGGCTCATGGAATGCAGCCGGCACTCTGTGGGGGTGGTGGGGGAGGTGTTCTGGAGGCCGGGGATGGGAGCGCAGGCAGGTGGTGGCAGACGGCCAGCAACAAAAATGGCCGCCCCACACCTCGCCTTTAAATAGCGCCTCCCCGGCCGCAGGTAGGCCTCCCGACCCCGTCGGACATAGCGTCCGGCGGTAAGTCAGGGGGCGCTCCCGAAGATTGCAGCCGGGGCGCGAGTGGGACGCTGCGCAAGGTGATGGTGTCATCGCCAGCGGCGCGGCGCTACCGGTTAGCACCGCCGCTAACTTCCCGCCGAATTTCGCGGGAGGCGTGGGCAGCACCACGCCCGGGCGCTAGTTGCTTTGCGCCCCATTAGCGCCCTCTTAGGGCGCTAACAGGATGCGCAAAGCAACCCAATTTTTCCCCCTATATGTTTCCCAGTCTATTTGTTAATTTGAATCTCACGGGTGAAGACATAGCATGCTGGAAAATAGCCTCCTAGTTATAAAACTGTCGGATTTGAAATTTCCACACCTGCTTTGGACCATTTTTGCTATGGGATAACTAGACACTTGTTTTGAAAATAGCTAACTTTCATATAAAGCAACATATTGTATGTACAGAATGTTAACATAGAATTTTGCAAATTACAGTGTGTTTGGTGAATCACCTAGAAATAAAACGGGCAAAAAGTTAGCTATATTAGGATGGCATTTAATACTTGTCCAAACCATGGATGAAAAAACAGCAACATTTACTGAACAAAAAAAGTCATAAAAGCCTAGTTCATATACACAAAAACCCTGAATTTAACCCTGCCTGCCCAAAATGAACAGAGAAGGTGGGTGGTTAAAATATCGGTAGAGTATTTATGGCTGTGTTCTTGACACGCTCCATTTTAACCGAGCACTTTTTGGAGCTGTCTGAGGCAGGCACCTGAGGCAGGCAGGGTCCTCATGAATACATTTAAATCGGAGTCCTATGATGCAATTAATACCCCAACAGCATTTTAACTACAAATCACTGAAGGTCCGCCCACCCAATGCCCAGCCCTCTCGGAGCCACTGAAACAGTATTTAACGGGGCCCTCACCTGCAGGTAACTGGATCATAGGATATGCATGTCATTGTGCTGTTTGGATTTCCAGGAGAGTTTACAGTTTCCATATCACTTCGTTCTTCGCTTCATAACTAGCACACATGGTGAACCAGCCAAGAGTCACAGATATAATCCAAGCCAGGGGACCACCAGGATCATTATTAAGCACACACCATAGGGAAGCTGAAGCAGAGTTTGAGGTGTTCCAACTGGTCTGGGGGCTCCTTACGGTATGCCCCTCCAAGTGTCTCTGGTATCGTGGCGGTGTGCTGCATCCTGCACAACTTCGCATTATTGAGAGGCTTGCATTTGGAGGGGGCTGAGCAGCATCACTCCTCATTGGACGAGGAATAACTTGGGGAAGAAGATGAAGCAGCAGAAGAAGGAGGGCCATCAGCAAGAGATGTTAATTGCACACTGATTCTGGTGATCTACTCATTCCCCTGCCCTCAAAAGTTGCCCAGACCCTCTCTGCATTAACAGTCCTGGTTACATCCTTCACCATTCCCTTAATCCTGCATTAGAGAACCATTCAGCCAACTTATCGATAATATCCCCACAATGTTGACTCATGTCAGTCAATAATACCTTCTAATTCTAAGCTGAATACAAAGAAGTGTCAGGATTTCTTTGATGATAATGTTGAGTCTTTTCTAATAAAACCTCACGGTAGGCAAAAGTGTCAAATGTGATAAAGATAATTAATTTAATGGCAAATATAATAACTGCCATCAATTCCTTTCACGAGTCCACAATCTTACTAGAGCTGTTGAGAGTGGTCCAAGTCAAAGATGCAAAACTTCCATCAAAGAAGGGAAGAAACTTTCCTTAAAAACTCATTTCTGCAATTAGTAATAATTGTTATATAGATGAGACTATCTTATGTTTTAACATATTAATGGTCCTGTTTAAAAACTGTTCCAGAACAGCATAGCCTAGTGTACCTGAGTTACCTTGGTAGTACATTACTGAATTCTACTTCCTTCCTTCACAGACAGACTTTTTTGCTCAAACAAACATGAATGCACTAGCACTTTCAGCCAGCTACAGCTATACCAGGCATGAAGGTCCATTACACCAGATGCCTGACCAACATATCAAATACTGCAATAAACTCATGGGTACATTTTGCTGCTATTCTTGTAAGGGAGCATTAAAAACATTTAAGAAGCAATAATATCACATTTTGCATGCTGTAGTCTGAAGTGGCTGATTCCCTGCCTTAATGATAAGAACCCCACAGTTTTACAATTGAAGACATATCCACATGTATAGTTGTCAGAATCTGGAGTAATGTTATGCTTTTAGATCATTATCAATAATATTGTAAATCTTTTGTTACTATATCACAGTCATCTCTATTCTGGATCTAAGGAAATTACCAATTCCACCTTGATTACTCCAGCTCTTTATAACTCTCTGCTAAGCTCCAACTTTCTGAGGAAACAGCTGGGTTGAAAATCATTCCCCAGCTGAGGTTGTATTCTTCTCTGCTGCTGCTGATTCCCACTCTTGTTATGTCCTATAAGTGACTCTTGACAATCCTACACCTGGCACTGAAAAGATCACACTGTTAGTAAACCTCGCAATCTGTGCAATGGTAAGCCTTCTTACTTTAAACACTCCTGCGTGTTTCGATTAAGTTTTGGTTGGGTTCCTTTAATTTTAATGAATTAATATGACAAGGCTGCTGAGCTGAACTGCACGCAGTCATTTCTCAGCGAGATTTATGGATTTTGTTCAATAAAGCAACAGACGCACTTTATCTTGCTTTTTGGGTGAATTCAAGCTGTGACTCAAACATTAACATGTAATGAATTCAATGTCCTTGTCCTTTTCAACAGGTTTTTAATATCATTAAAAATGTTAATGAAAAATCTGGCTTTCTAATACAAATAAAAATAAAAGTTTATATGTTGGAAATCTGAAGTAAAAGCAAAAAATTATGGAAATGTACATCAGCTCTGTCAGCATCTGAAAATAGAAAAGACAAAATAATGTTTTGGATGCAAACCCTGGGGGTGATCGTGCCAATGGGGAGCTTTTGGAGACGGGACTCCCACTTGTCGGGTTTTAGTCTCGCCTCCAACAACTTCTGGCCAACCCACGCTATTTTCCCTTGATTGACCTTGTTAAGCCCGCCCAGCGGGCTTAGCAGGCCAATTAAGGGAAAGACGGTTGCAGGGAACATCAACGTATGACGTTTCATCTGTCAACATTTTTTGACAGGTGAATTGTCATCGTTTGACAGCTCTGTGAAGCTGTCAAACAGTGACATTCTCTGTAGTTTGATGAGGTCTTGAATTCAAGACCTCATCAAATTTCTTTCTTTTGCAGAAATGAGATGGTTGTTGCATTGGAGAATGCAACGGCCATCTGTCATCTCCAACGCAGAAGTGCAAGACTCTTCGCATACACACCGACTGAAGTCTGCAGGAAGAAACAAAGGTAAGTACACTTTTTCTAACACTTGGCACTTACCTCAGATACTCACCTCTCCACACTTGCACCCATCACTCACAGCACACTTTTGAACCCCCGCAGATCCACTACTCGCCTCGCTAACCTGGCGGATTTCGGAGCCTTCGGGAAGCCCGCACTTGTGAGGGCAAAAAGGGGATAATCTTATTTTCTGCCTGTTAACTACCTGTTAACAGGCAGTTACTAGGCTTTAATCCCTTCCCACCTCCAAGGAGATGGGACCCGGTGTGGGACGGCTACCCGCCTCCTGGGAAGATGGCATGGAGGCGGGTTGGGCACCTGTCCCCAAATTCTGCCATTTTCCCGGCAGTCCCACCTCCATACCCGCCTCCCCATGGCTGGCAAGATCACGCCCAGGTCAGAACAGGCCAGTTGAAAGAGTCGGCATCAGAAATGTTAATCTGTCGGATCCTAAAAAGTTGCTCTGTATTTCCAGCATTTTCTGTTTTAATTTTAGTTCCAGCATTTTCTGTTTTAATTTTAGTTCCAGCATTTTCTGTTTTAATTTTAGTTCCAGCATTTTCTGTTTTTATTTTAGTTATCCCGTATAGTTCTTTTATTAGAAAAGACCCAACATTATCATAGAAGAAATCCTGACACTTCTTTGTATTCAACTTAGAATTAGAAGGTATCATTGACTGACATGAATTAATTGCAGATTTACATTTTCGTTTTACTGGAGTTTTAGGGGATTATACCTATGAAGTTAATTAATTCAGATGTAGCCCATGGTCAGGGACAGGACGGTGTGACTACGAGTGAGGCAGGTACGGGGATCCAGGAGGTAGAGCTGGAGGAGCCGCAGCCCTTGCTCTTGTCCAACAGGTTCGAGGTTCTTACTCCCTGTGGGGACTGGAGCAGGGACTGCAGGGAGGCTGAGCAACCTGGCCACAGCACCGTGGAACAGGGGGCCATTCAAGAGGGGGGAGTAAATAGAAATGTTGTAGTGGTAGGGGATAGTATTATTAGGGGGATAGATAGAGTCCCGAAGGCTGTGTTGCCTACCCGGTGCCAGGGTTAAGGACATCTCCTCTGGGCTGGAAAGAAACTTGCAGTGGGAGGGGGTGGATCCAGTTGTCGTGGTCCATGTTGGTACAAACGACGTAGGTAGGACTAGGAAGCCGGTTCTGTTAAAGGAGTATGAGCAGCTAGGGGTCAAATTAAAAAACAGAACCTCAAGGGTAATAATCTCTGGATTATTACCTGAGCCACGAGCGAATTTGGCTAGGACAAATAAAATTAGAGAGTTAAATGCGTGGCTCAAAGACTGGTGTGGGAGAAATGGGTTTTGCTTCCTGGGACACTGGCACCAGTACTGGGGTAGGAGGGAGCTGTTCCGTTGGGACGGGCTTCACTTGGCCAGTGCTGGGACTAGAGTCCTGGCGGATCATATAACTAGGGCTGTAGAGAGGGCTTTAAACTAACTAATGGGCGGGAGGTTCCTAGAGAGCAAATAATAAAAATGACAACAGAGAAGGTCACAGACTTAGGTAGCACTGGGGAAATTAAAAACCAGAGCGTGTCAGGAAGGGGCAGAAGGTATGGAGTAAAAGGTAAAGTAATAAAAAGGGCAAAAGCAGGAACTAAGTGTCACAAAACATATTTGAAAGTTCTCTATCTGAATGCACGTAGCATTCGTAACAAAATAGACGAGTTAATGGCACAAATAACTACATATGGGTATGATCTTGTGGCCATTACAGAAACATGGCTGCAGGGTGACAATGCCTGGGAATTAAACATACCAGGTTATTTAACGATCAGGAAGGACAGGCAGGAAGGAAGGGGAGGTGGGGTGGCTATGTTAATAAAGGAAGGAATCACTGTAATACAGAGAAATGATATTGGGTCAAAAGATCAGGATAATGAAACAGTTTGGGTGGAGGTAAGGAATAATAAGGAGAAAAAACCACTAGTGGGCGTAGTCTATAGGCCTCCGAACAGTTGCAACTCTGTTGGACGGAGTATCAATCAGGAAATAGTTGAGGCTTGTAATAAGGGAACATCTATAATTATGGGGGATTTTAACTATCATATTAATTGGACAAATCAAATTGGGCAGGGCTGCCTTGAGGATGAGTTCATTGAGTGTATTAGGGATGGGTTTCTTGAGCAGTATGTAACTGAACCGACCAGGGGGCAAGCAACCTTAGATCTGGTCCTGTGTAACGAGACAGGATTAATTAAAAATGTCCTAGTAAAGGATCCCCTTGGAATGAGTGACCATAACATGGTTGAATTCCATATTCAATTAGAGGGTGAGAAGGTTGGATCTCAAACAAGCGTGCTAAGCTTGAATAAAGGAGACTATGAAGGTATGAGAGCGGAATTGAGTAGAATGGATTGGGAAAATAGATTAAAGGGTAAGACGATACATGATCAGTGGTGTACATTTAAGGAGTTATTTTACAACTTCCAAAAAAAATATATTCCACTGAGAAGAAAAGGGTGTAAAAGAAAAGACAGCCATCCGTGGCTAAGTAAAGAAATTAAGGATAGTATTTGACTAAAAACAAGGGCATATAAGGTAGCCAAATCTAGTGGGAGGACAGAGGATTGGGAAAACTTTAAAAGACAGCAAAAAATAACAAAAAGATTGATTAAGAAAGGGAAGATAGATTATGAAAGTAAATTAGCAAAAAATATAAAAACAGATAGTAAGAGTTTTTATAGTTATATAAAAAGAAAAAGGGTGGCTAAAGTAAATGTTGGTCCCTTAGAGGATGAGACTGGGAAATTAATGGTGGGAAATATGGAGATGGCAAAAACACTGAATGAATATTTTGTATCAGTCTTTACAGTAGAGGACACTAAGAATATCCCAACACTGGACAAACAGGGGGCTATAGGGGGGGAGGAGCTAAACACGATCAAAATCACTAAGGAAGTGGTACTCGGTAAAATAATGGGACTCAAGGCGGATAAATCACCTGGACCTGATGGCTTACATCCTAGGGTCTTGAGGGAAGTGGCGGTAGAGATTGTGGATGCATTGGTAATAATTTTCCAAAACTCCCTGGACTCAGCAAAGGTCCCAGCAGACTGGAGAACTGCTAATGTAACACCCTTATTTAAAAAGGGCAGTAGACAGAAGGCTGGAAACTATAGACCGGTTAGCCTAACATCTGTGGTAGGTAAAATTTTGGAGTCCATTATTAAGGAGACAGTAACAGGAAATTTGGATAATCATAATTTAATAGGACAAAGTCAGCATGGTTTTATGAAGGGGAAGTCATGTTTGACAAATTTGCTGGAGTTCTTTGAGGAAGTAACATATAGGGTGGATAAAGGGGAACCAGTGGATGTAGTGTATTTAGACTTCCAAAAGGCATTTGACAAGGTGCCACACAAAAGATTATTGCTTAAGATAAAAAATCACGGGATTGGGGGTAATATTCTGGCATGGATAGAGGATTGGCTATCTAACAGAAGGCAGAGAGTTGGGATAAATGGTTCATTCTCAGACTGGCAATCAGTAACTAGTGGTGTTCCGCAGGGGTCAGTGCTGGGTCCCCAACTCTTTACAATCTATATTAACGATTTGGAGGAGGGGACCGAGTGTAACATATCAAAGTTTGCAGATGATACTAAGATGGGAGGGAAAGTAGTGAGTGAGGAGGACATAAAAAACCTGCAAGGGGACATAGACAGGCTAAGTAAGTGGGCAGAGATTTGGCAGATGGAATACAATACTGGAAAGTGTGAGGTTATGCACTTTGGCAGGAAAAATAGTAGAGCAAGTTATTATCTTAATGGCAAGAAACTGGAAAGTACTGAAGTACAAAGGGATCTGGGGGTCCTGGTGCACGAAGCTCAAAAGGTTAGTGTGCAGGTGCAGCAAGTGATTAAGAAGGCCAATGGAATGTTGGCTTTCATTGCTAGGAGGATAGAATATAAAAATAGGGAGGTATTGCTTCAGTTGTACAAGGTGTTGGTGAGACCACACCTGGCATACTGCATACAGTTTTGGTGTCCATACTTAAGAAAAGACATACTTGCTCTCGAGTCAGTACAAAGAAGGTTCACTCGGTTAATCCCGGGGATGAGGGGATGGACATATGAGGAGAGGTTGAGTAGATTGGGACTCTACTCATTGGAGTTCAGGAGAATGAGAGGCGATCTTATTGAAACATATAAGATTGTGAAGGGGTTGGATCGGGTGGATGCGGGGAGGATGTTCCCGATGATGGGTGAAACTAGAACTAGGGGGCATAGTCTTAGAATAAGGGGCTGCTCTTTCAAAACTGAGATGAGGAGGAACTACTTCACTCAGAGGGTGGTAGGTCCATGGAATATGCTGCCCCAAAAAGCTGTAGAAGATACATCATTACATAAATTTAAAACAGAAATAGACAGTTTCCTAGAAGTAAAGGGAATTAAGGGTTGCGGGGAGCGGGCAGGAATTTGGACATGAGTCTGGGTTCGGATCGGACATGGCCCTGTGGGTAGCGGAGCGGGCCCAGGGGCCGTGTAGCCTGATCCTGCTCCTATTTCGTGTGTCTAATTCTGTTAGATTCAGGAGATGGTTCTGTGATAGTAGATTGGCAGTTAGGATCAGATCAGCCATGATCTTATTGAATGGCGGAGCAGGCTTGAGGGGCCGATTGGCCTACCCCTGCTCCTATTTCTTATGTTCTTATGTTCTTATAAACATTGCTATGTTGAAAGTGTATTGACTTTAGATTGTAGAAATTCACTTCAGCGATGTGAGAAGACTGCTGAGAATTTCTAATAAAATTCTAGTATGTAATGAAATAAAGTCCCAAATGTAGGTTCCCATTAATTATTCTTCAGTGGCTAACCTCAATTGTAGGTATCTGTCTTTCCTAAAGAAATTGGAAATATGGAACATCTTCTCCTTGTATCTTTTGTGGTCAGTTCAAATTATTTCTCCTTTTGTCAGTATATTATTGTTAATATCCCCATCTTTCTTTTTGGCATGCTCAACAAGGAGAATTAGAATTATCATCGGTAACAAAACAAATTTGTGATTTGGGCCTGAGTGTCTGCAATTTTTAGTCCCTTTTGAGTGCAGCTTTCCCATTGGGAGGCAAGATCACAGAATTTGTTCTATATATTTTACTTCAGATGCTTGATTAATGTCAAGTTCCTTTTTTAAATCCACTTCTGCTGAACAAAACTTACTTGTAACCAATAATTATTCCCCTGGTCCCTTTCAAAGGAGCATGATTTTCTTTTTGTCGTATAAATGCTGTTGGCGCTTCCAGACAAAGCTGAAGAAAAGATAATGGCCTAGAAATTCGGGTCGGGGGCTTCCCGCGGGTGCAAGCCCCCGATCTGCACTTGCCTTGCGCGCCGGCCGTTGAGCTGTAGGGCCCTGTGGAATTCCGATCCAGGGCCTGGTCCAGCTGCCGGCGCGCAGTGCTTGCGTATCCCAGGGGCGCAGTTCGTTCGATGCGTCCCCTGGGATCACGTGGGCCATGGGCAGCCAATCGGAGCAGGGAATGCTCCATTCATAAGTCTGACAGGAATGTGCTGTCAAGACTTATAAATACTACGGCCCCAAAATAGCACTAAACCTTCAAATAAATTAAAAAATAACATCACATTTTTTAAATAAACTATAAATTACATGAAATAACTATTTTAAACAATAATTTAAATCTTTGAAAAAAGTAATTTTATATTCTAACGGGGCTAAAAATAAACTTACCTTGCTTTAAAGTATTTTAAAATAATAAACCTGTGGAAAAAATATTTTAATTTTCATTAATTCACCACTTACCTTGTAAAAAGCAGGCCTTACGCCTGCTTTTTACATTTCTAACTTCTGCAGGCTTGCGTTCCTGGAGAAACCTGTAAAAAAAACGTAAGTTTGATGTGCACGCGCAACCTCTCCCGCGCACGCGTTCGACCTCTGAACCTCTTCGTTCAGAGGAACAGATGTGCCGGTTTCCCGCGCATGCTGCAAAATTGATTAAATGGGACTTCATTTTATTTTTAAATGCAAGTAACATGAAAAGTTAGCGTACAAGTTTCTCTCTCCCCATGTCCTTTTTCACTTCCATAAAGGAAAAGTAGTAAGGAAGCATTGACAAAGATATATAAAACAAAATGCTCTTCCTTCGGGACCAAGTCTGCACTGTCAATTATGTCCAGTGTCTTAGACAGTATCAGCTTGCATGTTTACATATCCAAATACCATGAGGGATGGAATCAATTTGCAACTCTTATCAAATCCTCTAGCTTTCATACTACATGTCAACGTTGTCTCAGTAGTGGCACTCTAGCCTCTGTGTCGGAAGGTCATAGGTTCAAGTCCCACTTCAGAGACTGGAACACATAATCTAGGATGGCACTTCAATGCAGTACTGAGGGAGTGCTATACTGTCAGAGGTGCCGTCTTTCAGATGAGAGGTTAAACCGAGGCCCTGTCAGCTCTCTTAGGTGGACATAAAAGATTCCATGGCACTATTCGAAGAAGAGCAGGGGCATTCTCCTGGTGTCCTGGCCAACATTTATCCCTCAACCAGCAAAAAAAACAGATGATTTGTTCATTTATTTCATTGGTGTTTGTAGCTATGCACAAATTGGCTGCAGTGTTTCTTAAATTACAACAGTGACTACATTTCAAAAGTAGTTAATTGACTTTAAAGTAATTTGATTCGTCCCGAGGTCATTAAAGGTGCTATATAAATGCAACTTCTTTCTTTTCTTTACATCAGTATCAGAGAAGTTTCTGAAACGGAGTCATGGTCAGGACATTTGTGCAGTGAACTTCTTTACCACAGTTGGCATCATTGGATGTTCTGGTGGGTATCACTACTGTCTTGGAAATTACAGAAATGGCATGGTCACTGTTGGAAAGTGCAGAGAGGGCACTATAGGGGTCATCACTAATGTAGTATTGCTGGGACAGTGACCAGTCCTCCCCTCAGTTGGAGAGGAAAACTTTATTGGGAGGAGGCGAGCTAGTCCCGAAGGGGTAGTACCAGCTTTGACAGCAGCAACTGTAATTTTGCTGCTATGCCCCATTATTTGTCAGTACCAATGTGTTACTTGATGTTATTAGGAAAACTGTTAACTATTTATAGGCTGTCCTACCTAACATTAGAACCAATCCAATCATGGTCTCTATTGGTTACAGCAGAATGAGCCCTGAGCCTATAATCCCCTAACTTATGTTCTCCCTGTGTTTATTAAGGCATCTGGTTTCATAAGACGTGGATATCAATTATCATCAGAGAAGCAAAGCAAAAATTGCATCTGACATCAAAGTCGTGTTAGGCAGCCTTGATTGCAGCAGAGATCTTTTTTGATTACATAAATATTGTTCTGGCCATTGTTCTGGCCTCCTACAACGTACCTTGCCTTTCTGGAGGCTTGCTTTTGTGAATGTACGAGGGATAGCATTACTTTGAGTAGAGGAGCCAGGGAATAATAGGATTTAATGCTAAGCCACAAAGCAACATGTTTCAATTCCTGTTTTTGAAATGGCAGCTCTAATCAGGAAGGCAGCCACTACATGGGAGTTTGTTTAAAAACTCCTTTTTTATCTTCCAAATAATTTTGAAACTCAAGAATCAATCCATTCTAAGGTTTAAAGCTGGAGTATTATTTTAAAATACCTGCTTGTATTGCACAGTATTAATTCCCTAAGTATAATGGATATTACATTATTCATTCATTCTTGCGCTATCCTCAGTAAAAATAAAATTGGGGGCAGTAATATATTTAAGTTTAGAGGGAAAAGAGAGGTTGGAGATGGCAGTAGCTTACAAAGACAGAGGGGTCAATGGTAGCTCTTTTGAGAAGTGGGGTGATGATGGCAGTATTGAAAGGGAGGGGGATAGTACTTGTCGAGAGGAAAGCAATTTACAATGTCAGCTAGTATAGAGACCAGCAAGGCAAGTTAGGTGGTCAGCAGTTTAGTGGGAATAGAATCAAGGGAGAAGGAGGTGGATATCATGGACGAAATGAGCATAGAGAAGGCATGTGGGGAGATAGAAGAAAAATGACCGAGATCCGTGGGTTTATGGAAGCGGGGTGCATGGGGGAAGGATTTGCTTGGTAGGAAGGGGGAAGTGGCAGAGGCAGCTAAATGGATGATCTCAATCTTAGTGACAAAGAAGTCTGTGAGCTCCTCGCACTTGTTGGAGGTGAGGGTGGAGGGGGTAGAGTAGGGGGCTTTAAGAAGATGATTGATCGTGGAAAAATGAAGCCAAGGGTATCTTTGCTTTTCAGGATGATCTTGGAGTAGTGGGTGTTTTTTTCCACAGGTGTGAGGCCCCATAGCACTTGATATGGTCCAGCCAGATCTGGTGAGGGATGCCTAATCTGTGGCCCTCGGACTTGAGCACTTATTTATCTACTTCCTTTTTAACAACTATGATAGATTCTGCTTCCACTGCTGTTTCTGGACAGCATCCATGTCCTAACAATCCACTATGCAAAATAATTTCTCTTAGCCTCCCTTTTGTTGACTGTCTTAAGTTTATGTGTTCTGGTTACCAAATTCCTGACTACTGTAAGTTTTTTCCTCTATTTACCTCATCAGAACTATTTATAATTTTGAATTTCAGACCTCCTTTTATCCATCTCTGTTCTAATGAAAAAAGTCTCAGTTTCTTTAGTCTTTGATCCCTCATCCCTAGTATCAACTTCGCTAATCTCGTCTGCATCCTCTCTATGTCTTTGACATTCTTTCTAAAAAGGTGCCCAAAACTTTTCTAACTGTGGCCTAACCACTAATTTGTATAAATTTATCATTATCCCTTTGCTTTTGTGCTCTAGTTAGAAAAACCAGGATCCCATATGCTTTTTCTTTACAGTTTTATCAAGTTGTTCTCCCACTTTTAAAGTGTATCTGAACCCCTGAGTGTCTCTGCTCCTCTGTTCCTTTTAAAGTTTTACCATGTATCATTTCACATTTTTGTACATTAAATTTCATCTAACCTGTATTCACCCCCAATCTTTGCCTATGTCCTCTTAAAGTCGCATACAGTCTTGACAGTTAATCACACTCTCAGGAGGATAATTTTAACCTAACCCTCCGAGCCACTGGATCGGGTGGATCGGCGATTTTACACCCCGCCCAATATTATTCCCCATTGACTTCAACGGAGAGTAAAATCGTCCGGAGTGTAAAACTGGCATTGATCCCGTCAATTTCCCGATGGACAGGTTAGGTTAAAATTGCCCCCTCTGTTTTTGTGTTGTCTGCAAATGTTGCTATTGTGCTTCCTATGCCCAAATATAGATTATTTATAAACATGTGAGATGGATGGACAATGTTTCCAACACTGACCTCAGGGAGATACCATTGTGTATCTAATCCTTGAAACATCCAGTAGACATTACTTTCTGACCTTTAACCAACTTGACATGAATCAGTCATTCATGAAAGAAAGACTTATGAAATAATACTGAGCGGCCTGCGGGTGGCGCTGTCCAGGGAGAGTATAAATACTCGGGCACGGGCCCAGCTTGCGCAGGACATTCTTAACAGGAACTAGTGAAGGACACAACTAGACCTCCATGTTGTAAAACAGATGATTAAAGCTTTGTTTAACGCTTAGACCAAGTGACTAGTAGTTTTCTTACGTCACAACTTACTATAAATGTTGCCACATTTCCGTTAATGCCATGTGCCTTAATTTTGTTAAGAAGCTTCCTATGTGACACCTTTATCACTGCATTTCCCATATCAGTACACTCCATTATTTCCTCAAAAATATCTATTAAATTTGTCAGACATGACTTGCCATATCTTTCTATATGAGTATTGATTTTACCTCAAATTATGGCACCTAGAAGCTTCCCCACTACCACAAAATCACAACATGATTACAGATGAGAAAGACCATTCAACCCATCTTAGTTCATCCATCCAGAAAGACCTTAAAGTTCTCCCACTGCAGCATCCCATTGGTTCTTAAATAATTCCAGAGTTTTCACTTTCACTCCTCTATCTGGAAGTCTATTTGACACATTGATCACTCTTAGTGTGAAGATGAATTTCTTTATCAGTCCTAAATTTACCTTTACAAGCTCGAACCTCTGTTCCCTTTGTCCGACTCTGTTAAATTAACTTAAAATAATACTCCAAATTTACCTTTTCCATTTCCTTAACTATCCTACATGCCTCCGTACAATAACCTCTTGGATGCTTCCTTTCCAGGCTAAAAAGCCCAACTTTCTCCAGTCTTTTCTCCATAACTCAGATCTTTGGCACCAGGAATCAGCCTTGTGGCTCTTTTTTGCACTGTATCCAGGGCTTGAATGTTTCCCTTGTGTCTTGGCGGCCAAACTTGGAGACAGTACTCAAAGTGTGGTCTGGCCAGCGCACTCTCTAAATTGACCACAATTTCCTCTGATTTATATAGGTTGAGTACTTTATTAATAGTAATAATAAATGTATTCTATCCACTAATTTACTGAAGGTGTTAATGCTTTAGTTAGAACAGCAGGCAATGATATTTCCTATGAGTACCTTTACAGTTTGGTTACTAATATCACACAGTGCAATGTCAACTTTGTTCTGTTAAGTTAGTAAACTGATGAATAGATTTTAAGAAAGCTATCACCAAAATGTGAGATACAACCAACGTTGCCGCTAAGCTGTGCGGCCGTGCAACAGTCTGGAGGTCCCGCGCAGGCCGCCCACTGGCTTCTACGGGGAAGAAACCGCGCATGCGCGAAAATTTGAATGGGCTGCTCACCCAGACCGCCCACGTAAAAAAATAAAAATTAGAGGGAACATTGGTTACAACTCTTGTGCTAAGCTTATAGGGTAATGTCTATTTAAAATTCCTATTCTGATTTATCCAGCACAGACTCTAACTATTAGCATCAAATACTCCTCAATTAAAGGCTGGGAATTTTTTAAAAATTGGTGAAATATAGTTTTAAAGGGTTGTTATCTTTGTGAAAAATATTTGTGCATCTTTTTTGGCACAATGATGTCACACTTAAGGACTGCAATTTATGCCAATCTGTTTGATAATGTTTGCTTACAGTGGCTCCAACACATTCCCGCCCACTGCCATTCTAACGAGGGATATTTCAGGCATGGGTGGGCCGCCCGCCTGCCCCAGGCAAGTGGGGAACTACTTAATACAGGAAACTTTTTTTTATCCGTCACGGATGGGACCGACGTGGTGCCGGTGCATCAAAAATTCCGGATAAGATATAGTAAAAGATACGGCGCTGAGAGCTCCGTATAAAGCAACGAACGCTATTGCTTAACACCTTCAGAACAATGGCCACAACTTGCAAGCATCTCTGTAGCTTAGCAACAGCTGCAGCCACACCCTTGCACAGCAACAAATGGAGGAAGGCAAGTAATAAAAGTTACCTGAACCTACTCCTGAATTTTGCCGGTTAACCAAGATTTCCGGTTATTTAGGTGCCGGTAAATCGAAAGTTTCCTGTATGATGATGTTGCAGCCCAATGGTGTCATTGGTGCTGCAGTGTGGTTTTTACTTGAAACTGCAGGAGTCCCGCAAGGCACCAAACATGGCAGCTCAACCTAGCGGGACACAGCAGAGTGGCCAGAAGAGGCCAAGGTAAGTTTTTTTTAATTCCTTGTAGGCCAGGAGGAGAAGAAGTGCTGCTCCAGGCCCTGGAAGGAATCCTTGGTCCTTCCCAGCTCTGGCCTTCCATCTTCCTCCAACCATCGGCAGCTCTTTGGAGAACTCCCCCCTCCCAGCACAAACCTTATGCTGGGGAACGTTCCCTTGAGTCGCTTGTGGTGTCGACCTCCTGCCCAATATCCCGCTCCAGCTCCCACTTGCTGTCTCAGACAGCATTCCTGTCGGCTTGGGCAGGAGACCTTGCAATATATTTAAATGAGGCCCGGGAGTTAAAATGGCCTGATCCTCATGCTCAACTTTCCATGGGGGATTCCCAACCACCTCGCACCCTGTCTGTCCCAATCGCACCGAGAGTTAAATCAGGGCCACTGATTCCACATTCCCAGCAGGGAGCCATGATCAAAGGGAGTGTGGATCAGAGATAGGGCTACAACACTATTGGCATTTTTCTGACTCGCCCTTGCATCAAGTGCAGTTCTGCACTGGAAGCACAGGATCCGTGAATTTACTCATACATAAATGATTAGTTGGACTGTAAGGGCTGGATTTTACTCACCGAGAGGAGTTGGGGGCGGGACTGCTGCCTTCCGGGTTCTAGTCCCGCCCCCAGCGACATCAGATGCTATTTTCCCCTGATTGGCCAATTAAGGGAAAGCCGGTGTCAGATGACGTCAGTTGATGATGCTTCATTTGCCGGTTTTCTTAAAGGCACATGAACCATAAATTTTTGACAGATGATTTGACAGTGTTTGACAGCATTGAGGTGCTGTCAAACACTGACAATCACTGTACAAAGGTGAGCCCGTGCACACAGGCTCTCCAATGACTCATTCCTTAGGATGAAACAGATGGCAGCTGCAGGTGAGGGTACAGAAGCAATCTGTCACTTCTCCCATTGAGGTGCGGCCACACAAACACTTCAAAACTTGTCACCTACAGAAAAATCTAAACACATTAAAAATGACTTTCCCAACATTTCCTTACCTCTGATACTCACCAGTGTCCCATTGCATCTTTCACACCACTTCTGCAGCTGTCATCTGTACACCAACAGTACAACATACCCACAGCACGCCTCATTTACCCTGGCGGGGTTCCCCAACTTTGGGAAGCCCGCAGCAGAAGTCCAAAAATTGGAAAAAGCCTCAACTGCCTGTTAACTACCAGTTAACAGGCAGTTAAGTGGCTATAATCCTCTTCCCGCCGCTAGGAGTCGGGTCCCTGCACAAATCAGGGACCCGACTCCCGGGAAGGTTGGTTGGAGGCGGGTTTGGGAGCGGGTTCGTGACCCGCTCCCATTCTTTTTGACTTTCCCAGCTGTCCCGCCTCCAAACCCTCCTCCTCAGGGCTGGTAAAATCGAGCCCTACATCTCTATAGACAGGCTAGTCAGACCAGCTACCTGGTGTTGTTTAATTTCTGTACTGTACCTTGCAGAACAATATAATTAATTACCCACCACTTTGTACGACTGTGGGCCTCTTGAGTAATTTATTCAAGTGGCTCTTTCCTGAGGATAATCTGCAGGTTTGGTAAATGGGACAGGGACAAAGGCTGCTCCTGGTAATAGTTTGAGTTTAACAGATTAAACCAAGGAATCAAACTGACAAGTCAATAGGCATTAACAAAATTAAATTACAGGTCCCTGTATGTTGGTTATAAACAACAACAACTTGTATTTATATAGCGCCTTTAATGTAGTAAACGTCCCAAGGCGCTGCACAGGAGTATTATAAGACAAAAATTTTTACACCGAGCTACATAAGGAGAAATTAGGGCAAGTGACCAAAAGCTTGATCAAAGAGGTAGGTTTTAAGAAGCGTCTTAAAGGAGGAAAGAGAGGTAGCGATGTGGAGAGGTTAAGGCTGGGAATTCCAGAGCATAGGGCGCAGTCAACAGAAGGCATGGCCACCAAAGGTTGAGCAATTATAATCAAGGATGCTCAAGAGGGCAGAATTAGAGGAGCGCAAATATTTCGGGGGGTTGTGGGGCTGAAGGAGATTACAGAGATAGGGAGGGGCGAGGCCATGGAGGGATTTGAAAACAAGGATGAGAATTAGGCCTGTATTCTCTTGAATTCAGAAGAATGAGAGGGGGTCTCAATGAAGCATACAAAATTATTACAGAGCTTGATAGGATGGATGCTGGGAGAATGTTTCCCTTAGCTGGGGAGTCTAGAACCAGGGGCCACAGCCTCAAGATAAAGGGTAGGCCATTCAGGACTGAGATGAGAAGAAATTTCTTCACACAGGAGGGTGGTGAATCTTTGGAATTCTCTACTCCAGAGGGCTGTGGAGGCTCAGTCGTTGGGTATATTCAAAACAGAAGTCGATAGATTTCTGACTAGTAAGGGCATCAAGTGATATGGCGATAGGGCCGGTGAATGGAGTTGAGGCAGAAGATCAGCCATGATCTCATTGAATGGCGGAGCAGGCTCGAAGGGCCATATGGCCTACTCCTGCTCCTATTTCTTATGTTCTTATGAAATCGAGGCATTACTTAACCGGTAGGTCAGTGAGCAATGGGGTGATGGGTGAACGGGACTTGGTGCAAGTTAGGACACGGATAGCCGAGTTTTCGATGACCTCAAGTTTACGTAGGGTAGAATGTGGGAGGCCAGCCAGGAGTGCATTGGAATGGTCAAGTCTAGAGGTAACAAAGGCATGGATGAGGGTTTCAGCAGCGGATGAGCTGAGGCAAGGGCGGAGACGGGCAATGTTACAGAGGTGGAAATAGGCAGTCTTTTTATGTTGCGGATGTGTGGTCGGAAGCTCATTTCCGGTTCAAATATGACACCAAGGTTGCGAACAGTGTGGTTCAGCCTCAGATAGGTGTTAGGGTGAGGGATGGAGTCAGTAGCTAGGGAACGGAGTTTGTGGCAGGCTTCGGTCTTCCCATTATTTAATTGGAGAAAATGTCTGCTCAAACAGAACTGGATGTCGGTCAAGCAGTCTGACAATTTAGAGACTGTGGAGGGGGTCAAGAGAAGAGTTAGTGAGGTAGAACTCGGTGTCGCCAGCGTACATGTGGAAACTGATGCTGTGTTTTTGGATGATGTCGCCAAGGGGCAACATGTAGATGAGAAATAGGAGGGGGCCAAGGATAGATTCTTGGGGGATGCCAGAGGTAACGATGCGGGAGCAGGAAGAGAAGCCGTTGCAGCTGATTCTCTGGCTACGATTAGATAGATAAGAATGGAACCAGGCGAGTGCAGTCCCACCCAGCTGGACGACAGTGAAGAGGCGTTGGAGAAGGATGGAGTGGTCAACCTTGATGAGAGCCGTTTCGGTACTGTGGCAAGGGCGGAAACCTGATTGGAGGGATTCAAACATGAATTGTGGGATCCGACAACACGCTCAAGGACTTTGGAGAGAAAAGGGAGGTTGGAGATGGGGTGGTAGTTTGCAAGGACGGAGGGGGTCAAGGGTTGTTTTTTTGAGGAGAGGGGTGATGACGGCAGGTTTGAGGGAGAGGGGGGCAGTACCTGAGGAGAGAGAACCGTTAACAATGTCAGCTAACATGGAAGCCAGAAAAGGAAGTTGTGTGGTCAGCAGTTTGGTGGGAATAGGGTCAAGGGAGCAGGAAGTGGGTCTCATGGACAAGATTAGCACAGAGAGGTCATGAGGGGAGATCAGAGAGAAACTAGAGAAAGATGTGAGTTCAGGGCTAGGGCAGGGTGGAACCTTAGATGATGTTTGGCCCGGTGGGCTAGGGGAAGGAAGAGAAGTGGCAGAGGCAGCTGAACGGATGGTCTCAATCTTAGAGACAAAGAAGTCCATGAGCTCCTCACACTTGTTATCAGAGGTGAGGGTGGAGGAGACAGAGGATAGGGGTTTAAGAAGACGGTTAGCAGTAGAGAATAGAAGCCAGGTATTATCTTTGCATTCCTGAATGATGCTGGAATAGTGAGCAATTTTGGCAGACAAGAGCAGGACCCGATAATGCTTAATGTGGTCCAGCCAGATCTGGCGGAGAATGGCTAAACCAGTTGTCCGCCATATCCGTTCAAGTCTGCATCCCTTGGACTTAAGGGAGCGAAGATGAGAGCCGTACCAGGGGGACTGGCCAGGGTGTGAGAGAATAATTGTTTTAGTAGGGACTAGGGCATCAAAGGTGGTGGTGAGGGTGTGGTTGAGCAGATCGGCAGCTGCAGAAATGTCGTGGTGAATGGAGGGCCAAAGGCTGGACAATTGGGATTTCATAAGTGCAGTTGTAAGAGAGTTGGGAGAGAGTTTTTTCATGGGGAGGTCACAGAAGGAAGTAGGGTTGCGGTTGGGGGGGGGGGGGGTTGTGGTGGAAGGGGGATGTGGGTGGAGAGCGATACGAGGAAGTGGTCAGAGATGGCCTTATCTGCGACTGACAATATGGGAGTAGCAAGGCCGCGAGAGATGGCAAGTTAGAGCGGGTGGCCATGAATATGGGTTGGGGAGTTTACATGGAGGGAGAGATTAAGGGAGGATAGGAAGCTAGTGAACTCAGAGGATAGAGAGCATGATGAATTGAGATGGACGTTGAAATCACTGAGGATGAGAAGTTGTTCGGTGTAGAGGCTGAGGGAGGAGAGCAGTGAAGATATCTCAGTAATAAAATTTAATAAAATAAAAGTACCCTTTTTCTAGATAGTACAATGTATTTATGCCTCTACAATGCATCAATAAAAAGCAAATTACAATAATCAGTGTTTAATCTATATTCTTTACCACCTTTTACTATAATTAATTCAGAGAGCAGCTGGGAAAAATTAATTTCAAAATTAGCAAATTAAAAAATACACTAAAAAGATAATTATTTAATTACAGCACTCGCCAATAATGAATGCATATAACCAACAACTAAATTTACGATACAGATTATCTAATTACATTCACTGTATCAGTACTAATTACTATTGCTTTAATCTAATACTTACACCTACCATAGGTCACTCTGATTCCACTATTCCTTCAGGAAAACTGACTCACAGTAACTCTTAATTTACTGTGGTCACAGAGTGAATAAAATATTCAAATTTTTCTCTCTACTTTTGAAGACGGCAACTCTTGTTGGGGGACAAAGTCCTGGAAACTCTCTGGTACCCACCCCCCAAATGGCAAATCTTTATGTGTGAGCCCAGGCAAGCAATTCAACCATGTGAGATATCGCAGACAAGCCCAATCCTTTCCTCACCTGACATTTACTGATACACATTTTTCATCTGGGGGGAGGGGGTCACAGACAGTAAATGATCAACTCTTCCTTCCATAGTTAGAGATACTAGTGTCAATTATGCAGTTTCAACAACCCCAGATCAGACAGCATAATTGAGCGCAGAATAGGGATCAAACCCAGACATGCCTTGCTCTTTATGACATAACAATCTGTGCATTTATCCACTAAACCATCAGGGGAGCAAAAGTATTCACACATTTAAGAACCACAAGTCCACTTTCTCTTTTAATTACTGTACATTTTTGTGTAAACTGCAGCTGAGCAGGGTGCCGTCTTCATAAAATAGGGTTCACCAAACCATATTTTCCTTTTTTAATAGTCACGTGGCACAATAACTTAGTGCTGAAGTGCATCATTGCATCATCTGGACATGATGATGGGGTACATTTTCCAATTGCTTGCTCTTGGCGTGGAGCCTCACCCTCTGGGAGCACATATTGAAAGATCACACACAAACAAGATTTCCCAATATGCACCGGGAGCTTGTAATCTGAAAATTTACCCAGATGTCGGTATTACAAAAATGATGATTGGTTCTTCTAGCTGCCTCTCCCTCCCACAGAAAGGCTTGTTAAATGTTTTCATAAAGGCACGGCCTCATTTCAGCCAATCATTAAAATGTATCCCTCCCTTCCTGCCTTTCCTATTGGACAGAAACTTGACTGCCATCTCTTTGAGACCCAAAATAAATTGCAGCTTAAGCTTCAGCGTTACTGCAAAACTCTCTTTCTCAGATCTACCAATAACTGATGACTTGCTCCTCATTTATACCCCAGCGGTCACCGTGGATTCACTTACAGCAGTCTGATCCCTGTTTAATGTAAAGTGAGGTACAGGTAAACATGCTTGTGCAGCATAACCGGCCACACATTATGGTGCTTGGACAGGAATTACATGCTGTTGCATGCCAGTTCAAATTATCCAGCACTCAAAATCAAGAGAATTGAACCAACCCATATGCTGCAGAATCAGGAGATGACAAATGTCATTGCTTGAGGCAATAAGAGCTGGATTATTAATAAAATAAAATGCATCCTCCATGCTGTAGAAACCAGTATTTGCTCTCAGTAAACCAAATTAATTCTTGTATAAACCACCCACTCTGTATACACCAAACACTTCAGTCTCTTCAGATTGATTAACAACACTTTCAAACATAGTGAGAAATAGCATTCACAACTTAAAATCCTTTGCAATTTCCCACTGTTAAAAATCTGTCTGCTGACTAAAATCAATTAATAATCATTTTATCTACCTTTGAATTAGTGGCACTACCTGACCATATTTGCTCTGATCATCTCTCTAACTAGAACCCAGCATT
This sequence comes from Somniosus microcephalus, assembly GCF_052327205.1. NCBI lineage: Eukaryota > Metazoa > Chordata > Chondrichthyes > Squaliformes > Somniosidae > Somniosus > Somniosus microcephalus. The sequence goes on from NC_140997.1 coordinate 187,601,592, forward strand.
TTCCCACCTCTGATTTTTCCACCCCACCATCACACGTTTGTCACAATCTATGCACATATATTTTGTTAGCTTTAATTATTAAGCAATTATTCCCTCCTCCACCCAATTTTCTACATGGTTGCTCTGAATCCCTGAATGGAGTCCTTTACTTGGTAGATGTGCGTGTTGAAATGAAAAACTTATCTGGTGATTATCACATTGCTGTTTGTGGGAGCTTGCTGTGCGCAATTGGCTGCCGTGTTTCCTACATTACAACAGTGACTCCGCTTCAAAAGTACTTCATTGGCTGTAAAGTGCTTTGGGATGTCCTGAGATCGTATAAGGCGCTTTAAAATTGCAAGTCTTTCTTTTTTTAACTGTCATCCCTATGGCCCTGTTTATTCAAATGCAGCCTTAAGACACCAGTGATCTCAGCAACAAGACAGCAAGGGAAGTGATTGTTGTGGAGGAACTTACAAGTTTGTAAATTAGAAAGAAAAGCATACAGAAGGGTAGCTGTGGAAAGGCATGTAACATGGCCACTCATATTCAGTAATCTTTTCATGCAATAAGGCAATGCTCTGATTCTTTATTGGGGATCACAACTCTATTATAAAATAACAGTAGTTTGATTTGTTTGTGTTGAACATTCACCATCCACTCCTAAGATGTTGCTGTCAACTTTTGATATTTTCCAGAAAGAACTTGTCTATTTGGCAATATTCCCATATTGCAGACATTTCTTTGCCTCAGCCCCCATCACTTCAGTTTTAGAAAGAGATAGGATGAATTCTGTAGATTTTGCTGGAGAACATATTAACTAGAAAACCTAGACCGGAATCATAGAATCTTATTACGTAGTGCCTTTTGAAGATTATTTTCCCACAAGGGAAAGAAATTCAGCAGACTTTCTTGTGAAGAGTTGCCTTAGGAAGCATTGCTACGATTATATGTTGGTTATTTTCAGTGAGTCTTTGTTGGAAATTTATTTTATGGATTTTTATTGACAGATACTCCATTCACTTGTGGAGTAAAGTAAAATACCATTTTAGTTTGCGGCCATTCTTAACAAAAGTGTAAAGCTTGTAATTGTGATCCTGGTGCTGAAAACTTACTGCATTGTCCTAAAGGTCCAGTCTGTAAGTGCACAGCTATCCAAAAACTGAAGGTCCTAAATATGACTTTGTTATCCTGTGGTGCTAACGTACTGTGGTCTGAGATTTGTAATTCTTGCTACTGAACTTGAATAAAGGTTGCGTTTGGTACAGTTCCTAAATAAAAAATTTGAAGGGTATAGTTAATACTGAGGAAGACTGCGACAAAATGCAAGACGTTAACAAACTTGCAGAATGGTCATGTAAATGGAAACTTAATTTCACTATAGATAAGTGTGAGGTGGTGCATGTTGGTAGGAGGAATAAGGAGGCCACCTACTCCTTGAAAAATAAGAGTTTAAATGGGATAGAGGCACAAAAGGATCTAGGGGTACAGATTCACAAATCATTAAAAGGAGCAACATAGATTAAAAAAGCCATAAAAAGTGCAAACAAAGCACGGGTTCATATCTAGATGAATGGAATTCAAAAGCAGCGAAGTTATGTTAAACATGCATAGAACCGTGGTTAGACCACACTTGGAATACTGTGCACAGTTATCCATATTACAAGAAGGATATAGAAGCACTGGAGAAGGTGCAAAAAAGATTTACCAGGATGATACCAGAATTGAGAGGATATAACCATTAGGAAAGACTGAGCATTCTGGGCTCTTTTCTCGAAAAAAGAGAAGGCTGAGGGGTGACCTGATGGAGGTCTTTAAGTTAATGACAGGGTTTGATAAGATAGACGTAGAGAAGATGTTTCCACTTGTGAAGGAGTCCAAAACTAGGGGCCATAAATATAAAATATAGTCACTAATAAATCCAATAAGGAATTCAGGAGGAACTTCTTTACTCAGAGTGGTGAGAATGTAGAACTAACTACTACATGGAGTGGTTGAGACAAAAAGCATAGATGCATTTAAGGGGAAGCTAGATAAGAGAGAAAGGAATAGAAGGATATGTTGATAGAGTGAGATGAAGTAAGGTTGGAGGAGGCTCGTATGGAGCACAAACACCGGCATGGACATGTTGGGCCGAATGGCCTGTCTGTGTTGTAAATTCTATGTAAAATTAACAAACTGATTGACCCCGGTGCATTAAGTCAGTAAAGGTACCAACTGCCCATCACCTTAAGAATGCACTCAGCATCACTAATGTATCTGCAGCAAGAAATCTTTCTGTATAGTTTCTAGCTGCAGATCTAAAATCTGTGAACTGTGAAATAGGATTTAAATTATTAACTACATTTCTGAGCTCCACTTTAAATTATTAACAAAAATGCTAGGCTCTACCTTAAATTGCTCAGATTATCCTTTTGTATTAGTTTTCTGCCCACAGTGGAAATGATTTGATACAAAGACTACCTGCTGGTATGACAGAAAGCAACCAATAAAATATATCTACTACGCCAAGGGATAGGCAAATCTGTTAGTTACTGCCATAATGGACAAGGTTAATGGTTTAAATTGATCTGCCTGATCACAATGCCATACCTGTTCATATCTAGGTAATAAAATAGTAAAATCATCTAGTTAGTGGGGAGCTGGTGCTTATGTTGTGCTGCAAAACTTAAAACATAAAAAGTGATAGTCTTTCAATACTGTCTGGGCAGCCATTAAACAAAGATGTGTAAGAATGGCACAGATTCATAGAACTCTTGTTCCTGTGCAGTGTGCCTGCGACTTTCCGCTATGTGATGATGGCAGGTGAAATTCCTCATCAACAGTGTGGACTCAGAGGAATTAGACATACAATTTTGTGTAAATGGATCTGACACACACATCTGAAAATTGTTTTCTTAAACATCTGTTAAAAGGCACAAGAAGGAGCTTGAGCTTGTGATGCACAAGAACATAAAGAGCATAGAATGAGAAAAAGTCATCCAGCCCACACCTTCCACAGGACACTTAAACTCTACCCAGTCATGGACACTATATTGCCCAATGAATCACCTAAGAGAAAGTCTAACACAATTACTTCCTCAAGGTAATCAACCAAAATTTTAGAATAATTATATCGGCATTATTTAACCTGACATACTGAATGCTACAGATAACTTCACCCCTCCCTCACCATTGCTTTAGCCTTGAAGCCCTGAGTCCTTCATTAAGGAAGCAACAGCAGGGCATTTAGAAAAGCATACTGCAGCCAAACAGAGTCAGCATGGTTTTAGGAAAGGGAAATCATGTTTAACAAATTTGCTGGAGTTCTTTGAGGATGCAACAAGCAGGGTGGACAAGAGTGAGCCAGTGGATGTGGTGTATTTGGATTTCCAGAACGCATTCAATAAGTTGCGACATAAAAGGTTACTGCATAAGATAAGAGCTCACGGAGTTGGGGGTAATATATTAGCATGGATAGAGAATTCACTAACTAACAGAAAGCAGAGAGTCGGGATAAATGGGTCATTTTCTGGTTGGCAAACGGTAACTAGTGGGTTGCCACAAGGATCGGTGCTGGGGCCCCAACTATTTACAATCTACATTAATGACTTGGATGAAGGGATCGAGTGTACAGTAGCCAAGTTTGCAGATGATACAAAGATGGGTGGGAAAGCAAGTTGTGCAGAGGAATCAAAGAATCTGCAAAGGGATATAGACAGGCTAGGTGCATGGGCAAACATTTGGCAGATGGAGTATAATGTGGGAAAGTGCGAGGTTATCCACTTTGGCAGGAAAAATAAAAAAGCAAACTATTATTTAAATGGAGAGAGATTACAAAATGCTACAGTTCAGAGGGACCTGGGGGTCCTTGTGCATGAAACACAAAAAGTTAGCATGCAGGTACAGCAAGTAATCAAAAAGGCAAATGGAATGTTGGCCTTTATTTCAAGGGGGTTGGAGTATAAAAGCAGGGAAGTCCTGCTACAACTGTACAAGATATTGGTGAGACCACACCTTGAGTACTGCATACAGTTTTGGTCTCCTTATTTAAGGAAGGATGTACTTGCATTGGAGGCAGTTCAGAGATGATTCACACGGTTCATTCCAGAGATAAGGGGTTTGACTTATGAGGAAAGGTTGAGCAGGCTGGGCCTATACTCATTGGAATTTAGAAGAATGAGAGGTGATCTTATCGAAACATATAAGATACTGGAGGGGGCTCAACAGGGTAGATGCAGAGAGGATGTTTCCCCTCATGGGGAAATCTAGAACTCGAGGGCACAGTCTCAGAATAAAGGGTCACCCTTTTGGAACTGAGATGAGGAGGAACTTCTTCTCTCAGAGGGTCGTAAATCTGTGGAATTCTCTGCCCCAGAGAGCTGTGGAGGCTGGGTCATTAAATACATTTAAATTGGAGATAGACAAATTTTTGCAAGATAAGGGAGTGAAAGGTTATGGGGAGCGGGCTGGGAAGTGGCTTTGAGCCCTAGATCAGCCATGATCTTATTGCATGGCGGAGCAGGCTCGAGGGGCCAAGTGGCTTATTCCTGCTCCTATTTCTTATGTTCTTATGTAAGCAGACAATCATTGGGGGAGAAATTGGTCCTTATTGCACTTCTTTTCCGGGTGGGAAAGGGAGGCAAAAAGGTTTAATTTCGCTGGGCTATGTCCTGTGTCCCAAGGACACCTGAAATATGTCCAAAGCCATATTGGCCTCTCACGATATTCAGATGGCCATCTCAAACGTGTGTTAGGTCCCTTGAATATGTTCATGATTGACCTAATGCTTGTTTCAGGATTTTTTTTGTAAAATTGGTCAGGCCTGCTCTGCTAATGTTTTGGTTCCTAATGCAGCCTAAAGATAAGTTTTTTTTTAAACTTACCTTTATGTGGAGTTAGGGGAGCAGGAGTGCTCCTTCTGGCTCCAGAGCACTCCTGAGGTTGGCTGCTGGAACACATTCACATTCTCCCATTGTCCCCCCCGCTCCCCGCTCCCCCCACCCCCCAACAGTGAGGCAGCCGGCCCAATGTTGTCCTCATCACACCATCGAGCTGTCTCTGGATGCCTGGTTGGCATCCGCAGCGCACCAGCAATAAGCTGATGGGGCCCAAGGCTCAATTTCGGGTGAACCCAAAATCTGACCTAACATAAAGCTCCATTCAATCTTACCTCTCCATGCTCCATCTTGTGGATCTATTTTTATAATACCTCTCCCTGTCGATTGTCATAAAAGCCTATCAATTCAATTCAATTCAATTCAATTCAAATCGCTTTATTGGCATGACAAGGTATGTTGCCAAAGCATCGAAAAACATTTATGGTTGAACACATAAACGCAGATCTATCCATACAGTGTATAAACAGATATATCCCTGAGTGTATAGATATACATTCATATAATTTGTATATACTCTTTTCTTAGATTTAATGTTTGTCCCTCTGTTTATGGCAAGCTGTAACATAGTGTGCCGCTAAGGTTACACAATTTCTCTGTTCCCCTAGTAGGTATGGGAGTTTTTGGTCGTCATTCAAATTTCGGAATTCAGGGCATATTTTTGTGAATTTTGTGTAGAAATTCTCCCTTATGTCCTGATATTTTCCACAAGCTGTGAGGAAGTGCATCTCTGTCTCCACCACTCCCTGACTGCAGTGAGAGCATATCCTGCCCTCTCTTGGCAGCCGGGTCTGCCTGTGTCTGCCTTTTTCGATGGCCAGGCTATGTTCACTAAGTCTGTACATTGTCAAGGTTTTTCTCAGTTTGCTATCCTTTACCATGGTCAGGTATTCAGCCATGTTGTATTGTCTGTTTAGGGTCAAGTAGCAATTGAGTTTGTTTTGGGTTTTTGTTGTTTCTGCCCAATATGACAGATATTTTTCCTTTTGCTTAGTGACAATTGTGTTGGGTCGAATTCTCTGTGCTACGATGTCACTGTCCTGGGGCTGGTTATTGTTAGTAGTGTTAGTAGTTACTTCACTGAGTCCCAGGACTAGTTGACTGAGGGTATTCTTCTTTATGGTCATCTCTTGGCATTTCAGGGCTTCGTAATGATAGCAGTGGGGGTTGCTCATTTTTAGGTGTTTCCAAAATTTGGTGGCTCTTTTTTGGATAGTAATTATTAATGGATATTGGCCTAGTTCTGCCCTGCATGCATTGCTTACAGTTTTCCTTTGAGTCCGGAGGATACTTTTACAGAATTCTGCATGTTGGATCTCAATTGGGTGTTTGTCCCATTTTGCAAATTCTTGTTGTGTTAGCGGTCGTCCCCACACCTCACTGCCATAGAGTGCAATTGGTTCAATTACTGATTTAAAAATTTTGAGCCAAATGCTAATTGGGATTTCTATTTGGATTGATTTTTTAATGGCATAGAAAGCCCTACTTGCTTTCTCTTTCAGTTCATTCACAGCCAGATGAAATTTTCCCGTAGAACTGATTTTTAAGCCCAAGTATGTGTAGTTAGTGGTTTGTTCAATTTTAGTTCCTAGTGTGAAATTTATTCTGGGTCCCTGATGTCTGGATCTTTGCTGGAACACAAGGACTTTGGTTTTTTGGGGGTTTATTGTCAGGGCCCAGGTCTGACAGAACGACTCTAGCAGATCCAGGTTCTGCTGTAGACCCTCCTTAGTTGGTGACAGCAGAACCAGGTCATCTGCATAGAGGAGGAATTTAACCTTGGATTCATATAGGGTGAGGCCGGGTGCTGTAGATTGTTCAAGTAGTTTTGCCAATTCATTTATGTAAATATTAAAGAGTGTCAGTGAGATGGGCGAGCCCTGCGTCACACCACGCCCCGTGGGAAGTATTTTGTTTGTTTGTCTCCAATTTTAACTGCACATTTATTGTTTGTATACATTGATTTAATTACATCATCTGTTTTTCCCCCTACACCAGTTTCAAGAATAGACCGTCGTGCCAGATGAAATTTCAGTCTGTGACGTCACCTGTTGCTGGGTGGCCCTTAATTGGCCTGCTGAGCCCACTGGGCGGGCTCAACAAGGTCAATCAAGGGAAAATCGCGTGGATTGGCCAAACGTCGATGTAGGCGGGTCTAAAACCCGAAAGTTTTAGCCCCGCCTCCTTCCCAACAGCTTAATGAAAATCGACCCCATACTCTCTCTCTGACACTCACCCATACTCTCTCTCTCTCTCTCTCTCTCTCTCTGACACTCACCCATAGTGCTCGATTTTAACTCCGGTGCGGGCTGTTGTCATGTTATCCGAATTTTGTGTTTCCCACATGAATCTAAATGGATGTGGGAGATTGATGCAATTTTAACTCAATTGGTCAATTGATTTCCAACGTGTGGGAAGCCTTTGCAAAGGGGTTTTTCATGACTGAAAGTCCCCTCCGATGACATCATCATTGCTGCTGCATTTAAGGTCCACAGCAAGCCTTGCTTTTTCTGCAGGCTTCCAAGCTTCCTCCATTTGGTGTCAGAGGGACCTGCAGGAAAGATGACAAGCGGGAGGGCAAGAGAAACTCCACGTTTTGACAAGGCGGCACTGCAGGCATTGGTGGATGGGGCTAGGGCCCACAGGGAGGACATTCTCACTCAACCTCCACTTGTCTCCCTCATTGCAGGAAAAGAGAGCTCACAACAAGAGAGAGCAAGCAGGACAGGAGGAGGGCCACCCTCAATAGCCCACCTGACCTCCTGGGAGGAGGCCGCCCTGGAAATCATCGGCATTGAGGATGATTCGCGCATGGGGGACAGACAGACGGGTGCAACACAGCAAGCTGGTGACAGAAAAGTTTCCCATCTCTCTCTTTGACATTGCATGAGTCGGTGATAATGATTGTGAAGCTGTAACAGATGCACTTATGAGCATCTACAAAAAGCTATGTGCATGTAGCCTTTGCATCACATCTCTGACTCTTTCCTTTACTCCCCCACAGGAACATCACAAGCATCTGTCCCCCCTAGCCAGGAAGAAGAGGCTGAGCAGCCAGACTCCTCAGAGGAAGCTGCAACCTCTGAGGACGCAGCGTCAGCAGAATTCAGCGCACCTAGCACCAGCGCAGACACTCACACCTCAGTGGGACCTTCGGGACATAGAGTAGTGTTGTCAGTTGGTGTATCACAGCTCACAAGTGAGCATCAGCAGATTGTGGAGACAGGGACAGCAGTGGAGAGTCCTAGTCAGAGGGCGCAGGACTCTGCCAGCTCAGCTCAGCAGCATGTCGACCCTCTGCCTCTGGGTCCATCCATAAGATCAGAGGTGATGGAACTCCAGGCACAGATGCAGGAGTCTCTTGCAGGTTTTGTCTCTAGGGTCACTGCAAGTGTGGAGCGAATGGAGGAGTCCGTAGCGAACATGAGCAGAGCCTTTGTGGAGTCATTGTCGCATGAACGCATCAACACGGAAAGGATGGCTACCTCCGTGGAAACGATTGCTACCTCCGTGGTAAGGCTAGCTACCGTAGAGGAGAGGATGGCTACGTCCATGGAGGAGCTTAGTCACCAGGGTATGGAAAACATGGTCATTGTTCAGAATAGAATGACATCTCTTGAGGAGCGATGGACATCTATTGAACATAGAAACCAGACCTTCATGGAAGTCCTTCTGAGTAGGACTGCCATTGCAGATACGGGTCCCCATGGCCCCCCCTGATGTGCAGCAAGGTGCTCTCCAGCCACTTGCAGGTGCTGAGGGGGAGCTGACCCATGAGAGGGAGGTTGGTGGCAGACCTCAAGGAAGTGGGGGCTCCTCTCCAAGCGCTCACACTTCCATGCCACTGCAGAGCCCTTGGTGAGAGCCCCACCGGAGTCCACACCCAAGTGAGATAGATGTCTCAACCCCTGCACAGCCGCAGGAGCAGCAGACTGTTGATGAGCCCTCACAGGCTCGCCACCCCTAGGACGCCCACCAAACGTGTCGAGACAGGAGCAGCAGGAATGTGAGCAAGAGGCCTCCACATCTGCTGAAGCCACAGGGGAACCACTACGTAGGAGCACACGTAAGAGGAAAATAAAGCACAAGTAGTCACAAGGGTAGTCACTTGGGTGAAATTTGATATATTGTTAGAAAAAGCCATCAGATTAATAATGTTAATAAAAAATCTGATGGCTACTGTTGTAGTTGTGGCGTGTGTCATTTGGCGAATGGGACTTTCACATTGAGGGCTTAGGATTACTTGCAATTGTCAGTATCCTGGTCAAATAGCTAGGAATCCGCAGGGTCTTGGCCATTTTTCATGCTCAGGTAAGAAGCTGCGAGGCAAAAATGTTTGATTGACTAGGCTAAGCAAATCTGGCCAGGATGAGTGCGTTCCTTGCATCCCGGGCAGCAATATTCTCGCGTAATGCTGCCACTGGTTGATGGGCCTCTGCAGGATGTTTGTTTTTGCCTTCCTCCTCCTCCTCCTCCTCATCTGAGGAGGATATGCGAGGAGCCACTTGGTCCTCAGGAATCTGCAAGCCATGACGCTATGCCATGTTGTGAAGTGCACAGCAAACCACGACGATTCTGGAGACCCTGGCTGCTGAGTACTGCCGGCTCTATCCAGGCATCTGAAGCGCATCTTCAGCAAACCAATGGTTTGTTCGATAATGGATCTGGCGGAAAGGTGGCTGGAGTTGTAGCGCTCCTCAGCTTCATTGGCTGGCCTTCTCAACGGCGTTATCAGCCACGTCCTAAGGGGATAGCCCTTGTCTCCAAGTAGCCATCCGTTAAGTTGGTCTGGCGGACTGAATAGCAGAGGTACACTAGACTGGCGCAGTGTGAAGGAGTCATGGCAACTGCCAGGGTACATGGCACAAACATGCAAAATCTCCTTCTTGTGGTCACACACCAGCTGAACGTTGTCAACCCTTGCGGTTGACAAAAATACCTGGATTGCGATGGAGTGCCCTAAGGGCCACATGTGTGCAGTCGACGACGCCCTGCACCCTTGGAAAGCCTGCCAAATGAGCTAATCCAACCGCTCGCGCCGTGACACTTGCTCGATCATTGGTGAAATGGATGTGATTGTGTGCGAGGGCAAAGAGGGCATCGGTTACCTGCGTGATGCAAGTGTGTGCGGCCGCCTGGGAGATGCTGCTGATGTCTGCTGCTGATCCCTGGAATGAGCCTGAGGCAAAAAAGTTGATTGCGGTGGTGACTTTGACGGCCACTGGTAATGCTTGTTCACCTGGTCCTCTGCGCAGCAGGTCTTGCTGTAGCATTGCGCAGATGTCAGTCACCACCTGTCACGAAAGTCGGAGCCGCCTTTAGCACTGCTGCTCAGACATGTTGAGATAGGTGACCCTGCGTCTGTAGACCCTGTTTGGGGGGTATCTCCTGCGCTGATGGGCTTCTAGGCGCTGGCCCCTTCTGGCCTGTGCAGCTTCAGGTGGGTGAGCAGCAGCCTGGCGCTCCTGCTGCTGCTGCTGTTGCTGGTGCTGCTGTTGTTCCTGGTTCTGCTGCTGCCGCGGCTGGTGCTCGAGCTCCTCTAATGCTCAGATGGGAAGGAAATAAATGGCTCCCATGCTTCTGGTATATGCCTCCGTTGAGGAAGCGCTGAGTGAAGGTGGCGAGAGGGGTTTCCGAGGAGGTCACACTGGAGATGGGTGTGAGGCTCCAACCTTCCACAGGTGTGGTTACGCCTTCTAAAAGTTGCCCCAGACCTGAGACCACTAAGTCCTGCCACCTGCAAATCATGGCTGATCAAATCTCCTCTTTAATGGTTGACCTGCAGTTGATAGTCAGCAATCCAATAGTGCTCCCGCCAGGTTTCACATTCGTGATTCCCACCAGGCGTGTTTTACGTGGGAAAAGGGTTAAAGTTGCAAGGGCGGGTTAAAATAGGATTATAGAGGCCATTTAGTGGTTATTAAGGGCCTTAAAGACCAGTCCCGCCTGTTGGATGCGGGACGGAGTCGGGACCATCAGACACGCCTGATTTAAAATTGCTCAGAGTCGGGAACCAGGCCGGCGGGGGGGGTCCCGCCCGCCAGTTTTTGCGATTTTAACCCCCCGCACGCCTCCAAGCCCGACTCCACGGCTCAATGAAATTCAAGCACATACTCTCTCTCAGACATACACCCATGTACCCTATCCCTCTCAGACTTGACAATTGAGAAAATAAGAACAAAAAGAAAGACAAAACACAGGAAAAGTGAGGAAGAAATGAAGGAAAGTACAGAAGAAAGATACTTTGGAGAGATAACCTGGGAGTAGTGCAGTCTAAGTGGGTCTTGGAGGAAGAGGGAGCATAGCCATGGATCAAATGGGAGCAGGCATTTATGACAAATAGGGAGAGGTATTATGATAATTGAGTAATTTGTAACCGCAAGGATTCTCATGCTCTTTATTTATAGAGCAAGTGTTCTGCTGAATTTTATGTAACCCCACAATGAAAGCAAGATACCTGTGCACTTAGTGATGCATCTCTGTCCCTGCCTTTGCAGTGTTACGCTGTACAACTGTTGGATCGAGGGTTCAAATATTTTGGATAACTTGCTTCTGATGTGAGATCATGAATATCCTGGAGGGGGAATGACACCCACAAATCACCATTCCAGTTGTCAGTTGGGTAGAAATTAATGATGAAGCCTTAGTGGGAATTTTCTCGACCTTGCATTTACTCTGTAGTTTTAAATGATAGAACAAAATGAGACTCGCTGATAAGAGCTCCTCCACTTTGTAACAATTAGGATTCTGTAGCATACGTGCATTGCCTTTCAATAAAAGCAGTAAATCAGGATCCTTTGATTGCAGAATACAACTTCATTCATTTCTATTTTGATGTAGGGCACACCTCACACCTCCCTCCTCCTCCTCCTCTCACCCAACCAATTTTCTTCCATTTTTCTCCCCTCCCTCCTGAAGTCCCTGACTTTTGCTGGGGTACAGGTCCGTGACCTTCCACTATCTCACCACCAATTAGCTGCTATTCATGAAAAGCTTAGACTGTAATCTCTGCAGAAATTCCAGGTGCAAATGTTCATCCAACCATGAAGTACGTCACAGCCAATCCAGATCCTGTCCTCACTTGGCATCCGCACACAGCCGTTTCCCCGCAAGAATCACTGGATCGCTGCCATGCCTGGAAACCCTCGCTGATGTTTTCCTACCTAATTGCTAGTCTGTGCAGCTAATCTGATCTCGACTGAGGTTATAATTGACCTTGGCATCTGTGCGTGAGAGAGAGAGGAATGATCAGCCAAGGTTCCTATTCCTGATCCCTATCCAGTGACTCCTGCTGCAAAGTTCATGTGTGTGGATGTTGAGTCTGGACCAGATCTGGCTTGGCTGTGATGTCATGGGGTCATGTAAAAATTCTTTATGCATCAGTATTTGGGCAAAGCTACAGTAAGATACTATGTACATTGTGTTTCTAAATACTTGCAAGAAAGTTCTGATGCTAAAGTGAAAGTACGGTCCCTCCCCGTATATATGTGAATGAGAGTTCAGTTCCCAAGGTCCGGTACAACACTTAGAATCACTTAAAACAGCTAACGTGCTTTCACCTCAGTCATTAATATCAATTATTAATGAGGAAATCCTTAAGCATAAAATCTTCCCTCAGATACTGTCTTCCACATTCTGTTTTCTCTTATAGCTGATAATGTCCTTACCGATGGTCTTTATTTGGTACAGCACTCGGTGACTGTGTTTAACTGAGGCACGTGAGCAAATTACTCATTAGGTTTCACTTGCTGACCAACATTTTGCTTGCTCAGAAAAGTTTGTATCTGGAGTATGGTTTGTGACCACGTGTCTCAGCATTCTGCTACAGTCTGCATTTTTGCATCTTTGTTACCCATCTCATGATCTAGGCACTTGAATTAATTAGAAATATAATCAGTCTCAACCTATATACAGGAAAAGTTCTGATATCCGGCACCGACGGGACCGAGCTGCTGCCGATCTATTAAAACTTCTGGATAGACCAGCGCTAATGTTGAAAGATACGGAGGTTTTCATCTCCGTATCTGACAACAAACACTGTTGCTTAGCAACAGCTTGTAAACGCTCGGCCCCCTTGGAAGCGTCTCTGAAGCTGTTGCTAAGCTACAAAGACGCTTTCCAGAGCCTGACTGTTTAAAAAAAAAAAAAAAATGCTAGGAGAAGAAAAAAAAACTAACCAAAACGGCTGCTGATTTCTGCCGTTAGATCGAGGTTTCCGGGCATACAACCTCCGGATAAACCAAAGTTTCCCGTACACTGAATACAGAAATATTGTGCTGCATTGTACGCTCCACACACTTTCCTTTTTTGCTCTGGATCCTTTGCATGTAGATGCAGCCCAAAGTAATGTTCCAGAACTATTTGTGAGAAAAAGAGTAAAAATACAAAATACAAAAACGGGGATTGCCACTGAATAAAACATCACTAACAAATGATTGCTTTCTGTGTTTTTTTTAAAATTAGAAGTAACTTGAATACGGTGGCATAGTGGTTAGCACTGTTGCCTCACAGCGCCAGGGACCCGGGTTCGAATCCGGCCTCGGGCGACGGTCTGTGTGGAGTTTGCACATTCTCCCCGTGTTTGCGTGGGTTTCCTCCGGGTGCTCCGGTTTCCTCCCACAGTCCAAAGATGTGCGGGTTAGGTTGATTGGCTATGATAAATTGACCCTTAGTGTTAGGGGGATTAAATACGTGGGGTTACGGGGATAGGGTGGGATATGTGTTGGTGTAGGGGTTATGGGGATAGGGTGGGATATGTGTCGGTGCAGGCTCGATGGGCCGAAATGGCCTCTATCTGCACTGTGGGGTTTCTGTGATTCTGTGAATGACATGAAGATGTGTAATAAATTCATTCGCTGCATTGACAATTATATCCACTGAATAAAGTAGCAAAAGAGCAATGTTAATTGTATCAATCAAGGAAGAAGTATAATATCAAATCCACTGCTAATTTTATGCAGGTGGAAAGAACATACTTGAACTTTCTACATAGAGCTGGGGTTTTGATATTTGCATGCTACAGATTGCTGCAGGCTCTTGACTTTAATTGTTTTGATAATGCTGCACATACAATCTTGGTGTATTTCTGAAAATTATACTCCTATAAATCTGTATGTTCTTATGTCAGGACATGTGTATTTATCCTGTTAATCTGCACCTTTCTGTATTTTGCACTTTTGTTAGCTCACATCCATAGATCGTCATTATTTTTTTCTCAGGATGTGGGCATCGCTGATAAGGCCAGCATTTATTGCTCATCCTTAGTGGCCCTGAGAAGGTGGTGGTGGGCCTACTGTTTGAACCGCTGGTAAGCGGATTGATACAACTGAGTGGCTTGCTGGGCTACTTCAGAGGGCAGTTAAGAATCCAACTATATTGGTGTGGGACCGGAATCACATATAGGCCAAACCTAAGGGCACAGAGTGGATTATAGGACATGAGGCAGTTGCTGGGGCAAGGCCATGAAGAGACTTGTAAATGAGGTGGAATTTTGAATTCAAAGTGTTGGGGGGCAGGGAGTCAATGCAGGTCACTGAGCGCGAGAGTGAACGGCGAGCGGGATTTAATGTGGAGCAGGTTGGTGACAGCGGAGTTTTAGACAGGTTGGAGTTTGTGTATGATGGCGAGAGCATTGAAGACATTGAATCTGGAGATAACAGAAATGTGAGTATGAGTTGGGTGATGTAGAGTTGGAAATAAGCAGGGTTGATGATGAATAAGATGTGGGGTTTGAAGCTCAGCTCAAGGCAACCAAGACACTGAGATTGCTCACCATTTGGCTCAGCCTGAATGAGCAGCTGGGGAGAAGGATGAAGTTGGGACAAGGGTATGGAAGTTTTGGTGGACAAAAAGGTGGCTTTGCTCTTCGCTGTGTTTAACTGGAGGAAGTTGGGGTTAATCTATAACTTGATGTTGGACAAGCAGTCTGGAAAAAGTAGAAGTGATTGTGGAGTGGAGGGTAGTGGTGAAGATGTAGAGCTAGGTTCCATCAGCATACATATGAAAACTGGCTCTATGCCTACAGATAATGTCGATGAGGGATAATATTTACAAGGAAAAGGGGAGGTAAGGATGGAACCCTGAGGTGCTACAGATGGCAGGGGCAGGAGAAGAAGCCATTCCATTGATTAAGGTGAGTTGGCTATGTTAGGACATGTGGGAGTGAACCACAACAGTGGTTCTGGTTGGTCTCCTACATGAGTGTGTTTCCATTCTTGTTAGCAGGGTATCTGCATCTCTTCCCTGTGTCTACTTCAGTTTCTGATGTGCACTCAGTTATTCAGGTGCTTCTCCTTTGTTGCTGTGCTGTTATAGATCTCCTTCAAGTTATTAGCTGTTCTGCTGGTGGAGTGTGATTAATTTTGTTAATTAGATATTTAGTCAGGTTATAAGAGGATTGCTCCCTTCATTTTTATTTTAAATGGTGACTTAAGCCTGGCAGTTTTACTGAAGGCCTGTCAAAAATTGAATAAGACTCAAGGCAGTGAGTTAAAACATTTTGGAACAATTTTGGCACAACACTGCTTCCACAGATAAGAAACATAATTAATCACACATAATCTTTGGTGCATCAAGAAATGCTTTCTGAACATATTTTAGACACAGTTAATTATGAATATATATTACAGAAATACTGACTGACTAACTCCAATAACAAAAAATCTATTGACCCAAGAGTTACAGAATTGACTGAATATCTATTCTAATGTCTGAACCTGAAAACGGGGCACAGTCAGGGGTCACTTTTGTATCTGAGCTGCAGCACTTTATTTTATAACCTGGTGAATATTTTATTATACCCTTCGACCGAGATTTGTTTTATAAATGTGAATCCTGTTACACTAGTACATTTTGTTGCTTGTGACATCAGCAGCAGTAGTATGTTCCTTGTGATATCATTCACTGTTATCAATCAGCAAGCAGTAGCTGAATCCATTTTCTGGTTCCAAAGCCAATGGTGTCTACTATTGTAGTCTAAGAGAGTAATAAATATGTATTTTAGTCATTTTATCCACCCTCTTCCTGCCTTTACTCCCATTCATTGATTTTCCTCGGCTAGAAGAGTAGGACACATCATTCTGCAAAATCTTTCATGGATTTCCTCCATCCTTTTCCCAGTTATTCCACCTGTAGGTGTATTTGAGTAGTGCAGGAAGGGTCTCTTCCTCTCTCAGGCTAATAGACTGGTAAAACTCACCTTTGTTGTGATTATATATACAAATGTCAATTCAAACTTGTGACTCGGAGCCAAGTCCCCAAGTATTCTAACATAATAACTATAGGATCCAGGACTTCGTAGCGTTCTTTTTGATCTGGTTGTGCTTAATATTTAAACCAAACAACTGGACTGATTCTGGCTTTGCTATACTGTCCTTGTCTTGCTGAAATGATCAAATGACTCCGCGCTGTTCCCTCTTTAATACATGGTTCATACAAAAGAACTAATAAAAGATGAAAATGGTTAAATAAAAGCCCAGATCACTTGAGTGCAGTCAGGAAAGATGAATAACTGCTGTTAAGATGCTGGGCTGATGAAGAGAAATGTTCTTTTCTATCCTCTTTGATATTTTACATAAAAATAAATGAGCCATTAATTCTTTAGTTGGGTTCCTTCGTGTGGTTTGTTCAATGGACATCCAATAATACAGCAGGTAGGAGTGATGCACAACATGACTAATGTGTTACATAGATCCAAAATATAAAGGATGACAATTATAAACTATATAAAATTGGCTTTTCAGCACACTCCTGATAGTTCAAAGTCCCTTTTGCACTAAAAAAAAAGGAATTTGAATTAAGCATTACAAATTACACAGCCAAGTGGGAATTTTGTGCTAAAAATTAATTATCAGATCATTTGAATTACAGGAAACTTTGGTTTATCCGGAGGTTGTATGTCCGGAAACCTCGATCTAACGGCAGAAATCAGCAGCCGTTTTGGTTAGGTTTTATTTCTTCTCCTAGCATTTTTTTTAACAGTCAGGCTCTGGAAAGCGTCTCTGTAGCTTAGCAACAGCTTCAGAGACGCTTCCAAAGTACGGGCCGAGTGTTTACAAGCTGTTGCTAAGCAACAGTGTTTGTTGTCAGATACGGAGATGAAAACCTCCGTATGCTTCAACATTAGCGCTGGTCTATCCGGAAGTTTTGATAGATCGGCAGCAGCTCGGTCCCGTCGGTGCCGGATATTGCGAAGTTTCCTGTAAGAGGAAAATTAATCCACATTCAAAATTAGTTAAATAAAGTGAATATAGAAGCGTTGATTTTGACAGCATTAAACTGATTCCACCAACCCATGTCGCAGCAGGGGGCTCTACATAAAGCGAATGTAGGATGGACATAACGCTGCAACACTGTAACTCCGATATTCTGACCCGTGCTTCTGTAAAGTGCAACTCCACACGGGAAATGGGGAATCACTCCTAAATATAGTGTTCTTTGTAACAGAAGTTGTATTGGCTTTTAATTTTTCAAAAAACAAGGTGCTCACTTAAAAGAAAATCAAGAAGTTTGCTGGTTTTGAAGATAACATTTAAAAAAAATTATTAAGCATAATCGCATTTAATTAGGGGTTAAGTGATCATCCCTGACCTTGTGCTGGTTGGGTGCAAGTGATGAAATCTACAAAGTAAATGAGATGTTTTCGCTCCAATGTTGCGATGTCCCACCAACAGTGCAGAGCCTCGCAAGCTGTGAGTGCAGGTTGGAAAACCAAGTGCCTGCCCTTGCAATAAACTTGTGGATAACTGGTTTTCTGATGGGTAATTTGGAAGCAAATAGTGAGGCTGTGCTACCAGCATGCACGGCCTCATTTTAATATCTAAATTGAATTTAAGTTGAATTTTTCTTGTGTTTGGCTTCGCCCATACAAGTAGATACAGGGGAGTCACGGGGCATGGCTTTCTGAATTAGGACTGTTGAAGGTAGTTGGAGGTCTCTCTTCCAGGTATAGTTTTTTTTGCATTTTTAATTACCTCTTGCTGCATTTGTTTTTCTTTTCCCAATTAATATTTTTTCCATTAGTCTTGTTTACTGGTGACATTTAAGTCCTATCTTTTTTTTTATTCGTTTATGGGATCAGGGCGTTGCTGGCAATGCCAGCATTTATTGCCCATCCCTAGTTGCCCTCGAGAAGGTGGTGGTGAGCCGCCTTCTTGAACCGCTGCAGTCAGTGTGGTGATGGTACTCCCACAGTGCTGTTAGGTAGGGGTGATGCACTATCAACAACACCAAAGGCTACGAGTTGAACTTATACGAAGTAGGCTTTTATTGACTAAGAACTGGAGCATGCCTCTGCTAGTGGATCCATCCTAAGAGCTCCTGGGGGAAGGGTGGTGAGTCACCTTTATACCCGGGCTTAGGGGTGGAGCCAGGGGCGGAGACATGCCCGGTCCTGTACAGAGTTAACAGTGGTTTACCACATTCACCCCTTGTTTAAAAAAGAGTCCGGCGGGGTGAAGTGTTTCAAAAGTTCGTATACGAAAGTCTCTCCGGGGGTCTTGTCTGCCGTAATGATCTTCGTGGTGCCGGTTGCGGCGGTTCTTTGCCCGCGGCCGCTTCTCGCGTGGGACGGAGCACTGGCATGTCGTCCTCTCGGGGTAGGGATGGCACCGGCATGTCGTCAGTTTGTGGTAGACACCCCGGTGGTGCGTCGTGGGTAGTGGTGGTGGGTGGAGGTAGTGGATGGTGATCGATGGTGTTTCGGGTGGTACCTGAGGGTGCGAGGTCTCGAATTGAGACTGTGTCCTCCCGCCCGTCAGGATACGCCACGTAGGCGTACTGTGGGTTGGCGTGGAGGAGGTGAACCTTTTCGACCAGGGGGTCCGTCTTATGGCTCCTCACGTGTTTCCTGAGCAGGACGGGTCCCGGAGACGTCAGCCATGGCGGTAGTGATGTCCCCGAGGTGGATTTCCTGGGGAAGACGAACATCTTCTCGTGAGGGGTGGCGTTTGTGGCAGTACAGAGCAGTGATCATATGGAGTGGAGCGCATTGGGGAGGACATCTTGCCAGCGGGAGATTGGGTGGCCCTTGGATTTTAGGGCGAGCATGGCGGTCTTCCACACCGTTGCGTTCTCCCTCTCTACCTGTCCGTTACCCCGGGGGTTGTAGCTGGTAGTCCTGCTCGTGGCTATGCCCTTCTCGAGCAGGTACTGGCGCAGCTCGTCGCTCATGAACGACGAGCCCCTGTCACTGTGGATGTAATTGGGGAAGCCAAATATGGCGAACAGGTCGTTGAGGCACCTGATGACTGTGGCGCTGGTCATGTCCGGGCAGGGGATGGCGAAGGGGAAACGGGAGTACTCGTCAATAATATTGAGGAAGTACGTGTTGCGGTCAGAGGAGGGAAGGGGCCCCTTGAAATCGACGCTGAGACGTTCGAAGGGGCGGGTGGCTTTAATCAGGTGTGCCCTGCCTGGCCTATAAAAATGCAGTTTGCATTCGGCGCAGACCTGGCAGTTCCTGGTCATGGTCCTGACCTCCTCGATGGAGTAAGGCAGGTTGCGAGCTTTAATAAAATGGAAGAACCTGGTGACCCCCGGGTGGCAGAGATCATTGTGGAGGGTCCGTAGCCTATCGACTTGTGCGTTGGCACATGTCCCACGGGATAGGGCGTCTGGGGGCTCATTAAGTTTCCCGGGCCGGTATAAGATATCGTAGTTGGAGGTGGATAACTCGATCCTCCACCGCAATATCTTATCATTCTTGATTTTCCCCCTTTGTCTGTTGTTAAACATAAATGCTACTGACCGTTGGTCAGTGAGCAGGGTGAAACGTTTACCGGCCAGGTAATGCCTCCAGTGCCGTTCAGCCTCCACTATCGCCTGGGCCTCCTTCTCGACTGAGGAGTGTCGAATTTCGGGGCCCTGGAGGGTCCGTGAAAAGAAGGCCACGGGTCTCCCCGCCTGGTTAAGGGTTGCGGCTAGGGCGAAGTCAGATGCATCGCTCTCCACTTGGAAAGGGATGGACTCATCCACTGCATGCATTGTGGCCTTCGCAATGTCCCCTTTTATGAGGGTGAAGGCCGCACGGGCCTCTGCCGTCAGGGGGAAGGAGGTTGACTTGATGAGGGGCCGGGCTTTGTCCGCATAGTTGGGCACTCACTGGGCGTAGTAAGAGAAGAACCCTAGGCATCTCTTCAGGGCTTTTAGGCAGTGGGGGAGGGATAGTTCCAGGAGGGGGCGCATTCGGTCGGGGTCGGGGCCGATGACTCCGTTTTCCACCACGCAGCCAAGAATAGCGAGGCGCGTGGTGCGGAACATACATTTTTCTTTGTTGTATGTCAGATTCAGCCGTTGGGCCGTACGGAGGAATTTTTCTAGGTTGGCGTCGTGGTCATGCCGGTCATGGCCGCAGATGGTGACATTGTCTAGATAGGGGAAGGTGGCCTGCAGCGCGTTCTGGTCAACCATCCGGTCCATCTCCCTTTGGAAGACTGAGACCCCGTTGGTGACGCCGAAGGGGACTCGGAGGAAGTGGTAGAGGCGACCGTCAGCCTCGAAGGCCGTGTACTGGCGGTCCTCAGGCCTGATGGGGAGCTGGTGGTATGCTGACTTCAGATCAATCGTCGAGAATACCTGGTATTGTGCTATCTGGTTGACCATGTCAGATATGCGGGGAAGTGGGTATGCGTCTAATTGCGTGTATCGATTGATCGTCTGGCTGTAATCAATAACCAGGCGCTGTTTTTCGCCGGTCTTCACTACCACCACTTGGGCTCGCCATGGGCTGGTGCTGCCCTCGATAATCCCTTCCCTCAGGAGTCTTTCTACTTCTGATTTAATAAAGCTCCTATCCCCGGCACTGTACCGCCTGCTTTTAGTAGCAATTGGCTTGCAGTCTTTGGCGAGGTTAGCGAACAACGGGGGGGGTTTGACCTTCAGGGTCGACATGCTGCATACTTTGCGCGGCGCCGTGTTTAAATTCTGCCAGCTGCAGACTGTAAGTGGGGGCAGGGGCCCGCCATATGCCATCGTGACGCTCTCCAGATGGCACTGGAAGTCTAATCCTAGCAGTACGGGAGCGCAGAGCTGTGGCAGGACGAGGAATTTAAAATCTCTGTACTCCACGCCGTTCACTGTCAGAGTCGCTACACAGTAGCCGCCGACGTCCGCCGTATGGGACTTTGCGGCCATAAAGACCTGGTGGCGTGTGGGCATAACCAATAGGGAGTAGCGTCGCACCGTGTCGGGGTGGATGAAGCTCTCCGTGCTTCCGCAGTCGAAAAGGCAATTTGTGGCATGGCCATTTACCTTTACGTTCATCATGGACCTGGCTAGTTGATGGGGCCTAGATTGGTCCAGGGTGATGGAGGCCATCGTCGAGGTCGGTGGGTCGCTGTAGTATTCGCCCTCGCCGGGGGCCTGGCCCCGAAATGGTGTCCAAGATGGCGGCTCCCCCGCGGCTGGTGGTGCCCAAAATGGCGGCCCGCACGGCTCACACGTGGTTGGTGGGGTCCAAAATGGCGGCCTGCACGGTTCACAGGCGGCGCTGCTGGAATTGGGGGTCGATTTCGCCCTGCACACTCTCGCGTAGTGGCCTTTCTTGCCGCATTTGGAGCAGGTCGCGTCCTTTGCTGGGCATTGCTGTCTGGGGTGCTTGGCCTGGCCGCAGAAGTAGCATTTCTGGCCTCTGGTCATTG
This sequence comes from Somniosus microcephalus, assembly GCF_052327205.1. Taxonomy (NCBI): domain Eukaryota; kingdom Metazoa; phylum Chordata; class Chondrichthyes; order Squaliformes; family Somniosidae; genus Somniosus; species Somniosus microcephalus. The sequence continues at coordinate 187,623,085 of NC_140997.1, forward strand.
CAGCTGTAGTTGGGCTGCTGGCGGCTTGTGGCCTTACCGGGTCCCAAGATGGCTGCTCCCGTGATATCCATGTGGCCATCCGGTCAGGGGGGTAGGCGTCCATGTTCTGGAGGGCCACGTCTAACGAGTTAGCAAGGGCCACCGTCTTCTGCAGGTCGAGCCCCCTCTGTTCCAGCAGCCTCTGCCGTGTATAGTTGGACCTGATGCCGGCTACGTAGGCGTCTCGGATCAGGTCTTCCGTGCATTCCTTGGCCGTCACCGCTTTGCAATTACAGGCAACTGTACAGGCAACCGGGGCGCTGTTTTCGGGTAGCCAGGAGGTGTCTGGCATAGACCTCGTTAACAGGCCTCACGTATTGTTCCTTTAGCGTCGCGATGGCAGCCGCATAAGTTGTGGCATCTCGGATGATCGAGTAGACTCGGTGGCTCACCCGTGAGTTCAAGACAAGCCGTTTCGCGTCATCTGTAGTGACGGTAGTGCTGGAGGCCTCCAGGAAGGCTTCGAAACAGCTCAGCCAGTGTTCAAAGTTATTGGCTGCATCTGCTGCTTGAGGATCCAGGTCTAAACGTTCCGACTTCAAGATTTGCTCCATGTCGAAAATTTAGTCAATAAAATTGATGCACTATCAACAACACCAAAGACTACGAGTTGAACTTATACGAAGTAGGCTTTTATTGACTAAGAACTGGAGCATGCCTCTGCTAGTGGATCCATCCTAAGAGCTCCCGGGGGAAGGGTGGTGAGTCACCTTTATACCCGGGCTTAGGGGTGGAGCCAGGGGCGGAGACATGCCCGGACCTGTACAGAGTTAACAGTGGTTTACCACAAGGGGGTTCTAGGATTTTGACCCAGCGTCGATGAAGGATCGGCGATATACTTCTAAGTGAGGATGGTGTGTGACTTGGAGGGGAACTTGGAGGTGGTGGTGTTCCCATGCACCTGCTGCCCTTGCCCTTCTAGGTGGAAGAGGTCGCGGGTTTGGGAGGTGCTGCCGAAGAAGCCTTGGCGAGTTGCTGCAGTGCATCTTGTAGATGATGTACACACTGCAGCCATGGTACGCCGGTGATGGAGGGAGTGAATGTTTAAGGTGGTGGATGGGGTGCCAATCAAGCGGGCTGCTTTGTCCTGGTTGGTGTTGAGCTTCTTGAGTTTGTTGGAGCTGCACTCATCCAGGCAAGTGGAGAGTATTCCATCACACTCCTTACTTGTGCCTTGTAGATGGTAGAAAGGCTTTGGGGAGTCAGGAGGTGAGACACTCGCCGCAGAATACCTAGCCTCTGACCTGCTCTCATTGCCACAGTATTTATGTGGCTGGTCCAGTTAAGTTTTCGGTTAATGGTGACCCCCCAAGATGTTGATAGTGGGGGATTCGGCGATGGTAATGCCATTGAATGTCAAGGGGAGGTGGTTAGACTCTCGCTGGTTGGAGATAGTCTATCTACAAAAGGTTTCCAAATACTTCGTTGAAATTGAGTCGGAGAAGATGGGTTTATGAGGGGTCAACAAATGTAGATGCAACATTCAATTTGGGCTGTTTTGGCCACGCCCATCACTTTCACATGCCCTGCATTAATAGACCCCTCCACATGTACTTGGACACAGGACCATAGAGGTTTATAGCACAGAAGAAAACCATTCAGCCCATTGAAAAAAGAAAGAAAGAAAGACTTGCATTTAATTCAATTCAATTCAATTCAATTTTATTTGCCATATGTAACTAGTACAATGGAATGCTTACTCCCCGTAGGGACACATCAGCTATTCTTACAGCGCCGTGTTCTTATTTATATTCCATTTATATAGCGCCTTTCACGACCACCGGACATCTCAAAGCGCTTTACAACCAATGAAGTACTTTTAGATTGTAATCACTGTTGTAATGTGGGAAATGTTATGCATTATAATGTGGGAAATGAAGTCTGTGCCAGCTCTTCACTAGAGAAATCCAAAACTGATCCCACTGTCTTGTTCTCCCCATAACCCTGTATCTTTCTCTGCTTCAAATATTTAACCAATTTTCCCTTAAAAGGTGCAATGGTATCATTCTCGGCCATTCTACAAAATATTCTCTAACCTCTCTCCTACTTCTCTTAGTGACAATTTTAAATAGATGACTCTCTTATTGTTGACTTCCCAACTAGAGGAAATGGTCTTTTCCTATTCACTCGATCAAAGCCTTTGATAATTTTAAAAGCCTCAGTTAAATTTGCTCTGTGGCAATAGTCCCAGTATTTCAAGTCTCTCCTTATAATTATATTTTCCCGTCCTTGCAGCATGCTGGTGGATCTACCTTATATGGTCTCTATGGCTTTTATGTTCTTTCTATAATGCAGCCCCCAAAGCTAAACACAGTACTCTAACTGTGACCTAACTAAAGTTTTCTACAAATTTATCATTACTTATTATTTGCCCCTATTTATATACCCAGAATGCTGTTGACGTTTTTTCATGGCTTTATCTACCTGCACTCGACCTTTCGGGGAATTATTTATTCTAACCCCTAGAATGTGTGTATAATGGCAGTGTTTGTGTACAGTGCTTTAGTTCCAAAATTAGGTTTGTGCCATGTTTGATAGGCCCCACGAGAAATGTGTGCAATGGACCACACTTATCTTTACTTTCCTCCTGATACCAGCTAACATCTTCCTTATTTGCAGCCAGGGACAGGGATCAGGGTGACTGCATTGACTTGGTTGGTCAACATCTCTCCATGCAGTGGCACTTGTATTTTTATGGGAGAATGGCTTTTAGCCTGAAATAGGGCCCACCTCTTTTGGTGCACCTACTGCAGCAACACCTGTCTCTACAGTATCAAATTGAGCACATGTCTCTGCTGTGACACTGTGAACAATTAGTTCAATCTTCTGTGAATATAACAATTTGCCTTTAGTGGTGAACGATAGCCCTTTAAGAGCTGCTCCCTTGCCAGATTTTGCACTTCCCAGCCAAATGCACTACGGGCCAATCTCTCTGGGCAAGCTTGTCCCTGCATCTGTAACGTATTCAAATTCAGGGGAGGGACTGCCATCACAAAATTTGATGCAACCTGCCCCCTGAGTTGCTTGTGCAGATGTGCTTGTGCAGATGTGCTTGTGCAGATGTGCTTGCATCATGGGTCAGCAAACTCCATTTCTGCCTGTCTCATGAAAGTGGCCCTTATGTGAACATTTTGAACAAACAAAACACTTTTGCATTGTCTTTTGTCTGCTGGCTCCTCATCCATGAATCTCACAGTAGTGTGAAGCCTTCTTGCAGCTGACCATGACAGATACAATCAATCAACCCAGACATAGAATGGTTTGGGATTCAGAATTTACAAATGTTTCCAACTAAACTAATGTTTTCTTTAATTCTGAAGATGCTTATTTTGTGCAGTCAGTCACCTTTTAAATGGCCAAATAACCTATGTTTCGGATGTGATTATTATTTATTGATTTTTTTGAAGGAGTATTATCCATAAATATATCTTCATAATGGGCCAGATTTTGCTGTAGCAGGGCATCTAACAGCGTCTGCCGTTAGTTAGACTTGCCCTTGCACGTTTAGCTTTTAAATTTTTTTTGTGTGGCAAGTGTGAGCTGATAACGTCGCAGTGAGGGGAACCAGGCATCTGGGACCTGAGTGAACAGGGAAAGCAACAGGGTATCTCCTTAACCAATCAGATTGAAGAATTGTGAAGTTAACAACGGAAGAACCGAGAATGAAGTGTAAATTAGAGTGGGTGAATTCAATGTCTAATCAGGTATAAAAAGAGAAACCAAGGGAGGGATAGAAAGATTAGATAAAGAGAGGGAGGGGGGAAAAAAGACAAAGGAAAAACAAAAAAAATTTAATTTTACATTTTTAAAATCTCCAACAACAATTAAAACCTGAAGGAATGAGACTCCACACTTGTTAATAGTAAATTTTCGGTGCTAGCACAGTTGACTGGCAGTAATTAACACTTATCACATCATTGAAAGGATACTTAGAGGGCGATTTTGCCAATGGGGGCGCGTTGGAGGCGGGACTGCTGCTTGGCGGGCCGATGTCCCGCCTCCATCGATTTGTGGTCAACCCACGCTATTTTCCCTTGATTGACCTTGTTAAGTCCACGCAGCGGGTTTAGCAGACCAATTAAGGGAAAGCCGATTATACAGAACATCAACATTTTTGACAGAGGAATTGTCATCGTTTAACAGCTCTGTGAAGCTGTCAAACAGTGACATTCTCTGTAGTTTGATGAGTTCTTGAATTCAAGACTTCATCAAACCTCATTCTTTTGCAGAAATTAGATGGTTGTTGCATTGGAGAATGAAACGGCCATCTGTCATCTCTGCCGCAGAGGTGCGAGACTCTCCGCATCCCCACCGATTGAAGCCTGCAGGAAGAAACAAAGGTAAGTACACTTTTTCTAACACTTTCCACTTACCTCAGATACTTAGCTCTCCACATTTGCACCCATCACTCACCTTCACAGCACACTTTTGGACCCCTCTGACCCCCGGAGACCCACTACTCGCCTCGGTGACCCTGGCGGGGTTCGGAGCCTTCAGGAAATCTGCACTTTTGTGGGTAAAATGGGGATAATCCTCTTATCTGCCTGTTAACTACCTGTTAACAGGCAGATAAGTGGCACTAATCCCCTTCCCGCCTCCAAGGAGACGGGACCTGGCGCGGGACGGCTACCCACCTCCTGGCAAGATGGCACGGAGGCGGGTTGGGCACCCGCCCTCAAAATTCTGCCATTTTCCCGGCAGTCCCGCCTCCATACCCGCCTCCCCAGGGCTGGCAAGATTGCCCTAAGACTGAAATGGAGAAGACTTTTTGTGGAGAATTTAGTTCATATCTACCATGCAAATACAGCAACTTCACACCATTCATTCAATGGCCCAGAAATTCGGGTCGGGGGCTTCCCGCGGGTGCAAGCCCCCGATCTGCACTTACCTTGCGCGCCGGCCGTTGAGATGTGGGCCCCGTGGAATTCCGATCCGGGGCCTGGTCCAGCTGCCGGCGCGCAGTGCTTGCGTATTCCAGGGGCGCAGTTAGTTGATGCGTCCCCTGGGATCACGTGGGCCATGGGGAGCCAATCGGAGCCGGGAATGCTCCATTCATAAGATTGACAAGAAGAGCTGTCAAGACTTATAAATACTACGGCCCCAAAACAGCACTAAATCTTCAAATAAATTTTTTAAATAATCACATTTTTAAAATAAACTATAAATTACATGAAATAACTATTTTAAACAATAATTTAAATTTTTGAAAAAAATAATTTTATTTTCTAACGGGGCTAAAAATAAACTTACCTTGCTTTAAAGTATTTAAAAATAATAAACCTGTGGAAAAAATGTTTTAATTTTAATTAATTCACCACTTACCTTGTAAAAAGCAGGCCTTACGACTGCTTTTTACATGTCTAACTTCTGGAGACTTACCCTCCCGGTAAAACCTGCAAAAAAAAACGAAGTTCGATGTGCACGTGCAGCCTCTCCCGCGCACGTGTTCGACCTCTGAACCCCTTCGTTCAGGGGAACGGAAGTGCCGGTTTCCCGCGCATGCGCAGTGCGTGCAGGAAACCGGCACTTCCATTGGGTTTACGGGTGAGTACCCCGTGCGTACTCACCTGTGGAGACCCGAATTTCTGGGCCATTGTATTTCAATGGTGCGGTAGATAGTGAGAAGCTATTTTCACGAAGCTAACAACAGAATGACGCAACTTGGACAGTAGCTTTTGGATATTTGAGTTTAATCGTGCATCTGCCCCTCGTCTGAAGTTGCTATATCATTTGCGGATAAATAACGGTGAGCACCATTACCCATGTTATTTTGACAGCAAATTATGGCCCAATGTTCCAAAAGCAGTGATTGATGCATGAATCTGAGCAAATAGAACTGTCCATTTATGTCTAATGTTAACTTTACTTGGTTCATCAATTCTATGCTAATGTTTGGTATTAGATAAGCAAAGCCACAGCTGGGAATTAGTATGCACAATTGTACTACACGAGTTTTAGAATGACTGTACAATCAGTTTTGAAATTAATTACTTTGGTTTCAAGTAGGCTGATTTTTGGGTTATGTGTTCTTCTGGAGGTCAGTGAGTAGACATTTTTTTTTAAAATTGTCTGTCTACCACCCCATTTTTCAGTGTGAACGAGGCAGTACGCAGACAAAAATTGCTGCCAATATGTTTTGCTGTGGTTAGCCAAAGCTTTAAACCCTACAGATTGGAGCTGTGAATTTGATTGATGTCTTGATGTCTTGATTGGAAAGTGTTGAGGAGATTTATAGAATCTCACTGAATAATGTCAAGTCCAAGCTGCAGAGAATTAGAAGTTCCAAAATTCTAATTTGATTGACTCCGGGCCAATTCAGTTATCTCTGCTTGCTTTCCAGAGCAACGTTGCATTTACTCTGAGGTATTTCTTGTTTATTGAACTTAGCAATTTTCTCACTATGAAACTGAAGATATACACCATAATTGCATGATGGTATGACATTTTTTAGAAGGCAAATAAAAGTGTGACAATAAGCTTTCAGCAAAGTTCATTGTCTATAAAATGCACAATAATAAAATTGATAGCTATAAACTTGAAAGCATTATTTCATTTCTACAACATCAATCAAAGAGCCAAATTTTACTATCAAATGGGATGGTTGGGCTGTGTGGTTGAATAAGTTTTGAAGAGAAAAATTATACCACAGGAGTCACTTTCAGCCAGTATTGCTTCTGACTGTTCAGTTCTTCAATTTTTTTTTACTGTCCATTGCTTTCAAATTTGGGTTTGATTTTTTAAAAAGTAAAACCTGATGCATTATGTAATAAAACAGAGGGGGAAAATTTTGTTGCTTTGCGCCTAAAAGGGCACTAATGGGGCGCAAAGCAACTAGCGCCCAGGCGTGGTGATGTTTGCGCCGCTCGCGAAATTGACCAGACATTTTGCGGTGGTGCTAAACACTACCGCCACGATCTCCTGCGCCCGCAGATTGTGACGTCAGTCGAGTGTGCAGCACCCCGGACCGGATATTGAGTGGCGCCCCCTGCCTTTCCGCCTGCCGCTAGCAACGACAGGCAGAGGGGAACGTTTTGCAGCCAGGAAGGGACTGGGGGAGTGCTATTTAAAGGCGGCTGCTTCCTGACTTTTTTTGCCGGTGACATTTTTGCACCACGCATTCTGAGAGAGAGTGAGAGAGACTTCTGGAGAGATTCAACGTTGTGTGAAGGAGTTTTAGGTACTGAGCAGCACTTTGCAGGTTCATTTTGATTTGACCTTCCTTGCATCGATTTAGAAGAGACTACGGGGGCTGCACTCTCAGCTCATTCCTTGGGCCTCTCCATTGTTCTTTCCAGCAGAATTGATGTACAGGTCTCTCCAGGCCGAGATTCAAGGCTGCAATGAGCAGGGTGTGGATGGAGAGCAAGATCAACCCTCCCCTTTAAGAACTGGCCGGCGCCAGTGTGTCTGTGTTCCATTGCTGACTGACATCACATGAGCTTCGCCAACGCCTTGTTCCTCGGCGTTCGCGCCTTAAGAGAGGTGTGTAGCGCTCCAATCACCTCCAGGGGTGATAGAAGCCAAGTTTGCAGTCGGAGGCGATAATTAGCGGCAGGTGCTAAACTGCGCCCGGCCGATAATTGCGCCCCAAATGGGGCGATACCGAATTTCTCCCCCAGATATCCTTAAATAGAAACATATGCCTGAAATTTCCACAGGTTTCTGGTGGGATCTGGGGAAGCGGCATAAATGGCCATTTACACGTTTCTCCAGGATTTCCACTGACCTTCTACCCAAGTTAAGGCAGGAGATCGGGAGAACCCGTGTGGAAATTCAACCCCGTGTTCTACACTTTATAGACAATACATGGAGTATATAATGGATGTATTGCTTTTCTTTCTTGTATAGTGACAGCAGACAGTTGGGACTGGAGAAATTTGAATTTTAACAAGGTGATCACTCAGAGTTTTGTGATGATCACTGAAGCTTAAAATCTTTTATGTACTGACAGCCCATATCAGATAAGTTCTAAATATGAAATAGTGAGATCTTCAGATTGCACCAGCTGCAGAAAATTTGAGACCCAGACGATGTTAATTCTTGGGCCTCATTTTATTTTGACTGGTGGTTTCCAACGCAATTTGCTGACACAATGGGAAACTCGCCCACAGACGCAATTTTGGCAGGGCTGCAGGGCCCTATCTAAAGCGGTGGAGAAGGAAACCATGTAAAGTTGAGTCGCAGGCAAGTCTCCAGGTTCTCTAAAGCCTCCATGGAAATCCTCGTAGAAGAGGTCAGGATGCAGCGGGAAGTTCTCTTATCAGCCAGTGGGAGGAGGATCCTGAAACATCAAGGGCAGCAAACATGGAGAGAGATTGTGGAGATTGTCAGCAACAGGATCATCATCCCCAAGACCTGCAAGAATTGCTTCCGTGACCTCACGAGCAATAAGGGTGAGTACAGATGTTAATTTCTCGATCTCCTTAATAACACGTGGCAACAGTTCTTCCCCACCGCACCGCACCCCCCCCCCCCCCGCCACCCTTTCTGAGCACTCTGAACAATGCCCTCCCCTCTATCACATCACCACCCAGCACACGGGCTCACTAAATCTCCTCTCATCCTCATTGCAGACACACACTCGCCTATTCCTTGCTCCATGAGCAGCATTCTCTTCTCACTTGGTATCCTATGCAGAATCAATGACTTCTCTTATGGCTCCATCCTCACTTGATATTCCGGACATTTGCTTTACACCTTCCCATCCTGCTTGAACCTTGCTTCTTCTCTCTCTCAGCATCTGCATAACAAGCAGAAGCCTCAATATGTGCACTCTGCTTTGTAGGAGATACTCACTAACTCTTGCCCTCGAGTTTTGCAGGAGAGGGCAGAGGTTGGTGGGGGTCTGGAACTCACTGCCTGAAAGGGTGGTAGAGGCAGAAACCCTCAGCGTATTTAAGAAGTGCTGTAACCTACAAGACTACGGAACAAGAGCTGGAAAGTGGAATTAGGCTGGTAGCTCTTTTTCAGCCGGCACAGACAAGAGGCCAAATGGCTTCCTTCAGTGGTGTAAATTTCTATGGTTCCATGAAAATGGTACACAACACAAGGAAGAGGAGTAAGACCAGGGGAGAACCAGCCAACATCATGCACCTCTCTGAGCTGGAGCAGCAGGAGCTGGAAATCAATGGCCCCTCCAGCATGATGAGAATAGGAGATTCCGAGGCCAGGGGCTTATCTGAACAGGGTGTCTGCATATTACTTGTACCCCTTCATGAACCTCAGATAAAATACTCAGTCAGACCATTTAATTTCATCAAACAGCATTGTGATGCCCATCATCTGCTACTGTACAGCATCTTAGTGCCATGCGAACTCTTCTTCCCTTTCTCTTTCCTCTAGGTCCTACTCAGCAGCCATAGGCTGCAGAGGAAGACACCTCCAAGGAGAAGAATACTTCTGAAGATGCACTGTCGCACTCTGCATCGCTCCCAAGCACCAGCACAAAGATTACTGCCCTCGCTGGGTTAAAGAGTGAGTTCGAGGGGTCTTCACATGGTCAAGTCTCCAGACAGAAATGAGGACTTCAGGGGCTTAGTCATGGGAAGAAACCTGCTTGCTTTGCACAAGCTGTTCTACCAGATATTGGAAGGCCTGAAAAGGAGTTTCAGAACCATGGTTGAAACTGCGAGCATCTAAGGGTCCTCAAATGAACAACAGCAACCTGTCCATGCAGCACAGAGAGTCATTGGCCGGAATTTTCCCTACCGAGTCGGGTCGGGTGTGTGCGGGCCACGTAGCGGGTCGGTAGCACGATGTAGTGAGCAGCCCGCTCTTCATAGCGACTTTAGCGTAATGGCCCTTATCAAGGCAGACATGCGTGTTTCCCGGCCCTATTAAATGGTGCGGGTCTGATGACATCATCGATGACACATTTCCAGCGGTGATATTTAAAGCAGCCTCGGCCACATTGCATTTGAAAGTTCATGTCGGAGTGTGGAGGGAGTATTGGAGAGGAGCGTGTTGTTGCTGAGAAATAGAAAAATTAGTTCACAAAGACGGAGGGCTGCACCACGCTTTTCCAAAGAATCGCTACATATTCATGTGGAGGAAGTCAGAGCACGCAGGGAGGTCCTCTTCCCTGCTGATGGGCGGAAGCGACCAAAAGGGCCTTGCTCCAAATTTCTGTGGAGGTCAACAGCAGTAAGGAGGACCTGGATACAATATAGGAAGCGCTTCAATGACCTGATCAGATCAGGAAAGGTGAGTGCAATGCCACACTTGCCCTCATCCTGAAGTTCCTGTCACCACATCCCCATCACTCTGCCTTCCCAAGCCTACTCCTCCACATCATTCCTCACAGCAACATACCTTGCATGTCCACCCATCCCTCTCTCTCTATGTACATACTCACATCCCCACCTGATTAACCACCCCTCACACTCACCTTCATCCTAATTTAATCATACCAAGTTACACCACAGAAAGAGGCCATTTTGCATTGGCACCCCACTCCCTCATAGTCACCCTCTGCAGATGTAACCCACACATTCCTTACACTCATTCCATCACTCACTCAAACGTGCAGGAGAAGAGAGCGCACAACAACAGGGAGGAGGTGGCCCTGGAGGTCTCAAGAGTTGCAGTGCCAATAGTGGTGGGAGACGGCACCCTGGTGACAGAATTACATCTTATACAGCCACATGGCATTCAGCAGTGACTCATATGGGACTGATGTTAGCAGCCAGCGAATGTTCATCATGTGCATAATGGTATCGTTACCCATTCTTAATACAACATTTCTAAATCATCCCTTTACTCTCCTACAGTAAGATAGAGTAGAGTTGTCACCTGGTGTCTCACACTTCACAAGTGAGCAAGAGCAGATGTTGTTGACAGGGATAGCAGTGGAGAATCCTCGCCAGAGGGCGCAGGGCACTCCCAGCTCTGCTGAGCTGCATGAAGACGCTGAGCCTCGGGGGCCATCGAGAAAGAGGGTGATCCTGGAGGGACAGTAACAATTGCAGGGGGCTTTGGCAGCTTTTGCAACCGCGATGTCTGCAAATGTGCAGAGAATGGAGGAGTCCATCTCCAAGATGAGCACCAGCATGTCGCAGGTGACGGTGACGATGTGCTCTTCCATGGAAAGGATGGCCACCTGCATGGAGCAGTTAATGCACCACTCGCATAAGCACATGCTAGCTCTCCAGCTCCTTGCTAGCAGGGAAGTGCGGGTGGCCCATGAAAGGGATGATGGTGAGCGGGGATAGCCCTTGTCTCTAAGCAGCCAGCCGGTACGTGTGTTTGGCAGTGCGAAGAGCTGAGGGAGGGTTGACTGGTGCAGGACAAAAGAGTCATAACTGCTGCCAGGGAATTTGGCACCCACATGCATGATGATCTTCCTATGGTTGGAGACCAGCTACACATTGAGGGATTGGAAGCCCTTGCAGTTCATAAACACTCCTGGGTGATGTGGGGTTACCTTGATGCACACGTGTGCAGTTGATGATGCCCTGCACCCATGGGAAGCCAGCTAGAGTGGCAAAACCGAGAACATGCTCACTAATACTAGCTTCATCAGTAGCAAAGTTCACATAATTGGCTGACTTGTTAACCATGGCATCGGTGACCTGTGTGATGCATCTGTGGGTGGCCGACTGCGAGATGCTGCAAATGTCTGCTGCAGATCCCTGGAAGGAGCCTGAGGCGAAGAAGTTGAGGGTGCTGGTGACTTTGACAGCCACTGGTAAGGAGTGTCCACCAGGTCCTCTGGGCTGCAAGTCTTGTTCCAGCAAGCTGTATGCGACGACCTGGTGCGATAGCCTGAGCCTCCTTTGGCACTGCTGCTCACTCATGTTGAGGAAGCTCATCCTCTGCCTGTATACCCTGTGTTGGGGGTATCGCCTCTGGCGCGGTGCAGCCCTGCGTTGATGCCCTCTGTCCTGTGGAACATCAAGTAGTTGAGGAGAAGGTTGATGGCGTTGTTGCTACTGCTGGTGGGGCTCATCCTGGTCTGATTGTGAGGACCAAGGTGAGACAGTATAAGCAGCACCCATGCTGATGTAATAGATGGCAGGTCAAGTGGAGATCGGAGGCCCAATCTGTCAGTGTTGTGATAGTTACTAGCAATGTGATCTGACTGGCTTCCGAGGTTGCAGGAAAGACTTGCAGACTCTACACACCTAAATCTGTGCTCAAACTGGAGTCAGCAAGAGCTTTTCCCTTAGGCAAGTAATGAGATGTCAGGTGGGAGTGTTTATTTGGATTTCCAGGCTCTACATTAATGACCTCACACAATGGTCATTGAGTTGACAGACTAGGTTCCCGAGCTGCGTGATTCCTGTGGTCATCCAGTAAAAATCAAAAGGTCTGGTTAAAATCCCTGTTAAGGGTCTCACAACAGGGATTTAATGAGCTTAATTAGGTCGCCCGCCTCTGCCGTTCGGGTCCGTGGCGTGCTGGGAAACACGCCCTCGTTAAAGGCAGGATGACAGTGGGTTCACGACCCGCGCGCAATTTCTGCAACTTTTACTGTCGACCCGCACGCCCGGCAGTGGGAAGATTCCGGTCATTGTCTGCAGCCACCCTTTGTCTTCATGCCACAATACCTTAACACCATTCCTTAACAAAAATGGGAGGTAGGCAACCTATTGCTAGGTCACTGCCTGTGTCATTCTGGACTAGTTGTTAAGAGATGTGCATGAGTGGCCCTCCTTTTCTGCAGGAAAGCACCAAGCTTCTCCCCAACAGCTGCCTTGGAAGTATGGCTGACCCATGTTAGGCATCTTGAATCTCTGGATTTTTTTTAAAAACAATATGCTTTGTTCTTTACAGTGACTTTTACCCTCATTCTTTCTCTTAATCTTCACTCTCTGCACTCCTCTACAGGTGTGCCGCATGTCCATGTTTTTGTGATGCCCCTGATGACTGAGACAACTGTAGTAGATGTAATGGCCAAACTTTCATCACCATCTGTTCCCTGACTAAACTCTAGTCCTGTTGTTGAGCATGGTACTGCGAAAGCAACAAAGATTATTTTTATAATTCATTTAGATATCTAAAAATAACTTTTTCTGCAGAGTCAAGTTCAATTGTAATGCAAGTCCGAAAGTTTACAACACATTGAAACATTTGGAAAGCGCTGTGTAAGACAATAACTCACTCTTAGTCAAACTCACACCACAAAGCTTCAAAGCTATGGATACAAGTTTGGCACGTCAAAAAACTGGCTTTGATACAAAAAGCTAACGTACAGTAGGATATTATAAATGGAAACACCAAGAAATACATGAAAGAGTCTGAGGAAATAAATGAGCAACAAATGAGCCATTTGTCAATGTGTACGAGATTTCTGCCCTGATCATGCTACTAAGAATGTGGTCATTTATCAAAATTTAAGCAAAGTTGACAAACAGTAGTTGTCTAAAGAATTATAAATGTATACTGGTACTAAGCCTGAAAAAGTTGGATTTATATTACACCGACCAGGGATTGAACCTGTGGCCTTCCTGCTCTGACTGCATAGGATTAGACTAGGTAATGCATTGATCCACTAAGCTTTTGGGGCAGCTCCTTTTATAACAGATTATTGCATTGATTACCAACAGTTTGGTGACAACATTTTGGGAAGCCAATGCATTGCTCAATAAGATATATGATTTCCTAAAGGGCAGGGATTTCTTGATCAGGCAATCGACTAGGCCCTTTTTCCACAAGGAGGCAAGATAAAACTAGAGGCTGCAGGACCTTGGCTGCTCTCAACATCACCTACCAGCAAATTCATAGTAGCACTTACAGAGGCCAATTAGCCAGTCACCTGACTTCTCAGGCAATAATGTAGTATGACTTGCGTCAAATCTAAAAGAAGTGAAAGAGCAACTTTGAAATGAGTGATGGATTTTTTTTTATAATTAAACAAAATGTTAAGTATTCTACATGCAGTTTCTTGCAAGTGAGCAGAGGTATACAATTAGTACAGGCTTAGCATCAGAAGAGGTTTGAGCATCACAGTTCTTGTCATTAGACCCCAGTTTTGTTAACATTGCAAGTAAAGATATTAATTATTTATTGGAACAAGACACTAAATTATTATTGCATTGGCTCCCAACACCTCCAATTTAACATTCTCATCTTCGTGTTTAAATTCCTCATGCCCTACAACTGCCCCGAGTTCTGCGTTCCTCTGACTCTGGCCTCTTATGTATACCACCCTCCCTTCACCCCACTCTTGGAAGCTGTGACTCCAGCTACTTATGACCCCACACTCTGGAACTCCCTCTTTAAACTGCTCTGCCTCTCCACCTCCCTTTCCTCCTTTAAAGCCTTCCTTAAAACCAACTCCTTTGATCAAGTTTTTGGTCACTAATACTGTCTCTGTGAAGTGTTTTAAGATATTTTGCTACACTAAAGGCATTATAATGGCAAGTTGTTATAATCAATAACTGAATATTGTTCAGACTGAAACATTTGAAACTTAACAGATATTTGGACCTAAATATCCTAGATATACAAATGGAAAATCATTGACTTTATGCATGTTTGATTGGTTTCCTCATTTCCAGGCATGGACACAAGGATGCCTATGTGTTGTCATGGGGAGAGAAAGTGGTGCCCGGAATTGCAGTGGGATTCACATCTTGTAACCAGTTTTCCAATTACCCTTCCCTCCCAGAATATGGAAACAGGAGCCTTAGGTTCTGTCCAGAGATCAAATTTGCTTCAAGCACATTTCAGTTAAAAAAAAACGAATCACTTCTTTTTGCAGAGGGGCATAATCAGTGGAATGGTAGTGTAGCGGTAATGTCACTGGGCTAGTATTCCCAGAGACAGGAGTTCAAATCCCACCACAGTAGCTGGGGAATTTAAATTCAGTTAATTAAATAAATCTGGAATGAAGCGCTCGTATCAGTAATGGTGACCATGAAACTATCGGATTGTCGTAAAAACCCATCTGGTTCACTAATGTCCTTTAGGGAAGGAAATCTGCCGTTCTTACCTGGTCTGGCCTATATGTGACTCCAGACCCACAGCAATGTGGTTGACTCTTAACTGCTCTCTGAAATAGCCTAGCAAGCCACTCAGTTGTAACAAACCGCTACTAAAAAGAATGAAACTGGATGGACCACCCGGCACCGGCTACAGACACGGCAACGGCACACCCAGTCGACCCTGCAAAGTCCTCCTCACTAACATCTGGGGACTTGTGACAAAATTGAGAGAGCTGTCCTACAGACTAGTCAAGTAACAGCCTGACAGAATCATATCTTTCAGTCAATGTCCCAAACTCCTCCATCACCATCCCTGGGTATGTCCTGTCCCACCAGCAGCACAGTGGTATACAGTCGGGAAGGATTGGCCCTGGGAGTCCTCAACATGCAGTCTCATGGCTTCAGGTCAAGCATGGGCAAGGAAACCTCCTGCTGATTACCACCTACCGCCCTCCCTCAGTTGATGAATCAGTACTCCTCCATGTTGAACACCACTTGGAAGAAGCACTGAGAGTAGCAAGGGCACAGAATGTACTCTGGGTGGGAGACTTCAATGTCCATCACCAAGAGTGGTTCGGTAGCACCACTACTGACCGAGCTGGCCGAGTCCTGAAGGACATAACTGCCAGTCTGGGCCTGCGACAGGTGGTGAGAAAACCAACATGGGGGAAAAACCTACTTGACCTCACCAGTCTACCTGTCGCAGATCCATCTGTCCATGACAGTATTGGTAACAGTGATGACCGCACAGTCATTGTGGAGACGAAGTCCCGTCTTCACACTGCGGACACCCTCCATCATGTTGTGTGGCACTGTAAAGGAATAGCCATATTTCAGAAAGATACACCATCCTATGAACGGAATTTTTGACTTTATTAAAACATGAAAACTGGGTTTAAAAATCTAAAAAGCCTCAACGACACAAGCTGTGAATACAGGCTTCTGAGATAAGATGGTTTGTTAATGCAAAAGTTGGAAACACCATACAAGCTTTTGAAATGGGAATTGATTGTTAATACTGAGACAATGGCCCTATTGAAGCAAAGGGTTGCAGCTTCCAAGAAGTCTGCAGTTTGGAGAAACACAATAACTATACCCAGTTATAAACTAACACTTTGAGCAGAAGCACAGAACATTAAAAAAACATGTGCCTTTGAAAAAATGACATCAAGTAAAAGAAATACCTGCCGTAAAATAGTTTTATGTTAAACTTAGAATAAGGAGACAGAAGTCTGTAATACAACCAATTGAAGTAGCTAAGAAATGCATGGAACACCCTAGTTGAAGTGTTTTTGATTTACATATTGTAAAAGGTAAATATGAAATCAATAGATGACACCAAGCAATCACATGGTTTTTGTACTGAAAATGGAACAGTTAGGAGACACAACATCTGCTTATAACCAGTTAAGGTGATATTTAGAATTGAATTGAAGTCCTTCGTAAGAATGGCATCAAAGAGATAAATCTGTTATAACCATTTTTTATGATAAGTTTTTGAACACCTATACAGCAGACAGGATTCTGAAAGATTGTATTGGTGCTGTTTCCTGTTCTCGCCCTGAACTAGATAAGTTTATTCACTTTACTTCCAATTTCCACCCTGCCCTCACCTTCACATGGTCCATCTCCGACTATTCCCTTCCCTTCCTTGACTTCTCCGTCTCCATTTCTGGCGATCGGCTTTCAACAAACATCCACTACAAGCCCACCGACTCCCACAGCTACCTGGACTACACTTCCTCCCACCCCGCTTCCTGGAAGGACTCTATTCCATTCTCCCAGTTTCTCCGTCTCCGCCGTGTCTGTTCTGACGATGCCACCTTCCATACTAGTGCTTCTGACATGTCTTCCTTTTTCCTCAACCGAGGATTCCCCTCTACCATGGTTGACACGGCCCTTAACCGTGTCCGTTCTATTTCCCGCACTTCTGCTTTCACCCCTGCCCCTCCCTCCCAGAACCACGATAGGGTTCCCCTTGTCCTCACCTTTCACCCCACCAGCCTCCACATTCAACGGATCATCCTCTGCCATTTCGGCCACCTCCAACATGATCCCACCACCAAACACATCTTCCCCTCACCTCCCCTTTTAGCATTCCGAAGGGACCGCTCCCTCCGCGACACCCTGGTCCACTCTTCAATCACCCCCAACAGCCCTGCTCCTTCACCTGGCACCTTCCCGTGCAAGCACAGGAGATGCAACACATGCCCTTTTACCTCCTCCCTTCCCACTGTCCAGGGCCCCAAACACCCCTTCCAGGTGAAACAGCGATTTACTTGTACTTCTTGCAATTTAATATACTGTATTTGCTGCTCACGATGCGGTCTCCTCTACACTGGGGAGACCAAATGCAGATTGGGCGACCGCTTTGCAGAACACCTCCGTTCAGTCCGTAAGGGTGACCCTGAACTTCCGGTCGCCTGTCACTTTAATTCACCGCTTCACTCCCACTCTGATCTCTCTGTCCTCGGGCTATTGCATTGTTCCAATGAAGCTCAACGTAAGCTCGAGGAACAGCACCTCATCTTTCGATTGGGCACTTTGCAGCCTGCCGGACTCAACATTGAGTTCAACAATTTCAGATAATTATCCCTGCCCCCATTTTTCATGCAGTATGATTTTTGCCATTCCCATTTGCAACATTTTATCTTTCCTGCCTCTTACAAAAGTACAGGATGTTCTTTCTATTCCTTCCTTGCACTCAGTGGCGGTAGGGATTGTGGATGCATTGGTAATAATTTTCCAAAACTCCCTGGACTCAGCAAAGGTCCCGGCAGACTGGAAAACTGCTAATGTAACACCCTTATTTAAAAACGGCAGTAGACAGAAGGCTGGAAACTATAGCCTAACATCTGTGGTAGGTAAAATTTTGGAGTCCATTATTAAGGAGACAGTAACAGGACATTTGGATAAACATAATTTAATAGGACAAAGTTAGCATGGTTTTATGAAGGGGAAGTCATGTTTGACAAATTTGCTGGAGTTCTTTGAGGAAGTAACATATAGGGTGGATAAAGGGGAACCAGTGGATGTAGTGTATTTAGACTTCCAAAAGGCATTTGACAAGGTGCCACACAAAAGATTATTGCTTAAGATAAAAAATCACGGGATTGGGGGTAATATTCTGGCATGGATAGAGGATTGGCTATCTAACAGAAGGCAGAGAGTTGGGATAAATGGTTCATTCTCAGACTGGCAATCAGTAACTAGTGGTGTTCCGCAGGGGTCAGTGCTGGGTCCCCAACTCTTTACAATCTATATTAACGATTTGGAGGAGGGGACCGAGTGTAACATATCAAAGTTTGCAGATGATACTAAGATGGGAGGGAAAGTAGTGAGTGAGGAGGACATAAAAAACCTGCAAGGGGACATAGACAGGCTAAGTAAGTGGGCAGAGATTTGGCAGATGGAATACAATACTGGAAAGTGTGAGGTTATGCACTTTGGCAGGAAAAATCGTAGAGCAAGTTATTATCTTAATGGCAAGAAACTGGAAAGTACTGAAGTACAAAGGGATCTGGGGGTCCTGGTGCACGAAACTCAAAAGGTTAGTATGCAGGTGCAGCAAGTGATTAAGAAGGCCAATGGAATGTTGGCTTTCATTGCTAGGGGGATAGAATATAAAAATAGGGAGGCATTGCTTCAGTTGTACAAGGTATTGGTGAGACCGCACCTGGAATACTGCATACAGTTTTGGTGTCCACACTTAAGAAAAGACATACTTGCTCTCGAGTCAGTACAAAGAAGGTTCACTCGGTTAATCCCGGGGATGAGGGGATGGACATATGAGGAGAGGTTGAGTAGATTGGGACTCTACTCATTGGAGTTCAGAAGAATGAGAGGCGATCTTATTGAAACATATAAGATTGTGAAGGGGTTGGATCGGGTGGATGCGGGGAGGATGTTCCCGATGATGGGTGAAACTAGAACTAGGGGGCATAGTCTTAGAATAAGGGGCTGCTCTTTCAAAACTGAGATGAGGAGGAACTACTTCACTCAGAGGGTGGTAGGTCCATGGAATATGCTGCCCCAAAAAGCTGTAGAAGCTACATCATTACATAAATTTAAAACAGAAATAGACAGTTTCCTAGAAGTAAAGGGAATTAAGGGTTACGGGGAGCGGGCAGGAATTTGGACATGAGTCTAGGTTCGGATCGGTCATGGCCCTGTGGGTAGCGGAGTGGGCCCAGGGGCCGTGTAGCCTGATCCTGCTCCTATTTCGTGTGTCTAATTCTGTTAGATTCAGGAGATGGTTCTGTGATAGTAGATTGGCGGTTAGGATCAGATCAGCCATGATCTTATTGAATGGCGAAGCAGGCTCGAGGGGGCGATTGGCCTACTCCTGCTCCTATTTCTTATGTTATGTTCTAACCCCCCCCCCCTCCCCATCTCTGCACCTGCTTAATATCTGTTACATCTCCAGCTTTTTCCAGTTCTGATGAAGGATCCCAGACCTGAAACGTTAACTCTGTTTCTCTCTCCACGGATGCTGCCTGGCCTGCTGAGTATTTCCAGCATTTTCTGTTGTTATTTCTGAAAGTTAACAGCTGAATTGACAGTAACAGGAGAAAGAAGTCAGCAGAGATATGACTAGAGATAATTAGCTTATATCAGCAGAAAACTCCAAAGGATATACTACCGAGAAGGAGTATAAAATATGGAACTTTCAGATAGAAAGTCAGAAGTCGCTGGAAGAGGCGAGCAATTCTCAACTTCAGAGGCAGGCTCTGTAAGTTTTTAACTCTTTGAGTCTCGGGGATCAGGAGATACTTTGATTTTGGTGGATATTCTGGATTAGAAATAAGACTAAGAAATGTAAAAATGTAACGAAGTTAAGATTTGAGAATAAGGATCTCTGAGAAGAATTGTAAGCTATTTGTATTTTAAACTGTTAAAGTTGCGATTGAATCACCAGCTGTTTACTACATGTCAGTTCTTTAATAAATCTATATATTTTTAGAATAGTCTCATAGTATTTCTGCATCAAACTCGCGAACTCAATCTCTGTACACTCTTTGGTGAGGAGTAACAGAATTCTGGGGGAGTATTCCGGACCCTCATAATATCCGGAAGGTTACAGTCTAGTTAAACTTATTAAAAGTGCTAACTGGAAGACGGTAACATCTTCAAGTCGTTCCTTTCCTTTAGAGAGAGATATCCTGGACCTTTAGACCCAATTAAGCATCTTATAGAATTCAGCTATCTCTAACTTTAGTTGAATGTGAACGTCTGGGGAATACGACTGATCTGGGGTAGCCCAAAAAGGGCTAGGACTAGTAATTACCCCTTCAGTACTACCATCGTGCTAAATGAGATAGATTCAGAACAGATCTAGCAGCTCAAAACTGGGCATCCATGAGGCGCTGTGGGCCATCAGCAGCAGCAGAATTGTATTCCACCACATTCTGTAAGCTCACGACCCAGCATATCCCTCACCCTACCATTACCATCAAGCCAGGGGACCAACCCTGGTTCAATAAGGAGTGTAGAAGAGCGTGCCAGGAGCAGCACCAGGCGTACCTAAAAATAAGGTGCCAATCTGGGGAAGCTGCAGCACAGGATGCTAAAAAGCGGAAGCAGCATGTTATAGACAGGGCTAAGCGATCCCACAATCAACAGATCAGATCAAAGCTCTGCAGTCCTACCATATCCAGTCATGAATGGTGGTGGACCATTAAACAACTAACGGGAGGAGGTGGCTCCATGAAAACCCCATCCTCAATGATGGTGGAGCCCAGCACGTGAGTGCAAAAGACAAGCCTGAAACGTTTGCATCCATCTTCAGCCAGAAGTGCCGAGTGGATGATCCACATCGGCCTACTCCTGAGGTCCCCACCATCACAGAAACCAGTCTTCAGCCAATTCGATTCACTCCACGTAATATCAAGAAACAGATGAGTGCACTGGGTACAGCAAAGGCTATGGGTCCCGGCTATCGTGCTAAAGACTTGTGCTCCAGAACTAGCTGCGCCTCTAGCCAAGTTGTTCCAGGGCAGCTACAACACTGGCATCTATCCGACAAGGTGGAAAACTGCCCAGGTATGTCCTGTCCACAAAAAGCAGGACAAATCCAATCCGGCCAATTACCGCCCCATCAGTCTACTCTCAATCATCAGCAAAGTGATGGAAGGTGTCATCGAAAGTGGTATCAAGTGGCACTTACTCACCAATAACCTGCTCACGGATGCCCAGTTTGGGTTCCGCCAAGAACACATGGCTCCCAACCACGTTACAGCCTTGGTCCAAACATGGACAAAGGAGCTGATTTCCAGAGTTGCGTTGAGAGTGGCTGCCCTTGACATCAAGGCAGCATTTGACCGAGTGTGGCATCAGGGAGCTCTAGTAAAACTGAAGTCAATGGGAATCGGGGGGAAAACGCTCCACTGGCTGGAGTCATACCTAGCACAAAGGAAGATGGTTGTGGTGGTTGAAGGACAATCATCACAGCCCCAGGACACCGCTGCAGGAGTTCCTCAGGGCAGTGTCCTAGGCCCAACCATCTTCAGCTGCTTCATCAATGACCTTCCCTCCAACCTAAGGTCAGAAATGGGGATGTTTGCTGATGACTGCACAGTGTTCAGTGCCATTCACAACTCCTCAGATAATGAAGCAGTCTATGCCCGCATGCAACAAGACCTGGACGACGTTCAGGCTTGGGCCGATAAGTGGCAGGTAACATTCGCGCCACACAAGTGCCAGGCAATGACTTTCTCCAACAAGCGAGAGTCTAACCACCTTCCCTTGACATTCAACGGTATTACCATCACCAAATCCCCCACCATCAACATCCTGGGGGTCACCATTGACCAAAAACTTAACTGGACCAGCCACATAAATACTGTGGCAACAAGAGCAGGTCAGAGGCTGGGTATTCTGCGGCGAGTGTCTCACCTCCTGACTCCCCAAAGCCTTTCCACCATCTACAAGGCACAAGTAAAGAGTGTGATGGAATACTCTCCACTTGCCTGGATGAGTGCAGCTCCAACAACACTCAAGAAGCTCAACACCATCCAGGACAAAGCAGCCCACTTAATTGGCACCCCATCCACCACCTTAAACATTCACTCCCTCCACCAGCGGCGTACCGTGGCTACAGTGTGTACCATCTACAAGATGCACTGCAGCAACTCGCCAAGGCTCCTTCGGCAGCACCTCCCAAACCTGCGACCTCTTCCACCTAGAAGGACAAGGGCAGCAGACGCATGGGAACACCACCACCTCCAAGTTCCCCTCCAAGTCAAACACCATCCTGACTTAGAAGTATATCGCCGATCCTTCATCGTCGCCGGGTCAAAATCCTGGAACTCCCTCCCTAACAGCACTGTGGGAGTACCATCACCACACTGACTGCAGCGGTTCAAGAAGGCGGCTCACCACCTCCTTCTCAACGGCAGTTATGGATGGACAATAAATGCTGGCCTTGCCAGCGACGCCCACATCCCATAAACGAATAAACAAAAAAATCAGGGGGATGTTGAGATAAAACAAGTTCAT
Source organism: Somniosus microcephalus (assembly GCF_052327205.1). Taxonomy (NCBI): domain Eukaryota; kingdom Metazoa; phylum Chordata; class Chondrichthyes; order Squaliformes; family Somniosidae; genus Somniosus; species Somniosus microcephalus. The sequence continues at coordinate 187,645,548 of NC_140997.1, forward strand.
AATAATGTAAAATAATGTCGGAGGTGCTCAGCGGTATTAGTCAGTGGCTCTTGGAAGCTGCAGTGGCCCAGTATCAGTGGGTGGTTAGGGAATACTGTAAGCTGTTCAAGTCAATAAAAGAGAATTGTGCTTGAGAAGTGAACACACACTAGTTTGTAAGGTCAAATTGTGGATAGTTTGTTTGATGTGTTTATGGTGAGCTCTTTGCTGTGTTACACTTCCACCTTATTAAGCTCCAGCTTGCCTTTATCTTTTAATATTTTGCTCATAGATTCACCAATTCTGCTTTATTAGGAATTTGTAAGCTTGACGCTGTTGCCACTTTGAGTTCTTATAAAGGGAAACAAAAGCAATTACTCATCATAGAATATAATTTCTGGAAGGCACATTTAATAAATTCCTAATGGTATGTAAAGCTTATTGTGTGGGTTTGCTGCCCTGTGTAATTTGTTTGAGTTCATGTTTGCACAGATTAAATTCGACAGATTTAGACAATTATCAGCTTGATACTTCTTTATTCCTAACTCCTAAATTCTTGTTTCCTGTAACGGTTAGACTGAGTTGAATGTGATCCAAATATTCGTGCTTATCGTTGATGAGTGTCAGGCGTATTGAATTAGTGGCTTTTATTATTAAATCAATAAGAAGATTGATTAATTTCGAGTGTTATAAGATGGATGGTGAAATGACCTCAGCAAGTACAGTGCAGGTACATATGAAAAGAAAATAGGGCAGATTCTCCTGCCCTTCCCACCCCCCCATGACAGGAGCAGGGTACCCAAAGTCTACTACTCCTGTTCTGTCCAGGATTTCCTGTCTCGAGCCATTAGCATGGCCCTGGAGAACCCTGGCATGAGCCCAACACCCTAACCCAGAAAGTGAGGAACAGTTGCAGGACTTTCAGGCTTGCAGCTGTGTGTCACCTCTCCAGGAGAAGGATCTTCTGGCTGTTAATCTCCAACAGCCAGAAGATCTTGATCATGTGGTAACATTTGTGGGGAGGATGGGGGTGGGGGTTGTTGGGTGGAGATAGATTAGGCCTTTTGAGGCATCGCTACATCTGACCGATGCAGCTGGCCTCCTCAAAGGACTGAATAAATGCCATGTAGCAGCAGGGCCAGGCCGACTGGTTTTGTAGGGGCCACATTACTCATTTAATTGAACAAGTTGTCTACAAGTGAATGGCACACCAATCATCCTGGCTGCAAATAGCCTGGTCCTGCTCCTACTTCTTGTGTTCTAATTCTGTGTTAGATTTCAGGAGATGGTTCTATTCACAGGGATTAGTGGAGACCTCGGGAACAGGCTGCCAGCTAGGAGTCCTTCAAGAGTAAATTGGGCCTGTTCCTGGCTGGGGTGGAGATCACCTCTTACAGAAGGTAATTACTGCAGGAAATACAGGGACAGAGTGATCTCCTGGATGAGTTTCGATCACCTAGATGGGTCGGAGAGGAATTTCCCAGATTTTTTCTCCCAAATTGGCCATTGGGTTTTTTATCTGGTTTTTCGCCTCTCCCGGGAGATCACATGGGTTCGGCTGGGATGGAGAGTGAAAGTAGATTTGAGGTTAGGATCAGATCAGCCATGATCTTATTGAATGGCGGAGCAGGCTCGAGGGGCCGATTGGCCTACTCCTGCTCCTATTTCTTATGTTCTTATGTTAAATCTTTCATCCATTTCCGATGAAGAAGTCACTGCTAGCATCTGTAAAACTAAAAGAGCTTCCCTTTGAGATATGATAAATATCATTATGTAAAACAAAAAGATTCTCTTATTGTTAAGGCTATAGCAAACAATTAGCACATCTGTTTGAAGTACAAATATTAGGCATCATTGCTTCATCATTATGCATCACTCATGCTTTCAGCAGAGAAAACGTGAATAATGATACCCTGTAAAGGGTGGGCAAGAATTGTTACAAGTTCAATGCAAAAAATCAATTTTAGTACTTTAGGAATGGGGGAAAAACTGATGTAATTTGCATTCTTGAGCCGAAAATGTTGGAATTTTTTCTCAAATAGGATATTACAATGAAATCCATTTTAAAATTTAAAAAATCTAGGCCTGGAGTTTCCGCTTGATTGGACTGGGTTTTTTTCCGACGTAACCAGCACAAAGGATCGCAGAATTTAAAGTGCAATTTGCATTCAGCGCAATTTGAGTTCCCGCGATCTTGTCACTGGTTTTAAACATCGTGCTGGAAAAAGGTCCCGCCCACAAAATTGGGCACATCCCAGGGTGAATTAATCACCATTGGACGTTTCTGCTAATTGCACTCGTTTGCGGGCCTTCGAGGAGGCTCCAAAAATTAAGCTGTTTTTGGGTGCAAGGACACTAAAAGGTATGTTTTAAAAGGTTTTGAATGTAATTTTTGTTTTAATTTACTGAGAAACTGACTACTGTACCTCAATATAACTAGAAAATTGTTTTCCTATGTTTTTTAAAGTGAATTTCAGTCATTTAAAATCTGGTTACTCAGAGGTGGGGGATTGACAGTGTGATTAAAAATGCTTATTTTTGTAGTTAAACCCATTTTCAGCTGTTTTAATTGAACTTCACTAAGTTACCATTCTTAAATACATTAAAGAATATTTTAAAAGCAAAATTAAAACAAAAACAATCTGTTTTAAAACGCTGTCCAATTGCACTGGTTTAGGGCAGATTTAGCATTCGGCGATATGCAAATAAGTTTGAGTGGAAACTCGATTGCAGGGGAGGGGAAACACTTTGCAAAATGGCTGCAATTTGCACCGCAATTGCCGATTGCATCCAAAGCGGAAACTCTACCCCACAATATTTAATTTAATTTCTCCCCTGGTTTAATCACATCGGGGCTCGGTGATGGCACTCTACACCAAGTCTCGACGCCACAGACTTGAGACAAGCTAGAGCCAAATTTTTGCTCTCCTTCCTCTGCATTAGTGTCATACTTGATTTCCAATGTGTTAATAGAGGGAAATCTAAGCCCTTTGCATTGATAATAGCTTAATCTCTGGCACTGGAACTTGAGGCAAATACACCACAGCTGGTCCAAGATTACATTCTCATCCTTGGAAAAAGCAGTTCCCTGCATTTTAATATGTCAGGAAATAACCGGAAGTAGTTAGTTCATCCTTGAAGGAAATAGTCCTTGTAATGAAAAGCATATAATGGATCATAAATGACTGTATATGAATGTATTACACAACAAAGAAAAACATTTCAATAGCTTTTACCAAATTCTGTATAACACCATATTTCTCAACCAGTGAGTCATGAGAGTAACAATGTTCCAGAGAATTCTTGTTTAATATTTGTGTCTACTCATGTACTTTTGGTGTAAGGGCAGTCAGGTTAGTCATAGCAGGCATCATTGCATACAGAATGTGATTCAACAGTGACCATTAAGAGTCGTTCTTAATTTGCTTCTCTTTCACAGCAGTGGCAGTAAATCAAAACAGAATTTTAAATTTTAAATTTTTCTATTACATTTACAGCTTGATAACCCAGATGAGCAGGCAGCTCAAATCAGACGGGAGCTGGATGGGCGACTTCAGATGGCAGATCAAATAGCAAGGGTGAGTAAAAAGACAGCACAAAATACCAACAGATTTCCGCCCCCTTCTTTGCACTACGCTTTCCTCCATCTGCTCTTTACATTTTCATCTGTGAGACATAGAAGCCATTTTAATTTTCATCTCTTTTAGTTGAATTTCTATGAAACATTGTAATTTCAGAATATCTTAATGTATTCAAATAGTATTCAAACTGTTTCTGATGGAAATTATCTTTGCTGATTTGTATAAAGTACAGAAGTTAAAAACTGTGACTTTGCCACTGACTATTATCCTGAACAAATAATTGACTCTACAGTAAGTTATATCACTTAGTAGAGCTTACTGTCTACACTGTCAAGATTTATTCCTCGAGTGGTTTCTGGTGAATGCACTGCAAGCATATCATGGCTTCAGAGACAGCCAGGAGAAATAAATACATTCTGAGAACCATTACATAATCCAGCTGTTAAATTTAATCTTTTACAGAGAACCTTTTATCTTTGTCTAGCCACAGTACAATTTCAAACTGAGTAAAAATAACTCATGCCTAACATTTACCCTCAAACTTGCCATTAAAATTCAGCTGTAACACTGCAATTTGATTTTTTTCCTACCCGCTAGATATAAAGATTATGGTTGATTTCTGTAGTGCTGTTGTCATTTGTCTCATGCTATAAGGTACTTATGGTATGCTGTTCCTCTATAGCATGCAATGAAATAAAAGCCATTAGCACTTCAGTTCCAAGCAAGTGATTCAATCAAGGAAGCTTGCCACCCACCACTGTACACTGTAGCATTTGCCACCATCAAAAATAATCTCAGTGGAATAAAATTGCACCACTTGAGTATGTATTAAGGACAGAAAATATCTTGTTTAGATGACATTGATAAATTGCTCTAGTGCCATCTGAAGCTATTATCATATTACTACTTTGAAACATAATCCAGCCTATACTTTATCCTTCATGTTTTTGTTATATTATGTGATCTCACAGAAGAAGCTCATGATAATTCAAGTGTGTGAAGAAATAATGATACACATGTTAATTATAAACAGCAGTTGGTCATGCAGTGGTATAGCACATTGCAGCATCAGTACCAGGCTATCACAAGACCTTCATCCAAGTGCCCCATCTGGCCAATGCATTAACAGTCCTTTACACTCATACAATACAGTTCCCAAATACACCCTTGGCTGGGAACTTCCTTGGAGCTGCTCCCACTTCGCTGGCATAATTTCACTTAAAGTGCGGCAGCTACCCCATTTTCAGGTGTATGTTGGGTTCCTGCTACACTTTTAGCAAAATTATGGCGGTAGAGCAAGAGCAGCTCTGAGAAAATCCAGGCCAAGTTTGTTCCTCTGTGGCATCACTTTTTTTGTTTTAGTTTTAATTTTTGGAATGGATGCACGCTAGTGCACAGACATTGGCTGGCACAGTAGAGGAAAGTCCAGCCCTTTGTGCCTTCAAAATGATTAAATGTAGGCCATATATTGACATTATTATGTATAATATTGAAGGTACTGGATACGTTACATGTGTAATACCATTTGCTAAATTATTTTTACTGTAATTGAAATTAAAAAGCTAAAGTTATCAATAAACATTGTGCTCATTAGGATGGATTATTCAAAGCTTAGATGTGCCAGAAATGCACATCGACAGCAAACGCTAAGTTCATAATTTCAATAATTTATGTAAATTCTTATACACCATTAGCCAGTGATTTTTCCACAGTTTGCTGAAGAATTATTCAACAGTTAGAAAGACTAAACATCACAAATATGTTATGTGATTCATAGTGTACAAGGGAGCCAGAGGAATGGGGAGTGTGTGCTTGGGGCACCTTTCCAGCAGAGGCTGAGATGAAGGCTCTCCAGTAGAGTACGTCAGTCACTTGCCAAATGTATGCTGTATTGCACCTAGGCTGATATTGGGGTCTAACTTAGCCCCAAGTACATTGCATGTGTAAAAACAGGAAACTCGGAGCTGCAGAAATACTGGCCTTCATTATAATATCTGTAAACGCGTTGACTCGGGTGGGCGAATCGCAGGAAGGGTCAAAAAGCGCAAGAGAATTTGGGTAGCAATCAATTCTGGGGTTGAAACCATGTGTAAATGGCTCTCACCCCATTTTGCTGCTAAAAAAAAATTACTTTTCCAGATTTTGCCCTGAAATTATGCTGAAAACAATGTGGAATTTCTAAATAATGACAATGTACACTTACAATGAATGCAATTTCTACTTCATCATCTGATATATATTCCAGGTGAACTAACCAATCCAATGAAGATTCATGTTTCTTTATGATCTATTTAGTAAGTGTCAGATTATATGAACTCTCTTTTGCTTCATTTATAAGACCAGACCTTCTCCTCCCCATTGCCAAACTTGGCTATTTTTCTGCAATCGGCTTGAACACTTTCTCAAAAGTACATTTTCCACCCCCAGGCTGTGGCCTCCAGTATTTTAAGTTTCTGTTTGATTTAAAACTAAAAATAACATTTCTGATTTATGTCAAGCCCTAGTTTCTAAATTACCATCAACTGCAGGAAGGCCATTCCACTAAACAACAATCATGTCTATTGCTTTCTTCCAGTCTACAACTTTTGTTATGTACTTGCTCTGTCAGATCCTATTAGGAGGGCTAATAAAGGCTACAATTTATTTAGAACATCATTAAAGCTGGATAGTCTTGAAAACTGCAGTTGTTGAGATCAAAAAGCACAAGCAGGACCACAAGTCATCCTCTTCCTATTCCCAGTTGTACTTGTACAGTGAGAAGTTAGCCATTAAATAAAGGAAGGCTTTCCTTCAGATTCAGCTCACGGAGAAAACCTTCTCATGCCAGGTCTAACTATGTTTCTGTTGTCAGTATTGGAGTTCCAGATAAGCACAGTTCATAATCAAATCATCTGTTAGAAATGTTAAATGCATTTACGGCCCTCTAAGGAGTTGAATATCCACTGGGGCTCTCCTGAGCATCCACCGTAACCTCTTTGGAACATCCACGGAAATCCTGGAGAAATGGCATTTGTGTCCTTTCGCCGGGGTTTATGCAGATCTTCCACCAAAGTTATGGGAGAAACCCCGTAGAAATTCAACGTTAGTACTGCCTATTCACCAATCAGTAACAGTTATAGCCACATGACCGAAGCTGCTAGTTGCTACCCTCTGTCACCCATCACAGATGCATGGACTATAACCATAGTCCTATATCCTGCATTAAAAAATATACGTTAGCAGGCTAGTGGTTCTGGTACTGGACTAGCAGTATTGAGTTCAAATCCCACCATTGCAAATTGTGAAATTAAATTCACTAAATCTGGGAAACTGGACTAGCACCAGAAAAATAACCATGAAAGCTTCCGAATTGTTGTAAAAACCCAACTAGTTCAGTAATGTCCTTCAGAGAAGGGAGCCTGTCACTGTTACCCAGTCTGCCCTGCATGTGACTCTAGTCCTACATTATGGCATTGACTTTTAATGCTGGCTGAAGGGGCCTAGCAAGCCACCAGTTGTAAGTAATCACTATGAAGTTCACCATCACCACAAGGACTGTAGCTATTCAATGTGGAGGCCCACTGCCACCTTCTCAGGGTAACTAGGGATGGGCAATAAATGTGGTCTTGCCAGTGTTGCCCACATCTTGAGAACATCTGGAATATTTGAAAGTCCTGATTTTGGCCATTTGTCTCTGATTGACTGTTTCAGGGGTTGGGCGGTCTAAATAGTGTGTGAACTACATACCCCGGTCACTGAGCTTGTCTGTGTTGTTGAACATTACAATAAGCTGGTCCTCACCCCAACTTCCTATCAAGGGTGGTGTTTTACTTGCACCTGACTCTAGAAGTAACTGTGCTATATTTTTTCCCATTTAATTTCAAACTGCAAGGAAGCATAAAATTCAACATGTAAATGTTCACTAGTTAGTGTATTGCATCTGCATAATTATTGGCTAACAGGGGACAGAACACTTCTCCTCCTTACTTTGAGTAGGTTGGAATTCATTCCGCTATTCATTCAAACAGATACCTTCAATGGACGTTCACAAAGCAACCATTTGGAGTAAGCCGCACACCTTCACTTGAGATTATTGCTCTAATTTGCACACGAAAAAAGACATCACATATAAAGGCAGAGCTGTCCTAACACTGCCTAGGGGCATACTGACTTCTCCAAAAGGTCGCGGAATTCTATGGGATGCTCGTGGAAAAAGGAAACGCCGATACAGTGCTATGGAACCATTCATGGGGGCACTCAAGAAAACTGAAGATTTTCCATGTGGTTAGTCTGCTCCTGACTCTGCCCTGGATACTAAACAGACTGGCTCTCTTTCCATTTACAGATTAATTGTTTGGGCTAGTTATCCACGGTCTGTGGATAATAACAAAAGTAGCAAAGCAAAGATTATTAATTTTTAAGTAGGATATTCTATATTCAAATAAAGTTCTTCTCCGCACGTTCTGCTTTCTGCCCTTCTCACTTACTGACTTTAGACTGGAGGTCATCTAAATGGTTTTGTAAATATGTTTGCTGTGCTAGCACATTTTCACTTTTGATTTTTTTTTTTACATTCATCTTTGACCAAATTCATTTCTCATTACTGTTAATCATGTTGACTTTCTTTGCCAACAACCTCATTTAAAAAAAGCTTCAAAAGGCTAAGTCGCCTTGTACAATGGAAGTGGGATTCCGTGATATCATAGCCAAACTTATGCTGGTTTTCCTCTTCTGGGAAAAGGTCCCTTTATTAGGTTATATATGGAATAGGAAGGTCACATGGATAGTAGAAATTCTTTAAAATGACAAGATTGCTGTGATTTCCTTACTAGTTGGATGTCTAACTCATGGTATGTAGAAGGTAACTTTTTTGAAGAATGATGATTACTCCATGTAAAATGAATAGTACACTTGCTTTGCGTAATAAATGCAATTATTGCATAACATTTCTGTCACTGTTTTGTAGGAACGCAAGTTTCTAAAGTTTGTGTCAAAAGAAATGGAGAACATGTTTATTGAGGAGCTTAAATCGTCTGTAAATCTACTGATGGCAAATCTGGAGAGTATGCCTGTATCTAAAGGAGGCTCGGAATTCAAACTTCAGAAGCTGAAACGCAGTCATAATACCTCCATCATTGACATGGGGGAGGAAAATGAAAACCAGCTCTCCAAATCTGATGTTGTACTGTCTTTTACACTTGAGGTGAGAGGACAGCAAACATTATTTTTGTAATGTAAGTTGTAAAGCCAGAATAATGTGATTTGTCAAACAAGAATACCTTTCTTTGATCTTCCCATTTTATGATATTGTTACAACCTAATTAGGTCCACCCAAGACAAACTGATCGGACAAGTGGTATATTTCAGGCCTCTGTCTAGGCGACTAACTTTGTAGTTAACCTGCCCACGGATTTTCTTTTCCCTCTCCTCCTCCTCAGATGAAATGCTTTACTTTGCTCTGAGCCAAACCTCAGAGAAATACATTGGCTTGGCTTAGTTTCTCCCTACGTTACTTAGCTAAGAATAGGAATTCATGAAGGAGAATCTAGGGCTTTCCATTCTATTAAACTGCTCACTATTCCAGAATCATCCTGGAATGCAAAGATAACCCCCGACTTCTCTTCTCCACTACAGACCATCTTAAATCTCTTTCTCCTACCTCCTCCACCCTCACCTTCAACAACAAGTGCGAGGAGCTCATGGATTTCTTTGTCACAAAGATTGAGACCAGCCTCTGCTGCTTCTATCCCTCCCCCAAGCCCACAAGACCCAACATCCCCCAAGGATCCAGCTTGCGCTAGCTCTGAACTCTCACCTGTCTCTAATTTCACTGCTATCTCCCCTCATGCCCTCTCTGAGCTCATCTTTTTTTCCCTTCCTGGCCCCCATGTTAGTTGATATTGATAATGGTTCTCTGTCCTCAGGTACTGTCCCCCTCCCCTTCAAATCTGCTATCATCATCCCTCTCCTCAAAAAACCCACCCTTGACCCCTCTGTAGTTGCAAACCACCGACCCATCTCCAACCTCCCTTTCCTCTCCAAAGACCTTGAACCTGTTGTCAGCTCCCAAATCCGTGCCCATTGTTCCGGCAACTCCATGTTTGAATCCTTCCAATCTCGTTTCCGTCCCTGCCACAGTACAGAAACTGCTCTTATCAAAGTCACAAATGACATCCTATGTGACTGTGACCGTGGTAAACTATCCTTCTTGACCTGTCTGCAGCCTTTGACACGGTTGACCGCACCATCCTCCTCCAACGCTACTCCTCCATTGTCCAGCTGGGTGGGACTGTCCTCGCCTGGTACCACTCTTATCTATCCAGTGATAGCCAGAGAATCACTTGCAATTGCTTCTGTTCCCACTCCAGCACAATTACCTCTGGAATCCCCCTAGGATCTATCATTAGCCCCCTCCTATTTTTTATTACCGAACTATCCTATTAAACTCATCTATCAAAACTCATCTATGATTTTAGCAAGTATTTCTAACAAATCCTATGAAATCCTTTTTAAGAGTTTTAGTTAAATTTTTGAAGTGAGTATTCGTTTTGGTAATGAACTATATGATGAATTTAAAAAAAACAATGTTTGTGGGTTCAGAATGCTTCACAGCCAAGAGGACATTGGTTTGAGTCTCAGAGCTGCTTGGCACACAAATCTGACAACCATAAATGGGGTTCAGATCCAAACACTTTACAACACATTTCTCAAGTTACAAACTATAGAAATGATCCCTAAAAGATTTCTATGGTGAGCACAATGTGGAGATTATGTGGTACTTGGTTAACCACCTTGAGTGGAGGAATAACAGCCACTGTTATGTTCGAACTGCTGCAAGCACCTCAGTAAATCATTAAAAAAACTTGCATTTATATAGCGCCTTTTACGACCACCGGACGTCTCAAAGCGCTTTACAATCAATGATGTACTTTTGAAGTGGAGTCACTGTTGTAATGTGGGATAGGGGATCATTGCCTCCTGTGACTGGTATTGACTACTGTACCTTCCTCACTAAAAGAAGCTTTATTAAAATAAATGACTGCAAATATGGGGAGAAATCAGTTGAAGGTTTACATGGTAGAAATTTTGTTTCATTAGTTTCGTGAATACAAAAGTTGGAGTTGGGAGTTGAATAATGCAGTGTGTTGGCATGCTGTCTTTATGCCTCGAGAATCTGGGTTGAATCCATTCACACTGATGGGATGAAAGAATTCCCTCTCTGGCTCTAATAGTCCTCTATTAAAATAAATTTGTACAATTTCAGTACAAGTTCTAATGAGTATGAGCCTTTGAAGCTGCCCATAAACTGACATTAATTGCAGTCTCAAGAGGCTACAAGGCTGGATAGTGTGGGAAATGAAAGTCATATTGGTGCAGTAGTGGATGTCCTTATGAGGTTGGGGGTAAGACATGGGGAACTTTTGGAGGCGGTACTCCCACTTGTTGGGTTTCAGTCCCGCCTCCAACAACTTCTGGCCAACCCACACTATTTTCCCTTGATTGACCGTGTTAAGCCCGCCCAGCGGGCTTAGCAGGCCAATTAAGGGAAAGCCGGTTGCAGAGAATGTCAATGTATGGCGTTTCATCTGTCAAAAATTTTGCGCTGAGAAGCTGTCAAACAGTGACATTCTTTGAGTTTGATGAGGTCTTCAATTCAAGACCTCATCAAACTTCTTTCTTTTGCAGAAATGAGATGGTTGTTGCATTGGAGAATGCAATGGCCATCTGTCATCTCCAATGCGAGGTCCAAGACTCTCCGCATACACACCGACTGAAGCAGGAAGAAACAAAGGTAAGTACACTTTACCTAACACTTTGCACTTACCTCAGATACTCACCTCTCCACTCTTGCACCCATCACTTACCTTCACAGCACACTTTTGCACCCTGACCCCCGCAGATCCCCTGCTCGCCTCGCTGACCTGGCGGGTTTCGGAGCCTTTGGGAAGCCTGCACTTGTGAGGGCAAAAAGGGGATAATCCTATTTTCTGCCTGTTAACTACCTGTTAACAGGCAGTTAATAGACTTTAATCCCTTCCCGCCTCCAAGGAGATGGGACCCGGCGCAGGACGGCTATCCGCCTCCCGGGAAGATGGCATGGAGGCGGGTTGGGCACCTGCCCCCAAATTATGCCATTTTCCCGGCAGTCCCGCCTCCCCAGGGCTGGCAAGATCGCACCCATGCTGTTGATGTACTATACCTGACCCGGGAGTGCATGATACTTGGTCCAAAAATGGCATATATCCTCACCACTGACATCTCTCAGTTGAACATTTACAAATTTCACCAAAATGAAAAGGAAAAATGCTTTTAAAGATTGAAGTTGCATTATTGAATGGTTTTATTTTGTAGGTAGTGATCATGGAAGTGCAGGGTCTAAAGTCTTTAGCACCGAATCGCATTGTGTATTGTACAATGGAAGTGGAGGGAGGAGAGAAACTGCAAACTGATCAGGCTGAAGCTTCTAAACCAACGTGAGTAGCTTTGTAATTTTGTTTAGCATGTACTATGGATTAAGCCTGTCGTTTTTTTTCCAGCTAGGTACGGTATACCTTCTCCAGACTGGGATTCAGTGTTCCATGATTGGGAAATTCACAAGTATCCATGGGCGCTCCTTGAAAGATTAATAATTATTATGAACCCTGTGGGTCTGCGGTACAAATTGCACAAAGCCTGTGTGCAGTTAGTGTTCCTAGAGGGTTGGTTGGAGCAGGGGTCCTCAACCTTTTAGCTTCTGAGGACCCCCCGCCGCCTCCCGTGTTCTAAAAATTCCACAGATCCCCTGCAGCACAAGTATTTTTTCTGTATAAAAATTAGTTATACAATTAAACATACTTATTATTAATTTTGTTTTACTTAATGAGAAACTTGTTGCTGGTGTTGAGCAACAATTCTGTCACGACGTGGAGGTATCTTTGACAAGTAGTCCTGCCCCCCACCGTCACCAGAGCGGCCTGAAAATTAATTTCAGTATATTTTATCATTTAAAGAGGCACAGGTTTTAGTGTTGGGCATCTTTTGTTTGACGGATATTCAGGTCAAAACATTGCATCTCCAGAATGTCATCAGTTTGTCAGTGGTTATAACAAAAACAACACACCACTGTTTAGCTGTTCTCCCTCCCAGGCAAAAAAGATAGTGAGGGGAATTTTAGCTTCCCCGGCAGACAGGCGGTTAAAATGGAGTGGGTGAAATACCCACTCCATTCCCACTATGCTCCAGCGGATGAGGCATCTCCCTGAGTCAGGCCATCTGCAGACGTTCTTGCAACTGGATGTTGACTAAATTCATGCTTTATTATTCTTTTGAGCTGCTGGTTTTGAGACACTGCCTATTGTAGTTTTATTTTTTCATAGTATGTAGGATTGTACATTTTTTAATAGGCTGCATTTCTTGGCCAGTCTTCTTAAAAGTTCTATGAAATCAAGGTAAACCCTGAGAAATTTATCAGTGTCTCTAAAATTCAATGTAAAACACGATGACATTCATTGATAAGTTTCACAGGCTCTCCCTGACTTCAGGGACTTTGTGCAAAATATAGTTGTATTCACCTTGCACAGTAGTTTTTTTCAATTATAGTAGGTTGGTAAAAGTTGAGACTTTCAGATTACATTGATAAATATAGAATGTTTTTTCCCCTTTCCTTTTAAAATAGATCTTTTTTAAATGTTTATTTTCAGGATCATAATCCCCTTGAATTTTTACTTAAATGTCAGCCTCTATTTATAACACATCAAAATGGCAAATTTTCTGGTTACCCCAGTTTCAAAAAGTAATCATTTGTTCTGATAATTTATGGATTTGAAGAACTCTGTCATCTTAAACTCTGCTGGATTTCATGTTGATTTAATTAAGCTCAAAACAATTCTGTGACGTAGGAATAGAACAGAATCACAATTTTTTCAGATTATTTACAGATTTGTTCCTATTGTGTTTTGAATGCTTAAACTACTGGGACATTGAGACCAGTGAAATGTGGTGAAGATGGCAAATACTTTCTGAAAAAACTCCACTCTGGTCAATAAGTGATGGAATATAGGGATGAATTATTACAGTTTGCCACTTTCCAAATTCAGGTGGTAATAGACTTACTGTTTTTATTAATGTACATGATGATCAGCTTACAATCGTAGAGACATAATCACCAACTGAAAGTGGTGAACTGCAGTCATTTTTGATTTCACCTTGCTGGATCCACATCTAAAACTTGTACTGAAATATCTGTTCATCAAAGGCTTGATGCTATTTTTTTATGTATGTGTAATATACTACTGTATGGCGCTTGAGGTCTGCACTTACAGTTTTGGGTTTTACGCAAGATTTCAACTTGTTCTTTTTCCACCCAGTTTTCTCTTTTGTGTTTCCCTCTTGAAGGTATTGATTCATTTGAGAGGGTGCGGTTCCAATGAGCTCCCAAACTTCTTCACTTATGAGACTTGGCAGTTTGTGTTAACAGGCTATTCAATCTTGTACGGCATTACAGCAGGGCCCAATCCGATCCCTACCTGATGTTCACACAGGTGTGCTTCCAGTGATCAAGAGCAGTAACCCAGGATGATTTGCCCTTGCTTAAGGATACTGTTGCCAATGATACCACTTCAGCTGGTGCTGAATATGCTGGGACTGGTTTACTCAGACTAGGAATTGAACCAGGGCCTTCCATCGACTGTGTGGCTCACTGCTTTAACCAGCTGAGCTATCAAGAGCACTAGCAGAATTAACTTGTTCATAAGCATATGCCATGGCAATCTGGTATAATGTAGACTAGCACAAAAAAATATATTGGATGCAGATATTCTCAAGATGATAACCTGATGTTGCCTGGATTCCTAAAAATAATACTAGGCAGTCATTCATCTTTTCATTTATGTTGTTCAGTGCAGAGTATATATTTGTGTCTGTGTTTACATATTGACACACAGTTACTAGTTGAACAGCTAAACATTACATTTAGATGCCACTGCAGTTACTGAATGTCTTTACATGTACATTTTTTGATTGTATGTTTGTTTAATTGGGGCTAAAGTCGCAGACATTTCACTCTTTTATTAGGCTCAGTAACAAAATAATTTAAACCTCTTGTAATAATAACGGCAATAGATTAGGAGAAGGGGAAGTGCAACGAGACCTGGGTGTCCTTGTGCACCAGTCGCTGAAGGTAAGCATGCAGGTGCAGCAGGTGGTTAAGAAGGCAAATGGTATGTTGGCCTTCGTAGTGAGAACGTTCGAGTACAGGAACAAGGATGTCTTGCTGCAGTTGTACAGGGCCTTGGTGAAACCACATCTTGAGTATTGTGTGCAGTTTTGGTCGCCTTATCCGAGGAAGGATGTTCTTGCCATGGAGGGAGTGCAGTGAAGATTCACCAGGCTGATACCTGGGATGGCAGGAATGACGTATGAGGAGAGATTGGGTCGATTGGGCTTATACTCGTTGGAGTTTAGAAGAATGAGAGGAGATCTCATTGAAACTTATAAAATTCTAACAGGACTAGACAGACTTGATGCAGGAAGGATGTTCCCGATGGTCGGGGAGTCCAGAACCAGGGGTCACAGTCTAAGGATAAGAGGTAAGCCATTTAGGACAGAGATGAGGAGGAATTTCTTCACCCAAAGAGTGGTGAACCTGTAGAATTCTCTACCACAGAAGGCAGTTGAGGCCAATTCATTAAATATATTCAAGAAGGAGTTAGATATATTTCTTAAGGCTAAAGGGATCAAGGGATATGGGGAGAAGGCAGGGACAGGGTACTGAATTTGGATGATCAGCCATGATCGCATTGAATGGCGGAGCAGGCTCGAGGGGCCGAATGGCCTACTCCTGCTCCTGTCTTCTATGTTTCTATGTTATCTGGAGTATATGAAATAGGATTGTGAGGTGCTGCTTGTGGAATGTTTAGATTTGTTTATATGGTATCTGCAAAGTAACACCAGGTGTAAATAAGCGATAGCAAGAGATGAAAATTCATAACTACATTAAAGTAATTTTATACTTAATCAGCATTCTCCCGAAATCACAGCGCTCTTCCTGCCCCCAGCAAAAAAAGTTAAATGATAAAAATTAGAAATTGAGATTTCCACAATCCCCTCAGTCTCATCCCCTCCATCACTTGCTTTTTTTCAATTCTTGCGCGCCACCTCAGATACTTTCACCCAGGGAGACTTAGATAGTGTTAGGTGAGGATGTCACACCAGGTGATTCACAGAGCACAAGAGAGCTGCAGGTGTGAGGAATGGTGCAAATGTGCCACCTCCCAGCAGAGGCTGAGGAGAAGACTGCCCATGGCTTTGGAGTTGTGGGACGCAAAACTTCTGAATAGAAGGATGTGCGAGGAACATCACACCTACATGCAAGTTCCGACGTCAGTCTCCGAGGGTGTGTAACAAATGACAGCTGTGACTCTTGAGTTTCCAGCCCACATTTGTGGTAACATCAGAGAAGCTTTTTTTGTTGTTGCAGGCATCAGTAGCATGTGTGAGAGCTTCATTGGTACACGTGACAGTCCCCAACCTCAGAAGTGGCCTGGTACCAGTCAATGCCTCCTCCTCTGTGGAAGTGCACATGCTGCCCTGGAGATAGTAGGGGACAAATGACATAGTACCCTGCAAACTGGCTTCTAGACCCTGGGGCCAGGATGTAGGCAGCTGCCTCTCGGGGCTTTCACCACATAGCTGCCATTAGACCAGCCAGCCCAGTGATCGGTTGGGTCACAGATCCAGGGCCTAGTGAAATGGCGATGGCTGGAATTGACTTGGCTGAGGCCGCTCTGAATCCATTTCTCAGTACAGCACCAGATGCCGGGTATTTTGTCTTCCCTTCAGAGCACCAAACCAGTGCGGCACATAGGAGGCGACACCAGGCAAAAGCTCCAGAGATGCAGTTAGCAGTGGCTGCCTGTCTGGACACATTTAGACACCCAGGGAAAGTAAGTCTAAGGAAAGATGAGTTTGTCTTAAATTCACTCAGGAGCTTGTTGTATTATAGGACAAGGTGCTCTTATGTTATTCTTTGTTATTCAGGGAGGTTACTGTTGTTAAAAATTTGTGTCTGCTATGGATACCTTCAAGGGTTCAGCAGCATCAGTTATTCCTATAAGATGTTTGAGCATCTTACTTTTACATCCCACTTTTACATTTGTACAATATGCCAAAAGAACACACAGCCCTATATTTACTTGTACAATAGCATAGCCTGGGAATGTAAAAATAGAATTTCCTTGCAATCTGAACTGAATATGTCACATGTCTTTTGCATGTGGGTTTCTTCAATCTCTTCATAGGCAGAACAAATTAATTGATGAGGTTCAAACCATAAGCTGCTTTATTCCACAATAAGGTGAAATGTACAGAGCAATAGGGAAGATCAGAGATACTGTACTTAGTTCAAACAGCACAGCTTATACTGGAGTACTACTCTTACCAATGACTGTAGATGGCTTCCTGTAACCACACATGCCATGCATCACTACAGACTAGTCTATAATCAGCTAATGTCAGAATTCATGAGTGATTAAAAACGTCATCTGTTCATCGAGATCAGATTACAGGCGTGTACCTCACGCCTTGTTAGCTGCTGTTTTATAATCATCTGAACAATGTCTACTCCTAGTTTATTATTTCCTGTTTGTTAACCGTGTTTGTTCCAATGACTGATAACGGTATACATACTGTGGCCTTGATGTCTAATGACACTTTCAGAAGGACATTAATATCTGCAACATCATTGCTGAATATTACCAGATTTTGTTTTGTAGCTGAGTACTGGGGAATACTGTATAAGTGTGCATTAGGACTGTTTTCACAGTCATTGAGTTATCACAACATTCAAGTGAAAAGTGGGTGGATTAAGTTGCATTAACAGTGTGAGCTTTCAACTGCACACTGAATTGCCTATTAGAAATTTTCCAAAGGTTAATGTGATCATATTTTTGTTGCTGTAGCTAACAATTTTTGTACATGTTAAAAGCAATATGCCACTAATCACTGCATCACATCTCCAAACAAAAGGATAAGCACAGTTTCAGTGTTCAGAAAATATTAGCAAAGGTTGTTGCAATGCTAGCACGCATGAAGGCAGGGTGAGTCACTTCCAGTGTTAACAGAACAACCTTATTATTAACGATCCCACTTTTACATTTGTACAATATGCCAAAAGAACAGTTATCAGTGCTCAAGGCTGTGCTCCTAGGTACAACCCACTCTTGTCCTGTTTGTTTTCTGTTTAACATTGTGGCAGAAGATTTTGTTCAAAATGAAAACTGAAATCCTCATAATATATAAGGTAATATATATTTCCAATAATCTGCACTGTGGTAGTCTATTTCAGAAGGGTCTTAATAAAGGAATTTGGTACTTTGGGGTATCTGTGATGGTTTTATGTTCTCTATACACAAAAAAAGACAATTATTCTGAAATGTCCATATTTGATGCCTGTGTAATCCTATATTTGTTCAGGCCAGATTACCCGACAGTTCATTTATACATATTATTACTGTCGGCAATATTAGCAGACTTAAGTATGATATATCTGTGTTTGCTATTTTAATGAAGGCATTTGCCTTTTTAAAATAACTTAGTTAATGCATCTGTTGAAATAGCAAAGGAATGCTATATGAACATATTAAATATTCATCTGTTAATATCACTAACAGCAATTTCTAACCTATAATATTTAACTCGAAGAAATAAATAATTTGCATTTATAGAACTACCATCTTGTTACAACTCATTGTAGTCAAGATATCAAAAAAATAGTTACATGTAGGGCATATGAAAAAGAGACCAGATTAAGTCAATCTGCTTTAAGTATCAGAAATCAGAGTAGCCCATATGAACACTATTAACTAAATCGATGAATTAATTAGTATGTGGGTGTTAGACTTTTTATATTCTTATTTGTAAAGTCTTTGGCCTGGATTTTCCTCAACTATCCTTCTCCAAATGTAGTTCTACCAAAGAGCCGGCACAGGCACGATGGGCTGAATGGCCTCCTTCTGTGCTGTATCATTCTATGATTCTATGAAATCAGGCAGGATAGTGTCCTGAATAGCAGAGATAATAGGCCTGACCTCAATTTCCCTCCTACTGCCCTTGCCAGGACCTTTGCTAGCCACCTCTTCCCTGTCCTTCACATGCAAGAGCTAGCAGGTGGGGGGAAGGGGGGGCAGGGTCTGGATTCCTGGCTAATTTCCTTCCCATTGACACATCCTACTGCCACTTCCCAGTACCACCTAGTAGGCCCAAGAGATCGGTAGGAATGACTGCAAAAGCTGCAAATGGTGAGGACTTAGTAGAGCCCTCATCCCCCTTCAATTGTCCTGACGGCTTACTTTGGCCAAACACTTCAGTAAAAGGATCTTTGGGGCCATGTGGCCCCTTTTAAGGTTTCTTCCTGCCTTTTGAGGTGCAGCTGCAGCACCAACTGGAACTTGCTGGTGGTCACTGGCAGACTCCCATTTGCTGGCCAGGGTCATGGCAGGGTTAGGACAGCAGGTAGAAGCCCCGCCCTGACCCTATAGGGGCAGGAGAAGGAAAATTCAGCCCATGTTTAACCATTGGGAATTTGTGTAAAAAGGAGATAAGGGCTTAAAAGTGGATTAGATCCATTTTTCGGCACTTAATTGACTGAGAGCATGCCAGAAGTCAAAGGCCCAAGGCTGTCCCGAAATTGGGTCTCGGGCCTTATCAACATATTTCTGATGATTTGCAGGCACCAATTGGGCACCTGAAGGCAGCTCGGCAATTTGACCAGGGTCAGTTTGGGCTGGCTGCCTCCCTGGCATTCAAGTGTGTCATTGGGGGGGGGAGGACAGGTGTGGAGGGGAAGAAGGAGAGGGGGAGATCGCGGGCCTTCAGTGGCTCTCGGGAGTGCTGTGGATCTGGGAAGAGCACTCCTGATTCTAATTCAAAATAAAAGAACCATGACACCTTTCTGGGGAGCGAGCTATAGCCTGCAGGATCATGTGTTGCCGTTCACTGCACACCTGAACATTGACACAATGGAAGTCTGTGAGAATCCTGAGCACCATGGCATTGAACCCTAGGGACCTAGATGGCTACATGGTTTCCATCAATAACCTCCTGCACTGTGGGAATATTGCGAAATAATTGAACTGCTGTACCCTTCAATTCTCTGTTGTTTTTCTATGGGGAAAGTAATGAAGCTGTTTGCCCTGGTAAACAAAGCATCAGAGACATGCTTGACTGACCTGTGCACTGAGTATCGACTGATGCTACAAATACATCAGTGCTAACTTGGAACGAGCCAGAAACATAAATGTTCAAAGTGGTGGTGGTGATCTAGATTGTCCCCAGCAACACTGTCCTTGTGATGGAGAACGCCTGCAAGTCAAATTGCAGCTTATAGCACAATCACATCCAGCCAGGCAGGCTATGCACACAATGGGGTCCCATTTTAAAGAATGGGATTTTGCACCTGACCTCATTTCCAAGTGAGTTACATGAGATTGCTGATTACAATGGTCTTCTGATACATTCAGTTTATGCTGGCCAAAAGGACCAGCCAATGATTATTGTCCAGTGTGAATCGAGCGGGGCTCCAGCAAATCCCTGTCTGATTTTTGATCTCCATATACCCGCTTCATGTGCAACAAATATTTGCACTAAACGGACAATCTGCTCCAAGTGTACTAAGAAGTCAAAAATTATTATTGCCTGCTGTATCTTACACAATTTCATCCTGCAAGGGCTATTGCTTTTCCAGCCCAAGGCAGTAATTGAATGCAGCCCATCTGGTTTTTTAGTTCTCTGCTGTTGCCATGTAGCTGTTTTTTGTGGGCTAGTGCTGATTCAACCTGGACACTTAAAGCAGTGTCCAAACCTTGACACATCAAGTTCACTGACTTGTAAATTTTAGATTAACATGGAGTCTCTCTGTTTTGGGACTGATTGCACAGTTTCACTAAAAGTGTCCCAGACCTCAGTGGTATTTTAAATCATTGGTATTTACTCAGAGTAGTTAGAATGTGGAACTTGCTCCCAAATGGAGTAGTTGAGGCGAATAGCATAGATGCATTTAAGGGGAAGCTAGAATAGTACATGAGAGAGAAAGGACTAGAAGGCTATGTTGTTGGGGTGAATTGAAGTAGAGTAGGAGGAGGTTTGGGTGGAGCATAAACACCGGCATAGACCGAATGGGCCGAATGTCCTGTGTCTGTGCTGCAAATACCATGTAATGCTATGTAAATACCTCCTTTATTATCATTTTGTGTTTGAAATGCAGTTCTGGGTTATAATTTTGTGTCTGTAAGGAATTCTTATAAAAGTGTAGTAGTTTCACTGCAAAAGTTGCCTGATTGATCACACAAACCATGATTTTAGCCCCTAGGATCTGATTTTTTTTTTGTGAGGTGGGAATGAAGAGTTTGGTATTCCACAGAGCCAGTAGTTTCAGTGTAATTCTTTACTGGAACCTGTCAAACCAGTACCATTTTAACCAATGATTGTTTTCACTTATATCTTGTTTGCTACAAATCACAAGGTATTCTTGTCATTCGTGATAAGCGAGACAACAATGGCAACAACCTGATGGGCAGGTGTCAGGTTGGGTTGCATACCATTTTCAGGAGAGGCTACATTATCAAGTGAGTCACATAAAAAGTGACAAAGGTAGAAAGTGGCCTCAGTACTGCAGGGATTTTAAGGGCAAATAGGCAGTTCATTCCCTTCTAGTATGCAGTTCAGGAGTAATCAAGTTTAAGAGAACTTTGTCACTGATGAGGTCACTGTTTCTTGTGGTTTGAGTGTACTGTAAAATGCCACTGTGCTCACAGATCAGTTACATTACACACTAATATCTTGTTGTAACACCTGGAATGGATCTGTCGAATTATATCCCATAATGTTTCCAGTGGAAATAGTTCTTGTACTTTATAAGTTTTTTAAGAACTCAGCAGTCACTCCTGCCCCACAGCTTGCACACGCAGCAACAACAGCAACTTGCATTTATCTAGCACCTTTTACGTATAAAAACATTTCAAGGCACTTCACAGAAGTGTAACCAGACAATAATGGAACCGAGTCATAGAATGAGATATTAGGGCAGGTGACTAAAAGCTTGGTTAAAGAGGTAGGTTTTAAGGAGGGTCTTAAAGGAGGAGAAGCAGAGAGGTTTAGGGATTGGCTGGATATGGTATTGCCCCAAGACAGCAGCCTCATCCATGCCGCCTTCACCCAAGCCCTTGCTGTTGGGCACTCCCTGAGCCTGTCCGCTGATTTGTGTGGAATCAAATCTCTGGGAAGCAGTGAGGTTTGTGTAATCTTACACAATAGCTTTCAGAATCCAATCTACCAAAATGTTGAAGCCAGACAAGCGAGATTGTTGTACATTAGAGCCCAGGCCCTCCATAGCAGCAGTCTGAGCGTTCACAAGAGATACCCTGATCGGATTCAGGAGCTAGGGGTCAATTGCAGATGTCTGTGGAGATGAAACAGACTGCAGTCCTGATAAACGGTTTTGCACAGATGCAGGTAGTGGACTCTTCCACAGTCAACACCAGACCTTGCAGGGCCTTGTGTACAATATAAAAGTACTGCAAAAGATCATCCTTTTCAGATTGCAGCCTTTACTATGCAGGCTTTGTGAGATTCTATAGGAACATTTATAGAAATTGGAGAGGAACAAATATTACACACATGACTTTACTGTACTATTGTGCTTGAGCACATGTCTGTGTGTATGAGTTATTAAGGGGAGAACAAATAACAGGAAATGGATGGTACTAACACGTGGCTTTACCCATCCCCATTGATCAACAGTGACTTCCACAACTGCTTCCTCAAAGGGACTCGAGGCCTTAAAATTGAGGGGCCTTACATTTCTGCCAGCAGCAAAGTAGTGTCAACATTTTGGAAGTCTCAAGGACACAAACTTATAACTCCCAATTGTCTATCTGCTTCTTAGTGTGTCCATGAGAAAATGGACTTGGATCATGCAGCTAGCTTTTGTATTGGAAGAAATTCTTCCGGGAACATCTAGTTTGCTA
Organism: Somniosus microcephalus; assembly: GCF_052327205.1. Lineage (NCBI taxonomy): Eukaryota > Metazoa > Chordata > Chondrichthyes > Squaliformes > Somniosidae > Somniosus > Somniosus microcephalus. The sequence continues at coordinate 187,668,088 of NC_140997.1, forward strand.
AGATTTCCAGTTGTAATTGGCAGTTGGAAATTGCGCTCTGTCATAGCATCGGGATATATGTTCAGGAAAGAAAGAGCTATGCAGTTGTCTTGTGTGCAGTCCCAGTTAATGTGCAATGGGTTCAGAGCAAACACTGTGTGGCATGCATACTTTGCCCATCTATTTGGTATAGGAAATGTTGCATAGCCTTACCTTGGCAGATTTTTTGACATCTGAAAACTTCTACCTCCATGTGCGGTGCATGGTGTGTTGGCATTCATAATGGCCACCATCTTCTCCTGGGCCTCGCCTGCGGGGATGGTTCACTGGAATGCTGAACAGGGCAACTCTCCTTTGGCACGTCTCTTGGAACAGTTGCTCCTGTTTGGAATATAAATTGTGCACCTCTTCCTTGATGTGGCTCCCTAACCGCTTCACTTTTAAAGTTTCAGCCTGTACCCCGTTAAATGTGTGGTACAATCTTTTAAATTGCTGCACCTGTGCAAGGTTCCCACCTCCCCAACTGTGCGAGTGCCCAACAGTAGGCACAAATTGCACTGGGAACTCGCGATGCATACATAATGAACAAAACTTGGAATTTGCAGCTCAATTGGATGTGCCAAATTTGAGCAAGTGCAAATTGCACATTGCACCGCTCCTGACACCTCCACTCTCAGCATGTGATAGAAGTCTACAAACCTCACTCATGCTTACCAGCTTCATTAATTATGCTGCATCTCCCAGACATGGGAGGAAGTCTGATTCAATAGATTAGCCTTAAGTATTTTTTGTACTGCTTACTGTCCCAGAAACTGTCATTAAAATCTGGTTGCTCAGCAAAAAGGCCCAGTACTTCCTGCTGCATAGAATTTACAGCACAGAAACAGGCCATTTGACCCAACTGGTTGTGCCGGTGTTTATGCTCCACACGAGACTCCTCCCACCCTACTTCATCTAACCCTATCTGCATATTCTTCCATTCCTTTCTCCCTCATGTACTTATCTAGCTTTCCCTTAAAGGTATCTATGCTATTCACCTCAACTATCGAGTGTTAAAGACGTTTCTCCTGACTTCTTTATTGGATTTATTAGTGATTATCTTATATATATATGACCGCTGGTTTTGGACTCCCCCACAAGTGGAAACATCTTATCCACGTCTACTCTATCAAATCCCTTCATAATTTTAAAGACCTCTAATAGGTCCCTCCAGCCTGTTAAGTCTTTCCTGATAGTTGTAACCTCTCAGTTCCAGTATCATTCTAGTAAATATTTTTTGCACCTTCCCCAGTGCTTCTATTTCCTTTTTGTAATATGGAGACCATAACTATGAACAGCACTCCAAGGGCCTCCAAGGTTCTATACAAAGTTAACATAACTTCCCTGCTTTTCAATTCTGTTCCTTTAGAAATTAACTCCAATGCTTTGTTTGCAATTTTTATGGCCTTGTTAACTTAGGTTGCTACTTTTAATGGTTTGTGAACGTGTACCCCCCTCTTTGCTCCTCTACCCCATGTAGTCTCTTCTTTTCCAAGGAGTATGTGGCCCCCTTAGTCCTCCTGCCAAAATGCAACACCTCACATTTGTCTATATTGAAATAAATTTTCCATTTACACGCCCATTCTGCACTTACACGCACATATTGTACTGGGGTTACCAAATGTCATCTTTGTAATGATAGAGTAATTCCTGAAATTTTCAGATTGGAGTAATTCCTGAAATTTTCAGATGTGGGTGACACAACAGGCCACAAATTTAACTGCCCCCACCTGACAGAAACCGGGTGGAAGGGGGGGCAGTTACAATGAGGGGCACAACTTACCTCCTCCGATCCTGCTGCCTGCCCGACAGGTCCAAATATTAACCTGCTCTTTTGAGCAGGCGAGTAGAACACCCGTCCCAAGCTGGTGGGGTCCTCTTTAAATATGACGCCATCAGGACCTGATCTGCTATTTTAGTCAGGGGCCTGAGCAGGGCAGCAGTGACGGCTTCCCCATCAGGCCAAACCTGTCCAGAGGGGCATCATGGGACAGAAGAGGCCCAGGCAGGTTTAGGTTTCCTTGTGGACCAGGAGGAGCAGGCGTGCTCCTCTGGACCTCACAAGGAAGCCTTGGGCCTCTTTTGCCCCGAGTGTTATTCAACTGCCCCTCATTTGTGTTATTTATTCATCTGCGGGACTGGGATTACTTTCCTGTTCACCATGCAGTTAGTGCCTGGGAACATAATATTTTAATATTCGTCACTGGGCCTGTCCAGATTTCTATCTATGTGACTTGTTAATATTGTAAGCATAAATACATTTTCAAATTCCAGGTTGAAAGGAACATTTTGAGCAGAATAAAATTGGGAAATATTTCTGCAAAAGAAACGCAACTAATTATTTTCTTTTAAAAAGTTAGATCCATACTTACTAAATTTAGAAAAGAGAAATATTGACAAACTGGGCTGCTTCAATGCAAGTTGTGCTTTTATTGATGTTGAAAACTCCATAAATTTTGGTACCTGCTAAATGACAAAACTGTGTAATTGGAAACTGTAATGCCATCTAGAGGTGTATTTCATAATGGCATACCCAGACTATGGCCCAGAAATTCGGGTCTCCACGGGTGAGTACGCACGGGGTACTCACCCGTAGGCCCGATGGAAGTGTCGGTTTCCTGCATGCACTGCGCATACGCGGGAAACCGGCACTTCCGTTCCTCTGAACGAAGGGGTTCAGAGGTCGAACACGTGCGCGGGGGAGGCTGCGCGTGCGCATCGAACTTCGTTTTTTTTTACAGGTTTTCCCGGGAAGGTAAGCCTGCAGAATTTAGAAATGTAAAAAGCAGGCGTAAGGCCTGCTTTTTACAAGGTAAGTGGTGAATTAATTAAAATTAAAACATTTTTTCCACAGGTTTATTATTTTTAAATACTTTAAAGCAAGGTAAGTTTATTTTTAGCCCCGTTAGAAAATTTTAAAAAAAATTCAAAAATTTAAATTATTGTTTAAAATAGTTATTTCATGTAATTAGTAGTTTATTTTTTAAAATGTGATTTAAAAAAAAAAAAATTATTTGAAGATTTAGTGCTATTTTGGGGCCGTAGTACAGGTAGACTACCCTTTATCCGAACTTCCGAAAACCGAAACCCTCTAAAAACCAAAGGTTTTTTCGTTCAGCGTAAGTCGTGCGCACGACCCCCCGCCGACCCCCCCGCGGACCCCCCGCCGACCCCGACCCCCCCGCGGACCCCCCCGCGGACCCCGCCGGCCCCGACCCCCGCCGACCCCCCCCCCGCCGACCCCCCCGCCGACCCCCGCCGGCCCCGACCCCCGCCGACCCCCCCCGCGGACCCCCGCCAACCCACCTTCCAAAATCCGAAATTCTCCGAAAACCGAAACACGGCTGGTCCCGAGGTTTTCGGATAAAGGATAGTCTACCTGTATTTATAAGTCTTGACAGCACTTCCTGTCAGACTTATGAATGGATCATTCCCTGCTCCGATTGGCTCCCCATGGCCCACGTGATCCCAGGGGACGCATCAAACTAACTGCGCCCCTGGGATACGCAAGCACTGCGCGCCGGCAGCTGGACCAGGCCCCGGATCGGAATCCCATGGGGGCCCACAGCTCAACGGCCGGTGCGCTAGGTAAGTGCAGGTCGGGGGCTTGCACCCACGGGAAGCCCCCGACCCAAATTTCTGGGCCAAAGTTATGTATTACTTCAAAACATAGGGACTTCTCAGTATTTCTGTATCAATTGCCAAAAGCCACCTAAAAATTCTGGTTGATGCTGTCCACACAGTGTGACCAATTACACCTGTAAGAGTCAGCACAACCTATTAGGATATAGAACATTCAGGTAAAATGTGTACATTATTTATGCATTAGATGTAAGGTTTGAATAGTTGCCAGAAACTGTTGCATGTGTCAAATATTACAGTTATGGCTCTCTAACCTATTTCAGAAAAATTTCAGAGCCTGTCTCAGGCTAGATCAGACCGATTGCAATCTTGGCATCCTATTCGACTCCAGGTGGAGCTTCCAACCCACATACCCTTCATTACAAAGTCCACCTTCGTAACATTGCCCGCCTCTGTCCCAGCCTCAGCCCATCTGCCTTTGAAACCCTCATCCATGCCTTTTTCATCTTCAAACTCGATAATTGCAATGCTCTCCTGGCAAGCCAGCCATTTTCCGCTCTTTGTAAACTTCAGCTCATCCAAAACCCTGGTGCCTGTATCCTACCTCGCATTAAGTTCTACTCACCCATGACACCTCTCCTTGCTGACTTACATTGGCTCCCAGTCCCCTAACACTTTCCAATTTACACTTCTCATCCTTGTATTTAAATCCTTTCATGGCCTCACCCCTTCTCGATCTCTGTAACCTCCTCCAGCCCTACAAGTACCCGCCAACTCTCCATTCCTCACTCTGTCCATCCCACCCTCCCTTTGTCCCACCTTTGGTGGCCATGCCTTCAGCCACCTAGGTCTCACACTCTGGAGTTCCCTCCCCAAACTCTTCTGTCTCTCCATGACCCTCTCCTTGAGATTCACCTTTGAAGAAACTTTTGATCACTCTGCCTAATATCTCATTTTTTTGGCATTCATTTTTGTTTGATTACACTTAGTGCCTAGGGACGCTTTATTACATTAAAGGCACTATATCAGTGTAAGTAGTTATTGTTGTTTTACAGATTCAGAGGTCCCATATCATGAGTAGGGCCAAAAGAAGTTACATTATTTGAAGCAGTTCCAGTTTTTAATAAACATATATAATATATATTTAACAAATTATGAAAGCCGAATGGCGTCACTTATGTGCAGTAAGCGGGTGCCTTCTGTCTTGACTTTAAGGTGAGATAGTTGTTACACTACCATAGCAAAACAGTAGTTGTTGATTTCTGCAGGATACTTGGGTGTATTTTATTCATTTCAAGTATTCATTTCTTCAAGTATAAGTTCAAGTGATAGTTTATAGTGAATGAAAATTAACTTGGTTGAGTTTAAATGCACGTTGGTTTAAATTTGCCCAACTTCCACACTTTTGCAGTTTCAGCGGGAATCCCAAGTTAGCAATGAATCTAGGTGATTTCCCCCCCCCCCCCCCAATGAGGGGTTGCTGAGGCTGATTGTAGAGCTCCTACTGCCATCACAACTGACATCAGCTAATTCAACACAGACTGAGGAACGATCTTTGGACCTTCTTAGACTGTATGGGCTGGATTTTTTCAGCCCTGAGGAGGCGGGTTTGAAGGCGGGTCAGGTGGGAAAGTTTGAAAAAATGACGGCGGGTTCTGATCTGCCGTCAACCCGCCTCTGCGGAACTTTGCCGGAGGCGGGTTTGCAGAGTGTTTCGTTCACGGCTCCAAGCGGCGGGATAGGCCCTTAAGGTACTTAACTACTACTTAAAGACCTCTATAATGCCATTTTGAGAGGCCTTTCAAATTTTGCCACATTTCCAGCATGCTGCATGTCTCTCCTGAAACACGCCAGCTAATCCTGTTGGGTTGACAAGTGGCTGGCTTCCTAAGAGCTGCAGTTCCACCATAAAAACGGAGCTCTCAACAAGGATCAATGTAGGAAGTCACACAACACCAGGTTATAGTCCAACAGCTTTATTTGAAATCACAAGCTTTCGGAGCGCTGCTCCTTCGTCGGGTGAAGTGAAGAGAAGCATACAGGCACAGCATATATAGTCAGAGAAAACTGCCAGATGATTATAGGTAATCTTTCTAACTGCCCTTTATCACACCTCGGCAGAGAGATAATCACAGTAATCAAAGGTGTGAATGGTGTCCAAACAGTTCAGTCAGGAAAACATTACATCAAAAAACAATGAGGTGGGGTCACAAGGGGTCAAATGTTGCAGATGCTGGGGTCTGTATGAAAAACAGAAAAAAAACAAAAAACTGCTGGAAATCACAGCAGGTCCGGCCGCATCTGTGATTTCTGTCGTCCACACACAGTTGCATCACGCAGGTTACCGTTGCCCTCTTTGCAAAGGCGCACAATTACTTCCACTTCTCCACGGATCAAGCAAGTATAACCGCGCTTTGCAAATATGGCAGGCTTCCCAAGGGTGCAGGGCATCGTAGACTGCGCACATGTGGCCCTTAAGGCACCCCATCACAACCCAGCTCTTTTTGTCAACTGCAAGGGCTTCCATCCCTCAACGTGCAGCTGGTGTGTAACCACAAGAAGGATATTTTGCATGTTTGCGCCAAGTACCCTGGCAGTTGCCATGACTCGTTCATCCTGCGGCAGTCTAGTGTTCCTTTGCTCTTCAATCCGCCAAACCAACTTTCGGAATGGCTACTTGGAGACAAGGGCTATCCCCTGAAGATGCAATGACTTCACTCAGGAGGCCATCGAACGAAGCTGAGGAGCGCATAACTCCAGCCACATTTCGACCAGATCCACCATCAAACAAACCATCGGCTTGTTGAAGATGCAATTCAGGTGCCTTGACGGATCAGGTGGAGCCCTATAGTATTCAGCAGCCAGGGTCTCCAGAATCGTCGTGGCCTGCTGTGCACTGCACATCGCACAGCATCGTGGCTTGTAGTTGCCTGAGGAACAAGTGGCTCAGCGCATAGCCTCCTCAGATGAGGAGGAGGAGGAGGAGAACGAGAACAAATACTTTGCGGATGCGCATCAACCAGCTGCAGTAGCACGTGACCACATTGCTGCCCGGGATGCAAGGGATGCACTCATCTTGGCCAGATTTGCTTAGGTTGCCCAATCAAACACATGTGCCTGGCACCTTCTTGCCACACTATAGACAATGGACAAGAACCTGTGGCTTCCTATCACTCTGACCACCAACATGACAAATGCAATTCACCCTGAGCCCTCAATGTGGAACTTCCATTTCTGAAATGACAGAGGCCAGCTCTTCAACAGTTTGCAATCACTTCATTTGAATACATTTACTAAGGGATGGCATTTAACTGTTAAACACAACAGAACACCCAAGTGACTACTCTTGTGACTACTTGTGCTTTATCTTCCTCTTACGCGTGCTTCTACGTGGTTCTTCCCCTGTGGCTGGAGCAGATGTGGAGGCACCTTGCTCACTTTCATGCTGCTCCTGCCTCGACACCTTTGGCGGGCGTCCTCTGGGTTTGCGAGACTGTGAGGGCTCGGCAACAGTCTGCTCCTCCTGCGTCTGTGTAGGGGCTGAGATGCCCATCTCAGTTGGGTGAGGACTCTGGTGGGGCTCTGACCGAGGGCTCCGCAGTGGCATGGGAGTGTGAGCACTTGAAGAGGAGCCCCCACTTCCTTGTTGTCTGCCACCAACATTCCTCTCATGGGTCAGCCCCACTTCAGTGCTAGCAAGTGGTTTGACAACACCTTGCCGCACATCAGGGGGGCCATGAAGACCCATATCTGCACTGGCAGTCCTACTACAGAGGACTTCCATGAAGCTCTGGTTTCTCTGCTCAATAGCTGCCTATCGCTCCTCCAGAGATATCAGTCTATTCTGAACATTCACCATGTTTTCAACACTGGCGACTTAACTCCTCCATGGCTGTAGCCATCCTCTCCTCTACCGTAGCCATCCTTTCCACGGAGGTTACCATCCTTTCCATGGTGATGCGTTCAGGCGCCAATGGCTCCACAAAGGCTCTGCTCATGTTAACGATGGGCTCCTCCATCCTCTCCACAATCACAGTGAGCCTGGAGACAAAACCTGCCAGAGACTCCTGCACCTATTCCTGGAGTTCCAGCACCGCTCTCCTTCTGGATGGACCCAGAGGCACAGAGTCGACATGCAGCTGAGCAGAGCTAGGAGTGCCCTGCGGCCTCCAACAAGGACTCACCACTGTTGTCCCTGTCTCCATTATCTGCTGATGCTCACTTGTGCGCTATGATACACCAGGTGACAACACTACCCTATCTCCTGAAGGTCCCACCGAGGTGTGCGTATCTCCGCTGGTGCTGGAAGCACTTATGCCTGCTGATGCTGTGCCCTCAGAGGTTGCAGCTTCCTCTGAGGAGTCTTCAGGCTCAGGCTCTTCCTCCTGGATAGTGGGGGGGGGGTTGCTGTCGATGGTCCTGTGGGGGAGTAAAGACATGAGTTAGACATGTGATATAAATTTTTGCATGCACATAGAATTGTGCAGATGATCATAAAACAATCTGTTTGAGCATCAGAAGCCATATCAGTCACTCATGTAATCTAAATGAGAGAGAAGCCAAACTATTCTGTCACCAGTTTGCTCTGATGCGCCCGTCTGTCCGCCCCCCACTTCCACATCCTTCTCGGCGCCAATGATCTCTAGGGCCGCCTCCTCAGCGCTGGTGAGATGGGATATTGAGGCTGGCCCTCCTCCTTTCTTCGCCCTTTCCCTCTTATTGTGGGCTCTCTTTTCCTGCAATGACGGACACAAATGGAGTTTGAGTGAGAATGATGGAGCGAGTGTAGGTAATCCATAGCATAGCTGCTTCGAAGGACACAAAGATGGAGTGAGGCCCCAATACTAAGGGCCCTCCCTGTGTGTTGTTAGTTGTTCTCATAGCATAACAGTGATAGGGAGTGTGAGGGCAGCACAGTCGAATAGTTAAGTGATTGTGTACATAGAGAGGGAATGGTTAAGGGTGCAAGGGATGTAAGGGTAAAGTGGGATGTGTAGGAGTAGGTTGACAATGCAGAGTGCTGAAGCTGAGAGGAGATGGGGAGCAGAATGAGGGTAAAGGTGATGCTATACTCACTTTTCCTGTGCGGACAAGGTCATTGAACCTCTTTTGGCACTGCAGCCAGGTTCTGCTGCACATTGATGTGGAACTGACCTCCTGGGCAACTTGCAGCCACACAGCTTTGGTCTGCTGGGGAGGTTTTTTCCTCCCAGATCAAGGAAACAGCACCTCCTTTTGTGCTCTGGTTCCCTCCACCAGAGCATGGAGGGAGTCATCATCAAACTGTGGTGAGGCCTTGGGCCTTGAAGTAGACATCCCACGAGCTCCAAGCACTTTGAAGAGAAGCAAGGACACGTGTAGAGGCTGAAAATGAACCAAGGCTGCTTGGAGCCCTTAAATGCAGCCGGAGAAATGATGTCATCAGAGGCGAGGTTCAGGCTCAAAAAAACTAATTGGGCCAGGGGTGTGCACATGCTGGGAATCAATTGCCCAATTCGGGCAAAATAGCTAAATTATCCCCACTGACAGCAGAGGGGGGAGCGGGACCCGCCGACCACCTGACCCGCCGACCACCTGACCCGCCACCAATGGCAAAATCCAGTCCAATGACTCAGCTACTCACTGGATAAATTTGTTGAAGCATCAGAGAAGCACATTGGTTAACCTTTATCACAAAAGCAAACTACTGCGGATGCTGAAAATCCGAAATTAAAACAGAAAATGCTGGAAATACTCAGCAGGTCAGGCAGCATCTGTGGAGAGAGAAACAAAGTTAACGTTTCAGGTCGATGACCTTTCATCAGAACCTTTAACGTTAGCCAAAACCTGGCATAACTCTTTAACTTCCACTGTGCACTAGCTATATTGTAGCCACTGCAAAGTTAAAGTGGTTTGAGGCAACCCCCCTAGAAGTAGCTCTGCCTGTGGCTGTCGGGTCAACTCACAATGCCAAATTGCGTTGGGGTCCTAATTGCGTCAAAGGACTTGTATTTTGCATATTTATGAGGCCTTCGCCTGCCTACGGTGAGCTCCTTGTACATCTTCCGAAACCCTGGAGTTAAAATGACATCGGGCCGGAGTGCAGTGAAATGGGGAGGTGAGTACACTGCCCCTATTTTAACCACCGACCCCCCCACCGCCCCCCCCCCCCCAGCCCAGTTCTCATTGGACGTGGGGATTATAATCGGAGCTCTAGATTGTAAATTTTAGGAACCAGTTGAATGCTTGCTGGGTCCACCCACTGGAGAGGGAAGACCCACCAGAATAAGTAGGCTGACCCAACTCTTACTACTGACTGCAAGAAGGTGCAACCCTCCTCTGTGGCAAAGTGCAGCCCTCCTCACAAAAAATGTGACTACCATACAATCAGAACAAGTGACATTCAGCCTCCGCCTGGAATTAAAGAACTACTGAGTGGTTTGCGGACCATTCTTGGAACGTCACTCAACATAAGTTCCCCCCGCCAGCACAGCAAACCACCCACTTACCAGGCTGGGTAATGATTCCAATTGGCATGACAACTAGCTTCCAGGGCCTTCCCCTTCCCTACCTCTGGTCCCCAGGCGCTTAATTAATCATGAGAAATAAAGACCAAACAAATTGCCTCAACACCTTTACCCATTTGATCCTAGCACAAGCATAGTCATGTGAAAAAACCTGTATATTCCTGTGCAATCAAAATGTACAATGACTTCATAAGATACATGTGAACATACATTTTTGAGACTTCAATAAAACTGGTTTTAAAAAGTCTGAATTCAAATACCACTGTGCAATGTTAGCAATGAACACGTTGAATAAATGATTTCAACTCACTTGTATCCATATCTATATTTGAGTCAAAGGTTTTAGAATAGCTCTTAGAATGCTGGAATTATAATTTCCATGAAAAATGAGTGCTGTTTCGATACCAGTCCAGACATTTGCTTTATTAATGAGGGACAGCAGTGCAATTTATAATGAATTACATTGAAGAACCTATAGAACAGTTATTCATGTGGAACATTGTACATTTTCAGGCTGACGCATTCTGTTTATTAGAAAATAGTGTGGTAAAAAGAGGCTTGTACTTTAGCTGTGCCAATTTCTGGTTGAATGAATGCTACTGTAATCTCAGCAAACAATGGTCTGTAAATTCCTGAGGCCCCACTCCACCATGTAAATTTGGTGGAGTGGGGCCTCTGCCCATCCTTGTCCAAAGTTACGTTCCAAATTCCAGGGACCGGGTCCTTTTCATTCCTGGAATGGGCCTTCAGCACCTGAAAGACTGCATCCGTGGCAGCCGTCCCATTCTGAGCTAATCGACCCATCCAAGGCGGAGAGGAGTCCTCTGGAGGACCAATTGGGTTGAAGAATTTTTTTTTAGTTCTTCAGCTTCCATCGGAGCCACTCTGATGAGAGAGGGTAATCAGTCCCCTCCAGGTATGAACCTCCCCAGGCCGAGCCCCATGGAGCGAGTTTAGATGTACTTAAATGAGGGCTTATGCACCACAATCCCAGAGGTTATGCTCACAATGCACCAGGGATAACTAAAGCTAGATGAATGAGGCATACCCGTTCCCAGTAACAACTGAGACTGAAAGAAATGAGCAACCTTTGAGCTTGAAGCTTGCAAAAATGTTCACAATAGATTACTGCAATTGGAAAAGAACTTTTGAAGAATTTAAATTTAACTGTTCACCCAGACAGCAATGGACTTGCCTCTGACAGCCTGAGCCACTGTGAGACCACCAGAATATTTTTGACTCCAACCTCAGTGAGAGGTTGTGAGAACCATGTGTTAAGTCTGTGTGTCCCAGTTATGCTTATTATAAATCACTGGACACAGACCACAAGAATAACTTTAACAGGTCTTTACTATTCGGAGGTCAGGGCTAAACTGCCCAGCAAATCCCTACACAACACTTATATACCGGTGTGGTCACCACCGGTATTACAGTATACAGCAGCCAAGAGAAAGTAGTACATCTCTTAAGGTAGTTCTCTTAAGGTGGAACAGGTTACATACACCACACCATGCAATTGACAGGCCATGAGTGAGAGCTCTGTGTTGGAAGAGTGCATTTCACCAAGAGGCAATAGGGGGCTGTGCTAGCTACTACATGATGACCTGCCACCACCATCATCTGCCAAGCTAGCTCTGCCTGTGGCTGTGAGGTCAACTAACTATGCCAAACACACTCCTACCTCCATAATGCTCCTCCAGCCTGTTGTTGCACTCTCTAGCCATTCTTAGCTTTTTAAAGGCTGCATTCTACTTTCCAAGCACCCCCAGTACACTGCTCCCATTTTACAAGGTTTGAACTGCAAATACATATTTAAATGAGCTCACCCACAACTTACAGCAGGATTCGTGATGGAGAGGGTCAGCAGACCTGAGTCCTGGCTCCAATGTAATTGATCCCCTGGAATTTTCAGGGCCCTGACCTTTAATGTTTTTTGCAATGAAAAATAAAGGCCAGTGCAGTTAATAATTCATAAAGTTAGTCGCCCTAATGACTCGTGAGACAATCAGCTACAAATGGTCATTTTTTTTGCTTGTGTTTTTTGTGCACTTTGTTATATTCTTATTTTTCTTCCTTTTAAAATGATTTATATATATATGTGAATTTTGCAGTAGCAGCAGTACATTATGTTGGAGGGTGGGTAATTGGTTAATTCCCACACAGGCCGGCAGCGGGACAGTTTCTTTTGAGGGCCTAGGACGAGCACTCCTGTTCCTTCTGACCCCCACAAAACTAAAAATGAAAAATTTCTTCCCCTGTTTTTTGAGCGGTCTCTAGTGATTCCTTTCAAAGACCACTCATTAGGCCCAGTAAAAATGGGCAGAGCATGCCATTTGTACCTGAAAATTGAAATTGGGGTCCTACAACTCGGGTCTGCACACGTAAGCAGCCTCCCGCCATTTATAGGCCGCCCTGAAAATTGCATCAGGTGGGTCCTGGGCGTCGATGATGATCAAAAAGGCTAATGGAAGGGGTTTGGAATACAAAAATGAGAAAGTGATGCTTCGGTTAGACAGAGCCTTGGTCAGACCCCATCTGGAGTACGGCGTTTAGTTTTGGGCACTGATATATTGGCCTTGGAGGGAGAAGAGCGCAAATTCACCAGAATGATGGGGATTAAAGGGTTAAATTATGAAGACAGGTTGCATAAACTTGGCTCGTATTCCTTTGATTTTAGACGGCTGACCGGTGAACTAATTAAAGTCTATAAAGTGATAAAGGGATTAGATACAGAGGACCTATTTCCGCTGATGGCAGAATTCAGAACAAAGGGGCAAAATTTTAAAATTAAGAGCTGGGCCACTTTGGAGCGAAATCACAAAGCACTTTTTCACACAGAGGATAGTGGAAATCTGGAACTCTCTCCTTCCAAAAGGCTGTGGATACTGTGGGTCAGTTGAAATTTTCAAGACTGAGATTGATAGATTTTTGTTAGGTAAGGGTATCAAGGGATATGCATCAAAGGCGGGTAAATGGAGTAGATGTACAGATCATCTGTCATCTAATTGAATGGCAGAACAGGTTCAAGGGGTTGAATGGCCTACTCCTGTTCCTATCTTCCAATAATATCTATTATTTTACTAAACAAATCAAATCGATGTATTTTGTTGGTAGCAAACGTATATAGTTTACTGGAGCAGACTGAAATTCCTCATCACTGTCTGCTAAGAACAATTTTTATCCATGAATATATGATAACAGTAATGTGTTTTTCTTAAATGCTTTCTAAATTACAGATAATAATGAGTATATATTTTCAACTCTACGTTGAAACTATTTTGCATATTGGTCTGTGTTTACATGCAGTCACAAATAGGTTATTCAAAAGAATTAATGTACCTTATAATACCAAGTAATTAAGCTAATGAAAAGGGCAACATTAATCCCTTTTCTTCAGAGGAAGATTGTAAAGAGTAGAGGAATTCATTTGTTTAAGGAAAATGGCAAATTCGCTGAAGAGTTTGTGCTTTGGGATATTTTGAACAGTTTAAAAATAAATTAGGTAGCGTCTAGAATGTGGGGTCATAGATATAAAATTAAATGCAAGAGATTTAGGACAGAAAGCAGAAGAAACTTTCTTAAAGAGTTGTGAGGCTGTGAGGAATGCACTACTGGAGTTAGTGATTGAAGCAGAGATCTTGTCAAGATTTAAGAATAAGTTAGATAGGTGGTTGGGTGAAAGAGGACTAAAAGGATATAGGAACAGGACAAGCACATGGAAGTAGGAGTACTGCTCATGTGGAGGATAAATACCAACGCAGACTGGTAGAGCAGAATGACTTATTTCCATGTCATAATTTCTATGTAACTTACCTTGTGCCAAGGACCATTCCCCCAGGTTCCCGAGCCGCCTGATTTTAACAGTCGGGCAGCCACTTTCCACTGACTTCCCGGCCATTTTGGTTAGGAAGTCGGTAAGCGGCTTGCTAATGAGGCCTGGCTGTTAAAATCAGCCAAGCCAAGACTTACGCTGTGTTTCTGACCTAAAAAGAAAAGCTTCAATTATTGAAAATCTGAAATTAAAACAGAAAATGCTGGAAATACGTAGCAGGTTCCTGAAAGAGAAAGAAGATCAGTGCTTCAATTAGCTCCCCCAGTGTAATGAATGGTCTCATCCAAAATTTTACCTCTCAGATGTTGACTGGCCTGCTACAGATTAATATCATTTTCTGTTTATACTGGGTCACATCTTGCTGTCAAAGTAAAGGTGAGGCTAATGGTACGCACCGTTATTTATGCGTAAATGGTACAGCAGCTTCAGGCGAGGAGCAGATGTTCAGTTAAATGCAAATATCTAAAAGTTACTGTCTCTGAGTTGCATAGCTCCACTGTTAGCTTTGCGAAAATGGCATTTCGCTGTCTGGCTCAACATTGACCTGCATTGAATGTCGTGAAGTTGCTGTATTTGCGTGATAGATATGAACTAAACCCGCCGCAGATATTTAGGGTTAGTAATTAGCGTAAGTACCCTTTTAGCGACATAATTGTTAATTACTGCCAATCAACCTCTCTGGCACTGAAAATAAACTATTACAAGTGTGAAATCTCATTCAGGTCTTGAATTTTCTGGGGAGATTTAAAATATCAAATTTTTAATTTTATATTATTTTTCTTTTCCTTTCTGCCTCTTTTTTCTCTCTCTCTTAATCCAGTCTTTCTTTCCCTCTCTTTGTTTCTCTTTCTGTACCCGATTTGACATTGAATTCACCCCCTTTAATTTACCCTCCTTCTCAGTCCTTCTGCTGTTTATTTCCTAATCTTTTAATCTGATTGGTTAAGGAGATACCCTGTTGGTTGCCCTATTTCCTCGCTGCGCCGTTATCGGCCCGCACATTCAGCAAATTTGTGGGCAAAACAATTTTGAGCTGAAGGATGCAGGGGCAAGCAACATTCCCTATAAGCTACGCGGCTGCACAGCTCTCCGCCGGTCCCGCACAGCCTTGGACCGGCCTCTTCAATGTTAAGTTTCCCGAAACTGTGAATGGGCTGTGCAGGCCATTAAAGGGGCCGCGCACCCAAAACAAATTCAGTGGGAACATTAGGGGAAAGTCTAATTTACAGCAGACCCCCATTAGATGCTCTGCTATGGCAAAATCTGGCCCATTGTGTTTCTGCCTGGATTGTTCTTGTTGAACTTGTGGTGCAGGTAGATATATAACCAAACTAAAACTTCAAAAATGTTTCTCGCATTCCAATTCTTCTCATTCTGTCTGTTGTTTGTAACCATTAACCTGATCAGGGGCCTTTGAAAATCACGGGTGGGAGTGTGGGGGGGGTGGTCTCTGAATATATTTAGCTGCATTTTTCAATTATAAGTTTTGGTGCTGCTACAGAGCCCATTCGATCAATAGCAAATTTGTGAAATCAAAAATAGTTACAAATGAGATAGTAAGGCTCAAAATCAATCAATCAGTCAGAGATGATGACAGGAAATCCTTGTTATGCATAGTAGATATTGACAGTGAAGTTATGTTAATGAATACCTAAAGGGAATTAATTGTATTTCTATTTGATCTTCACCATGTCGTTTCCTTTTAGCTATGCAGACACCTCTTTGAAAAAGCTTTACAGATGAGTATGTCTCCTACCAGTAACCTAGATGTGATTCTGGCTAAATTTAGCAGCTACATAGATTTTAAATCCTGTGCACATATGCTGTGTATTCTTTATGAATACAAATTAGATTTTTTTTCAACAGATTCATGGCCCTGTGCTGACTGTTGCTACGGCAACTAATGATGTCATTCCACGTTCCATTCAACTTTAAATCCAGTCCTTGAAAGGTTCTTAAATTCTTAAATGACAGAAATTTTCTTTTTAACCTGATATTTTATTTTTGGATATATTAATTGCCATGTTTACAAAGTTGCCGTATGCTATTTACTATAATTTTCAAAGGTTTATGACCTTGAAATTCAGTATTTTTATTTCAGAGAAGGTGCTACGAAATTCTAATGATTGTAGTACGTGCCTGGACCCGTAGTAATGGCATATGGTCTGGTGCTCTTCAGCCAATAGAGTTATGTTACTTTTAAAACTAACAGCAGCCAGATAAATTCATTATTTCAGCTGTTTTATGCGTGACTCTTTTACCAACTTTCACACGTTCTGTAGCACTTCACAATTCATTACTTTCCTTGCATTTAAGAGCAATGAGAGAATTTGCCACACTGATTTTGGTTTTTATTTGAGAGAATACCATTTCATGTAAACACTGTCAAAGACATGAATTGGAATCATTCCCACTCAATACTTCGGTCCAAAAAAAATGCCAGATGGTATCATTAGTACAGCTGAGCAAACCTGACCTGACTGCAGCAAGTGACATCACATGACAGTATCCCGAGTTACATGAAGTCATGATTTAGAAACTGATTTCCTTCTTTAACCACTAATTCAGTTGATCATGGAATTTAACAGCAATTGGCTTTATTCACTACTTTATCCACAAATTCTGAAAACCAAACTGTTTTTCTGGGTTTTTTTTTTAAACAGGAGTCAAGAAATGGCTGTTTCTGTATACACTAAGCTGACAAATCATGGCCACTAGCCTTTAAACTAATCATGACAAATATTAGTAATGTAGCTGTAAGCAACTTGTATTAGTTAAAGTGACATCACAGGACTGGAGGACAAGAGCATAAAATTGCCAAGAATAATGTCATATTGGAGCAATTATTTTTCTTATCACAAAATAGACTCCCAACAAAATCCATTTAGTGTTATATTGACTGACTCTTTCAAAAAAGGAGCTGGAAGAATATTTGGTTAAGAACAGCACCGGAGGTTATAAGAATAGGTACAAATAGAAGTGACGAATTATGTAATGTTTACTGGCCTGCCAAGCCTACAGAAATATTCATGGAGTGCAACCACTCAGGGCTGAATAATGTTACAATATTAAACTCTATGAAATTTCACTCAGCTCCCTTCAGGATTAAGGAGAAAGTTCATACTATCTTGTTTGTTGTTTGTTGCCAAAAAACTCCATACCCCGATTCTATCTCTGTTCTCCACCACTTGCTCAGGCTGAACGCAAATGTGTCCTGCTCAATTCTGAGCTGAACCTCAAACTTCATAGCTAGCCCATCACCACGGCTGATTATTTTCACCTTTGAAACATTGAGCATCACTCTCTTGGCTCAGCCATATTCCCCATGATCTGTTCTCTACCCCTTTGTCACTTCCAGGCTCCCTTCGTCTCTTCGTCTCCCAAAACTGGAATGTTTCGCTACAGTAAAGGCACTATATGAGTATAAGTTTTTGTTATATTATCTTATCCAAGTTTTACCTGTGGCTGTTCACCTGCATTAGTAGGTTAAATGACTTTGGGACAGGCCATGAAAAGACAAATTGCATTTGGATTACTATAAGGAGCAGGCTCAATGAGCTGAATCAACTTATTTTGTTCAATATATTTTTATGTTTGAAAGAAAGAAAGACTTGCATTTATATCATGCCTTTCATTACCTCAGGACATCCCAAAGCACTTTACAGCCAATGAAGTAGCTTTGAAGAGTTGTAATGTAGGCAACGCAGTGGCCAATTTGTGCACAGCGAGGCCCCACAAACCTGAAAATGACCCATTTATCCCGACTCTCTGTTTTCTGTTAGTTAGCCAATCCTCTATCCATGCTAATATATTACCCCCAACCCCGTGAGCTCTTACCTTGTGCAGCAACTTTTTATGTGGCACCTTATTGAATGCCTTCTGGAAATCCAAATACACTACATCTACTGGTTCCCCTTTATCCAGCCTGCTCGTTACATCCTCAAAGAACTCTAGTAAAATTGTCAAGCATGATTTCCCTTTCATAAAACCATGTTGACTCTGCTTGATTGTATTATGATTTTATAAATGTGTAATGAGACTGGATTAATTAATGATTTCATTGTAAAGGATTCTCTAGGGAAGAGTGATCATAGTATGTAGGAATTTCAAATTCAGTTTGAGGGTGAAAAACTTGGGTCTGAAACTAGTGTCCTAAACTTAAATAAAGGCAATTACAAAGGTATGAAGACAGAGTTGGCTAAAGTGGACTGGGAAAATAGATTAAAGGGTAAGATGGTAGATAAGCAGTGGCAGACATTTAAGGAGATACTCTCAGCAAAGGTTTATTCCAGTGAGAAAGACTCAACGTGGTTAACTAAGAAAGTTAAGGATGGTATCAAATTGAAAGAAAAGGCATACAATGTTGCAAAGCTTAGAGGTAGGCCAGAGGATTGGGAAATTTTTAGAAACCAGCAAAGGATAACTAAAAAAATAAAAAGAGGGAGAAGATAGATTATGAGAATAAACTAGCAAAATATATAAAAACAGACAGTAAGAGCTTCTACAGGTATATAAAAAGGAAGAGAGTAACTAAAGTAAACATTGGTCCCTTAGAGAATGAGACTGGGGAATTAATAATGGGAAACAGGGAAATGGCAGAGATTTGAACAAATATTTTGTATCGGTCTTCACGGTAGAAGACATTAAAAGCATCCCAATAATAATTGATAATTGAGGGGCGATAGGGAGGGAGGAACTTAAAACAATCACTATCACTAGAGAAAAAGTACTAGGCAAACTAATGGGACTAAAGGCTGAAAAATCCCCTGGACCTGATGGCCTGCATCCTAGGGTCTTAAAAGAAATGGCTGCAGAGATAATGGATGCATTGGTTGTAATCTACCAAAATTCCCTGGATTCTGGAGAGGTCTCAGCGGATTGGAAAACCGCAAATGTAACGCCCCTATTTAAGAAAGGAGGGAGACAGAAAGCAGGAAACTATAGGCCAGTTAGCCTAACATCTGTCATGGGAACTGTAACGAAACATTCCAGTTTTGGGAGATGGACTGAGAAGGTGTCAGAAAATTGAGCCTGGAAGTGACAAAGGGGTGGAGAACGGATCATGGGGAGTATGGGTGAGCCAAGAGAGCGATGCTCAATGTTTCAAAGGTGATAATGTGCAGATACTGTTTTAGTGATGTTGGTTGAGGGATAAATATTGGCCAGGACACCAGGGAGAACTCCCTGCTCTTCTTCATGGGATCTTGTGCTTCCACCTGAGAGGGCAGATGGGGCCTCGGTTAAACATCTTATCTGAAATACGGCACCTCTGACGCTGCATCACTCCCTCAGTACTGCACTGAAGCATTAGATATTATGATTTCATGGATACAGCTAGATGTTAGAAACTTCCAGAACTAGTCTTCATTTTGAAATATATTGACTAAAACTCTGGGTAGTGAGTGACTTCATTCTTTGCATCCCCCCCCCCCCGACCCCGCCCACCCCCCTCCATCTTATCTGTAAGGCCAACATTGGAATCCACCCAGGGAGCGTGTAATACTGAGGACCATGTTATAATGGAGGTGTTTACAAGAACTCCGATAATGACAGGGCCATAAATGGTGGATGTCATCAAGACATCATGGTAGACCAAAAATTGTTATAGAGAAGGGTTAATTTACTTTGAACTTTCAACAAGTGTGCAGATCTGAGTAAAAAATGTCAGAATATGTGAAGATTATAAACCGTGCTCCCCTGAAAAGTTTCCTAGATTAATTTTCCTTTGCTTCAGAAATCTCGCTGCTGGCGCATTACATTAGAATCTGCATATATTGGTTAGTTTAGAAAGTAGTGCAAATGACCTCTATAAGCAGGTAGCCCATGATCTTCTGGTATTCCTCATTCCTAAAACTTTATAAAGGTTTCAAAGTGTTCGGAGTTTTAAAAACTGACGGTGACTCAGCTGTCATGGTGAGTCATTATTGCAGAACAGATGGACTTTGGTCTCTTTGTAGTGCTATTTGGAAACCTTTTTGTAGCGCTGCTTTGAAATTTGCAACTGCGCTTAATGATGGGACCAGCAGATAACCACCACTCGGGAGCCCAACACAAACTGACCTGCACACACAGTATTAAGTGTAAAGTGCTTTTGAAAATCTTGTGCCAAGCACTACATCCGCATGATCACTACAGTTACCACTAAATGCAAATTTGACTGTATTCTCTTTATTTTAAGGCTTAGCCCAGCTTCTGGATATTTTATGCCTCTGAAAAGTACAACCTGCTCCAGTAACACAGCATATTCTTCATAGGACTCTGAAATGACATTGTAGCCTGTTCACCAGGTTTAAGAGGACTGCCTGTCTGTTGACTAATAGCTAGGGATTGACAGTTTATCTAAAGTTGTGCAAAAAGTGTATGGCCTACATTTACCAATTCTTGTGGACCCGACTGGAATTAGGGTGCAGCACCATTGCATGAGTGCTGCCCATTGCAGTCATTTCAATGGTCAGCTTCACTAAAATGTTTTGAGCGAGCTCTGAGCATCAACAACTCCTGAGTAGGAGCTCAGCTGTTAGGGAAGTGCAGGAACTAGCTTGTTGCAGCACGATTTAAAGGTCTGCAGTGGTCCTTGACATACTCCTATCATCAAACAGCTTTGCCAATACAATAATTCTAACAGAACTTAACTGTATGATGTATGGTCACTAACAGACGCACAGAATGGGCCGCAGGATGGCCACGTGACTGCCATTAATGTCCTGTACTTTGTGAATTCAACGGTGTGCTTACTTTGGGTAGCCATGTCATGCTCCTGTTACTATTCAATGGGAAAGAAAATAAAGTGTTGGCCATACTGGCCTATGCATCAGCCATCTGTTTGATACATGTTTGGGCAACACATTGGCTCATACTGCAGATGAACTCTAATCTAGCCTGAAAGGAGGCAAAGGCGAAAGAGTTGAGGTGGAAGTTATCTGAACTGCCACGGGCAGTGCTGCCCAGATTGTGCCGGCCAACTGCAGGTGTTCTTCCAACAGATAGCACAGATTTCCAACTTGTTCCAGAGCCTGCAAAGCCAAACCCCCTTGGTCATTGTCAGAAAGGTGTACCAGGACCTACAGATGTGATTGGGTGCATTATAGTAGTGTGGCCAGTCTGCTCCTGGTATCTTCTGATCTTCCTGACATTCCTTCTTTCATTTTATACCACTTCAGACATGAAATACTGTATTTGTGGTGCTTTAAAACCAAGCCCCATCATCAAACGTCGACTCTGTTTCTCTCTCCATGGATGTTGTCTGGCCTGCTGAGTTTTTCCAGCGTTTTCTGTTGTTACTCATTTTAACTTGTCATGCTGATTGTGATGGGGCAGTTTACTTAGATGCCGTGACCTTGCTTGAACCCCCATGAAGGTTTGTATTGCAAGAGCTCTTCTTTCATATTCGCTATTGTTTCTGTTAATTCTGTTCTGCTGGCATTGTAAATGCTTCAATTACAGTTGGCTTTCCAGCTAATTAACAAAGAACATTTGGCTATTTAGGTTCCATGTAGACATTATGCACAGTTGGGAGAAAGAAACAAATGCTCCAACATTTTTATTAACAAAACATATATGGCTCCCCAGCACCTGTTCTGCTCCAGTGCCATTGACCTTAATGACTGTAAAATATACGCTGCTGTATTGTTACATCATTTTACGAGTCAATTCATCTGTACACATAATGATTCAGCTATCAGGATGTGGTGATGAAATTTCACAAGCATGGTATGTCGTGACATCTCAATGTTTGTAAAATGCTAATTTTTTGAATTTTAACCAAAAAAATCCTCTGATGTGACCCTATTTAACAGTAAGGTAGTATCAATCCTCTGTCCTTCTTTTATTGTGCCATTCCATGGGTATTAAATGGACCACAAGCGACTTGAGTTTTGTTGTGTGTTATTTAATTTCTCAGTTAATTACATGTTTGCATTGGTGTAGTCCAGTCTTTTGGTCGTCTCAAACTGCTAATGCTGTACTTTAGCTGCAGTATAACTGATGCAAAGCCAAAAGCTAGCTTTTTAAATCTAAGGCATGAATTCCGACTAATGGCATTAAGCTCAGTGACTTATAGACCCAAATATTTACGGGGAGGCATAGATGGAGCGAGGGTGGGGGGTAGGTCATAGCGGCCAGGAAACCCGGAGGTCCTGCCATCATATATATTTTTTATCTCTATTTCCTGGCCGGCGGCCAGCCAGATTGAAAGGCTGTCAGGCTGCCATGCGGGAAGGCCGGCGCTGGTAGGCCACAGCCACAGTGGAGAAGAGGGAGAGATCGTGGAGGCCTTGGGGAGATCGGAAAGGCCGATGGGAAGTCTTGGGGAGATGGGAGGTCGTGGTGGGGGGGCCAGGCCTATCACTGGAATGGAAGCAGGTTTGCTTGGGAGGGGCAGAGGGGAAGCACTCCTGCTCCTCCTGGCCCACACGCAGTGCTGGAAAGGCATTTACCAGATGGATCCAGCCATTCTCACCTCCCTCCAGCTGCAGAGTTTCCCGAGTCCTGGGAAACCCAGCCTGTAGGTATTAAAAATGAAACTCTGGTAAAATTTGAGGCACATAGCCTCATTAACATATTTAGGAAGTGGGAGCGTTGGAGGCGGGTTGGGTTCAGGTTTCCGATTTTTTAAAGTTTAAAGCCCCCCATCTGCACATCTCCATGGAATGATGAGGCCTGAGTAATGGTAGTTAATGGCAGCCTTTCGCTTGCAGTTTGGTTAATCCATCTTTCCATACGTTAAAACAATTATAAGACATGCAGACTCCCTTTAAGATTTTGTCCTGCATCCAAAATAATCTCCCCGTGGTAGTTGTTAACCTATTTCCAGCAATCTATTTTTTTCCCCTTTCTCTCTGTCTTTGTAAGATCTCTTCTAGTCCTCTCTGTGGATTTCATTCAGGAAACCCATGCTCGGTCCAGAAGTGAAGCTTATGTATCATGCATTCCTTTAGAAACCACTGTAGCACTAGAATTGTGCCTTGAAATGCTGAAATCGTGTATGTGAACAAGCATTGGAACACCATTGCATTTTCTCATGCAGAATCGCTACAAAACAGGATCAAAGCCTCATCCTACAGGAGCTTCTTCCCATCATTGTTAAAGGCAGCCTTGACCCTGGAAGAAAGGCTGTTGTAGCAGACTTTAGTATTTTAATTTGCACATCTAGCTTGTCACTTATCAAAAACTAAGAAAGTCAAACATTTGTGCTTTAACCACATGTACTTGTGCAATGACAATAAAGTTGAATTATTATTATTATTATTTTCTATTATTTTTGTTGCTCCATTTTTCTCCACTAGAGTCTGGTTCCATGGGCACGTGCTGTCCTCTGGTACTTCACTGAAGAGGCCGTATTCATTTGTAAGCTTAAACCGTGACGCCAGTAATTTCCACGGGTGTTCTTGCGATCTCCTGCCATAACTTCAGTGGAAAATCAACGCAAATGTGTAAACAGCCATTTATGCCATTCCTCCACTGTTTCTGCCAATCAGAGCATTTAAGCTATTTGATCATGAAGAGCATTATAGCCAACTCCAGTCCTGCCCTCACCGATATGTTCACACATATGCACTTTCCAGCAATAGTCACAGATAGAAATCAAGAGTGTGACCGCTGGCTGAATTTTTCACTTCCCTGGGACTGAAGCCAATTGTACCGCCCCCAATACCACCCTGCCAGAAATCAGCCAACCAGACACAATCTTGAGATTGAACTTGACTTTCAGGGCATTGCCAGGAGAGGGGAGCCTCACTGGTGGCAGGCGGGGGTTTGAAAAGTCAGGCCTCTGACTTCGAGGGATTTATCCCTGCACCTGAACGATTAGGCCCGAGGCTCATCTGATATTGAGCCTTAAGCTTAAGCTGTATCTATATGCTCTTTGAGTTGCTATCCTGCAGCCACTGAGAGCAAAACTTGCAAGTGGAGAGTCAAGAGTTGGGACCTATTTGTAGGGAGAGTTTAAATTGCATTTGAGTGAAAAATTCAAATCGGGCAGTGCAATCTGAATTTTGTGCACAAATCTGATTTGAATTTCACACCAAATTTGAATTGTGTGTCCAAATGCAGAGTCATGACCTTTGCATGCAGAATCTGTAGAGTATGTAGCGCCTGTCCTGCTCACTAGTAGCATCTGTCCTGCTCACTAGTGGCATCTGTCCTGCTCACTAGTGGCGTCTGTCCTGCTCACTAGTGGTGTCTGTCCTGCTTACTAGTGGCATCTGTCCTGCTCACTAGTAGCGTCTGTCCTGCTCACTAATGGCATCTGTCCTGCTCACTAGTGGTGTCTGTCCTGCTCACTAGTGGCGCCTGTCCGGCTCACTAGTAGCGTCTGTCCTGCTCACTAATGGCGTCTGTCCTGCTCACTAGTGGCATCTGTCCTGCTCACTAGTAGCATCTGTCCTGCTCACTAGTAGCATCTGTCCTGCTCACTAGTGGCGTCTGTCCTGCTCACTAGTGGCGTCTGTCCTGCTCACTAGTAGCGTCTGTCCTGCTCACTAGTGGCGTCTGTCCTGCTGACTAGTGGCGTCTGTCCTGCTCACTAGTGGCGTCTGTCCTGCACACTAGTAGCGTCTGTCCTGCTCACTAGTGGCGTCTGACCTGCTCACTAGCGGCGTCTGTCCTGCTCACTAGTGGCATCTGTCCTGCTCACTAAGCAATGGTGGGCTTCACTACCAAATTCTGCACACCTGATGCATGTGATTAATGCTTTCTTACCCTCTAGTATCCTGCTTATGATTCACAGAGGGTTTATTTCCTCTCCACCTTGGCCACTACCTGGGGACAGGACAATAAAACTACATACCCAGAGTGCTCAATTATTTTTCTGTGCTAGTCGCAATGCAGTGGTTAAAAAACTAAGGGGAACAAAGTGCTGTGGGTGATGCTGTGATGCCTATGGGAGGACGAACGCAGATAGGCAAGATAGCAGCCAAATTTTCCCATACTCACCATCTCAAAAAGTCATTCTTAAACAAGACCATCACGTTGATGTACAGGAAAGCAAATTTTGCCAAAGCCAATATCCTATTCCAGTACTAAACTTGGTATCATAGAGCTTGCCACAGCTCCTAGAAATCACTATGCTGTGGTTTGATGGTTTTCCATTTTAAAAGCTTCTGGTTTAGTAGCAATGAATTCTCACCCATCAGTTCTATTAGGATTACGGTAGTGTAGTGGTTACGTTACTGGACTAGTCATCCAGAGACCTGGACTAATAAACCAGAGTTCAGGTCCCATCTTGGTAGGAGTTTGAATTCAGGTTTTTTTTAAATCTGCAAATAAAAAGACAGGCTCACCACCAGGGCAACTAGGGATGGGCAATAAATGCCAACCTTTATAGCGTTGCCCACACCCCAAGAATGATTTTTTTTTAATGATCAACTAGTAACAGTGAAAATATGAAATATATATTAATTTGAACTTCCGATTGAATCTGTAGGATGTAACTATGTGCTGCATAATTCTGCTGAAGGTACTTTTTTTGTATTTTCTTAGTAACTGCATGTAGTTTTACCTATTGCCCCTTATTATTATCTTGTATCTTACTAATTTTGCATGCAGAAAAAAGCTCATCCTGTTTTCACCGTGGGTGTTAATAGAGCCAATCTCTGGGACAAAGGTAAACTTACAGCCTCATTAATCTCAAACAGCAGCAGGCTGCCACCTGCACACATTCCCACTGAATGCCCATGAGCTTAATGAACCTGTGGGTGTTTCACATGAATTGGAGATGGAAGGCAGTAGCTGTCGTTCACTCCTAACCCACACTTAAATCATGCAGTAATGTTAGGCCAGCACGAAGCTCTGTTGTAAAGTCCACGCCTCAATAATACACGGACTTCGGGAGAACAGTTTAACAGGTACTTTACTGAACAAGAGGCAGCTTTAAACTGAAACTACAGAAGCCTGCTAGGGCCTTTTATACAGCGGTGGTCACTGCCGGTACTGCAGTCTAAGACCAGTTATTCCCTTAAAGGTACAAACACAACAATTCCTCCCCTTTTAGATAAACAGTACATAACATTCATTTAACAACTAAATAATAACTAATTACAATTACAATTTTCTCAGTAATATATACATCAACTGAAATAGTCATTTATAAGTTCAGTCTTTGAGGAGGCTTCCTGATCCGGACTGGATAGCGCCTTTCTCGAGTATCCTGTTCTGGCGGTGGAGTCAATTCTGGCTCATTGTCATTGGTTGGTTCGTCAGCTTCCAATACCCCTGCTTCTGAGGTAGACGCAATCTGTACTTCGGGCTCATTACCAGGTGCACATGCTTGTGGTACAGGTTTGGCTTGTTCCTGTGACTCTAGAATCTGATCAGCATGGCGTCTCACGATGCTCTCTCCAACGTCCACTGTGTACATTAGTGGTCCCTGCTGTGTGCATATCGTGCCTGGCTGCCATTTTTCTGTTCGGTAGTCGCGGGCCAAGACTGGTTGCCCTATCTTGAAGCTCCTGGTTGGCTTCTCATTTATGTGCTGGAACTGCTTATCCTCAACATCTCGTCTTATGTTTGGTTTGAACAAATCCAAGCGACATCTTAGTCTCCGGTTGAAAAACAGTACGGCTGGAGTTTGGTTGGTTACTGCATGTGTCGCATTCCGGTAAGCAAACAGGAAGTTATCCACCTTGTGTTGCAGTGGTATGTCGTCATTATACATTGCCTTTATGGCCTTTTTAAAGGTCTGAACAAACCTCTCAGCCAATCCATTTGTGGCTGGATGATATGGGGCAGATGTGTAATGTTTCACCCCATTATTCTTCAGGAACCTCCGGAAATCCTCAGACACAAACTGTGGGCCATTGTCGGAACAGATCTGTTCTGGCAACCCATTCCTGGCGAAAATGGTCCTTAGGACTGCAATAGTTTTCTCCGTGGTGGTGGAGGACATTTTAAAGACCTCTGGCCATTTTGAATGGGCGTCCACAGCGATTAGAAACATTGGCCTAGAAATTGGGTTTTGGCGCAGCGACGGCTTTAGCGCCGGAAGTTAGTGCCGGAGCTAAGTCGCGCTGGGCGGGCCAAAAATTCACTACTTCTGCGCCCAAACGGCTGCCGGCGCTGCTGAAAGCTGTTAGCGCCTGAAAACTGGCGCTATGCGCTGAATTCCAGCGCTATTCCGGCGCTGCGGCGCCTGCTGCGGTGCGGCAGGTTCGGGAAGTGCAGGCCTCCTCCTTCCCTTAAGGAGGAGCTGCCTGCACCCGGCCGCGGCCCGCGATAATCTTTTTAAAAATGAGCCCGGCACCTCGGACAAGTGCCGGGCTTGCTTCTGTTCCGGGGGGGGGGGGGGGGGGAAGTCCGGGGAGGGAGCTGCGGCCAGGCGGGCGGCGGGAAAGCGGCCGGCCGCCGCGGGGCCTTTAATGCGCCGGCGCAACGTTCTGTAAGGCACCTCTGCCAGAACGTTGCTTGCGGCTGCCACGGGCGAGGCGGCCGCAACTCAATTTCCGAGTTCGGGCGGGTTACCATGGCAACCGGGACGCTGCGCACACCGATGACGTCATCGGTGCCGGCGCAGCGCTACCGGCCTAACGCCGATTTAGGGCCCCTGTCAATTTCAAAACTGGCCATAACTTCGCCGCTAGGCCCTCTAGCGCCTCAAAAGCGGCGCTAAGGCCAGTGAATTTCTAGGCCATTGAGTCCATAAATGGACCAGCAAAATCAATGTGTACCCGTTGCCATGGAGATGAGGGCCACTCCCATGGATGTAGCGGGGCCTGTGGTGGAGCGTTTTGGACCTTCTGGCATCCTGTGCATCTCTTGGTCATATCCTCGATTTCTTTATCGATTCCCGGCCACCACACAAACGCCCTGGCTAGGCTCTTCATTTTTACCCCTCCCAGATGACCCTCGTGAAGCTCATTGAGTACTCTATTTCTCAACTTGGGTGGAATTACCACTCGGGATCCACACATCAAGGTTCCCCGGCACACTGACAGCTGTTCCCTCCTTGGCGAGAATGCTGGCAACAGTGAGTCGCCATATGTTGGCCATCCCTTCACCGTCAAATCATAGACCCGAGAGAGTGTCGGGTCATTTCGGGTTTCCTTCTCAATACTTGCGTTTGTAACAGGCAAACATTCGACTGTCGCATGGAATATCTCCACAGGGTCCACTGCAGGTGCTTCTTCCGCTGTAGGCAACGGTGGGCGCGACAGCCCATCAGCGTTTCCATGTTGTTTTGTACTTTGTACTCTATGTCATACTGATGTGCCCCTGGAAAAAGTGACCATCTTTGCAGCCATTGCGCCGTCATCACCGGAACGCCCTTCTTGGGTTAAAAATTGAGACCAGGGGTTGATGGTCAGTCAGTAGGGTGAATTTCTGCCCGTGCAGATAGTGATTGAACTTCTTCACCCCCCACACCAGGCTGAGGGCCTCCCTGTCAATCTGGGCATAGTTACGCTCGGCTGAGGTTAGTGAGCGCGATGCAAAGGCTATTGGCCTCTCTGAACCGTCACGGAATTTGTGTGACAGCACCGCTCCAATGCCGTAAGGTGACGCATCACATGCCAACCGAATCGGTAGTGTTGGGTTGTAGTGGGCCAATACTTCTTTTGAAGTGATTTGACATTTACATTCCTGAAAGGCACGCTTACACTCATCACTCCATTTCCATGTTACACCAGTTTGAAGGAGGGCGTTCAGTGGGTGCAGAATTGTAGATAAATTCGGCAAGAACTTATGGTAGTAGTTCACCAACCCGAGGAACGACCTCAGTTGCGACACATTTTCTGGTGCTGGAGCCTTGACTACAGCCTCAATCTTGTCCGGCGACTTATGCAACCCTTCCTCATCAATCATGTGGCCACAATACGAGATTTGTCTCCTGAAGAACTCGCATTTGGGACGGTTGGCTCGTAGCCCATATTCCTGCAATCTCGTGAGCACCTGTTCCAGGTTGGCAAGGTGTTCATTGTCATTTTCGCCCGTAACCAGGATGTCGTCCAAATAACACTGGGTCCCCGGGATCCCTTGCAGGACTTGTTCCATTGCCCTCTGCCACATAGCCGGGGCCGATGCTACCCCAAATACCAGTCGATTGTACTGGTAAAGGCCTTTGTGAGTGTTTATCGTGAGGTATTTCCTAGATGCTTCTTCCACCTCCATTTGTAGATACGCTTGAGCCAGGCCAATCTTTGTAAAACGTTTCCCTCCAGATAGTGAGGCGAAAATATCTTCTATCCGCGGAAGCGGATACTGTACTGTGTGCAGGACTGGGTTCACAGTCACCTTGAAGTCCCCACGGATGCGAACCTTCCTTGGCTCCCCAGGCGTGCTGCTCAATGCTTTCTTCATTACAGGAACGATGGGTGTGGCCCACTCGCTCCAGTCCACCTTAGACAGCACCCCCGAACGCTCCAGACTCTCCAGTTCAGCTTCCACAGCTGGGCGTATCGCGTATGGCACCGGTCTGGCCTTGAAAAATTTTGGGGTTGCGTTATCCTCAATCTTTATGGTTGCCTTTACTCCTTTTAGAGTCCCAAGTCCTTGTTGGAACACCTCTTCCGCATCAGACAGAATTTGTGACAGACGTCCAGGTGCGACGTCATCATCTTTTTTGTCAGTCACAGTTAGTGCCAGAATGGAATGCCAATCCAATTGTAGTCTTCGGATCCATTCACGTCCCAATAATGGTGGTCCTCCATCTCGTAGTATATACATGTATAGTTTCTGTGTTTCCTTTCCATTATATTCAACTGGCACCCTTATTTTTCCTCTGGGGTAGACCTTTTGCCCCGTGTATGTCTTCAATACAATGGACGTGTCCTTTAAGGGTATGTGTGAGAATAGCCGCTCATAGTCTCGTCGATTCATGACAGTTAGGGCTGATCCTGTGTCCAATTCCATCTTCACTGGGGACCCTGCTATCATGAGGGTGACCCAAATGGTTCGGTGATCTTCTTTTGCAATCACGTTGTGTAGCTTTAAACAACTTAGTCGCCTGCTTCCGGAGTCCTTATCACTCTCCTGATCTTCTGAACTACTATCTGTCAGTTTCTTTACTTTCCTGTACTGTTCCTTAGTAGTTCTTGTCGTGTTGGTCTTCTTTCCCGACCTGCAGACTCTTGCTATATGTCCCATTTTCCCGCATTGCCTGCATATTTTGTCTTTAAACCAGCAGTCCTTCTGCTCATGGGTTGTTCTGCCGCAGCGATAGCACTTTTCGGCTCCATACGCCATTTAGTTAGCGCTGTATTCTTGTGGTTTCTGTTGTATTTCCGCAGCTCCCCGTGCTGCTGCTTCATAGGATACTGCCACGCTGAAAGCCTGTTCTAGCGTCAGGTCCTTTTTTGAAAGTAGTCGTTTCTGGGTTCCTTCACTCTGGAGCCCGCAGACAAACTTATCCCGTAAGGTGTCTGCCAGTCCTGCTCCGAACTGGCAGTGCTTCGATAACTTGCGTAGTTCCGTAAGATAGTCAGCATTGCTCTCATCTTTGTGCTGGTTTCTTTTATGGAACTTGAATCTTTCTGCTATCAGCAGTGGTGTAGGGCTTAGGTGTTCCTGTAAGATATGAACAATCTCCTCAAAACTTTTCTCCATTGGTTTAGCTGGGGTAATTAAATTCCGCAATAGGCCGTACGTACTCGCACCCATCAGATTTAATAATACCGACGCCCTCTTTCCATCGGCCACCTCATTTGCCTTGCAGTACACTTCAATTCTTTCCACATACGTGGTCCAGTCTTCTACCTCGTTGTCGAAAGCAGTGATACTGCCACTTTTCGGCATCTTGGGCGATTTAAAATGGCGCCTCCCGCGCTTTTGCTTCTTCCCCAATGGAATAAAATGGCGCCTCCCGCGCTTTTGCTTCTTCCCCAACGGGATAAAATGGCGCCTCCCGTGCTTTTACTTCTTCCCCTTACTGCCACGCTGCTCCTAGCGTTCTACGGGGTAATGGCGGCGACCTGCAGCTTCGGCGCGCCTCGCTTTCCTTCCCCTCCGTTTAGTTTCTCTCCGCTGTCCTGTTCTCGAGCACCGACCACGCCCTGTGCGCTCCACCCTCTCTCTTTTCTTTTCCCGGCGATGCTGCGCGGCCCGATTTGTAGAGCCGCTCGATCGAGCTTGAGCCCGCCGCAGTCCGGAAGGGTCAGCGCGCTACCTGCTACCAGCACGATTCGCTGGAACCACAGTCTCTCCCGCAATTCTCCAAACACCGATGGATTCTTTGGGCGGTTGCCCTCGGTCGACGCCCTTTTCTCAGACTACGACCTTCCAGGACCTTCCTTTCAGGCGAGATCCCCGTGAGATGATGCCACACTGCAGGTGAGTTCGAACTTACTCGTTGCCACTGTAAAGTCCGCGCCTCAATAATACACGGACTTCGGGAGAACAGTTTAACAGGTACTTTACTGAACAAGAGGCAGCTTGAAACTGAAACTACAGAAGCCTGCTCGGGCCTTTTATACAGGGGTGGTCACTGCCAGTACTGCAGTCTAAGACCAGTTATTCCCTTAAAGGTACATACACAACATCTGTGAACTTAAATGGGTCAATCTTCGACTTCTGCCGAAACAGGCTTGAAGTCAGTGAAATGGAGGCCTGCGGCCTGAACCATTTTCGGGCCTCACTGACATGCCACTGACAAGCCCCACGGCAGTGGGGGCGGGGGGAATGTTGGCTGGCTCCCAAGCTGAGCCTGCTGGTGGGTTGGGGGGACAATCCATGGGGAGTACAGTCAATGGGCCAGCAGTGGGCTGAACTTTTTGGGGGGCCCAGGAGGAGCACTCTAAGGACCCCTGGATAGGCCACTCAATGCCTGGTACAAATGGGCAGAGCGGACGCGGCACACATTCTGCCCATTTGTACCTGAAAATTACAGCTGATGCAGCAGTCTGATTTGCATATTTATGCAGCCCCTGCTTGTTTCAGGTGGGCAGGCTGCTCACCCATTTCAAACCCGCCTGAAAATTGCATCGGACGGGCCTTGGGGCCTGAGGTGCCACACCCCACTCCACTATTCAATTACAGGCCGCCCGTCTTTCAGGCGAGAAATGGGCGACCGGCATTTAAAAGTCACCCACAAAGTTCCTATTTTAGAAAGAAAACCGAGGAAAGTTGCAGGCTTGTCTCCAGCCCAACATTCACTGTTAACTCTCAAGCAGGATTCACCATTTGCTGTGGAAAAAAAATCCTTCATCTCTGCCAGCAATGGATTTAAAAATATGGGTCCAAATGTGTAGCAGAAAATCTATCCATACCAACTTGAAAAACTAGCAAAAGCCAACCCTGAAAAAAGCTTGAATACAAGACTTATAACAGATGAAACGACAGAGTGAGTTAGACAAAATATACAGCAGGCACATAGGCTTCCTGTAAATACACTGCAGGTCTGACCAACATTTGATCACCTTTTATTGCAGGAGATAAAAACTAAAGTGCACAGTTTTTAGCAGTAGTTGATTTAGAAGTTACTGAAGGTGGATGTGAGCACTGAAAGTACAGGATTTATTACTTGGGGCCGAGTCATCAGAAAATTTTGATTCTTGACACGTTATTTGATTCATTTTGGAACCTACTGTAATTCTGTCTTTACATAGGATATACAGCACAGAAGCAGGCCATTCAGCCCAACCAGTCCGTGCCGGTGCTTAAGCTCCACTCGAGCCTCCTCCCGTCTTTCCTCATCTAACTCTTATCAGCTTAACCCTCTATTCCCTTCTCCCTCATATACTTATCTAGCCTCCCCTTAGCTGCATCTGTACTATTACCTTCAACCACTCCCTGTGGTAGCGAGTTCACATTCTCATCACTCTCTGGGTAAAGAAGTTGCTTCTGAATTCTTTATTTGATTTCTTGGTGACTATCTTATATTGATGGCCTCTAGTTATGCTCTTCCCCACTAGTGGAAACACTCTTTCTTTGTCTACTCTACTCTATCAAAACCTTTCATAATTTTAAAGACCTCTATTAGGTCACTTTTCAAGAGAAAGGAGACCCAGCCTGTTATTCCTTTCCTAATAGGTATAACCTCACAGTTCGGGCATCATCCTTGTAACTCTTTTTTGCACCCTCTCCAGTGCCTCTATATCCTTTTTATAATATGGCGACCAGAACTGCACACAGTACTCCCAAGTGTGGTCAAACCAAGGTTCAATACAAGTTTGGCTTAACTTCACTACTTTTCAATTCTATCCCTTTAGAAATACACCCGAGTGCTTGGTTTTCTTTTGTTGTGGCCTTGTTAACCTATGTTGCAATTTTTAGTGATTTGTGTATTTGTACTCCCAGATCCCTTTGCTCCCCTACCCCATTGAGATTCTTATTTTCCAAGTAATATGTGACGTTCTTATTTTTCTTACCAAAATGTCTTACCTATGTTGGCCTTTCAAGCCAAAAGTAATTTATCCTGGTTGGTTTACAAATATTTTAATTATGAAAATAAAAGTAGTTGGACAGATTGCAATACAACTTTACAGGAAGGTTCAGTTTTCAAATGTGAAAACACAAGTCTACCTTGCTTAGAAAACTCTCTGCCAAAAATCCTACCCTCCAACTGAAGTGACTAGTTAATATTGACCACCTCCAATCCCAGTGGCAAAAGTTGACTGTGATTGTAAAACTCTAAAGCTGTCAAATGGGCTGGATTTTAGCCTGGGGGGGGGGCGGTGGGGCGCGGGGGCAGGGGCGAGCTGTTGTGAGTTCAGGAAACATGGAAGAACAGATTTCCCAGATGTCTTGCAGAATCTAACTGCAGGGCTCTTTTACGTGGGGTTTCTGATTGACAGGCTGGAGGCCTTTCAGGTGGGAAGCTTGCTTCACAAGGCTGAAGCCTATGAGGGCAGGTAGGTGTATTAGGGGGGTGAGAGAGATCATGGGGGGGGGGGGAGAGGAGGGACGGGTCTGGATTGTTGGGGGGGGAAGGGGGGATGTCTGATGGCGGTCGGGGGGGGGCCCCAATTGTGGGGGGGAGGAGGGGGGATATCCGATGGTGGTTGAAGGGGGGGGGGCAGACTGATCGCGGGGGTAGGGTATTTACTGGGTAGCTTGTTGGGCCTGGAAGAAGCACTCCTGCTCCTCCTGGCCCACAAGCAGTGCTGTAAAGGCACTTACCTCATGGGGTCAGCCCTTCTCACTTGCTTTGAGCTGCCGAGTTTCCCGAGGCCCGGAAAAACCCGGCTGCCTGTGGTTAAAGATAGAATCAAAGTTACAATGAAGGCAAGCAGCCTTATTATAATATGTAAATGACCAACCCGGTTCCCGCGAGCGGATTGGTCACCCGCCCCTTGTCCCACCTCCGTTAAAACCGGGAGTGGGTGGGTTCGGTTCCTGTTCCAGATTTTTTGTATTTTAACCTGTGACACAACCCCAATCCACCCATTTTTGGGAGTTAAGTTTCAGCCCATGGGGTAAGCTTAAAACACTGACAATTTGCATGTATAGAAATAGCCTGGGTGCAGACCACGGTCTGTTTTCCATGTGACAAGCCCTTGCACATAGAAAAGAAGACCCATAAAAGGTTCATCCTATTTCTATTAGATAATCTATTCTCAATGCACAGTAATAATGAGAAAACACTTACCTTGTTGGTCAGATGTTTGATGTGGAGGAGCTTAAGAAAGTCTTTAATTAGAGGTGACAAATATTAGACCACTATACAGTGAAATAGGATATTATCCTACTGTCTAGGTGCAGTTAACATTTCAGGAGTCCTTACACTGCACAAGGAATATAGGATCTCAGCCTCTATGGCAAAACCCAAAGAAAACAATGAAGTTAAAAAAAAGCTTGTATTGAAGCGAGAGAGATGCAGTTGTACATTGAATGAAGGGAGGTGGAGCAGGGTCAGGAATCTCATAAGCTTTTGCTGTTGAGCCTTAATGAATGTTCGTACCAAAGGGAAAGTATATGTAAAGGCTTATCTCTGAATCGGGTTGGCAGAATTCGACAAGTACCAAGACTACAAAGGACAGGTTTCATGATACTGTAGCATGAAATAGTGTTTCCGGATTTGTGACCTTTTCAGATGCTCAAGCAGCAGTGTGTATTTTCAGTTGGTTATTTCTGTGATGATCTGCTTCTATTTTCTGAATTTGCACTTCACAAATATTTACGGTGCAACTGGGATTTGGTTAGAGATGAGAGAAAATAAAGGCCAGGAAAGCAAATAAGTCACCATCAATATGTGGGTGCAATATTCTTGACAGAGCCATTTACAGAATTATGCGGTTAATGTTGTTTACCTAGATTGGCATCACCACTTCTCTTTCTTCGCACCCCCCCCCCCCCCCCCCGCCACTGTCTCTTCACAAGCTTTTTCACGTATCCTAACTAGCAAGCATAGAGGCTACATCACAGTACCTAATTCTGTCAGAATGGAGCCAGTATGTTTTAGGGGAGTGTCGAATGTTTCTCCTCCCTACTTTGCTGTGACTCTGCGCACGCCTGTTTTAGGCTTAAATGTTGTGACAGTTACCTGCTGTGCTTAGAGCAATTCTCTTTCACTTTATTCCATATGACCTTTCCTGATTTAACTCGATTTCATTCTCCAGCTGTGCAGTAAACCTTAGCTTTCAATTCTGAACAATCTAGACATTTTGCAATTAGCATTTTCTGTGAGGGCGCTTTTTAATGAAAATAAATTCTGTTTGTGGATGAGCTTAGCATTTTGTTATTTCGAAGCCCAACTTCTGATTTTAAAACTATAGATTAAACTTCAGTATGTCAAAGGCTGATTAGTTGCTTGATTTGGAAATCTGGTATTTAAAAGAGACTAAATTTACCATTTCTGCAATGGTTTCTTTTCTCCAGCTGGGGTACCCAAGGTGACTTTACCAGCACACACCCACTTCCTGCAGTAAAGGTGAAACTCTTCACAGAGAGCACTGGCGTGTTGGCTCTGGAGGACAAAGAGCTCGGGCGGGTAAGTGCTTCTTACTTCCTGCAATGAATGATTTATGCAAGTGAACCAGTGCCAAGTCTGTACTGATTGCATTTAGAGTCTGCTGCCAAAGAAGTGGTTTTCAATCCCTATAGCACACTCATGACATATCACTGACCAAAGCTCCCTTCGAAAATAACAAACAAGTAGAGCTGCTTTTATTTCCTAGGCTCTTAAAAACATCTTGATTGGAAAACATTGGGTGGATCTTGTATAAGGGACTGATCTTCTGTGCTGAGATCAGTATAATACTGAACATTGCAGCTGGTAGCCAGTAAATCTGCCACTCGTATGCCTGTTCATCCCCTAACGCAAGCGTATTCTACTCTGTATATGAGAGCCTTTCACTCATTACTTTGTGATTCGTTGCACATCATCTACTAAACCAGACTTGAGATTTGTCTTTAAAATACCCCGGGCCTCATGCCTCCGATATCAGGAGAGTTTTCCACCTGCCTCGAGCCCTGCCCGCACAACTGCTGTCTCGTCTCTGCAATGCTAAAGGACATTGGAAAATAATACATAGAATCAATGTTGGCTCGATTTTAATTCACTGTAAAATGTACCACTGGAATACATCTTATGAATTGTAGAACTCAAGTAGCAACATTTCGAACTTTATATATTGACTAAACAAATGGCTTACAAAAATGAAGCTAAAGCTCCGATTTCAACTCGGGGCATGAGTGCTGCCCCGCTGGAATGAGGCCGAAATCATTTTAAGTCCCAGGCCTCTTGTCCATAGCGCTGGTGAGTCTCCTGCCCAATCCCAACAGTAATCACTCCTTGGCCAGCGGGCAGGAGCAGGGTTTTGGGTGGCAGCATGTTGTCACCAGGGATGCATGTGAACAGACCCCGGCAGTCAGGTAAGTACTTTGGGGGAACTCCAAAGGTGATGGAAGTCAGCGGAGGAGGGAATCACAGGGCTATGGAGTCCCAAGGTTTCCTTGTGGGGCCCAGAGGAGCACTCCTGTTCCTCCTGGCCCTCAAGGAAACATAATTGTTTTCAAAATTATCTTCTTGGCCTTCTTCTGGACCTGCTCTGCTTTGACGCCAGTTTTCCCTGGTGAGGCTGGCACTGGGCGCTGAATGTGCAACTGTGTGTTAGAATCACGTAGGGGGCCTATTTATGTTATAGGAGCTCGACTTTTACTTATTTATGAGGTCCTTGCCTGCCTGCCCAAATACTGCCCAAAACTCGCCTGTTAAATTACCATGGAGCGGAAGTGCGCTACAAAAAAGGTGAATGGCACGCTTGCCCCGCTTTTAAACCCCACTCCCCACTGCACACCCCATTCTTGTTGAGTTGGCGGGGGGTGGAAGGGGTGTTAAAATCGGCCCTTAAGTTTGATAAGTTCTATTTATTCCAAAAGGCAAGTAGTGATAACTTGGCAAATTCCAACCCACGTACAGGTAGACTACCCTTTATCCGGACTTCCGAAAACCGAAACCCTCTAAAAACCGAAGGTTTTTTCGTTCAGCGTAAGTCCTGCGTACGAATGAAAAAACCTTCGGTTTTTAGAGGGTTCCGGTTTCGGAAGTTCGGATAAAGGGTAAGTCGTGCACACGACCCCCCGCCGACCCCCCCGCAGACCCCGCCGGCCCCGACAACCGCCGACCCCGCCAGCCCCGACAACCGCCGACCCCCCCGCGGACCCCGCCGGCCCCGACAACCGCCGACCCCCCCGCGGAGCCCGCCGGCCCCGACAACCGCCGACCCCCCCGCGGACCCCGCCGGCCCCGACAACCGCCGACCCCGCCAGCCCCGACAACCGGCGACCCCCCCGTGGACCCCGCCGGCCCCGACAACCGCCGACCCCCCCGCGGACCCCGCCGGCCCCGACAACCTCCGACCCCGCCAGCCCCGACAACCGCCGACCCCCCCGCGGACCCCGCCGGCCCCGACAACCGCCGATCCCCCCCCGCCGACCCCCCCGCGGACCCCGCCAGCCCCGACAACCGCCGACCCCCCCGCGGACCCCGCCGGCCCCGACAACCGCCGACCCCGCCAGCCCCGACAACCGCCGACCCCCCCGCGGACCCCGCCGGCCCCGACAACCGCCGATCCCCCCCGCGGACCCCGCCAGCCCCGACAACCGCCGACCCCGCCAGCCCCGACAACCGCCGACCCCCCCGCGGACCCCGCCGGCCCCGACAACCGCCGACCCCGCCAGCCCCGACAACCGCCGACCCCCCTGCGGACCCCGCCGGCCCCGACCCCCGCCGACCCCGACTGACTTACGCTGAGCGTCAGCGTAAGTCATGCGCACGACCCCCCCGCGGACCCCCGCCGACCCACCTTCTGAAATCCGAAATTCTCCTTTATCCGAAACTCGGCTGGTCCCGAGGTTTTCGGATAAAGGATAGTCTACCTGTATTAGAATTCTGTAACATTAACTAAAAAGGAAAGAAACAGCAAAATGACAGTGAAGTTTTGCCGTAAAGATTTAGAATACAAACGTCAGCAATTGTGATTCCCAATATACCCTGAAGATGATATGTATTATAGACAAGAATGAAAGAAAGTGTGTGAGGCATACAGAGAGAAGATAAAGATAGAGAAAGACGGAAAAAGTAGAAGACAAACAAAATGATGGGGAGAATTCAGAAAAAATTAACGAGTATTATATCCACGAGCAATGACATGGGTGGTCAATAAATATCTTTAGAAGAAAATGCTTTATGTACATCAAGGGGGGCTAAATTCGGTTGATTTGCACCTCCCATTAGCACCCTAAGAGGATGCTAATGGGGCGCAAATCAACTAGTGCCTGGGTGCGGCGCCGCTAACGCCTCCCGCGAAATTCAGCGGGAGGTTAGTGGTGGCTCTAACCGTTAGCGGCGCAGCACCACCGGCAATGACGTTATCGCCGTGCGCAGCGCCCCGGCTGTAATATTGGGTCGCGCCCCCCGACTTATGAACATACGAATTAGGAGCAGGAGTAGGCCACTCGGCCCTTCGAGCCTGCTCCGCCATTCAATAAGATCATGTCTGAGCCGATTGCTCCACATTCCTGCCTACCCCCGATAACGTTTCACCCCCTTGCTTACCAAGAACCTATCTACCTCTGCCTTAAAAATATTCTAAGACTCTGCTTCCGCCGCCCTCTGAGGAAGAGAGTTCCAAAGACTCACGACCCTCTGTGAGAAAAAATTTCTCCTCATCTCTGTCTTAAATGGACGACCCCTTATTTTTAAACAGTGACCCCTAGTTCTAGATTCTCCCACAAGAGGAAACATCCTCTCCACATCCACCCTGTCCAGACCCCTCAGCATCTTATATGTTTCAATCAAGTCACCTCTTACTCTTCTAAACGCCAGCGGATACAAGCCTAGCCTGTCCAACCTTTCCTCATAAGACAACCCGCCCATTCCAGGTATTAGTCTAGTAAACCTTCTCTGAACTGCTTCCAATGTATTTACATCCTTCCTTAAATAAGGAGAACAATACTGTACACAGTACTCCAGATGTGGTCTCACCAATGCCCTGTATAACTGAAGCATAACCTCCCTACTTTTGTATTCAATTCCCCTCGCAATAAACAATAACATTCTATTAGCTTTCCTAATTACTTGCTGTACCTGCATAGTAACCTTTTGCGATTCATGCACTAGCACACCCAGATCCCTCTGCATCTCAGAGCTCTGCATTGGATAATATGCTTCTTTTTTATTCTTCCTGCCAAAATGGACAACTTCACATTTTCCCACATTATACTCCATTTGCCAGATCTTTGCCCACTCACTTAACCTATCTATATCCCTTTGTAGCCTCCTTATGTCCTCCCTTATGTCCTCTTCACAATTTACTTTCCTACCTATCTTTGTGTCATCAGCAAATTTAGCAACCATACCTTCGCTCCCTTCATCCAAGTCATTTATATAAATTGTCAAAAGTTGAGGCCCCAGCATTGATCCCTGTGGCACACCACTCGTTACATCTTACCAATCAGAAAATGACCATTTATGCCTACTCTCTGTTTCCTGTTAGCTAGCCAATCTTCTATCCATGCCAATATGTTACCCTCTACACCATGAGCTTTTATTTTCCGCAATAATCTTTGATGTGGCAGCTTATCAAATGCCTTCTGGAAATCTAAGTACAGTACATCCACCAGTTCTCCTTTATCCACAGCACATGTTACTTCCTCAAAGAACTCCAATAAATTGGTTAAACATGATTTCCCTTGTACAAAACCATGTTGACTCTGCCTGATTACTTTGAACTTTTCTAAGTGCCCTGCTATAACGTCTTTAATAATAGCTTCTAACATCTTCCCTATGACAGATGTTAAGCTAACTGGCCTGTAGTTTCCTGCTTTCTGTCTCCCTCCCTTTTTGAATAAAGGAGTTACATTCGCTATTTTCCAATCTAATGGAACCTTCCCCGAATCTAGGGAATTTTGGAAAACTAAAACCAACGCATCAACTATCTCACTAGCTGTTATAAATCTCGTCATTCAAGAAACTACTCATGAAATAACGCTGGACGGCCAGCTGGTGGCGCCGTCCAAGGAGTATAAATACTCGGGCGTCGGCCCCATCTTGCTAGGGACATTTTGTAAGACAAGGAACTAGTGAAGTATAACTAGACCTCCATGTTCTGAAACAAGTTGATTAAAGCCTTGCTTTATGCTCAAACCAAGTGCGTATTGAGTTTTATTACATCACTAGCCACTTCTTTTAAGACTTACCGCCGGACGCTATGTCCGCTGGGGTCAGGGGGGCCTACCTGCGGCCGGGGCGGCGCAAGTTAAAGGGGAGGCGGTGGGCCACCATTTTTGTTGCTGGCTGCCTGCCAGCACCTGCCCCCATTGCTGTCCCCGGCCCCCGTGAAGCCCCCCCTGCGGGGGGCCGGCTGCTCTCCGTGAGCCCGGCACTCCTCTTGAGTGCTAGGCTCGTTTGCTGGTATTCTTGATCCCTGGTGGCCCAGCTGGGTGCCGGGACGCGCTGCGCCAGGCCCCTCCCCTTTAATAAGGGGAGGAAGGCCTGCAGTACCACGGCGCTACGTGCCACAGCGCCATGCGGTATTGGCTCGCAGCGCCCCAAGAGGGACATGGGCCACTTCCAGTAGTGCCCCTCCTCCCTCTCGGGGCACTACCTGGGAAAATCGGCCGTGGGGCACTAACTTTTTCTGGGCGGCGAAGGTAGCGCTACCCAATTTTTACCCCCAAGTCTGTCAGCTATGTTGTGGTCATCAATGCACCAAGTCATTCATTTGTGTCAAACAGTGAAAATGCTGGAAATGCACAGTATATTCATCAGCATCTCATAGAATCATACAGCACAGTAGGAGGCCATTCGGCCCATTGTGCCTGTGCCAGCTTTCTGACAGAGCTATCCAATTAGTCCCACTCCCCTGCTCTTTCCCCATAGCCCTGAAAAATGTTCCTTTTTAAGTAAAGATCCAATTCTGTTTTGAAAGTTATGTATTGAATCTACTTCCATCACCCTTTAAGGAAATGAATTCCAGATCATAACAACTCGCTGAGTAAAAAAAATTCTCCTAACTGCCCCTGCCTTTTTTGCCAATCATTTTAAATGTCTCCTCTGTTTACGGACCCTTCTGCCAGTGGAAACCGTTTATCGCTGTCAAAACCCCTCATAATTATAAATACCTCTATAAATCTCCTTTTAACCTTCTCTGCTCTAAGGGAAACAGTCCCATCTTCTCTAGTCTCTCCAGATAACTGAAACCCCTCATCTCTGGTACCATTCTAGTAAAATCTCCTCTGCACCCTCTCCAAGGCCTTGACATCCTTCCTAAAGTGTGGTTTCCAGAATTTGGACACAATACTCTAGCTGAGGTCTAACCAGTGAGTGGCATCTGAAACAGAAAATGGGTTAACTTGTCCATAAATGCACAATTACAGGTGTCATTTAAAGAACAATGACTGTTCTATCCAATGGTGAGTAATATCCAGAAGGTGATGTACCTGTCTGTTCTAAATACTTAATATGCCAATTAGCAAGGCCAGTCTTGCATACATAATAAAGATCTGCAATCAGAAAGGAGTTGCATTATGGTGATTATATAAGCACTGATGAGTTGTCTGCACTGCAGATGTTCTTGCTGTTTCAGAATCAACAACAGATTATCCTCAAACAGGATACAAAGGTAACAGAGACATAGCCACCCAGTCACCAGCAGAACCATCCAGTTACATATAGAGCCATCAATCACAGACATACCCACCCAATAATGAGACTCTATGGATGAATAAAGCCATAAGGGAGCAATTGAGGGTCAGGAAAGAGGCATACATTAAGTACATAGACAGCAGGGGAATGCATGATAAGGGAGAATATGAAACGATTAGGAGAGAAGTCAAAAAAACAATTAGGGAGGCAAAAAGGAACTATGAAATTAAATTATCAAGGAACATAAAACAAAATAGTAAAATATTTTATTGGCACATCAATAAAAAAGGAAGGTTGGGATGGGAATAGGGCCATTAAGGGATAGACAGGATATTACCACAGGTAACGATAGTGAGATGGCAGAAATATTAAATAACTAGCTGGGGGAGCCCGGCTTTGCCAGGGCTGTTTTGGGCCGGGCGGTTTAAATCGAGTCCCAGGCTTTGGGGCCTGTCTGTCTGTCCCTGTGTGAATCTGCTGCCGGGCGACATTTTAAATCGAGTCCCAGGCTTTGGGGCCTGTCTGTCTGTCCCTGTGTGAATCTGCTGCCGGGCAACATTTCTACCTTTTAATAGCTTCAAAGATGAAAGTGAAAGTACTTATAAAACGTTTTTGGTAAATGTTATGTAATTTTTAAAAGAGATACTAACTTTTTCGAAGCTGGATTAGCAGAGTAGTTTGAGCTGGAAGTAGTGAAGCAATGGCTGCCCGATGCCTGAGTTGAAAAGCATTAGTCCCGCCCACAGACGCAGCGATTGGCCAACCATCAGGCGACTGAACTGTAGGATTGGTCAATCGTGCCGGCACAGGATTGGTCGACCTTGACGTCAGTCAATCAATGCTACTTAGCAGATAATGAGTTTAATTTCGAAGGTTTTTTGCATAACGCGCGAACAATTTTTGTCCGGCCGAAACGTAAATATGCTTAGGACGGTTCTGGAATCGTCAGCTTTCTTTCGACGTAACGCACGTGTAGGTACGCTCTATAACTTTCGAGTTAATTCAAGACAGACAGACAGACGGAATGACAGACAGAAGTATCCTTTTATATATATATAGATAGATAGATTATTCTGCTTCAGTATTTACCAGGGTGATAGAACAGATGGTCATGACATTGGATGATGAGATTAGTAATGAGATAAGTGCATTTAAAATAAAAAGGGAATATATTAAATAAACTAATCAAACTCAAAGAGGATAAAACCCCTGGTCTGGATGGATTGCATCCACACATTTTAAAAGAATCTAGAGAAGAGATAGCAGAGGCATTACTACACATATTTAAGAATTAATTAAAAAAAAGGTGTAGTGCCAGAGGACTGGCAGATATCTAATGTAAAATACTTATATTTAAGAAGAGGGATAGAACATGTCCAGGGAATTATAGACCATTCAGCTTAAAATCGGTGGTAGGAAAAATAATGGAATCCCTACTAAAGGAGAAAATAGAAGAAAATCTAGAAACCAAAAATATAATAATGAATATTCAGCATGGATTTCAAAAGGGAAAGTCTTGCCTGACCAACCTAATTGAAGTTTTTGAAGAGGTAACAGAGAGAGTAGACAATGGTAATGCAGTAGATGTAATGTATCTGGATTTTCAAAAGGCCTTCGATAAGGTACCCCATAATAGACTGATGAACAAGGTCAGGGAATGCGGAGTCAGGGGACAAGTAGCAGAATGGATTGCTGGCTGGCTTCAGGACAGAAAGCAGAGAGTAGGAGTAAAGGGAAGCTATTCACAGTGGCAGAAGGTGGGTAGTGGTGTTCCACAAGGATCAGTGCCGGGACCACTGCTGTTCACAATTTACATTAACGATTTATACTTTGGAATCAAAAACACAATTTCTAAATTTGCGTATGACATTAAATTGGAGGGGATAGTCAATACTGAGGAGGACTGCAACAAATTACAGGAGGACATTAATAAACTTGCAGAATGGGCATGTAATTGGCAAATGAAGTTCAACACAGATAAATGTGAAGTATTACATTTTG
Organism: Somniosus microcephalus; assembly: GCF_052327205.1. Classification (NCBI taxonomy): domain Eukaryota; kingdom Metazoa; phylum Chordata; class Chondrichthyes; order Squaliformes; family Somniosidae; genus Somniosus; species Somniosus microcephalus. Next base: position 187,712,039 of record NC_140997.1, read on the forward strand.
GTAGGAAGAATAGGGAGGTCACTTATTACTTGGAGTGTGCGAGTCTAGGTGGGGTAGAGGAACAAAGGGATCTTGAAGTACAAATACACAAGTCACTAAAAGTTGCGACACAGGTTAACAAAGCCATAAAAAAAAGCAAACCAAGCACTAGGGTTTATTTCTAGAGGGATAGAATTGAAAAGTAGGGAAGTTATGCTAAACAAGTATCGAACCTTGGTAAGACCACACTTGGAGTACTGCATACAGTTCTGGTCACCATATTATAAAAAGGATATAGAGACACTGGAGAGGGTGTAGAGAAGATTTACAAGGATGATACCAGAAATGCGAGGGTATACATATCAGGAAAGGATGAACAGGCTGGGTCTCTTCTCTTGAAAAAAGAAGGCTGAGGGGTGACCTAATAGAGGTCTTTAAAATTATGAAAGGTTGTGATAGAGTGGATACAGAGAGAATGTTTCCACTTGTAGGGAAGAGCATAACTAGAGGCCATCAATATAAGATAGTCACCAAGAAATCCAATAGAAAATTCAGAAGAAACTTCTTTACCCATAGAATGGTGAGAATGTGGAACTCGCTACCACAGGGAGTGGTTGAAGTGAAAAGTATAGATGCATTTAAGGGGAGGCTAGACAAGCATATGAGGGAGAAGGGAATAGAGGGTTATGTTGATAGATTTAGATGAGGAAAGACGGGAGGAGGCTCGTGTGGAGCATAAACGCCGGCATGGACTGGTTGGGCTGAATGGCCTGTTTCTGTGCCGTATATCCTACGTAACCCTATGTCATTTATTGAAAAAGCCACCCAGACACAGTTATAGCCACTAGTCACAGATAGTCACAGGCAGAGATCCCAGTACATCTGTAACAGAGATAGCAATAACAAATAGAGAGAGACATCAGTACAGCTGTATCAGAGACGCCAGTAACAGACAGATGCCGTTAATAGACATAGACATGATTACAATTGTAACAGAGACATAAGTCACAGACAGAGGCAGCAGGAACAGACATAAAAAGAAAGAATCTTGCATTTATAGGCGCTTTTCATGATCTCAGGACGGCCCAAAGCGCTTTACAGCCAATGATGTACTTTTTGAAGTGTAGTCACTGTTGTAATGTAGGATACCAATCTCGCTGTAACAGAAGTCCTAGTAACAGGCAGAGATGCCAGTAACGGGCAGGGACATAAGTATCGTCGTTTAATTTCTCTGCTAAGCGGAAAGAAGTATTTCAGACAAACGCGTTAATTATTTGTACCTATGATCTCACAGTGTAATTTCAGGACCCAGGACACTAGTAAGATAAATACACAAATATAGCTATAACAGACACCAGTAATACAGGATCCAAAATTCCAGGGTCCCTGTCCACCACTGGAAGTGCAGTGGAGAGATACTTCTGGGCACCTGCTTGAGAGAACGTGGCCCTCCTCCCATAGGAGACCAACTATTTTATCTTTATATATCAAGCCTGTCATCTCTGTCGTGACTGTTGAGGCACTAAGTCAGTCATTTACATCAAACAATGAAAATCTAAAATACTAATAGAAAATCTTGGACATACAGTACATTGCTCAGCATCTGAAAGAGGAAATGGGTTAAATCTGTCTGTTGTTTGTAGAATGTGCAATAATTTAAAGAATAATGACTGTTCTATCCATTGATGAATAATGTACACATGGTGATGTACCTTTCTGTTGTAAATGCTTAAAATGCCAATTAGCCGGGCCAGCCTTGCATACGTAATAAAGTGCTGTAATTAGAAAGCAGATTGGGGGAACCAGATGCCCATATCAGACCAAAAAAGGTTGACACAAACTTTTGATGTTTTCCCCGAAGTGAAACCGGAGCCTTCTCTTTAAGGTAATTGATTCTCTGCCCAGTACAGAACCACGCCTATTCTCAGCAAACGTAGCTCAACGGATAATGGGCAGAATTCCCAGCATAGCTCAAGGAACGACCCCAGACATCCCCCCCAAAATCTCTGCCAGAGGTAAGAGGAGAACCAACGGAGTTTCCCTGACCTCCACCCCATCTTCTTCCCCCACTGATTAGGATTCGAAACAGACTTCAATGGGCCAGAAATCGAGTTGATCCGGGTTCTGCTCTTAATTCCTGGCCTCTCACAGTTGATCTGCAACAGTTTCATCTTATCCCACCTCAGGCATTTTGGCCACAGGTACAGCAGTAATAAACAGACACACAGAAGCAAATGTAACAGACTGATACACTCGCAATAGACAGACCAGTAATAGGCAGACAGGCTGACCAGTAATAGACAGACAGGCTGACCAGTAATAGACAGACTGATGGACCAGTAATAGACAGACTGACAGGCCAGTAATAGACAGACTGACAGGCCAGTAATAGACAGACTGATGGACCAGTAATAGACAGACAGACGGACCAGTAATAGACAGACAAGTAATAGACAGACCAGTAATAGACAAATGCACGTGTGGTACAGTACAGATAGGTACACCGTAAGACAGATACATAAGTGCAGTTGTGACAGACAGCTACACCAGTAAAGATAAATGCGCATGTACAACTGTACAGGCAGGAATACCAGTAGCAGATGCATAAATTCAGCTGTAACAAACAGATATACTAATAATAGATAAATATGCAAGTATAATTCTACAGACAGGTACACCAATAATAGATACATCTGAAACTGTAACAGATACGCCAGTAATAGATAAATGCACAAATGTAGCTGTGACAGACACAACAACAACAACTTGCATTTATATAGCACCTTTAACGTAGTAAAATGTCCCAAGGTGCTTCACAGGAGCGTTACCAAACAAAATTTGACACCAAGCCACATAAGGAGATATTAGGACAAACGAGGTAGGTTTTAAGGAGCATCTTAAAGAAGGGAAGAGAGGCGGAGAGGTTTAGGGAGGGAATTCCAGAGCTTTGGGCCTTGGCAGCTGAAGGCACAGCCGCTAATGATGGAGTGATTATAATCAGGGATGCTCAAGAGGCCTGAATTGGAGGAGTGCAGAGATCTCGGAAGGTTGTAGGGCTGGAGGAGGTTACAGAGATAGGGAGGGGCGCGGCCACAGAGGAATTTCAAAACAAGGATGAGAATTTTAAAATCGAGGCGTTGCTCAACGGGGAGCCAGTGTAGGTCAGCGAGCACAGAGGTACACCAGTAATGGGTACACAAGCACACTGTAACCAACAGATATCCCACTAATAAACAGATATACAAGAGCAACTGTAATAGACAGAAACACCAGCAACAGATAAGTACACAAATACATCTGTAACCGACGGCTACACCAGTAAGTGTGTCAGAAACCATATTTACATGCTTAAATGGGGTATTTGGCGAAGTTAGGTTGGAGGAGCAGGTGAAAATTCCATGCTGTTAATTTCACAACTAAACCTATATGAGTCCAACTGATGAAAATAAAATGAAAACAAATGATCTTAACTGATATTTCTTTTCATTAACATACTCCATGGTTGAATCTCACTACATTTTGTAGAAATTATTTTATTTCTTAATTATTATTGATGAATACCACCTGTGCTGCTATTATTGTGTTCGTCAGATTTCTAAAACCATACATACCAATACAGACCTCACCACACAACTATTGTATATATCCTAGAATCCAAGAATGAATACTATTCCTCAATTGTGTCGCCTTTAGCCGCATCTATACAGATCTGAGTGTTAGTAATTTTCTGCCTCCCAAATGATTTTTTCTTGCCAAATAAACTGCAGTTATGTGTTTCCCCATGACTGTAATCCAGTTCATAGTTACACTGCTGCAGTCAGTAAAATACCATTATTTGTGTGTTCTTTTTCAGGTGGTCTTGCATCCTACACCCAATAGTCCAAAATCAGCCGATTTGCACAAAATGGTTGTTTCAAAAAACAGCATCGACCAGGATCTGAAAATTAAATTGGCAGTTCGGATGGATAAACCACAGAATATGAAGCACTGTGGGTAAGTATGCAACCCATAAATGACAGTACTTAAAAAAAAAAAGGGAACAGGGATGTTGGTTTAGATAGAATGATATCACTTAAGACACATGACATTTGGTTGTCCAGCTAACATATCTGACCCCTTAAGCCATTTCCAGATATTAAAATCAATTCAGACCCTCGACAGCACTTCTGTTCACTCTAAATAAGTGCAGTTATGGTGTTGCTTCATGTCTCAGTTACAAATGCTGTGACAGGTATCCGCTTTAGTGCTAAATATCAGCATGTAGGAATAATGGTTCAAAATTTAAATTTATTGCGAGGGTTTTATGTCCGATATTTCATTTGGCTCTTGAGTCATCCTACATAAACTGGTTAATCATCGTCTAACTACTGGCTCATCCTAGTCATGCTAAGGACTGAACAGGACACACAATTTGATGTATTTCTGGAAACTCCTTTATTTCACTGCGTCTGTGTAATTACAGATAATACAGTTGTCAATGTGACATTATAAACAGAACAATAACTTGGTTTTGAGATTACTCTAACATAGACCAGGATTTTCCTTACCTCAGCGGGTCTGGGGCGAGCGATGTCGGTGGTGGGCTGTTGGCTCCATCCTGCTCTGGAAAATGAATTTACGTTGATGGGGCTTGTTAAGCCCGCCCAGCACGCTTCCTGGCCCAATTAGAGGAAGTGGGTCTAGTGACGTCATTTATGACGCATCATCAGCCAGTTTCCTTAAAGGGACCATGGCCAACTTCCTTTTGACATTTGTGTTGTCAGTGTTCTACAGCATTGAAGTGCTGTAAACATGGACAATCACTGCACAGAGGTGCAGGGCTGCACCCAGGTTCTCCCATGACTCCTTCCATATGTTTATGGAGGGAGTTAGAGCAGGCCGGTGGTCCTCTTCCCTTCCCATGGGTGGAAGAGACCTTCCCAGGAGAACAAGACAGCCTGGTTGCACATTGCAGAGAAGGTCACGAGCAGGGATGTGGTCAGGAGGACCTGGGTGCAGTAGCGCAAACCTTTCAATGATCTCAGTAGATCACGAAATGTTAGTACAAAGCCACACTCAACCTCATCCTGCTGTGCCTCTCATCACATCCCCATCACTCTGCCTTCCCTACCCTACTCCTGCACATCCTTACTCACACCAACTTACCTTACACCTCCACCCATCCCTCTCTATCTACATTATTCCATCTCCATCTCACTAGCCACCCCTCACACTCACCCTCATTCTAGTGCAATTATACCAACTAACAACACACAAGGGTAGCCACTTGGGTGTTTTATCCAATGTTCATATAAAATTTCTGTTAATGTGCTGTCAAACATTGAAGCCTTTATTTTCAATACTTTCCGTTCTTGGACAGATTCGTGTGCACCTTTGGAAGTGGCTTAGTGAGTTGCAGCGAGTGGTGAGACATAACGGTACCTCCAGCAATGGTGATGAGTGTGAAAGGAATGGCTTGGACATTGTAGGGATGCTTTATGGTGTTGGTGTGGGGTGGTGTCAATCTGGCGCATCATGTGGCAGCCAGGGTGTACAGCGTCAACTGAAGTAAATCTGGCCATGATGAGGCCATCCCTGGCCTCCAGGGCAGCAATGTGCTCGGGTGCTGATGCACTGTGTCCTGTGCAGCATCAGGTGATTGCGGAGAAGGTTGGTGTTACTGTTGGTGCTGCTGGGGTACCTGGTGCTGCTGGTGTTGGAACTGATCATGGTCGGATTATGAGGACCAAGGTGAGAGAGTATAAAGGGCACCCATGTTGATGGAATAGATGGCAGGTGAAGTAGAGATGACAGAAGCATTCTGTCAATGGTGAGAGAGTTTTTCCAATGAGGTAAGAGTGGATGGAAAGTGGAAAGCCTGCAGAATTTGTGCTGGAAATGGACTGAGAAACAGCTTGTGGCTGAGGAAAGTCACATGGGAGCTACTACTGTACATTTGAAGCTGTCAAGTAATCAGCTGGAGCAATGGCCATTCAACTCCCACCTCAGGTTCACAGACATGGTCCCCAGCAGCGCGGTCCCCGTGGGCGAGCAGTTAAAGCTAAAAGGTAAGGTTAAAAGCATTATTAAGGGTGACCCAATAATTGGTTTAATTGGGTCACCCACCTCTGCGGGTCGGATTGGATCGGAGTTCACATGCATCTGTAGAAAAAGTGTGTTATGGCGGGTTGACAGCGGGGTCCCGACTTGCCACCAATCTCGCCCGCTGACCCCCCACCCCCACCCCCGGAAAATTCTGCCCATAGCATTTGCTGTTATTCCTAAAAAGGGAAAATGCCTATTTTTCTCCATAAGTAACAAGCCACTAATAAAATTGCATTCTCAAAAATTGCACATTTTAAAGGTACAAATTCTTGCAATTTTGTTAATGAAATAAATCAGGCATTCTCCCATTTTCTGGTAAAAGTGGAGTTTTAGCCTTTAATTAGAACATTATAGTAACAACAAGCAGGTGTATGTGCCGCTAATCTTTGCATTCTGTGGCGGTGTCAGTATTTCCTCTATTTTGCCACTGCTGATGTATTCAGGTCTGCCATTTAATCAGAGTTCCACACACAATTCAATCACAATAGTCAGATGCTGACTGCAGCCATGAAAATGATGCAGTGTTGAATCACCATTCTTTCCAGTGCTTGCAATGGCAGTCATTTCTATTTCCATCAAAAACACAGAAAATAGTTCATTTAGCGCTTGTACGGAACTGCTTGCAACAGTCCATTTTTCTCTGCTATGACAATTTAAACAGATTGTATACTGAATATAAAATGGAAGGTCAAGACCCATATTTGTCTCCTTTTTATATAATGTCTTTGTTCTAAGTGTATTACTAATAGTAATACAGAGTTTGGTAAAACAATTGTGGCAGTTGTTGGCTACGTGATCCTTTTAAAATATTGACACCACAACGAAGAGTGTAACTTGGAATGAATACCCCCATTTGTTCAAAGAACATAATTAAAGATGTTTTTTACATTGTTGATATTTAGCATTTTAACTGACAGGATATCGTTATAAATCCAGTTAATATGATGAAAAATGCGTAGATATTTTGCAAGGGGACATTCAGTCGGTTAAAAGATGGACTCAATGAAGAGCATGTGAGCAGAATATGAATCATTACAGGAATAACTGGGTCATTGCAGACGTATTTCAGTGACAGTGATGTGCGCACAAATGGGGAACTGGCTGGAACTTGAGAAATGGCTAGGGACCAGGAGAGGAGTGAGTACAGAGGTTTAGCTACAGTGTAACTGGACAGTTGTAATAAGAAACAATCACATTGGCAAATTGAGCGAATATATGAAGGGAGAATTGTAATTACTAAGAAATGGTAAAAAGAAATGTGTCTCGAAGGCTGAACCAACGTATCCATCTTATTTGCCACTGTTGAACATGTGACTGAATTTTAGAGCAGTGTGATACTTTCAAGAGGGCAGTGTCTAGTGTTAATGTATCAGTTTAGTTATGTGCAAAAAGTGTCACTTGTATCCTGATCAGCCCCAAAAAGAAAAGTCATTCAGATTTGTGGGTCATTGCACTGATTTGGTTGAATTTTACTTGCAGAAAATGTGCCATTTTGGTATCATTGTTTGTTTGATATAATAGACACATATTAGACAAAGACATTCACAGGAAAAGCAGCCCTGGATATTATAATGTTTTGAGACTTTCGAACAGACTACACTTACTATTTAAAATTGTGTATTTTTTAAAAATCCCCCAGGGTGGGCAAATTTTATGCCTGGGATTCCTATGCAGCCAAGTAGGAATCCCACTGATATCTGGGAGCCCATGGGTAAATAATGCCTGTTAAGAGTTTCAAAACCACTTGTTGGTCATAGTTGATTTACACTAAAAAAAAAACACATTACGATAATTTTCCACCATTTTGGACGGTGAGCCACACCCCCTCAGAGTGCCTATCAGAAATTCCAACGCCCACTTCAATTTTCTGACCATTGATTTTAGTGGACAGAAAACATGAGTCTTCAAATGCTCTGGTTGTGTGCAAGGCCCATCCCAAGTGCACAGACTTTTGCAAAATTTAGCCTTAGAACCTTACCAACAACTGAGGCAAGAGAGCTAGCCTATGATTTTCTAGCTTATCTCCTTTCCCTTTCTTGAGCATGGATTTAATATCATCCAGTCCCTTGGTAAAATTCCCATTTCCTAAGATTTTTGGAAAATTATAATTGACACCTCCACTATCTCCACCCCAGCCTTCCTCAGTATTGTGGGATACCTGCTATCTGGGCCTGGTTAGTCCTACAGTCCCACTTTAATCTTCCACTGTAAAAACTGAGGAAAATTGCTACTTAAGGACCAATGTTGTTTTTTCACCGTTAAGTATACTCGTTCATCTCCATATGATCCCATCTGTTCTTTGACTATCCTTTTACTTCTTATGTGATTATAAAGCCTTTGTTCTTTCTCTAAGTTGATCACCAGTCTTTTTTATGCTTCTTGTCAGTCTTCCCTATCACCCATTGTGCTTCCATTCTGTGCTTTTACATTACTTGTGTTACTTTTATAAACTTTGATTTTGCTCTGTTCTGTCTATCCATCTACATATCCCCAGAATTTACTACTTATCAGAATATATTTAATCTGTACCTTATCTATCTTGTATTTCAATATCTCTCATGCTGGTCTGCTATTCGATCTGCAATTCTTTCCAACCAATTAATCTGGGACTGGTTCCCCCTTCATCCCAGTGAAATTAGCTAATTTATTGTCCAACACCTTTACCAGGACTCCTCTTTCTCTTTTTTTATTTATTTCAATGTGAACTCAATTAGGTCATGGTATCTATTTTCCATGTGTTCCCTACCTTCAGGTTGCTTGCTTGTCCTGCTTCATTACCCAAAACTAGACCTAGCACTGCATACTTTCTTGTACAACAAGGCAACAGCCCCGAATGCATGCTGAGAACCCTTCCTTATTTTGACCACAAATGTTTACCTAATCCTAATCTACTTTAGGATAGTTGAGGATCCCATTAATATAATTATATGACTGCTGCTCTCTAACTTGCTAACAAATCTCATCTTCAATTTGTCTCCCACGTTTTAGTCTATAACATACTTGCAATGTGCTATTAGACCTCTTGGTATTTGTTGACTGAACCTTGGCAGACTTAGAAACATAGAAGATAGGAGCAGGAGTAGGCCATTCGGCCCCTCGAGCCTGCTCCGCCATTTAATGAGATCATGGCTGATCATCCAAATTCAGTACCCTGTCCCTGCTTTCTCCCCCTATCACTTGATCCCCTTAGCCTTAACACATATATCTAACTCCTTCTTGAATATATTTAATGAATTGGCCTCAGCTGCCTTTTGTGGTAGAGAATTCCACAGGTTCACCACTCTCTGGGTGAAGAAATTCCTCCTCATCTCAGTCCTAAATGGCTTACCCCTTTATCCTTAGACTGTGACCCCTGGTTCTGGACTCCCCAGCCATCAGGTACATCCTTCCTGAATCTAGTCTGTCTAGTCCTGTTAGAATTTTATAAGTTTCAATGAGATCCCCTCTCATTCTTCTAAACTCTAGCGAATATAAGCCTAATTGACCCAATCACTCTTCATACGTCATTCCTGCCATCCCAGGTGTCAGTCTGGTGAATCTTTGCTGCACTCCCTCCATGGCAAGAACATCCTTCCTCAGATAAGGTGACCAAAACTGCACACAATACTCAAGGTGTGGTCTCACCAAGGCCCTGTACAACTGCAGCAAGACATCCTTGCTCCTGTACTCAAATCCTCTCGCTATGAAGGCCAACATATCATTTGCCTTCTTAACCGCCTGCTGCACCTGCATGCTTACCTTCAGCGACTGGTGCACAAGGACACCCAGGTCTCGTTGGACTTCCCCTTCTCCCAATCTATTGCCGTTCAGATAATAATCTGCCTTCCTGTTTTTGCCACCAAAGTGGATAACCTCGCATTTATCCACATTATACTGCATCTGCCATGCATCTGCCCAATCACCCAACCTGTCCAAATCATACTGGAGTTTCTCTGCATCCTCCTCACAGCACACACGCCCACCCAGCTTTGTGTCGTCTGCAAACTTGGAGATATTACATCTAGTTCCCTTGTCTAGATCATTAACATATATTGTGAATAGCTGGGGTCCTAGCACCGATCCCTGCGGTACCCCACTAGTCACTGCCTGCCACTCGGAGAAAGACCCGTTTATTCCAACTCTTTGCTTCCTGTCTGCCAACCAGTTCTCTATCCAAGTCAGTACCTTACCCCCAATCCCATGTGCTTTAACTTTACATGCTAATCTCTTATGCGGGACCTTATCGAAAGCCTTCTGAAAGTCCAAATACACCACATCCACTGGTTCTCCCTTATCTATTCTACCAGTTACATCCTCAAAAAATTCCAGTAGATTAGTCAAGCACGATTTACCTTTTGTAAATCCATGTTGACTTTGTCCGATCCTGTCACTGTTTTCCTAGTGCTCTGCTATTACATCTTTTATAATGGACTCTAGCATTTTCCCCACTACCAATGTCAGGCTTACAATTCCCTGTTTTCTCTCTACCACCTTTTTTAAATAGCGGGGTTATATTAGCTACCCTCCAATCCATGGGAACTGTGCCAGAGTCTATAGAATTTTGGAAGATGACCAGCAATGCATCTACTATTTCTAGGGCCACTTCCTTAAGTACCCTAGGATGTAGATTATCAAGCCCTGGGGATTTATCGGCCTTCAACTCTGTCAATTTCCCTAACACCATTTCCCTACAAATACCGATTTCATTCAGTTTCTCCCTCTCATTAGATTCTCTGTTCCCTGACATCACTGGGATGTTTTTTGTGTCCTCCTTTGTGAAGACAGAACCAAAGTATGTATTTAATTGGTCTTCCATTTCTTTGTTCCCCATTATAAATTCCCCTGATTCTGACTGCAAGGGACCTACGCTTGACTTCACCAATCTTTTTCTCTTCACATATCTATAAACTTCTCATGGTATTTCGCCATTCTATCCGCAGCTTGCGCAATACTCGCTCAGAGTGACAAATATCCCAGATAGTATTTAGGGACTGATAATAAGACCCTGGCAGAGTGTTGCATTGACCATTGCTCATCAAGTGCTAGCTGCATCAGCAAAGCTGAAAATTGCTATAGATGGCACTCCCAGGGCTGGATTTTGCCAATGGGGAGCTTGTGGAGATGGGACTCCCACTTGTCGGGTTTCAGTCCCGCCTCCATCGATTTCTGGCCAACCCACGCTATTTTCCCTTGATTGACCTTGTTAAGCCCACCTAGCGGGCTTAGCAGGCCAATTAATAGAAAGCCGGTTACAGAGAATGTCAGTGTATGACGTTTCATCTGTCAAAAAATTTTGACAAATGAATTGTCATCGTTTGACAACTCTGTGAAGCTGTCAAACACTGACATTCTCTGTAGTTTGATGAGTTCTTGAATTCAAGACTCATCAAACCTCTTTCTTTAGCAGAAATTAGCTGGTTGCTGCATTGGTGAATGCAGCAGCCATCTGTCATCTCTGCCGCAGAGATACAAGACTCTCCGCATACCCAACTCTTGAAGCCTGCAGGAAGAAACAAAGGTAAGTAAACTTTTTCTAACACTTTCCACTTACCTCACATACTCACCTCTCCACACTTGCACCCATCGCTTATCTTCACAGCGCACTTTTGCATCCCTCCAACCCCCGTAGACCCACTGCTCACCTCGGTGACCCTGGTGGGTTTCGCAGCCTTCGGGAAGCCCGCACTTGTTTGGGTAAAATGGGGATAATCCTCTTATCTGCCTGTGTTAACTACCTGTCAACAGGCAGTTAAGTGGCTGTAATCCCCTGCCCGCCTCCAAGGAGATGGGACCCGGCGCGGGTCGGCTACCCGACTCCTGGCAAGATGACACGGAGGTGGGTTGGGGGCGGGATGGGCACCCGCCCCCAGATTCTGCCATTTTCCCAGCAGTCCTGACTCCATACCCGCCTCCCCAGGGCTGGCAAGATCGCGCCCCATGTGTCCAGCGCATGACATGCTAGGAAACCACTGAGGTCGTGGGGTGGTTTACCGACTGCCAGCAGCTATTAAAGGACTGCTAGGTGCTGCAAGTTGTGCATGTGTCTTTCTTAATAAAAGAAATGGCAGAATGCTAGATTCCCAGATTGGTTGTTCGAGGCTTTGTTCAAGGAGGCGCTGCAACAAAGGATGGCCACATGTGGAGTACAGAGACACACAGCAATAAATAGAAGAATTTTTCTGGAGGCTTCCCTTGACGTGCCTGTTCCAAATAGCTGAAGTTCTGTTCAGGCATTATTGGTCTTTATTAGCCTTATGCACAGTTTTACAATTTTTCATTGCTGTGCACCCTGCATATGAGGTGTGGACTAATCCTCAGGCCGATAACACTAGGCTTCAGCACTTTGGGCTTTCCATTGCATTATTAGTCCCTTAGTGTTTAGCAAATCAGCACCACAATTGCAATGGTTTAGTGCTTTCTTTGGTTATGCATAGCTTTTGACAGTTCACAGGAAACTTTAATGTTCTGCAGGGAACACAGGAGTGGTGGTAAAAGACCAATCAAAAACTGTCTCCCCAGGTAATGAAGTTTATTTATGGCATATTGGTAGTTCCAGTAATAAGGCACTTGAGCCTCTGTCACAGATCAGTTGTCCAGGTCCCTAGACCACCAATCAATTGTCTCAACTGACGGAGTTTCACTTGTTGTTGGAGAAGCTCTGGCTGGCCACTGATAGAATTGTGGAGAGGTCTGCGGTCTACATCATCTGACTCGAAGAAGATAAATGGTGACAAGCAGACTGCAGGGAAAAATGAGAGATAGTGTGAAGGAAAATATTCAGTCAGGAGAGAAAAATAACTTTAAATTTGGAATTTAAAAGCATTGAACTGTAACTGTTCTGGCAAGTTTGGAGTTAATGTGTATTATAGGTATAAAAAACCCAGTCTTCCACTGATCTGACAAACGCCAGACTACAGCACTTACACATTTGCTAGTGGAAATTAATAGCTTTTGAAATTGCAAATGCAAATTGTCACCAATGCGTGTTCCTCCTGCTCCAAAGTCTAGTTCAACTGGTGCCAGCATTGCTGTACTACAGGCTCGAGCAAGGTCATATCACTGGGACAGACACAGAGACAAATCCTACAAAACACAGTGAATGATTGATTCTTTACATGACAAAACCTAAAGCTTTGTCCACAAAATACCCTCTGACATTCTTCCCAGACTACTTGGCTTGTAACACAATACATGCATGTGTTATATTCATTACTGGCTGTGTACTGGCAAGGTCATTTCACAATGTCACCACCATGAGAAGCATGGCTTACTGCAGATGCAGCACCTTGTCCACTAATTCTGTACACGACTAGATGTTAGGTGGAGGAGACCTAGCGTCTAGACAAGAACTGGTGATTTATTTGCTGTTCAGCTGCAATTCATTTCAGAGTTTTGTTTTGTTTCATATCTATTACAGACAAAGTGATATAAAAAGAACAGATTAATGCCCTTTGGAACAGAGACTTACTGGCTCGGTACTAACAAGTTTGCAAATAGCTGGCAATTAAGAAAAAAGGAAGCATCGCCATTCAAAAATGTACAAAGATTAGAAACGGTGTTTGGTCTTGAAAATGCAGATTATTATCATTGTAGTTTTCTGCTTTCAATAGTGAAATGGGATTCAACAATGATTCTTAGAAATAAAATCACACACACACATACAGTGGAACAAAAGCAGCAATGAGTTGATGATCAAGGCACGGTATGTAGCACCTTCGCTCAAAAGAAGAAAAAGCAGCACCGATTCACTGTATTAGGAAACAATTCCGAGCCGAGAGAAAACTTTAAATTACCAATAATTTGCATCAAAAGTATGTTCATGTTTATATAATACAATTAGTTAGCCCAATATTGACAGACCAAAAATACATAGTGCGTTATACTAAATAATCAGAAATTACATTAAATTAAACTCTTCTCTCTAGTCCTGATTCTCTGCAGTAATCAAAACTATTATTTATTGTATGGAATTTGCACTATAAATCAGAAGTTTCAATTTATTTTGCTATAAAAGATGAATGTACATCAATTTAATGTTTTGGAACTGCTTCATAAATTGTTTCGAGCAATTTTAAAAGGAAATAATATTTTATTTATAAATATATACCCTTAAATAATTCATTATGCCATTTACAAAAGAACAAGGATCCATCCAATGTGTCAATTATTGTCCTATTCAAAATGACCTGAGAGTGATGACATTCAGGAACCAACATTCATGGATTTTCAGGATATCTAAGCACATTTTAGTGTTAAAAATGGACTTCTGTGGAAATTGTATCTGATGCTCTGCCCTACTGTTCCAGTGCTATAATTGAATGAAAAAATGTGAAACTGCGAGCCAGGTACCATCCGTGTTTGATGATCAATGCTGGGGATAGCTTCCTTCAGGAAAACGGTTTCTTATTTAAACAAATACCACCTTGTTGCTTACATTGAGGCTTTAACCTAATACAACATGCGTAATGGGTCAGTCCTAGTTTATGGTGTTCAAGCCCATCTGTGATACTCCTTCTACAGTGTGGTGACAGGGTAATGATTTTTTTCCTGGTGATTAGGTGTTGATTTAGGAGTCCCTCAACAGCTAGAATGGGTTGTCAGGGAGGCTTTTGAGACCAGGACATTGAACTCACTTAAGAAACAACTGGATGCAGTAATGGGAAGATGATAGAGTACATTTTTTGGAAGGATGATATCAAAGGGGCTGAAGTCTATTTTGATGTTTGCATTAAGAATTTAGAAATATGTTTGTAGGTGGCAAGCTATAGCATTGTGATGCTTTGTAGTTAATAGTTGTCTTCTGTGGAAATTGTATCTGACGCTCTGCTCGACTGTTCCAATGCCATAATTGAATGGAAAAATTTGACACTGTGAGTCGCCTGATCTTCATGGGATCCCAAATGTCAAACTTTTGTGTCTCTCACTTGTTGCATAAAAGTATGTAATACCATTACATACGTTTAATGGAAAATAATGAAAGATTGTTGCTTTGCTGCATATTTCTAAACAAGTTAACACATGTAATTTAAACCATTCTCTGGGAGTGAAATTATCCATGAAATTCCAAGTATTTTATTAAAAGACTATTAGTATCAGTTTATACACCATCTCCACTGGCCTGCATTGGTTCCCTGTTGTCCTCGTCTTCAAACCTCTGCATGGTTTACAACCCCTCCTTCATCCTTTGGTCCTGTGATTCTGGTCTTTTGTGCACCTTGCCTTCTATCTTCACAACACTGGTGGCAAAGCCTTCCTGTTCTCTGGAACTCCTTCCCTAGCCCCTTCACCTCTCCACTGCACCTTCAGAAACCTTCTCAACACCCATCTTTTTGACCAAGCATTTGGTCTCTTACCTCTCACATCATGGCTCAGCATCTACTACTTTATTCCATTTATCTATTTTGTTTTCTTTTCCCCTATGTAAAGCACTTTGGAATGTTTTCTGCATTAAAAGTGCTATATAAATGCAGGTTGTTGTTGTCTTCAGAAAATAATTACCCACAGCCCACCCTTCTGAAGTAAGACCATCTGTTCTGTTAGATGTTTTAGCCCACCATCACCTCCCACTATAATAGTTAACAATCTGGGTGAAGTTATTGCCAATATTGATATGTAAATTGAAGACACAACCATTTATCACATTTATACTCAATTATTTTTGCACTGCTGAATTCATAATTTGATTTTAGCTGAACAAATGACTTGGAAAGGTTTGCTCTCAGCACTGCGACAACAATAACAGCTTACACTTGTATAGCAACTTAAATGTGGGGAAACGTCACAAAGCGCCTCTTGAGGAGGCTGAAGGGATGTAACCTGTCACCCCTGATCCTCTCTAACTTCTACCGCTGCACTATAGAGAGCATCCTGACAAACTGTATCACGGTATGGTATGGCAGCTGTAGCTCCCATGACCGGAAAGCCCTGCAGCGGGTAGTCAAAACTGCCCAACGCATTACCGGCACCCGGCTACCGACCATAGAGCATATATATCAGAAACGCTGCCTACGGAGGGCACGGTCCATCATCAAAGACCCTACCCACCCCAGCCACAGTCTGTTCACCCTCCTACCATCTGGAAGACGCTACAGATGCATTCGCACCCGTACGACCAGATTTAGGAACAGCTTCTTTCCCAGGGCTGTCATCCTACTGAACTCCACAAATAAACACTAAAGCCTGCACATCTGCCAATGCACTTTATTATGGTCATATTTATGCTAATATACTGCAAGCCAAATGTATAAATGTATGTTGAATGTTTAAGTGTCCTAATCCAAATTGTACACTCTCGGGAGCCGCAAGCCTACATTTCGTTGTACTGCACTTGTGCACTAACAATGACAATAAAAGTTGATTTGATTTGATTTGATTTGAAGGGTCAATTGGTCACTGAGCAACAGTTAGGAAAAGATGGGAGCAGGCCATCAAAGAAATAGCTCCCTTTGAAAGTGTGGAGAGATGTATCAAAGCAGATGGGTTTAAAGAGAAAATTCCAGAGTTCTTGCTGGGTAAGTTTTCCACTTGCACATTTCTGGCATGGAGCCTTGCCCCTGGAGAGTTCATTTTGGGAAATCCCTTTTTTCCATTCATTCATTTTAATGGGTAGACAATAATGGGCTACACATGCACACATTCCCAAAATGCACTCCCTGTAGGTGAGACTACAGATCCAAATGCACTAGACACCCTCTGGTGCCATACCCAAATGACCACTGCTGATTATTTGTGTGAGCCTTGATGATGACTATTCTATCATGAGGGGTACCCTGTCCTCTCCTGATGCCGACTGGACTCGAATATCCAGCAGGATGATGATCAAAATGGAACCCTGGTTGATTTTCCCCATCTTTAATCCAGAGACTTTAATGCTAATTGCAACCATCCCCCACATGCCCCAATTGAGATTAGCTAGTTCAAGGCAGACCTGGGATTACACCTGGGATCTTGCAGGTGCATATGATTCAACAACTAACTGGATAAACCCACTGAGTCATCAGGTCAACCTTCAAAATGAATCCTTAGGTTATACAATCTTACCTCAGGGTATATGAATTATTTGCTTAACATTTGGCACCTTTAATATTTACATTGTGACGATCTAAGATTTTGGGAGCCTGAAATGTGCAAGAGTTTAAAAACTTTGACGCAATATCCAAGGAGTTCCATCTTATAAGAATGCACAGAGTTCACTGATTAATTTGGGAAGAACTACAGCAAAGGAATTTTGGAAGGTCCTTCGTTTTCCTTGTTCGAATATCGAGTATTAAAGCATAAGTCATTGAATATATTCAAGGTGGAGATTGACAGACTTTTGAACTCCAAGGGAGTCGAGGGGTATGGGGAGAGAGCGGGAAAGTGGTGTTGAGGTCAAGATTGGATCAGCCATGTTCTTACTGAATGGCGGAGCAGGCTCGAGGGGCCGATTGGCCGACTCCTGCTCCTGTTTCTTATGTTCATATGTCCTTATGTTAAAATGAAGAGCTTCAGTGCACTGAATCCTGATTTCACAAATGCTCATTTTTCTCCAATGGTCTGTTCTCTCAAGTAAATAAATGGAAAGTGGAAAAAAAGAAAGAACACCAATTACATTAGTCACAGTTCTATATCATGCCCATTACAGAGGTGCTGAAAGATACTTCTTAACTCAAATACCTTCATCCATGAGCCTAGATACACCCTATGGTTGAGAGTGCTCTACCAGTACCCACAAGCAGTATGGAAGGGAGACTATATTTGCAGTTTGACTGGGCAATTTCCAAGGAGAATTCATAATATTAAAGAGCGTTTCTATTGAAGAGTTCTCTCTGAGCTGGATTAATTAGTTCAACAATCAAATTACTCGGGTGTATTATAAGAATTTTTGCTCTAATTTCTCCATTTTTTAAAATTAGAGATATGACAGCTTCTCTCTATAGGTGAATTCATCATGTGCTGAGCATGGATCTGCGCTTGAAGGTAATGAAGGTTAGAATCTGTGCTACCTTTGAGTGTGCGTGATGTTGCTGTATCTCCCATCCAAGCTTCTTTTGACTGTAGTTTCCTACTGAGAGTGCAGGATTGCTGAACTAAGCCTCAGGTGGTGTGAGGCGAGTGGTCCTAGATTAAATTACATACAGAGCAGGGGTGTCAATTAGGCAAAAAGTAGTTTTATTTAAAAAATCAACCCCATCAGGACATGGATTTTGGCTTGTAAGAAGCAGCCTGCAGTAGTTCCAATTCCTTCTATTTGGAAGGATGAGTTAGTTGGGCTGAATCATAGGGGGGAAAATTGGGTTGGTTTGCACCTCTCGTTAGCGCCCCCGACGACGTTAGCACCCCAAAAGGGGCACCACACAATTTTTCCCCCATAGAATGGTTACAGCACAGAAGGAGGCCATTCGGCTCGTCGAGTCCGTGCTGGCTCTCCGCAAGAGCACTTCAGCTAGTCCCACCCTCCCGCCCTTTCCCCGTAGCCCTGCAAATGTTTTTCCTTCAGGTACTTATCCAATTCCCTTTTGAAAGCCGTGATAGAGTCTGCCTCCACCACCTTTTCAGGCAGTGCATTCCAGATCATAACCACTTGCTGCGTAAAAAAATGTTTCCCCATGTCGCCTTTGGTTCTTTTGCCAATCACCTTAAATCTGTGTCCTCTGGTTCTCCACCCTTCTGCCAATGGGACTGAATCGACTATGTCATGTGTACTTACCTTTGTGTAATTAGATGGGATGTTTAGTAGTGTGCGGTCGGTCTTGTCTAGCTGTATGTGAAGATCCACTAGCTACTTTTTGATGACATCAGACGATAGATATTCCTGGGAGTGCGCATTTGTTTAAATGCTGACCTTGCTGGATCAGTAAACGCAAAGGATTGTGACTTGCACAGGGAGCTTGCCTAATGGGAGAGGTATTTCAAAACCATTCATGGAGTACACGAGTTCGCTATTTTCCTTCTTATGTGCTGCACTTTACACTTGAGTGCATTAATATCTGCCATTGTTCTGCCCACCCTGTTTTGTCATTCTGTAATTTCTGAGCAATCCCTCCTAGTTTGATATCATCTGCAAATTTGACCATTTTGCATTGAGTTTCTGAATCCAGGTCATTTATGTGAATGAGAAACAATAGTGATCCCAACACCGAACCCTAAGACACCTCACTTCTTCCCCTTACTCCAATAACTCATCTAATGTTGATTTCTACCCTTCAACCAATTTTTTAATCCATTCCCAAGATGCCCTGAATCCCCACAGCTTTGAGTTTAACTGATACCCTTTTGTGTGGAACTGATGGTTGTCAAATGTGAGGATAAGAGTGAAAAGAAATGCAAGGCTGTTGGTGTTCTAAATCTTATCATCAAGAAACTACTTCTGAAATAACGCTGGACGGCCAGCTGATGGCGCCGTCCAAGGAGAATAAATACTCGGGCGTGGGCCCCAGCTTTCCAGGGACATTTTGTAAGACAAGAAGCTAGTGAAATACAACTAGACTTCCATGTTACATAAGAACATAAGAACATAAGAAATAGGAGCAGGAGTAGGCCAATCGGCCCCTCGAGCCTGCTCCGCCATTCAATAAGATCATGGCTGATCTGATCCTAACCGCCAATCCGCTATCACAGAATCATCTCCTGAATCTAACAGAATTAGACACACGAAATAGGAGCAGGATCAGGCTACACGGCCCCTGGGCCCGCTCCGCTACCCACAGGGCCATGACCGATCCGAACCTAGACTCATGTCCAAATTCCTGCCCGCTCCCAGTAACCCTTAATTCCGTTTACTTCTAGGAAACTGTCTATTTCTGTTTTAAATTTATGTAATGATGTAGCTTCTACAGTTTTTTGGGGCAGCATATTCCATGGACCTACCACCCTCTGAGTGAAGTAGTTCCTCCTCATCTCAGTTTTGAAAGAGCAGCCCCTTATTCTAAGACTATGCCCCCTAGTTCTAGTTTCACCCATCATCGGGAACATCTTCCCGGCATCCACCCGATCCAACCCCTTCACAATCTTATATGTTTCAATAAGATCGCCTCTCATTCTTCTGAACTCCAATGAGTAGAGTCCCAATCTACTCAACCTCTCCTCATATGTCCATCCCCTCATCCCCGGGATTAACCGAGTGAACCTTCTTTGTACTGACTCGAGAGCAAGTATGTCCTTTCTTAAGTATGGACACCAAAACTGTACGCAGTATTCCAGGTGCGGTCTCACCAATACCTTGTACAACTGAAGCAATACCTCCCTATTTTTATATTCTATCCCCCTAGCAATGAAAGCCAACATTCCATTGGCCTTCTTAATCACTTGCTGCACCTGCATACTAACCTTTTGAGTTTCGTGCACCAGGACCCCCAGATCCCTTTGTACTTCAGTACTTTCCAGTTTCTTGCCATTAAGATAATAACTTGCTCTACGATTTTTCCTGCCAAAGTGCATAACCTCACACTTTCCAGTATTGTATTCCATCTGCCAAATCTCAGCCCACTTACTTAGCCTGTCTATGTCCCCTTGAAGGTTTTTTATGTCCTCCTCACTCACTACTTTCCCCCCCATCTTAGTATCATCTGCAAACTTTGATATGTTACACTCGGTCCCCTCCTCCAAATCGTTAATATAGATTGTAAAGAGTTGGGGACCCAGCACTGACCCCTGCGGAACACCACTAGTTACTGATTGCCAGTCTGAGAATGAACCATTTATCCCAACTCTCTGCCTTCTGTTAGATAGCCAATCCTCTATCCATGCCAGAATATTACCCCCAATCCCGTGATTTTTTATCTTAAGCAATAATCTTTTGTGTGGCACCTTGTCAAATGCCTTTTGGAAGTCTAAATACACTACGTCCACTGGTTCCCCTTTATCCACCCTATATGTTACTTCCTCAAAGAACTCCAGCAAATTTGTCAAACATGACTTCCCCTTCATAAAACCATGCTGACTTTGTCCTATTAAATTATGATTATCCAAATGTCCTGTTACTGTCTCCTTAATAATGGACTCCAAAATTTTACCTACCACAGATGTTAGGCTAACCGGTCTATAGTTTCCAGCCTTCTGTCTACTGCCCTTTTTAAATAAGGGTGTTACATTAGCAGTTTTCCAGTCTGCCGGGACCATTGCCGAGTCCAGGGAGTTTTGGAAAATTATTACCAATGCATCCACAATCCCTACCGCCACTTCCCTCAAGACCCTGGGATGTAAGCCATCAGGTCCAGGTGATTTATCCGCCTTGAGTCCCATTATTTTACCGAGTACCACTTCCTTCGTGATTTTGATCGTGTTTAGCTCCTCCCCCCCTTTAGCCCCCTGTTTGTCCAGGGTTGGGATACTCTTAGTGCCTTCTACTGTAAAGACTGATGTAAAATATTCATTCAGTGTTTTTGCCATCTCCATATTTCCCACCATTAATTTCCCGGTCTCATCCTCTAAGGGACCAACATTTACTTTAGCCACCCTTTTTCTTTTGATATAACTATAAAAACTCTTACTATCTGTTTTTATATTTTTTGCTAATTTACTTTCATAATCTATCTTCCCTTTCTTAATCAATCTTTTTGTTATTTTTTGCTGTCTTTTAAAGTTTTCCCAATCCTCTATCCTCCCACTAGATTTGGCTACCTTATATGCCCTTGTTTTTAGTCGAATACTATCTTTAATTTCTTTACTTAGCCACGGATGGCTGTCTTTTCTTTTACACCCTTTTCTTCTCAGTGGAATGTATATTTTTTGGAAGTTGTAAAATAACTCCTTAAATGTACACCACTGATCATGTATCGTCTTACCCTTTAATCTATTTTCCCAATCCACTTTACTCAATTCCACTCTCATACCTTCATAGTCTCCTTTGTTCAAGCTTAGCACGCTTGTTTGAGATCCAGCCTTCTCACCCTCTAATTGAATATGGAATTCAACCATGTTATGGTCACTCATTCCAAGGGGATCCTTTACTAGGACATTTTTAATTAATCCTGTCTCATTACACAGGACCAGATCTAAGGTTGCCTGCCCCCTGGTCAGTTGATTAAAGCCTTGCTTTATGCTCAAACCAAGTGTGTAGTGAGTTTTATTACGTCAGTTGGGTTATGCCTTCTTCACACATCTTTGAAGCCTAGGACCTATAATTTCCTTGAAATATGTTACACTGCTGTTGCACCATTAAAAAAAAAATGATGGCTGCCGGTGGCTTCAGGAGGGAGTTACACACAGGCTTCCTGGATCTGCTGATTTGCATTCCCATTGGTGCAGGAATTGACCTAAAACCAGTGTAAAATGGATGTAAGCAGCTGAGCTGCCAGCAAACATATGTGCAGTCTTTAAAAATATTTCAGTCCGCTCTGTTCAGGAGCAGGTTGGGGGACAAACAGGTAAGAGAGGAACACTATTTGGGTCTTTCACTTCATTCGCTAATAACTTCACTGCATGTCCGAGCAGTATTTTTACTACACTTGTACAGAATTAGGAGCACGCAAGCACCGTCTGTGCCCACAGGGCAGGAGGGCATGGCACCAAGCCAAAGAAGGAGAATGTACAACATCACTCGTTCGGACCTCCATCCTTTGCTGAAGGGCATTGAAGACAGTACGAACAGTCTCCTGGGTGTGGGTGCCACCAAGTCACCCAGAATGTTCACTCATGCCACCTGGAGGGAGGTGGCACTGGCACTGACCACTTACTCCCTCAGTCCCAGGACTACAGAATAGTGCCACAAAAAGTTGCACATCTCCAGCAAAGTAACACACTTGCACACCTCTCTTTCCTATCCTCCCCCCAGGGACCAGCACACTCTTCATCCTCTGGTTAAGAGGTCTCCAACTCAACCTCTTGCACTATGGCTAACCGTTCCCCTCACAGTTGTTACTTACATCCACAACCCTAAAACACCATCCTCCACTTTAACAGCCTCATACTCCCACCCTTCACCTCTCCAATGCCACATGGCACACACTCCTCAACTGTAAGCCTTACCCTCACTCACTCTACCTTGCAGGCCAAATTGGTACAGGTAGAAGACACTCAGCTCTTGGCGTGGAGGTTGGCACGGAAGGCGATATCTTGCTGGCAGCAGTTAAATGAATGAGAACCTGTTCTGTCGCCCTCACATCCATGTGAAACACTACACAGATAAATCCTTACACCCCCTTCTCTGCCTGTTTAATTGGGGGTATGGTAGCATAGTGGTTGTACTGCTAGACTAGTAATCCAGAGGCCTGGACTAATGATCCAGGGAACTTGTGTTCAAATTCCACCAAGGCAGTTTGAGAATTTGAATTCAGTTTTTAAAAATCTGGAAATGAAAAGCTGGTTTCAGTGAAAGAGACCATGAAGCTGTCGGATTGTCATAAAAACCCAACTGGTTCAATTTTGGAAAGGATACGTGCCATCCTTACCCAGCCTGGCCTATATGTGACTCCAGACACCAATATGGTTGACTTTTAACTTCCCTCTGAATTGCCTAGGAAGCCACTCAGTTGTATCAAAACCGCTGGAAAGGAACAAAAGAATAAAGCGGGACGGACCACTCAGCTGAGACCTAGTTATCGAATCAGGACACGATGAAGGCCACACCCAGCTGAATCGACTCTGTAAAGTCCTCCTAACTAACATCTGGGGATTAATGCCGCAGCTTGGAGAGGTGTCTCACAGATTAGTCAAGCAACAGCCTGACATATCCATACTTACAGAATCATACCTCAAGGCCAACGTCCCAGACTTCTCCCTCACTATCCCTGGGTATGTCCTGTCCCACCAGTGGGGGCACAATTGTATACATTCGGGAGTGAGGGGGGTGGAAGGGGCGCAAATGACCCTGGGAGTCATCAACAGCTCCCCTTGACATTGAATTATATTACCATCGCCGAGTCCCCCAGTCATCAACTTCCTGAGGGTTACTATTGACCAGAAACTGAACTGGAACAGCCACGTAAATGCCGTGGCTACTAGAGTAGATCAGAAGCTGGGTATTCTGTGGTGAGTGGCTCACTGCCTGAATCCCCAAAGCCTCTATTGCACCTACAAGGCACAAGTCAGGTGTCTGATGAAATACTCTCCACTTACCTGGATGGTACAGCTGCAACAACACTCGACAGTATCCAGGACAAAGCAGTCCACTCGATCGGCACCCCGTCCACTGCCTTAAATATTAACTCCCACCACCATCAGTATACTGTGGCTGCAGTGTGCACTATCTACAGGATGCACTGCAGTAACTCACCAAGGCTTCTCCCAAACCTGTGAGCTCCACCACCTACAAGGACAAGGGCAGTAGGTGCATGGGAACACCATAACCTCCCAAGTTCCCCTCCAAGTCACACACCGTCCTGACTTGGTAGTATATCGCCGTTCCTTCATTGTCATTTGGTCAGAATCCTGGAACTCCCTCCCTAACAGCACTGTGGGAGGACCTTCACCCCACGGACTGCAGCGGTTCAAGAAGAAGGCTTACCACCACCTTTTCAAGGGCAACTAGGGATGGGCAATAAATGCTGGCCTTGCCAGCGATGCCCACATCCTGAGAATTAATTTTTAAAAATCCCAAAGGGGTGATGCTGCTCACCCATTCTCGAAATCTACCCTCCTTTCCGGCAGATCCACCACAGCAATGGGTGGTACAGGAGGAGGAAGAGAATGATGAGGATGTAAGCCACCCAGGAGTCGCAGCTGCATGATACTGTCTCCTCTCAGGACAGTAGCAAATGCCAGGTCTCCAGCCATCCCCTCATAGCACGACCCAGTGGAATATGGGAAAGGAGATCAGGCTGCCAAAAAGCCAGCTGACATGAGATGTAGGCCAAAATAACAACATAAAATGCTGGAAAAACTCAGCAGGCCAGGCAACATCCGTGGAGAGAGAAATAGAGTCAACGTTTCAGGTCGAAACCCTTCGTCAAGACTCAAGATGTAGGCCACCTCAGTCCTATGAACCTTCTGTAGAGCATGAGCAGCCAACCATCTCGCACAATCCTGGTCCTCCCAAAAGAAGCAAGAGAATAGGTAAAAGAAAGGCACATGTAGGCATCCAGGGGAAGCACGGCGTTAAGAAAGTGGTGGCTGATTGTGTGCAGTTTGGAATTTACTGTAATAAAACAGAATGTGCACTGATCTGGCACTTTGTTATCGATGGAGGTTGGAGCCATACAGGAAAGGATGCACTTATGTGTGCCGACATCTTCACTCAGGCAATGATGATTTGCACAGTCATGTAGAGCCAAAGAGGACTGGTGTGTTCTCAGGTTGTAGGTTGAGTAGTGGATTGAGAGAAAGTCCCTTTATTTGAAAGAGGGAGAGAAAAGGGTAAGGCTGTGGTGTCAACGGCAGATTTTGTTCCACAGAAGAGAAGGTTTCAATGATGGGCAGTGATGCATCTTGCAGTAAACGTTGCCAGAGCCTCCTTTGCTCCATCCTGTGGGTCTCCTCCTCCATGATAATGGCATATAAGATTATACCCAAAGGGAATGTTGTACCTGCTCATGCAAAGCCCTTGCTGTGGGTAGATGCTGTGGTCTGAAACTCCTGAGGGGTCTTGACAGGGTGCACGTGGAGAGGATGTTTCCTCTTGTGGGAGAATCTAGAACTAGGGGTCACTGTTTAAAAATAAGGGGTCGCCCATTTAAGACAGAGATGAGGAGAAACTTTTTCTCACAGAGGGTCGTGAGCCTTTGGAACTCTCTTCCTCAGAGGACAGAGGAAGCAGAGTCTTCGAATATTTTTAAGGCAGCCGTAGATACATTCTTAGTGAGCAAGGGGGTGAAAGGTTATGGGGGTAAGCGGGAATGTGGAGTAATCAGATCAGCCATGATCTTATTGAATGGCGGAGCAGGCTTGAGGGGCCGAGTGGCCTGCTCCTGCTCCTAATTCGTATGTTCGTATGTGAGTGTTCTGACCCCGTTCAGAAGCAAGTGCAGGTGTCCGTAGGCAGAATGGCAAAAAAAAGTTTTCAGAATTGTCTCCCACCTGCAGGTATCTGTATTCAAAGATCTCCAGTCTCTGCTGTGTCAGGAGCTCCTCACTCCTGACTCGAACAGCTGATCCTAGTAGCTGATGCACCTCATGGCACTCAGTGCAACTTAGCCCGCGTTACTCCGAACGCAGGAAACTCGGAGCACCTTGACATATGTAAAGGAGGCCTGTGGTGACTCAGCAGGCTGATGGCGGGAGGGCTCTCGAAGCACAAGGAAACTCGGGAAGCTGTTTAAAGGTGGAAATTGGGCAGAAATGGCTTCCACCTAAAATTCCTCGCTGAAATAATCTCTTTCGCTGTGGCTGCATGGTACGTACACCAGAAAAGGTGAGGAAATTTAACCCTAAATCTTCACAGTAGTGAACCAGAGCCTTAGCCATCTGTTAGGGTGTGGTGCTACCACCAAATATTTTCTCCACCTGAAGATTTAGAGCAGTCTCCACTTCTGTGAGAATAAGGTCAAAAACATTTTGATAACGGAAGGAGAATCAGTGTTCGGGTCATAAGCATTATGTGGTGTTGTTGGAGTCGCTAGAAATCAACAGGCTCTGAAACTTTTGTTGCAGCAAAGGCAAAACCCGTGATACTTTATTCACTCTCCATGAGGACTGAGGTTCTCAGACTCGTTGCAGGGCTATGACGTCATCACGCTACCGACGCTCTGCCCCGATAACCCAACCAAGTACGTACATATAACAACATTGGCTATACATAGTGAATTGTGTTTAGGTACATATAACCACATTGGCTATACATAGTGAATTGTGTTATTGTCCCTATGTGGTCTCCGCCACATACGTCCCCCCAGAATTCACTAGCACTGGCAATGTCAGTCGTTGGGGGGGCCGGATCACACGGTCGGAACGGCTCCTCAATTCCGGGGCGGGGACCGTAGAGTTCGTCGGAGGGACCTCGGGCGCTCGGTGGTGGACTGAGGGTGCAGAAACCGGAGGTCGGTCCCGCCTCGGGGGCTGTGCCAACTCAATGGGTTGGTCCAGATCCAGGTGGGCCGGCTTAAGACGGTCCACGGAAATGCAGTCCGGCTTACCGCCGACATCCACTACGAAGGTCTTGTCCCCGGTTTCCAGGACGCGGAATGGTCCATCGTAGGGTGGCTGAAGAGGTCCCCAGTGGGTGTCGTGGTGGACGAAAACATACTCCGCCGCACGAAGGTCGAGCAGAACGTGGGACTGCGGGAGGCCGTGCTGCGACGTGGGCACCGGCGCGAAAACCTTGGCGTTGTCCAGAAGGTCAGACCGCTGACGGGCTGCGGACCAAGGTTCCGTTGCGTTGGGGACGAAATCCCCGGGAACCCGCAGCGGCTGTCTGTAGACGAGCTCGGCGGACGAGGACTGGAGGTCCTCCTTGGGGGCGGTCCTGTGTCCCAGCATGACCCACGGGAGTCTGTTGATCCAACTGTCGTCCCGGAGGCTGGCCCGGAGCGTGGCCTTCATGGAGCGATGAAACCGTTCGCACTGTCCGTTAGCCTGAGGGTGCGGTGGAGTCTCAACCTGAGGCCTCGGGCGACAGCGTTCCAGAGCTCCGACGTGAACCAGAGCCCCCGGTCGGAGGAAATGTCAGATGGGGCGCTGAACCGGGCGACCCAAGTGCTGATGAACGCCCGAGCTACATCGGCGGACATCGTTGAAGACAGCGGGACGGCTTCCGGCGATCGGGTGGTTCTGTCGACCATTATGAGGAGGTGGGTGAACCCACAGGAGGGCGGCAGGGCCCCTACCAGGTCCACGTTAACATGGTTGAACCGCCTCTCGGGCACTGTGAAAGGCGCCAACGGAGCCTTAGTATGGCGATGCACTTTCGAGCGTTGGCATACCACGCAGGTGCTGGCCCAGTCGCGAATGTCCTTCCTGAGCCCGTGCCAGACGAACTTAGCCGCCACCAGCTTCTGTGACGGCTTCCTGCCTGGGTGGGAAAGATTATGGACGGCGTCGAAAACTTGCCGTCTCCACCCGTCGGGCACGATGGGATGTGGCTGCCCAATGGAGACGTCGCACAGGAATATGGTGCCGGCATCATCGAACGCGACGTCCATAAGTTGAAAGCCCGTGATCGCCGTCCTGTAGGCCTGGATGTCCGGGTCGGAGGCCTGGTCAGCCGCCATGCGGGTGTAGTCGATGCCGAGGTGTACGGCGCTGGCAACGGCTCAGGAGAGACAGTCGGCGGCGGGGTTGTCTTTCCCAGCCACATGCTGGATGTCCGTTGTAAACTCTGAGATGAAGGACAGCTGGCGTTGCTGACGAACCGACCATGGCTCGGAAGCTTTGGCCATGGCGAAGGTCAACGGTTTGTGGTCCACGAACGCTGTGAACGGGCGAGCCTCCAGTAGGAAACGGAAGTGTCGGACGGCGAGATAGAGGCCGAGAAGCTCGCGATTGAAGGTGCTGTACTTCCGCTCATTGGGGCGGAGCTGCTGGCTGAAGAAGGCGAGCGGCTGCCAGGTGCCGTTGACCCACTGTTCGTGGACGGCGTCGACCGCATAGTCCGAGGCGTCGGTAGTCAGGTAACGGATGCGCCAGCATGGTCGCGTTAGCCAGGGCCCTTTTCGTGTCCGTGAAAGAATTGGCTATCTCCTCGGACCAGTCGACGGCGAACTTGTCGGGCTTGCCTTTGAGGGCCTCGTAAAGGGGCCACATAAGCTGAGCTGCTCGGGGGACGAAGCGATGGTAAAGTTCACCATGCCCAAAAACTCCTGCAGGGCCTTCACGGTGAGGGGTCGCAGGAAGTCTATCACGGCCTCCACTTTCGATGGCAGTGGCACCACCCCGTCCTTCGTGATGCGGTGCCCAAGAAAGTCGATCGCGGGCAGCCCGAACTGGCACTTGGCCGGGTTGACGATTAGGCCGTGCTGGCTGAGGCGTTGGAAGAGAATCCGAAGGTGCGACACATGCTCCGCCCTGGAGGCGCTGGCGATGAGGATGTCGTCCAGGTAGACGAACAGGAATGGCAGGTCCTGTAACACGGTGTCCATTAGGCGTTGAAAAGCCTGGGCGGCGTTTTTGAGGCCGAATGGCATGCGGAGGAATTCGAACAGCCCGAACGGGGTGATCACCGCGGTTTTCGGGACGTCCTGCGGCCAGACAGGGGCCTGGTGGTAACCCCGGACGAGGTCCACTTTCGAGAATACCACTTTCCCGGCCAGGCGGGCGGAAATGTCCTGGATGTGTGGAATCGGGTAGCGGTCGTAGCGTCGTTGAGGCGCCGGTAATCGCCGCATGGGCGCCACCCGCCGCCTGGTTTCGGAGCAATGTGGAGGAGCGAGGCCCACGGACTGTTCGACTGGCGGATGATACCGAGGCGCTCCATGGTGTCGAACTCGGCTTTAACGATGGCGAGTTTCCCCGGGTCGAGGCGCCGAGCGCGGGCGTAGATGGGCGGACCGGTGGTCGAGATGTGTTGTTCTACTCCGTGTTTTGTGGCGGCGGACGAGAACGTGGTCTTCGTGAGGTCCGGGAACTCGGCGAGGAGACGGGAAAACTCGTTGGAGGCCGAGAGTGCACTGGACAACTTCGTCGTGCTGGACCCGCTGAGGGAACACTGGAGCGAGCTGAAAGTCTCAGCATTGATGAGACGCCGGTTCTTGACGTCCACCAAATTGAGCCTCGGCCTGGGCGAACCAAGCGACAGCCTGTCGTTCCCAAAACTCGGGTAATTTGATGGAAACGGCGTTCGTCGCCATTTCGGATGCGGTCTTTGGAATCCTCCAAAAGAGCAGCGGGGTCACCAATGTTGGAGTCGCTAGAAATCAACAGGCTCTGAGACTTTTGTTGCAGCAAAGGCAAAACTCGTGTTACTTTATTCACTCTCCATGAGGACTGAGGGTCTCAGCCTCGTTGCAGGGCTATGACGTCATCACGCTACCGACGCATGACGTCATCACGCTACCGACGCTCTTAAAGGGACCCTGCCCCGATAACCCAACCAAGTACGTACATAAAGCAACATTGGCTATACATAGTGAATTGTGTTTAGGTACATATAACCACATTGCTATACACTGTGAATTGTGTTATTGTCCCTATGTGGTCTCTGCCACAGTGTAATGTTATGTGGACTGAGTTCTTTATCATCTGCTACTACATAGAACATATATATCAGAAACGCAGCCTACGGAGGGCACGGTCCATCATCAAAGACCCTACCCACCCCAGCCACAGTCTGTTCGTCCTCCTACCATCTGGAAGACGCTACAGATGCATTCGCACCCGTACGACCAGATTTAGGAACAGCTTCTTTCCCAGGGCTGTCATCCTACTGAACTCCACAAATAAACACTAAAGCCTGCACATCTGCCGATGCACTTTATTATGGTCATATTTATGCTAATATATATGTACAAATGTATGTTGAAATGCTTAAGTGTCCTAATCCAAATTGTACACTCTCGGGAGCCGCAAGCCTACATTTCGTTGTACTGCACTTGTGCACTAACAATGACAATAAAAGTTGATTTGATTTGATTTGATTTGAAATGGGAATCCCTGGGCCCCTGAGATCATTCATTTTCCGTTTATCCATCTTCGGTTTTCTGTATTTATTGATTTGATGGTATGTTTTTTCTGTTGTTGAAAACTAGCAACAAACAGTTTCTGTGGTGATGGAACTGCTTCCTTTTGGAGAGCCTGGCATCCTTTTCAGGAGTTAGAACAGGGAATGTTGGGATTGTGTCAATATTTGCAGAGGGCCCCAGAAATGCGTCAATAGCTGGAATTTTCCTCGGAGCTGCTCCCGCTCTGCTGCCGTAGCTTGACTGGAAGTGCGACCGAAGTCCCATTTCCACTGCACTGCCAGTGAAGTTTCAGTAACGGAGCAGGAGCAGCTCCGAGGAATTTTCCAGCCAATGTATGAACTTTTACTTTCGAGAAGGCGTGAGAGGAGAGAGCCACACAGTTTCTGCAGAGTTCATTATCCTCCATGTCATCATGATAGGTCTCTTAGAGGAACACAGTCCCTTCCCAATCCTTCCGAAGGAAGTTTAAAAACCATCCTCTTAAGTAGGAAGCGAAGTCCTTGCACAGTAAGAGAGATCAGTTTTGCACTGAGACGCAGGATTAATAGAGAGTGCTGAGAAGGTATAGTGGAACAAGAAACTCCAAAAGTCAATTGGATAAATGTAATAAAAAAGCAGTCTCTGCCAAATAAATGTTCTAGATAAAAGAGCTAAATGTAAGGATTCTTTTCTGAACTATTTTTCTCAGCTGGAGGTTATTGTTCGTGAATCAGATTAATATTGTGAGAAGTCACACAACACCAGGTTATAGTCCAACAGCTTTATTTGAAATCACAAGCTTTCGGAGCGCTGCTCCTTCGTCACTTCACCTGACGAAGTAGCAGCGCTCCGAAAGCTTGTGATTTCAAATAAAGCTGTTGGACTATAACCTGGTGTTGTGTGACTTCTCACATTTGTCCACCCCAGTCCAACACCGGTATCTCCACATCAGATTAATATTGTCACGGCTCGTGTGTGTTTGTGTCGCATTTTCAGATTAATATTGTCAATAGAGTCATGTGCCTCATTCTCATCCTAAAAATATACTAAAATATGAAACTGCTCACCAAATAAACTGTAGTTTTCCTATTACATTTGATCAGGTGTATCAATATATTCATATTTACGCAAGAATTCTCATCAGCAGTTATTTTATTCCTCTTTCCATCCAGCAGAGGGCAGTCTTGGTTTGCTCAGCAGTTGAGCAGGAGCCGAAACAAATTCATTCCTGAAATCAAATCCACTGAATCATTTTTTTTTAATTTTTCAATCAAACAGGCATTTTCTGCCTCATACCAAAGTCATTTTATTTCTGCCTCAGTGCTCGGTATGTGAAGAATGGCGTGTGAAATGCTGTTGTGATTAGTTTTGCTAAGCAGGTCAACAATTTTCTGTCAATTTTTCACCCAGAGATCGATGATGCGTGTTATTAATTCCTGTGAGCTTTAGCACGATGATCCAGAATTTTCAGATCCCGTTCCAGGGCTCTGGTGTGCATGTAATTCCCAGCCTCAACTGTAACGAGCTTTGTTAGTTCCGTTATTATAATTGTGTTAAATTTCGCAATTGTTCTTTGTTGAGATGACTGAAATGCCGAGGAATTAATTGTAAAAATACTGGCCTGAGCTCGAAGGTACATTTATTTAGGTACATACTGCTAGAAGTTTCAACAAAGCTTCAGACTGTTGATTTTGACCTTGTCTTTCAAGTATCCACTATCATAAAAGCACGAGAAAGGTGGAACAACTAAAGGCCATCCAGATATGTTCTTTAGATCCGTGTTATTTAGATCCACATATAGAAGCCATTTGCCTTGCTGCTACCCTGCCATCTGTTTGGTACCCATTCGAACCAGGAATCTGACCATTTTAGTTCTGAGTGCTTCAAGCAAATACATTGGGCAGGATTTTCATTGAGCCGTGGAGGCGGGATTGGAGGCGTGTGGGGGGTTAAAATCACAAAAACTGGCGTGCAGGACCCCCACCCCCCGCCTCCCCCCTGGCCTGGTTCCCGACTCCGAGCAATTTTAGCTCAGTCGTGTCTGATGGTCCCGACTCCGTCCCGCATCCAACAGGCGGGACTGGTCGTTAAGGCCCTTAACAAACACTAAATGGCCTCTATAATCCTATTTTGAAAGGCCCTTGCGAATTTAATCCTTTTCCCACATGAAACACGCCTGGTGGGAAACACGAATGTGAAACCTGGCGGGAGCACTATTGGATTGCTGACTATCAACTGCAGGTCAACCATTAAAGAGGAGATTTGACCAGCCATGATTTGCAGGTGGCAGGACTTAGTGGTCTCAGGTCTGGGGCAACTTTTACAAGGCTTAACCACACCTGTGGAAGGTTGGAGCCTCACACCCATCTCCAGTGTGACCTCCTGGGAAACCCCTCTCGCCGCCTTCACTCAGCGCTTCCTCAACTGAGGCATATACCAGAAGCATGGGAGTCATTTATTTCCTTCCCATCTGGGCATTAGAGGAGCTCGAGCACCAGCCGCGGCAGCAGCAGAACCAGGAACAACAGCAGCACCAGCAACAGCAGCAGCAGCAGGAGCACCAGGCTGCTGCTCACCCACCTGACGCGCCACAGGCCAGAAGGGGCCAGCGCCTAGAAGCCCGTCGGCGCAGGAGCTACCCCCCAAACAGGGTCTACAGACGCAGGGTCAGCTACCTCAACATGTCTGAGCTGCAGTGCCAAAGGCGGCTCCGACTTTCGCGAGAGGTAGTGAGTGACATCTGCGCAATGCTACAGCAAGACCTGCTGCCCAGAGGACCAGGTGGACAAGCATAACCAGTGGCCGTCAAAGTCACCACCGCACTCAACTTTTTTGCCTCAGGCTCATTCCAGGGATCAGCAGCAGACATCAGCGACATCTCCCAGGCGGCCGCACACACTTGCATCACGCAGGTAACCGATGCCCTCTTTGCCCTCGCGCACAATCACATCCATTTCACCAAGGATCGAGCAAGTGTCATGGCGCGAGCGATTGGATTAGCTCATCTGGCAGGCTTTCCAAGGGTGCAGGGTGTCGTTGACTGCACACATGTGGCCCTTAAGGCACCCCATCGCAATCCAGGTATTTTTGTCAACCGCAAGGGCTTCCACTCCCTTAACGTTCAGCTGGTGTGTGACCACAAGAAGGAAATTTTGCATGTTTGTGCCAAGCACCCTGGCAGTTGCCATGACTCCTTCATACTGCGCCAGTCTAGTGTGCCTCCGCTATTCAGTCCGCCAGACCAACTTAACGGATGGCTACTTGGAGACAAGGGCTATCCCCTGAGGACTTGGCTAATGACGCCGTTGAGGAGGCCAGCCAATGAAGCTGAGGAGCGCTACAACTCCAGCCACATGTCGACCAGAGCCATAATCGAGCAAACCATCGGTTTGCTGAAGATGCGCTTCAGATACCTGGATAGATCAGGTGGAGCCCTACAGTACTCAGCAGCCAGGGTCTCCAGAATCGTCGTAGTTTGCTGTGCACTTCACAACGTGGCACAGCGTCGTGGCTTGCAGATTCCTGAGGACCAAGTGGCTCCTCACATATCCTCCTCAGATGAGGAGGAGGAGTGCGAAAACGAATATCCTGCAGAGGCCCATCAACCAGCGGCAGCATTACGCGAGAACATTGCTGCCCGGGATGCAAGGAATGCACTCATCCTGGCCAGATTTGCTTAGCCTAGTCAATCAAACACTTTTGCCTCGCAGCTTCTTATCAGAGCATTGACAATGGCCAAGAACCAGAGGATTCCTATCACTCTGACCACCATACTGACAGTTGCAAGTACTCCTAAGCCCTCAATGTGGAAGTCCCAATAGCGAAATGACAGACGCCACAACTGCAACATTTGCCATCAGAATTTTTATGGACAATAACGAAGTGATGGCATTTTTACAGTAAACACAAAATTGCACCCAAGTGACTACGCTTGTGACTATTTGTGCAGAATTTTCCTCTTACACGTGCTCCTACGTGGTGCCTCCCCTGTGGCTTCAGCAGATGTGGAGGCCGCTTGCTCACTTTGCTGTTGCTTCTGTCTCGACACCTTTGGCGGGCATCCTCTGGGGTTGCGAGCCTGTGAGGACTCGTCAACAGTCTGCTGCTCCTGCGGCTGTGCAGGGGTTGAGACGCCTATCTCACTTGAGTGTGGACTCCAGTGGGGCTCTGACCGAGGGCTCTGCAGTGGCATGGAAGTGTGAGCGCTTGGAGAGGAGCCCCCACTTCCTTGAGGTCTGCCACCAACCTCCCTCTCATGGGTCAGGTCCCCCTCAGCGCCTGCAAGTGGCTGGAGAGCACCTTGCTGCACATCAGGGGGGCCATGGGGACCCCTATCTGCAATGGCAGTCCTACTCAGAAGGACTTCCATGAAGGTCTGGTTTCTCTGTTCAATAGATACACATCGCTCCTCAAGAGATGTCATTCTATTCTGAACAATGACCATGTTTTCCATACCCTGGCGACTAAGCTCCTCCATGGCCGTAGCCATCCTCTCCTCTACTGTAGCCATCCTCTCCTCTATGGTAGCCAGCCTTACCATGGAGGTAGCCATCCTTTCCCCAGAGGTAGCCATCCTTTCCGTGGTGATGCGTTCATGCGGTAATGACTCCACAAAGGCTCTGGTCATGTTCGCTATGGATTCCTCCATTCGCTCCACACTCGCCGCGACCCTAGAGACAAAACCTGTCAGAGACTCCTGCATCTGTGCCTGGAGTTCCATCACCGCTGATCTCATGGATGGACCCAGAGGCAGAGGGTCGACATGCTGCTGAGCCGAGCTGGCAGAGACCTGCGCCCTCCAACTAGGACTCTCCACCGCTGTCCCTGCCTCCACAATCTACTCATGCTCACTTGTGAGCTGTGATACACCAGGTGACAACACTACTCTATGTCCTGAAGGTCCCACCGAGGTGTGAGTGTCTGCGCTGGTGCTGGGTGCGCAGAATTCTGGTAACGCTGCACACTCGGAGGTTGCAGCTTCCTCTGAGGAGTCTGGCTGCTCAGCCTCTTCTTCCTGGCTAGGGGGGACGGATGCTTGTGATGGTCCTGTGGGGGAGTAAAGGAAAGAGTCAGAGATGTGATGCAAAGGCTACATGCACATTGCTTTTTGCAGATGCTCATAAGTCCATTTGTTAGAGCTTCACAATCATTATCAGCGACTCATGCAATGTCAAAGAGAGAGGTGGGAAACTTTTCTGTCACCAGCTTGCTGTGTTACACCCATCTGTCCGTCCCCCACTTGCGCATCCTCCTCGATTCCCACTATTTCCAGTGCCGCCTCCTCCCAGGGGGTCAGGTGGGCTATTGAAGCTGTCCCTCCTCCTGTCCTCGCTCGCTCTCTTTTGTTGTGAGCTCTCTTTTCCTGCAATGAGGGAGACAAGTGGAGGTTGAGTGAGAATGAAGGAGTGAGTGTAGAGATTGCATAGCATAGATACTTAGAAGGAGACAAAGATGGAGTGAGGTTGCAAGACCAAGGGCCCTCCCTGTGTGTTGTCAGTTGTGTTCAAAGCATCAGAGCGATAGGGAGTGTGAGGGCTGCATGGTCGAATAGTTATGTGAATGTGAGCATAGAGAGAGAGGGAATGGGTAAGGGTGCATGGATGTCAGTGTCAAGTGGGATGTGGAGGAAGAGATTGCTAAAGCTGAGTGCTGGTGAGGAAAGGCAATGGGCATCAGATTGAGGGTGATGGGAAATTCATACTCACTTTTCCAGTGCACTGAAGGTCATGAAATCTTTTCTGGCACTGAATCCACGTTCTTCGTGTGACTCCCAAGGAGTTGACCTCCGCAGCCACTTGCAACCACACTGCCTTAGTCTGCTTGGGAGGCCTCTTCCTCCCTGAGGAAAGGAAGAGCACCTCCCTGTTGGCCCTAGCCCCATCCACTAATGCCTGCAGGGCCACCTCGTCGAAGCGAGGAGCTGATCTTGCCCTCCCGCTTGTCATCCTTGTTGAAGGTCCCTCTCACACCAAACGGAGAAAGCTTGGCAGCCTGAAAGAAGCAAGGCTTGCTGTAGACCTTAAATGCAGCAGCAATGATGACGTCATCGGAGGCGACTTTCAGTCATGAAAAACCCATTTGCCAAGGGTTCCCACACATTGGAAATCAATTGGACAATTAAGTTAAAATTGCATCAATCTCCCACATCCATTTAGATTCGTGTGGATAACACGAAATGTGGATAACACGACACCATCCCGCACCTGAGTTAAAATCCAGCCCATTCTCTCTGTACAATGGATATGTGGTCGGGTTTACCACCGATGTTTACAGAGAAACTCTTGTCGCCTGTCTCCAGTACGCGAAAAGGGCCTGTGTAAGGGGCCTTGAGCGGATCCCTATGGGCATCATGACGGATGAATACAAATTCAGCATTCTTCAGCTCCGCTGGTACGTGTGAAGATGGAAGGCCGTGATGCGAAGTTGGGATAGGCGCAAAAGCCCTGGCTGTTTCCCGGTGGCTGCTGAGTTGTTTGGCTGTGGACCACGGCTCAGTTGGAAGCGGCAGGAAATCTCCCGGTACGCGGAGTGGCTGGCTGTACACGAGCTCCGTGGCGGACGATTGCAGGTCCTCTTTGGGTGCCGTGCGGAGACCCAACATGACCCACGGAAGCTTATCCACCCATCCGGCGCCTTGGAGGCTGGCCCTCAGCGATGCCTTTAACGATCTGTGGAAACGTTTGCACAAACCGTTTGCTTGCGGGTGATAGGCCGTGGTGCGGTGAAGCTTGGTGCCGAGACCCTGGGCCACAGCATTCCAGAGCTCGGAAGAGAACTGTGGACCGCGGTCTGAAGAAATGGCCACCAGAACGCCGAAACGTGCGACCCACGAGGAGAGGAATGCTCTGGCGACATCAGCAGATGTAGTAGACGCCAGAGGAACTGCCTCCGGCCATCTAGTAGTACGATCGACCATGGTGAGGATGTGTGTGAACCCCTGCGACGGTGGAAGTGGCCCGACGAGGTCCACATTGACATGGTCGAATTGACATTCTGGTACTGCGAACGTGGCCAATGGGGCCTTAACGTGACGTTGCACCTTAGACGTTTGACAGATGACGCAGGTGTTAGCCCAGTCACAGATATCCTTACGCATTCCTCTCCAGACGAACTTAGCCGACATTAATTTTTGAGATGCCTTCACACCAGGATACGAAAGCCCATGAATGGCGTCGAAAACCTTGCGGCGCCAGGCGACTGGAATGATCGGGCGGGGATCTCCCATGTAGACATCGCAGAGTAACAAGGTGCCTGCAGCGTGGAATTGCACATCGGTCGGTTGGAGGCTAGAGGTGTCGGTGCGATACGCCTGTGTTTCAGGGTCGGATGCCTGATCGGTAGCCATGAGGGCATAATCGATGCCCAGCTGGACCGCCCGTACGGTCGCGTGAGAAAGGCAATCAGCTACCAAGTTGTCCTTGCCAGCTACGTGTTGGACGTCTGTCGTGAATTCTGAAATGAAAGTTAGCTGTCGCTGCAGTCGAGCCGACCACGGTTCGGCGGTTTTGGCCATGGTGAAGGTCAGTGGTTTGTGATCTACAAATGCAGTGAAGGGACGTCCTTCTAACAAAAAACGGAAATGGCGGATAGCCAGGAACAGCGCCAGCAACTCCCGGTCGAAAGTGCTGTATTTGCGTTCGTTGCGCCGGAGTTGGCGGCTGAAAAATGCCAGTGGTTGCCATGTCCCGTTGACCCACTGTTCCTGCACAGCGCCTATGGCATAGTCGGAAGCGTCGGTGGTAAGGGCGATGGTGGCACCTGGCAGAGGGTGCGCCAACATAGTTGCATTGGCTAGAGCGGTTTTTGTGTTGTCGAAAGCGTTGTCCATTTCGACCGTCCAGGCTATTGTATCCTTTCCAGCCTTGCCTTTGAGGGCCTCGTAGAGGGGCTGCATGAGTCATGCTGCCTTGGGCACAAAGCGGTGGTAGAAATTCACCATGCCCAGGAATTCTTGAAGAGCCTTGGTGGCCTGCGGCCTTGGGAATGCCGTAATTGCTTCGACCTTTGACTGCAGCGGAATTGCGCCCTCCGAAGTAATGCGGTGGCCCTAGAAGTCAATCTGTTATAGGCCGAACTGACACTTGGCCGGGTTGATTATGAAGCCATGTTGGCTGAGGCGCCGAAAGAGGGTGCGGAGATGGCAGACGTGTTCCTCTTTGGTAGAGCTGGCTATCAGGATGTCATCAAGGTAGACAAATAAAAAGGGAAGATCCTGCAGGACCGAGCCCATTAGTCGTTGAAAAGCCTGTGCGGCGTTCTTGAGCCCAAATGGCATCCGTAGAAACTTGAACAGTCCAAAGGGAGTGATGACAGCCGTTTTCTGGACGTCCTGCGGGTGTACAGGAACTTGGTGGTAGCCACGGACGAGGTCGACCTTGGAGAAGATTGAGTTTCCCGCCAAATGGGCGGAGAAATCCTGTATATGCGGGATCGGGTACCGATCGGGAATAGTGGTGTCATTAAGGCGTTGGTAGTCCCCGCATGGCCGCCATCCACCGCCGGGCTTCGGGACGATGTGGAGAGGCGAGGACCAGGGACTATTCGAGCGGTGAATAATCCCCAGCCGTTCCATCGTGGCAAACTCTGCCTTCGCAGCCGCGAGCTTGCCGGGTTCCAGGCGCCGAGCTCGCGCGTAAACCGGAGAGCCAGTCGTAGTAATGTGGTGTTCGACACCATGCTTAGTGGCCGAGGAGGAGAAAGTGGGCTTGGTCAGCTCCAGGAATTCACCTAATAGGTGAGTGAACTCGTCCGGCGAGGGCAACGCGCAGGAGACAGTGTGCGACGTTGCAGAACTGCGGAAGCAAGGGATGGAGTGGAAGGTGGCCGCGTTGACCAATCGACGATTTCGTAAATCCACCAAGAAGCTGTTGGCGCATAAGAAATCCACGCCGAGGATGGCTTACGAAACCTTGGCTGTAATAAATTCCCACTGAAACCGTTGCCCGCCGAAGCACACCTGGACCCGCCGTTTGCCAAAAGAACGAATGGCCCCGCCATTAGCTGCCACGAGGGAGGGGCCGTGCATCCCAAACTGAATATCGAGTGCTGAGGCAGGAAGGATGCTACACTGCGCCCCGGTGTCGCATAAAAAGCGCCGGCCTGAGAGAGAATCTGTAATATAGAGGAGCTTCCCGGAATTTCCAATCGCCATCGCGGCCGCGGAACGTTCCTCAAACTCGGTCCTCCTTTTCTGGAGTTGCTGCTGGTGTTGATGTCGGTTTTGTTTTTTAGGCGCGAAACTGCAGGGAGGGCGGCAGCCTCTGGCTTTCGCGCCGAAACGGGCATGGTAAAAACACAAGCCGGGGGATGGAGGCGTCAGGGCGGCATTTGCGGGGGAGGGGTTCCTCGTGGCGGCGCAGTATTGCTGCGTGACCGCATAAATCGTACCTGCTTCTGCAGCCAGTGCTGCGCAATCTGTGGCTTCCGATCTGGCGAGGGCAGCCTGAACCTGCTCGGGTAGTTGACTCAGGAATAACTCCCGAAAGAGGAAACATTGTGGTTCTGAGCCAAGGAGCATGAGCATCTGGCTCATTAACTCAGATGGCTTAGAATCACCAAGCCCGGGCAAAGCGAGTAGCCGGCGGGCACGCTCCGCCTTCGTGAGCCCGAAGACCTGTATTAACCGCGCTTTAAGAGTATTATACTTGCTGTCAACCGGGGGGTTTTCGAGCAGGCTGATGATCCATGAGGCCATGGAGCTGTCGAGTGCGGAGACCACGTAAAGGTAACGGGTCTGATCCGCAACGATGTTTCGGAGATCGAATTGTGCTTCTGCTTGGACGAACCAGGAGGCCGCCTGTTGTTCCCAAAACTGTGGGAGCTTCAAAGCCACGGAGTTCGCTTCCATGTTTCGTTGCGCTTCGCTTCTTCCGTGAAAATTGTTCATGAAAATTCGGGGTCACCACTGTAGGAATGGCTAGATTCTTAACTAAAGGACTGAGGTCGAGTCAGTCTATCAAACAAACGATGTTTAATACTTGTTGAACAGAGTTTAAAACGAAAACACAGGACAACTACATTACAGGTCTGTACTCTTTGCTGGCTCCACGAGGACTGGCTAGGGCGGCTCCCCAGCCTGACGTCATGACGTCATCACGTTTTCCCGCCGCTGGAGGATCACGTGATCAACGTGATGACGTCATCGCGTTTGGTCTCATTCTTAAAGGGACCGCGCTATGTACATGCAATGATATGAACAAAGATACAGATTCATTCTGTAGCTAATAATTTGTTAAATTGTTAAAGATAATTATGTACATTAGATCATCGTCCCCCTGGTGACTCCGCCACAGTAGCACCTTTCATGACCACCGGATGTCTCAAAGCGCTTTACAGCCAATGAAGTACTTGGTTGTATTTGCAGAGAAAATCTCCTGTCGAACAAATCTGCAGCACTCAAATTTCAGTTTCAAGTACTAGCATTGCAAAATCATGAGTATCCCTTTAAATGCTGACTTCATGTAAGTGCCAAAGAGCCCATTCTGTAAAACCCAGCTTATACATGTGATACTAACACACAACACATTCTGCTCACTGAAAATAGGTGAGAGCCCCGCTACAATATTAAAATCACTGTTAATGAGATGCAGATCATTAACTATAATTTAAATATTCTAATGAAGCTCTTCTCTATTTTTGGTGAGAGTTTTGTGCACTTTCCCTCTCCCCTTCAAGTGTGTGTGCGTGTGCACAATATGGGCAGATATCTAGCAATCAGATTCTTGGCCTATTTCCTTACCAACTCATGACTGCCCATTCCATGCCGCCATCATCAGTAGTAAGGATTTGAAAATATACCTTAATACTCCAGATGGGATCTCCCTAAGGCCTCACTGTGTATCAGTAAACCTACTTTGGATTTTATCTCTGTGAATCTCCTCATACACACCAATATTCCATTAAGTTTTGGCAATTGCTGCAGTACAATACGTTTGATAGTTAGCACGCCCAGCTCTATTTTCCTGCTGAATATTAATATTATAGCCTGCTATGTGCCATCATATTGTCTATTTTTAGTGCAGAAATGCTAAGTAATAATTGTTGTTCATCTAACCTAGTTGCAACTCGACTGACAATCTGCTTTCCTGCACAGCTTTGCATAATCTGAAAATTTAGATATTCTATTTACAATGCTGTCAACAAGCTTATTAGTGAAAAAATATCCGGAGTCCAAATAACTATGTGTGTTAAAAATGTATCTTATAAAGAAAGTGAGAATGTGGGAGTACATGGTTACGTCTGAGTGCTCTCCATATGAAATGAGCAGAATAGCTGATCAGGATACAGTGCAGATGTGATTTCACCCCAGAAGTTGCCTGGAGCTCTACTCTTATCAACAC
This sequence comes from Somniosus microcephalus, assembly GCF_052327205.1. NCBI lineage: Eukaryota > Metazoa > Chordata > Chondrichthyes > Squaliformes > Somniosidae > Somniosus > Somniosus microcephalus. Next base: position 187,753,866 of record NC_140997.1, read on the forward strand.
TCGCATTTCTACAGAGAATTTCCTATTTGACAGATTTCAGCCATCTTTGATATCAAGTGACTGCTGCCTCACAAATAGGAGGGGGGAAAACAGGGAGGATTCAGTGAAACAGAATGAGTCAAAGATATGGAAACAGCCAAGAAGAAGTAGATGAGTGGCACTGAGTTCAGCCTCAGCATCTACTGCAGCGATATATAGCATTAAAAAAAAAATCTACTCAGTTGTAAACTCACTTCCTCTGTCAACCAAACCAGAGGCCTGTAAAGGGAACTGTCCAAAAGCAGTGCGAGTCGGAGGCCTGGTCACAGAGAGCAATCGGGTGGGGTGACAGTCAGATTCCTTGCACACCAGTGGAGTGGTCTGAGATGCTGAAATGAGAAAACTATCCAGAATAAAAATCCCAAAACATAAGGCAGAGCTCCTTGTACTGGCACAGCACCTTGTACTGTGGCACAGCACCATGCCCTCAATAAGTATTTGAAGTGTGGCATTGTCCTATGCTGTCTCACAGTGAAGTGATGTGAAGTACTTGGCTGTGAATTCACGATGACTTCCCATTTTCAATTTATTCTGAGCCATGTTGTCATTTCTGACACACAAGCTCATATGCAGAGACCGAGGCGGGGGCTTGAAAGGGCCCGACTCCCATCCAGGTGCAGAAATTTGATGCTTTTTTTTTATGGTTGTCACCAAGCTATGGCAAATTAATATTCAATTACCCTGAAAATGATGGTCATTTGTACAAGCAGAGAATTTGTGGAGCCATTTCCTGGTAAGTGGCAGTTCCTCCCAATGATCTATCTTATGTTGTGTTTTCTGTATAAATGCCAAATCCTGCAGCAGTCTCCTGCTGGGTCTGAATCACACACATACGCAGGCCATAAATTTAACATGTGACGTTCAATGTGTCCTCATCACATTTACACCACAAAAGTATTCACATTTGCAGTATACAAATCAGAACTATCTCGGCAGTGAGACTTGCTTTGGAGCAGGTGCAGTACTGGATGCTCCTAATGATGTCATCGGGGCCAATTTTAACTCCGTTTACCCGATGTAACCCGGTCACTTACCGCCCGTCACACTGCCACTCAAGCCTCCAATATCTTGGGTAGGGTCCTGAGATGGATGGTCTGAGCACCTGCCTATTTCAGGCGGGAGGCTACGTGTAATAAGCAAATTGGAGCCCAGATTAGGTACAGATGGGCTGAGTATACGCTGCACATGCTCAGCAAATTTTTACCAGGTGGTCATTGTCTAACCAGTGGGTCTTCAAGAGACTGCTGGAGGCCACTCACAAAACAGGCCAGGAAACTTTACTTTTATTTATTGGCGGAGGCAGGCGTGCTCCTTCTGGGCCTCCTTTCTGATGCTGTTCAGCCCATCTGAGGCCTCCTCCAAGGTTGTCTCTCCTGCATCCCCCCCCCCCCCCACACCCCCCCAAATGGGAGCCCGACAATTTCAAGCCCTTTCAGAACCGGCGAGTGCAGAGATTGGCACCTGTAGCTCACCGGTGGGATATAACTGAGACCCGGGCCTCAAAATGGCTGGAGCCTTATGCCGGCAAGAATGGCCAGGTGGCTGGTGGATTCTGCCATGGGGGCACCCACCACCCCACCCCCATTCTTCACCAGTAGTTAAAATTGGCGCTAGAGATTCTGTGGCACAGTGTTCTTGCTAGTATTAAGCCATGTTCACTGGGTCTCAGGGCCAATTTTCTGATATAATGAACTCAAGCAGGTTGTTACACTTGATTTAATGATATGTAGAAATGCAGAACGTACTTCCTATGTGTTTACTTGAGGTGGTTTCACGCTCATAAAGTTTTTGACTCCAAATTGGAGATGTCCTACAGAAAAAAACAAACGGGAGAGAAATTAGGGGAAATATAAGTCTTAGAAGAAAATACTACATTTTAATAAATCACCCAAGAATCTAACATTTGATTGTTAAATACAAACTCAGAATTTAAAATGAAACACGTGCTAACCATTTCATAACTTTGCTTCATTTTATCTGCTTTTGAACTTACTTTTCCATGGCTTTTTTTTCCAGGTATTTGTGGACCATCGGTAAAAATGTTTGGAAAAGATGGAAAAAAAGATTCTTTGTTCTAGTGCAGGTAAATGGAAATGAATACTCCTAGTGCCTTTGACTTCATTCTCTTTCAGAATTAAGAACATAAATTAGTGAAGCAAATTGCAAGAAAAAGTGCCAAATATGTATTTTTTTTATTAATCCACAATCTCACGTTTAGTATTTTCATTCACTTGCTCGTGTTAAAAATGCCATCTGACCGACAGCTGTGATAGTACATAGCAAGTATATGAGAACTCAGCTGTGCTTGCTAAAATCCAAGAATGGTCCGCAAGGTGGGCTGCCAGAAACAGTGTGAGGACTCGGAAGTGTCTTTCTGTTGCTAAGAGAGGAAAGTGAGGAAATGGATGTAATAGGGATAACAGAAACATGGCTGCAAACAGGACAGGATTGGCAGTTAAATACTGCAGGCTATAATGTATTTAGAAATGATAGGGAAGGAGGAAGGGAGTGCTGGGGTACCTGTTAATCAGAAATAACATAATGGCAGTAGCAAGAAAGGATGTAACTAACAAAGAGATATAAACAGAATCCATATGGATTGAGATATCGGTCACACTATTAAGGGTATGTGACAGACCACCAAATAGTGAAAGGAAGTGGAAGGAGAAATATGTAGGCAAATATATGAAATAAGTAAAAAAAAAAAACACAGAATCATCATCATGGGGAATTTCAACTATTCCCATATAAACTGACAGGGAAAGGGGGATGGAGCTTTTACAATGTGTACAAGACCACTTTCTGATCCAATATATAAGAAGCCCAACAAGAGTGGATGCACTGCTAGACCTAGTAAAGGGAAATGAACCAGAGCAAATAAGAGAAGTAAGCATGGGAGAACATCTAGGGAGAAGTAATCACAATATAATAAGGTTTAAGATAATGGGCAGGATTTTCATTGGGCCGTGGAGTCGGGATTGGAGGTGTGCGGGGGGTTAAAATCCCGAAATCAGGGGTCCCGGCCCCATCCCGCACCCAAACCCGCCTCCATGCCAGTTTTAAAGGAGGCGGGTACCCGCCCTGCGCTGGGACCCGCCTACCTGAAGCAGGAAGGGATTAATGCCAATTAACTGCCTGTTAAGAGGTAGTTAACAGGCAGTTTTTAGCCTAATCCCTATTTTTAAGGTTGAAGTGTGGGATTCCCGACGGTTCCAAACCACGCCAAGTTAAAGGAGGCGGGCCATCGGGTTGAAGGACATGGAGGGGTCGAGATGTCGGTGTTCAGGTGAGTGATGTGTGCATGAGTGCAAAGGTAAGTGTGTTTGGTGTGTCTAAAGTGATTAAATAAGTTTTACATACCTTTTCTTACCTTTTCAGCCTTCCTTCCTTTAGGTCTCGGGAGTCCCTCATCTCACCGGCACAGAAAGCAGAATGGCCGCGAACTGTCAAAAGTGACAGCCTGCAGCTTTCTGTGCAGGAGAGATTTCTAACTGAGTCTGTGGAGAAGGACTCATGTTAGAAGTAAGACTGTCAGTGTTTGACAGCTTCAAACAGCTGTGAAACGCTGATATTTCATCTGTCAAAAGCTCTTGACAGATGAAATTTCAGTCTGTGATGTCACCTGTTGCCAGGTGGCCCTTAATTGGCTCAACAAGGTCAATCAAGTTAAAATCGCGTGGATTGGCCGCATCTCGATGGAGGCGGGACTACAACCCCGAATGTTGTAGTCCCGCCTCCAACCGACTCCTGAATGAAAATCCTGCCCAATGATTGGGAGAGATATAGATAGTACAAAGACCAAAGTAATAGATTGGATAAAAAACAACTATGAGGGAATGAGGATGGAGGTAATGAAGGTAAACTGGAGAAAATTATTGATAGACAAAGAGGTAGAACAATGGGCAATATTTAAAGAGAGCTCAACAGAGTTCAGAAGAAATATATTACATTAAAATAAGAGTAAACTAGCCAAGAATGAGATGCTAAGTAATATTGAATCTAAAGAAAAAGGCATACATAAAGTGCATAAACAATAAAGGAGAGAATGAGTAAAGGGAATATGATGAGTTAGGAAAGAGGCGGAAAAGAAGGCAAAGAGGAAATATGAAATTAAAATATCAATGAATATAAAAAGAAATAGTAAAGTGTTCTATAGTCATATAAGTAGCAAAAGGAGAATTAAAATGGGGATAGGGCCACTAAGGGATGAGCAAGATAAATGCACAGGAGATGATACTGAAATGGCAGGGATACTAAATAGATACTATGCCTCAGTTTTCACTGAAGAGGCAAACAAAGAGGAAATGATAACAGTAGAAGAGATCAACAGGGATATTACAACAGTTAAGATAGACATAAAGGAGATACTAGACAAACTACCTAAACTTAAGGAGGACAAAGTCCCAGGTCTAGATGGATTGCACCCGTGGATACTCAAAAAAAAACTATGGAGGAGATAGTAGAGGTACTAGTATATCCATATATAAAAGTTAAATAGAAAAAGGAATAGCACCAGAGGAATGGTGAACAGCAATTTAATTCCTATCGTCATAAAGGGAGATACAACTATTCCAGGGAATTGTAGACCAGTTAACTTAACATCAGTGGTAGAAAAGATACTAGAATCTTTGCTAAAAGATGAGATAACAAAACATCTGAATTCAGACAATATAAGAAAAATTCTCATCAGTAATTTCTAAAAAGAAGGTCTTGTTTAACCAACCGTATTGAATTGTTTGAAAAACTAACAGAGTAGACATGGGCAATTGATGCAGTATACATGAACTTTCAGAAAGCCTTCTATAAGGTGTCAGACAAGAGACCCGTGACATAGGTCAGGGCGTTGGTGTCAGGGGTCAAGTAGCAGAATGGATTGAAAGATAGCTACAAAACAGAAAACGAAGAGTAGGAGTTAAGGGAAGTTTCTCAGACTGGCAGAAAGTGGGAAGTGGTGTCCTGCAGCGATCCAGGCTGCAACCACTGTTGTTTACCATATACATAAATGACTTGAACTCAGTAATTAGAGGTACGGTGTCAAAATTTGTCAATGATACTAAATTATATAGCTAATGTGAAGGACTGCACCGAAATATAGGAAGACATAAACAGGCTTGCAGAGTGGGTGAATAAATAGCAAATTCAATTCAATGCAGCAAACTGTGAAGTGGTTCATTTTGGTAGGAGGAATAAGGAGGACACTTATTCCTTGTAAGAAACTAAATGTGGTAGAGGAGAAAAGACATCTGAGAATGCAGATACATACATTGCGAAAAGTAGCAACACAAGTTGATAAGGCCATAAAGAGTGCAAACAAAGCATTGGGGTACATTTCAAGAGGAATAAAATACAAAAGCAGGGATGTAATGTTAAATTTATGTAGAACTCCAGGTAGACCACGCTGAGTACTGCATGTAGTTCTAGCCTCCTTTCTACAAAAAGGATATTGAAAAATCAGAGCAAGACCAGAAAAGATTTATAAGGATGTTACCAGAATTGAGAGCATGCAGCTATGAGGAAAGATTGAGTAGACTTGGTCTCTTTTCTCTGGAGAGGAGAAGACTAAGAAGAGACCTGACAGAGGCCTTTTAAAATTATGAAGGGGTTTGAGAGGGTGGATATGGAGAAACTGTTTCCACTAATTGGTGAGTCCAGAAGTAGGAGGCATAAATATAAGCCACTAACAGATCAAATGAAAAAAATAGGAAGAATATCTTTACAGAGAGAAGGGTGAGAATGTGGAATTTGCTGCCACATGGAGTGGTTGAAGCTGATAGCTTTAATGTATTTAAGGGAAGGCTTGATGAATACACGAGGGAGAAGAGAATCGAGGGATACACAGGCAGGGTGGGAACAGGTCATTAGAGTGAGAAGCTGTTTGTGTGGACTATAAACACCAGCGTAGACCAGTTGGACCGAAAGGCCAGTTTCTGTGCTGTAGATTCTATGTAATTCTATTTAAGACAAACACTCGAGAACCCTGCAGAAAGCACATCACACACTGACTGCAAGAGCACAGATGAATGATGAAGAGGTGATAACATGGAATTCATTTAGTGACATTACCTGAGAACAACTGATAACAATTTTAAAAATAGTTACCAAGTTTAACTATGAATTGATTTAGTTCAACCTCCTCTTCAGTCACACATTTGTAATATCCCAAAAGAATAATTTATCATTTCCATTATATTTAGGGTTGTATGCAAAAGGTGAGGCAATTTAAGTTTATTTTTAATATTGTTGTTAAATCTCCAAATATCACATTGTGAATGGGTGATTGTGGAGGAGGTGGATGATTGTGGAGGAGATTGAGCTGAATAAAATGGTGATTGCTATATTTTTTTGCAAACTGGATAGAGCACAGGACACCCCTGGTTTGAATATAGCTTAGACTGACAGTGTCTTCTCTCTCTGCCAGCTGTCAGGGTCCTAAATGAAATGTGTTTGGGCAGCCAACTCTGTTCCTAGTGGGCCTGAGCCTACAGCAACAAACTACCCATAACTTGGCATAAATTAAAATTAAATTGGCAATCTCATTTAGCAAGTATGTAAGAACGGCTGCTGGGGAAAATTTAAAAATTCACCCTCGTACAGTAGGGTTGGGATTCTGCGCATGGGGGTTAAGGTATATTGTTTGGGTAAAATAAAAGGAGCTTTATCCAGCATCTGACCAATTCTGTTGCTAATCTGGGAATGCTTGATACTGACAACTGGATGACAAGGTGAAATGTGCTCCAATCTCAGCACTGATGTTTCTCATGTTGCTCAACACAAAAGAATTCTGTACGAAAATAGGAGCGGACTTTTGTGTGACTGCTCCATTGAGCAGGCAGAGCGAGCTTGCCACATGCCCGATGGAAGCAGTCTGAGGCCCATCATGGTGAGGCATTGGTACCACACCGTCAGCGAGCTGATTGCACATATGGAGCAGCTCGCTGATCAGAGGCAGCCGAAAATCCAACAGCTCCATCATGGAGTGCAACCAATCCACGTAAGTTAAATTGGGGGAAGGCGATCTTGAGGGAGGGCCATGGAAGGTCGAGCATCGCATGGGTTGATTTTTGTGAAGCCAGGAATGCTCTTGCTGACCCCACAAAAAAAGTTAAAAACTTACCTGTGAGGTTTTTTGAGTGGCCTGCAGCAGTGCCTTTAAGGAACACTGGTTAGGCTGCTCAATGCCGAATATCGATGGGTGAAGCATACGCGGTGCGCACCATTGATACTTCAACATTGTATAAGGGTTCTACTTATATCATAATTTGCATGGACTAATGAGACCCTGGGCTGGATTTTGTCGTTGGGGGCGGGACTGCTGCGTTTCAAGTTTTAGTCCTGCCCCCAACAACGTCTGACCAACCCACGCTATTTTCCCTTGATTGACCTTGTTAAGCCCGCCCTGCGGGCTTAGCCGGCCAATTAAGGGAAAGACAGTGGCAGAGGATGTCAGTGTATGACGTTTCATCTGTCAAACATTTTTGACAGATGAATTGTCAGCGTTTGACAGCTTTGAGAAGCTGTCAAACACCGACAATCTCTGTTCTAAGGTGAGTCCTTGTACTGAAGGCTCACCAAACCTCTTTCTTCAGCAGAAATCAGATGACTGCTGCATCGGAGAATGCAGCAGCCATTCTGTCATCTCTGCCGTTGAGATGAGGCACCTCCGGATCCCCAAGGGTTGAAGCCTGCAGGAAGAAACAAAGGTAAGTAAACTTTTTCTAACACTTTACACTCACCTCTCATACTTACATCTCCACACTTGCACCCACCACTCACCTCCACAGTGCACTTTTCGATCCCTCTCACCCCCGCAGACCCACTGCTCGCCTCGCTGACCCTGGCGAGGTTCGCAGCTGTCGGGAAGCCCACACTTGCAAGGGTAAAATGGGGATAAGTCTCTTAACTGCCTGTTAACTACCTGTTCACAGGCAGTTAAATGGCTGTATTCCCCTTCCCACCTCGAGGAGACAGGTCCCTGCGTGACTCGGGGACCCGCCTCCCAGGAAGATGGCACTTTCCATTTTCCCGGCAGTCCTGCCTCCATACCTGCCTCCCCAGGGCTGGCAAAATTCCCCCCTAGTTTCCAGAAGGTGCCTGGGCAGCTCATTTCAAGGCCCCAACCTAAATGGTTGCAACTCAAACGTGGGCAAGAACAGGGTGGTACGTGCTATGGTGCTATTATAATTGCACTACCACCCCGCTCCTGCCTGGCAGACGGGATGAAAATTAACGTCATGCTGGGCTATATTTGTTGACTGTGTTTGCCAATTTTCAAAGGTAAACTTAGGCTTTTTTAATGTCTCAAAATATGTTGAAACTATAATATCTGATACAAAATGTCAGCTATTGGGATAACTCAGAAATTTACACAGAATACACCCTTTATGTGGCCTACACCTTTGTTCTGAATCTCAAACACTCTCTTCAGGTCAGATAGTCAGAGGTGAAGTCTAACCAACACAACAAAATGTCAACAAATACAAAAAGAGAACCAAAAACTGGCTCTAAACCACTTACCTCATCTCATAATTTACTAACTGTCAACTCCCAGAAAGATGCAAAACGGAAACTATTGCATTATATAACCTAATTCAAATAAAGGCTTTGTTTTCAGGGAATTGTTTCATGTGAACCCCAGATTGCTGAACAAATTGATCCCAAACATGACAAATTCATGACCTTCTGAGTTACTGCAGTTAATTCTTATTTCAAATTTTGTTCCAATCTGTTAATTTTAGAATGGCCTTGAGTAAAAAGTAAGTCATTTTTAAAAATTAGACCACATGATCTGTTCTGCCTTTCAGAGCACACACCTTAGAGTTGAAAAAATAAAGCTTTTTCTTCCAGTTAAAGGTGAATGTCAATTTTTATGGTTGCCCCAGCAACTTTGAGACGTCCACACTCTGGACTGTGCCACCTTGGCTCAAGGAGGACAGCATAAAAAGGGATACAGTTTTTAATCATCCTTTTTAAGTTGCCATGAAGCATGTATGAATGTACTATATTAAAAGCAATGAATGTTTCTACAAAACAAGGTAATCTGTTCCTATTTACCTTTACTGTCAGATTGCTTGTCCAACATCCAGTCTTGGATGAGCTGTAACTTCTTCCAGTTCAACATTGGGAAGACCAAACCATCATCCTTGGTCCCTGCCAATAAATCCATATACTCACTACCAATTCCATCCCCTTCACTGGTCATTGTCTTAGGCTGAACCAGACTCTTCATAGCCTCAGTGTCCTGTTGAACCGCAAGTTGAGCTTCCAACCTCGTAAAAGCAGAGAATGCTGGAAACACTCAGCAGGTCCGTCAGCATCTATGGAGAGCACAGACAAATTAACATTTCAGGTGTGGTAACTTCATCAGAACTGGAAGAAATTACTGGAAGAACAGAATAGAAACAGAACAAAGGGAGGGAAAACTCAAGGCACATAAGAGAGGAAATAGATTGACCTGTAAAGCGCTTAAGTGGAAAACAAGAGATGGTTAAATGGCAGAAGTGTTTAAGCCTATCTATTCCCATCACTGCAGCATCACCCACCTCTGCCCCCTACCTCAGCCCGTTTGACCCTGAAACACTTATTCTTGACTTTATCACCTCCAGATTTGATTACTCGAATGCTTTCCTGGCCAGCCTCCCATTCGCCATCCTCTGTAAATTTCAGCTCATCCAAAACTCTGTTGCCGATATCGTACTCCATGCCAAGTCCCTCTCACCCATCACACTCATCCTTGCTGACCTACATTGATTACTAATCCCCAATGCCACAAATTTAAAATTCTCCTCCCTGTGTTTAAATCCCTCCATAGCTATGTCCCTTCCTATCTATGTAGCCTTAGCCTTAACCAGCCCTACTCACCAGCCCCTGCCCCCCGGTACTCTCCATTATTTTAATTCTGGCCTCTTGTGCAACCCCCCACCCCCCCCCCGCCAAACCCTGCAACCTCCTTCTCCACCATTGACATCCATCCCTTCAGCCTACCTCGGAAATCACTTTCTAAACCCCTCCACCTCTCTGCTTTCCTCCTCACCTACAAGATCCTTAAAACTCACCTCTTTGATCAATGTTTTTATCACCCCACCTAATCGCTTCCTCTTTGGTTCAGTGTCCATTTTCCTTACATCTCTGTGAAGTGCCTTGGAGTGATTTTCTCTGTTAAAGCTGCAATATAAATGCCACTTGTTATTATTGCCACCGACTCTGATTGTTCCATTACCAATCAACATTCACAATGTAGCAAAGCAAACAAGCCCCAGGTTTCCTTTCCTCCCCACTGCCCCATTACAAACACAGTAAACCTTCCATGTTTCAACAAATGGTTTAATTATGCAGAAGTTAGGACACCAAAAGCAAAGAGTCAGCTGTTACTTGCAGCAGTGTATAATGAACAGTAGGTGGTAGCACTGAATTAATATGGCCAAAACATAGTGGCAACCTCTCGTTCTATTTTACACAGATCTCATCGTATGTTGCATTACCACACCACATGCTAATATTATAGACGTTTTTCATCAGCAACCCAAAAAAACAGAAATAATTAACCTTCTTGTATCCCTTTACATTCTATTCACTAAGAAGTACGGTACCGGTTCAGATTATTTTATACTGGATCTTCTTTTCCAGTGTCTGAGTTATTTTGTGTGGTTACTAGCATTCTACAGTATAAGTGTGCGTGTTCAATGTGTGTCGTTGGGCAAAATATGGTTAGCTTTTGTTAAATGGAGCTGACACTTGCTAATGAATTTCCCACCATCAATAAATGATGGCGGTCGCCAAAGTAGCGCACTTCCAGCCCTGCTGGGAAAACGTGTGAACCTATCCACCATAAAATGGCACTCTTGGTAGAACAATTTTATCACATTTTTATATTGTCAATCTACTCAAGTGTGCTGGCTCTCTATTAAGCAATAGCATCTGTGTGGGAGTGCACTAGGCAATAAGTGTCGATGCACTGATTTAACTGTAGCGTGTAACCTGTTTATGTCAAGTACACTCTGGATTACAAGGATGTTATTAGCACATTTCAGTAGTAGATTGCAACACTTTACCTTACAGTACCTTTTTCATTGGTAGATGGTAGGAAGAGTCTTTCAACTTTTTGATGACCTTTAAGAGCTCTTCTGCTCATTTGGGACTTCAGTCATTTCTTTTTCATGTCCCATAAGATAAGATTAGTGAGGAAAAGATAAGGGTGGTAGTGCTTTTATTCCTTTTCCCAAACTTAGTTTCTGTGTTGCAATTGTTTTTTCAGTACAATGTGTTACAATATCCCACATATTGAAATATATTGCTTATATACAGCTTGTATGATTGAGTGTGACAAGTGGTGTATATTTATAGGCAGCTTGTGGATGACTGACAGTTTGTTAGCAAGTGTCTATTCTGCACAGCTATTTTTCTGTGTTTTCTCTTTGATTTCCGCCCCCACCTCCACAACCCCCACATCCCTTTGGATTCTTATAATTACTATGGGTTGTTTCACCATTTCTGCTGTTTATCTCTATGATTCTCTTTCAATAGGGTGCTTACAATAAATACCACTTGTCTCCTTCTTAGATGAGCTGAAGGTTCTCTCACAAAAGACCATTTCCAGTTCTTAGACTGCTATTGCAAGGATCCGTTGTTCTGCACTGTTTCTATTCACAAGTAATAAAGCAATTTTATCAACCATAGTTCTATATCTATTTTAACCCTTCAGGCTTAAAATTCCTTCAAATTTACTCCCCTCCTCTTCTTGAAGACGATGATTCATTCTATGGAATGGTTCTCAAGGTACTCGCAGCTCCCTGGTACCTTGCTCAAATGGCCATTCTTCAAGTGTGAACCTTGACAGCGAGCATCGCCAAACTATTTGACTGTAGGTGATATCAAAGCGAAGGCTAATCACGTCATCATCTAACATCAGTGCATGTACATACACACACACACACACACACACACACAAACACATTCCAGCAGGGTTTATTGGATAGTAATCAAGAATAGAATCTCAGTCATGAGGGAATGCGGATGCCAAAGAATTGTCTGGCATATCTCAGGATATCCATGGCATACTTTTAGATTTTCTCTTGATATGCAGAAGTTATTTGACAACCAAGTGGAAGGGCACTGGCTTGGTACAAGCCAATTTAGCAATTAGTTATCCATAGTGGGCATGACATTGTTGTGGTCTCTATGCCAACCAACAAGTAGCTAGTCATGCTGCTGATTTGCTTTGTCACAGATTCACATTGGACAATTGGAAAGTTACTGCTCTAGGGTCAGGAATAACCGACCCTTTGCCCTTGATGGACTAATACTTCAATATCATTGCCCCCTTTCCATGATTCCTATGACTTTGCTGCCACCACACCTGAGATATTGTTGGAGGAGATGGCTTATCGGGGGAAGGCAGCAGCAGCCAACTTCCTGGCACCATGGGTGGTTCTGCTGCACAGGACGGGAAGAAAAAGAGCGGGAGAGCTATAGTGATAGGGGATTCTATTGTAAGGGGAATAGGTAGGTGTTTCTGTGGCCACAAACGAGACTCCAGGATGGTATGTTGCCTCCCTGGTGCATGGGTCAAGGATGTCTCGGAGCGGCTGCAGGGCATTCTGGAGGGGGAGAGTGAACAGCTAGTTGTCGTGGTGCATATAGGTACCAACGATATAGGTAAAAAACGGGATGAGGTCCTAAAAGCTGAATATAGGGAGTTAGGAGATAAATTAAAAAATAGGACCTCAAAGGTAGTAATCTCAGGATTGCTACCAGTGCCACGTGCTAGTCAGAGTAGAAATAGAAGGATATTTCAGATGAATACGTGGCTAGAGGAATGGTGCAAGGGGGAGGGATCCAAATTCCTGGTACATTGGAACCGGTTCTGGGGGAGGTGGGACCAGTACAAACTGGACAGTTTGCACCTGGGCAGGACTGGGACCGATGTCCTAGGGGGAGTGTTTGCTAGTGCTGTTGGGGAGGGTTTAAACTAAAATAGCAAGGGGTTGGGAACCTGTGCAGGGAGACAGAGGAAAGGGAAGCAAGGATAGAAACAAAAGACAGGAAGGAGAAAAGCAAAAGTGGAAGGCAGAAAAATCAAGGGTGTAAATCAAACAGGGCCACAGTAAATAATAATAATTCTAAAAGGACTAAGGGGGAGAAATTCGGTATCGCCCCGTTTGGGGCGCTAGTTCTGGCGGTGCGCAAAGATTAGCGCTAGGCGCAAGTTCTTGCCACCTCGAGCGATATTGGGTTGCAACGCCCCTGGAGGTGATTGCGGCACTAAATCTGGCGCTGCACGGTGTTCTTAAGGCGCTAGCCCGGCGGCGCGATGCAATTTCTCCGCAGGCGGGCGCAGCGCAGGTGCCGTCAATTATCGAATTCACGCTGGCGCCGGCCAGCTCTTAAAGGGCCGGATCGAATCTCTTCTGTAGCCACACTCTGCGCCTTGTAGGCCTCAAAATCGGCGGTAACCTACCTGTGGTGGCCAAAGCTTCACCCACATGAAGAAGGCCAGGGAGAGAGCACAGCGCTTCACCGAGGGGGCATTGGATGCTCTGGTTGATGCGGTGGAGCGCCGGTGAGCTGTGCTGTACCCGGAGAATGGTAGGAGGCCTCATCAAACCGAATACCGCAGAGCTTGGAGGGAGGTTTCCCAAAGAGTCACCTCCAGCAGCATGGTTCCGAGGACTCCTGTGCAATGCAGGAAGAAGTTCAACGACCTCACTCGGGTCGTCAGGGTGAGTGCCTTTTCCAAAATCATCTTCATCCCTCGATCTGCACCTCACTTTATGGCCAGAGGGTCTGCAAAGCCCCAATGGCCAGCTGTCATCCAGAACCCATGGCCCTTTCTGGAAACACACACGCACATTCAGCTCAGTGCATAATGTAAGGGCTATTCGACCATGGGAGGCATGTGATGCCAGATCATGGCAGCATAATGTAAGGGCTATTCGACCATGGGAGACATGTGATGCCAGAACAGGGCAGCGTGTTTCATCACACCCCGCCCTTTCTCTTGCAGGCCAAGCTGGCGAGTAACCGCAGACAGCAGCTTTGGACCAGAGGAGGCCGGCCTCACCTGCAGACCCTTTCAGACCTGGAGGAGCGAGTCCACCAGATCGTCGCAAGCCGGATGACTGGCCCCGTCGCCTCTGGAGATGCTGATCCCATTGTGGAGAGTGATGGTAAGACCATGACCTTTTTGACCTCTCTCCTTCCAGTTGTTCCCCACACCAGCATGCTTTTTCACTTTCAACCCAATTCAGAGCATTGCAGCACTCATGCATCCCTTGCTGCCACCCTGTCCTTTCGCTAAAGCCACTCTTGAACCTCCCTGCTTTCAGATGCTGCATCACCAGCTCGGGAGGCAGGCCCTCAAGCTGCCACTGCGACTGACTCCGGAGGCGACGAGGAGGAGGAAGCCGGAACATCCGCTCAACCCTCAGGCGAGCCAGCCCATCTCCAGACTGGGGAGACTCCTTCCCTGGAGGGGAGCGGGGGGGAATGCTCTGAGGAGGACCCAGCTCCAGGAACCAGCGGCCTGCAGCAACGCGAGGGGGGTAGGGAAGCTCGGGGGCCGTCTCTCCGGAGGGTGAGTCGGGCCGCGAGTCCTGCTGCACAGAACGCAGAGGAGGTGCGTACCCTCGCTGAAATGAGCGCCCAGGCTGGGCTCAGGCACACTGAGCTCATGGCTGCAGTGGGAAGGATGCCCGAATCCATTGAGACATTGACAAGGAGTGTCCAAGACTTCAGCGCAGCACAGGCAGCGAGTGTGCAGGACTTCAGCGCAGCACTTGCAAGGAGTGTGCAGGACTTCAGCGAAGCACTGGCAAGGGTTGTCCAGGGCTTCAATGAAGCAATGGTATCTGCCACGCAAGTGCTGAGTGCTGCCACGCAGTCACTCGCTGGTCTCCTGCAGACGCAGATTGAGGCCACGCGAGCACTGACTGCTGCCACCCTCGCTGGATCGGGCAGGATTCCCCGGGGCCCTTGCAGCACCACAGCAGGCCAGCAAACTGTGCACCAGCCGATTGTTGTGCATGCTGCAGTGCTGGCCCGTCAGAGTGCCAGTATGTCGGCCGACCAGGGAGCTGCTGTCCGCTCTCAGGATGACAGCATTCCTGATGCCACCACTGGCACTTCTCCACTGCAGCTGCCACCACCTGCAGGACAGACTGCTTCCGCCCATGCAGAGTTGGAGCAGTCAGGAGCCGGGCCCTCCATGCCCAGAGCTCGTCCAGGCCGTCCTTCAGGGGCATCTGCGGTTTCGTACAGTCAGCAGGCCTCCACCAGCCTTGTTGCAGCCACTGGGGTCCCATTACGGAAGAGCTGTAGGGTGGGAAGGGGCCAATGTCGAAAGGGAAGCAGATCACCATCGAGGGGGAAAAAGTAGAAGGTGCTGCTGAATCATGTTATTTGTTTCATTCAAGGCAGAGGATGCTGGTCTGAATGTTAGTTATGTTTTGGACAGTCTCCCGGGTGTGAGAGTCACTTATGTTTTGGACAGTCTCCCGGGTGTGAGAGTCACTTATGTGGCAGTCTGTATGTTTTGCTTTCTGTTGCCATTGCTTTGTCAGGCGGGAAGGAAGCACATTTTGTACAATAAACAACTTTCTTTATTCACAATGGCCATGTCTGTTCTTTGGATAAATTTTGCCCTTGGCCGGCTTAGGGGTAGCAGAATGGTTCCATTCATGTTCTTGGAATGGCAGCAAGCATTTCCTGAGAGGGGCCTAGAAGCGACTTGCTATAAGCCTCTGACGGACGGCCCTTGCAGTTTGTTCCTCCCTCCCGTCTTGGTGCTGCTGCTCCTCCTCCTCCTCCTCCTCTGCTGGTGCTTCAATGTCTGGTGGCATTGGCTGGGTCCTGAGGATTGCCAGGTTATGCAGCATGCAACACACAACCACGAAGTGGGAGACTCGCTCAGGTGAGTACTGAAGGGCTCCTCTGGAATGGTCCAGACAGCGGAACCATTGCTTCAGCATGCCGATTGTGTGCTCCACGATGTTCCTGGTCGCTTGATGGCTCTCGTTGTATCCTTCTTCAGCAGGGGTGCTGGGCAAACGGACCGGGGTCATTAGCCAGGGGCACAGAGGATAGCCCTTGTCCCCGAGAAGCCAGCCTCCTGGGTGAGCCGGGGCCTCAAAAAGGTCTGCCACAGAAGTCTGGCGCAGGATGAAGGCGTCGTGGCTGCTGCCTGGAAACTGGGCATTCACAGTGAGTATCAGCTGTCAGTGGTCACAGACCAGCTGCACATTCAAAGAATGGAACGCCTTTCAGTTGCAGCGCCCGCAAAGCCACATGTGTGCAGTCAATGGCGCCCTGCACCATAGGGAGGCCCGCTATCGCTGCAAAGCCCTCTGCGCGCTCTCGCTGCTTGTCCGGGGTCATTGGGAAGGAGATGTACTGCCGTCTCCTTCTAAAGAGGGCATTAGTCACTTGACAGATGCAGCAATGCACCGCGAACTGTGAGATGTTGGCAATGTCTCCAGTAGCGGCCTGAAAGGAGCCACTTGCATAGAAGTTTAGAGCCACAGTGATCTTCACAGCCACCGACAGAGATGTCCTGCACCTTAGTTGAAGCTGCAGATCTGGCTGAAGCAGGTGGCAGAGCTCAGTGACCACCTCCTTACTGAAGCGCAGCCTTCGGAAACACTGCTCCTCCGACATGTTGATATATGAAAACTGCTGGCGGAAAACCCTGGCAGCGTAAGGTCTCATGGGGCAACGTCTGTAGGCCCTCCTCCGTCTGGCCATGCCTGCCACTCTATCCCTGCGTCTCTGTGTCCTGTCCAAATGATTGAGAAGCACAACGTTCGCATCCAATGCAGCCCCCATAGTAAAAGCGCACTGAAAGTTATTCCGGCTGAGAAGCTCACCAACTGCAAAGTGATGTTCAGAAGGCTAAAGTTCCTCTGCCAGCGCTGGCTCACTGCAGAAATGGCTCTCCGTTTGTCTCTGAGCAACCCTCTCTCTCTCTCTCTCTCTCTCTCTCGCTCTCTCTCTCCAAGCAGTTGTGTTCCAAAAATGGCTATCAAGAATAATCCAGAACAGTCCCCTTTAAATAGCGCCCCCTGAGCCCGACAGCGACTGGGAAACGATCCAGGTAACCTGTCCTTGTTAGCGCCAGGCTGAACGCAGGGGGGCGCCACTGAATTTCCGGTCCGGGGCGCCCCAAAGGCGTTGCACACTGAAATGACGTCACGATCTGCGTGTGCCGGTGAGCGGGCGCTAAGGTTTAGTGCCGCCGCAAAATGTCCACACAATATGGGAAGAGGCGCAGGGTTCGCTGCGCCCGGGCGCGAGTTGGTTAGCGCCCCACTTCTCGGCCTCTTTAGGCGCTAATGGGTGCTGCAGCCAACCGAATTTTTCCCCCTAAGAGTGTTAAAAAAACAAGCCTGAAGGCTTTGTGTCTTAATGCGAGGAGCATTCGTAATAAGGTGGATGAATTAGCTGCACAAATAGATGTAAATGGATATGATATAATTGGGATTACGGAGACATAGCTCCGGGGTGACCAAGGCTGGGAATTCAACATCATGGGGTATTCAATATTCAGGAAGGACAGGCAAAAAGGAAAAGGAGGTGGGGTAGCATTGCTGGTTAAAGAGGAGATTAACACAATAGTATGGAAGGATATTAGCTCTGATGATGTGGAATCTGTATGGGTAGAGCTGAGAAATACCAAGGGGCAGAAAACGTTAGTGGGAGTTGTATACAGACCCCCAAACAGTAATGCTGAGGTTGGGGATGGCATTAAATGGGATATTAGAGACGTGTGCAATAAGGGCACAGCAGTTATCATGGGTGACTTTACATATAGATTGGGCTAACCAAATTAGTAACAATACTGTGGAGGAGGAATTCCTAGAGTGTATGCGGGATGGTTTCCTGGACCAATATGTCAAGGAACCAACTAGAGATCAGGCCATCTTAGATTGGGTATTATGTAATGAGAAAGGATTAATTAGCAATCTTGTTGTGTGAGGCCCCTTGGGGAGGAGCGATCATAATATGATAGAATTCTTCATTAAGATGGAGAGTGAAGTAGTTGACTCAGAGACTAGGGTCCTGAATTTAAATAAAGGAAACTTTGATGGTATGAGGTGTGAGTTGGCTAGGATGGATTGGGGAACATTACTTAAAGGGTTAATGGTAGATAGGCAATGGCAAACATTTAAAGATCGCATGGATGAACTACAGAATTTGTTCATCCCTGTCTGACATGAAACTAAAACAAAAATGGTGGCTCAACTGTGGTTACTAAGGGAAATTAGGGATAGCATAAGATCCAAGGAGAGGTCATATAAATTGGCCAGAAAAAGCAGCAAACCTGAGGATTGGGAGCAGTTTAATATTCAGCAAAGGAGGACGAAGGGATTAATTAAGAGGGGGGAAATAGAGTTTGAGAGTAAGCTTGCAGCGAACATAAAAACTGACTGTAAAAGCTTCTATAGATATGTGAAGAGAAAAAGATTGGTGAAGTCAAGAGTAGGTCCCTTGCAGTCAGAATCAGGGAATTTATAATGGGGAACAAAGAAATGGCTGACCAATTAAACACATACTTTGGTTCTGTCTTCACAAAGGACAACACAAATAACCTCCCAGAGATGTCGGGGAACATAGGGTCTAATGAGAGGGAGGAACTGAATGAAATCAATATTTGTAGGGAAATGGTGTTAGGGAAATTGACGGGATTGAAGGCTGATAAATCCCCAGGGCCTGATAATCTACATTCTAGGGTACTTAAGGAAATGGCCCTAGAAATAGTAGATTCTTGCTGGTCACCTTCCAAAATTCTATAGACTCTGGAACAGTTCCCATGGATTGGAGGGTAGCTAATATAACCCCACTATTTAAAAAAGGTGGTAGAGAGAAAACGGGGAACAAAAGACCGGTAAGCCTGACATCGGTAATGGGGAAAATGCGAGAGTCCATTATAAAAGATGTAATAGCAGAGCACTTGAAAAACAGTGACAGGATTGGACAAAGTCAACATGGATTTACAAAAGGTAAATCATGCTTGACTAATCTACTGGAATTTTTTGAGGATGTAACTGGTAGAATAGATAAGGCAGAACCAGTGGATGTGGTGTATTTGGACTTTCAGAAGACTTTCGATAAGGTCCCGCATAAGAGATTAGCGTGCAAAGTTAAAGCACATGGGATTGGGGGTAAGGTACTGACTTGGATAGAGAACTGATTGGCAGACAGAAAGCAAAGAGTTGGAATAAAATGGTCTTTTTCCGAGTGGCAGGCAGTGACTAGTGGGGTACTGCAGGGATCGGTGCTAGGACCCCAGCTATTCACAATATATATTAATGATCTAGATGAGGGAACTAGATGTAATATCTCCAAGTTTGCAGATGACACAAAGCTGGGTGGGCATGTGTGCTGTGAAGAGGATGCAGAGAAACTCCAGTATGATTTGGACAGGTTGGATGATTGGGCAGATGCATGGCAGATGCAGTTTAATGTGAATAAATGTGAGGTTATCCACTTTGGTGGCAAAAACAGGAAGGCAGATTATTATCTGAACGGCAATAGATTGGGAAAAGCAGAAGTGCAACGAGACCTGGTTGTCCTTGTGCACCAGTCGCTGAAGGTAAGCATGCAGGTGCAGCAGGCGGTTAAGAAGGCAAATGGTATGTTGACCTTCATAGCGAGAGGATTTGAGTACAGGAGCAAGGATGTCTTGCTGCAGTTGTACAGGGCCTTGGTGAGACCACACCTTGAGTATTGTGTGCAGTTTTGGTCGCCTTATCTGAGGAAGGATGTTCTTGCCGTGGAGGGAGTGCAGCGAAGATTCACCAGACTAATACCTGGGATGGCAGGAATGACGTATGAAGAGAGATTGGGTCGATTAGGCTTATATTCGCTAGAGTTTAGAAGAATGAGAGGGGATCTCATTGAAACTTATAAAATTCTAACAGGACTAGACAGACTAGATGCAGGAAGGATGTTCCCGATGGCAGGGGAGTCCAGAACCAGGGGTCACAGTCTAAGGATAAGGGGTAAGCCAGTTAGGACTGAGATGAGGAGGAATTTCTTCACCCAGAGAGTGATGAATCTGTGGAATTCTCTACCACAGAAGGCAGTTGAGGCCAATTCATTAAATATATTCAAGAAGGAGTTAGATATATTTGTTAAGGCTAAAGGGACCAAGGGATATGGGGAGAAAGCAGGGACAGGCTACTGAATTTGGATGATCAGCTATGATCTCATTAAATGGCGGAGCAGGCTCGAGGGGCCGAATGGCCTACTGCTGCTCCTATCTTCTGTGTTTCTATAAGCTAACTTGGCACACAAGAGACCAAATATGGAGCATTCCTTGTCCATATTGCTCAGCACCACATTTTCTTACTGAGCCATTTGGGGAATCACAATCTTTTTTTAAATTGAAAAAGTAAGAAAGAATTTTTTTTTAATTGCATCTTAAACAGAGTCACTCTATAAAATAACATAAGTTTATACGGTATTTAGTCCCTCGAACGTATCAGCCTTGTCTGAGTGATAGTATTGTCACCTGCTTCAGAGATTTGAGCACATAATCTAGGCTGACACTTCTGTGCAGTACTGCGTGAGTGCGGCACTGTCAGAGGTGCCACTTTTTCGATGAGGTGTTAAACTGAAGCCTATCTGTTTTCTCAGGCGGACGTAAAAGATTCCATAGCATTATATGAAGAAGAGCTGGAGAATTCTCCCAGTGTCCTGGCTAACATTTATCCCTCAGTCAGCATCACTTAAAAATAGATTCGCTGGTCATTTATCTCATTCCTATTTGAGGGACCTTGCTGTATGCAAGTTGGCTGCAATGTTTCCTTACATTGCAATAGTGTCTGCACTTCAAAAGTACTTAATTGACTGAACCACTTTGAGACATACTGAGGTAATGAAAGTCAATATATCAGTGCAAGTTCTTTCTTCTAGGTGTCTTACAATGTTAAGGTTAGTGTTGTCTATACTGTCAATCACTCTGATATCTGAAATGTATTGCAGTCAGTTTTTATACAATGTTTTCTGACTAAAGGTTGAGAAAATAGTGATTGATAGTATGAGAGACTCCAATGGAACTGGAAAAGCTTGGAAAGCTGCCAGGTTTCTCCTGATAATCGCTATTGATGAAAGTTAAAAGGAGATCCAAAAGAGGTGGTCAAAATTATGAAGGGTTTTGATCAGGTAAATAGGGAAAAATATTTCCAGTGGTCAGTAGTTAGAGGGCATAAATTTAAGATTATCACTGAAAGAATGATGGGAGAGGTTAGAATTTTTTTTATGCAGAGGCTGTTAGGACATGGAATGTCATACCAGAAAAAGTGATGGAAGTAGAATGCATAATAGTTTTTTAAAGGGAAGTAGATCAATATTTGAAAAAGAAAAAATTAAAAGGGAATGCGAAAAAGGCAAGGAAATGGAACTAAGTGGACAGAGAGCTGTCAGACACACAGAACCAAATAGCCTCCTTTTGTACAACAGCAACAACAACTTGTATTTATATAGCGCCTTTAATGTAATAATGTAGGTGCTTCACAGGAGCGTTATAAACAGAATTTGACACTGATCCACATAAGGAGATATTAGGACAGGTGACCAAAAGCTTGGTCAAAGAGAGAGGTTTTAAGGAGCATCTTAAAAGAGGAAAGAGAGTTAGCAAGGCGGAGAGGTTTAGGGAGGGAATTCCAGAGCTTCTGGCCTTGGCAGCTGAAGGCACAGACACCAATGGTGGAGTGATTAAAATCGGGGATGCTCAAGAGACCAGAATTAGAGGAGCGCAGATATCTCGGTGGGGGTGGGGGGGGTTGTGGAGCTGGAGGAGATTACAGAGATAGGGAGGGGTGAGGCCACAGAGGGGTTTGAAACCAAGGATGAGAATTTTAAAATCGAGGCATTGCTTAACCGGGAACCAATGTAAGTCATTGAGCACAGGGGTGATGGGTGAACAGGACTTGGTGCAAGTTAGGACATGGGCAGCCGAGTTTTGGATGATCTCAAGTTTACATAGGGTGGAAGGCCAGCCAGGAGTGCGTTGGAATAGTCAAGTCTAGAGGTAACAAAAGCATGGATGAGGGTTTCAGCAGTGGATGAGCTGAGGCAGAGGCGGAGTCGGGCAATGTTACGGAGGTGGAAATAGGCGGTCTCAGTTATGGCATGGATATGTGATTGGACTCTCATCTCGGGGTCACATATGACACCAAGATTGTGAACAATCTGGTTCAGCCTCAGACAGTTGCCTGGGAGAGGGATGGAAACAGTGACTAGGGAACAGAGTTTGTGGTGGGGGCTTCCCAATATTTAGCTGGAGGAAATTTCTGCTCATCCAGTACTGGATGTCGGACAAGCATTCTGACAATTTAAGAGACAGTGGAGGGGTCGAGAGAGGTGGTGGTGAGGTAGAGCTGGGTGTTGTCTACGTACATGTGGAAACTGTAGTGTAATAATCAATAATTCTATAATCAGCCAGATGAAGAAAGAGGATAAAATTCAAAGAAAATCAGAGGCAGATAGCCCAAAATTAAGCCCATAGAAAGTGAAAGAAAAATATGAAGAATTTTTTACAATGGTGATATATAACTTCACTAAGTTTGGACAAGATGGTGGAGTGAAAAAAATGTATTAAGTGATTTGTATCCCACCTGAGCAGTATATGTGTAGTAATGATATGTACTTTACCATATATTATTCTAGCCAGTATATTAGAACGGGAATTCAAGACTGCAATATTCATGTATTAGACATGTGACATGTACGTGGCACTTGCTGCCAGCACAACAGGACCCCATTTAGCTGTCCTTATAAATCATTAGGAAAAAATGATCTACAAATTCTGATGCCGTCTATCAGTAGAGATGGCTTGTACTTTTTGCTAAATATCTAAATAAGAGCTTCAGCTGTTCACAGACTATCCGAAGGCTGTGATGTAGTGTGGGAGGCAATTAAAGTGTTAAGACGTTCTTGATAGAGTTAGTTGTAGTCACTCAGTCTCTAGAGTTTAAGATGGCACACACAAAAAATGAGGTAACCCAAAAACCACATGAGGTATTCCAAAGAACCTAATTTGCAGTAGAAGTTAATCGCTATACTTTTGAAATCTTTAAACAGTGGAACGCTGTGTAAGCACCTAGCCTGAAGCATGGAGAATCCTGTGTTTTCTAACAGCCTTTCCTTTCAGACAATCCAAAACTTCATTGCCAAATGCTGGCTGGGGCCTGATGCGGCCTGATGGTGTCCTGAAGGCGTATTGAGGCTCACAGAGCCTGAAAGAGGCCCTGCAGCTCAATGACTTGCATCAAGAACATGACATTGAATTCATCGTGTCATCCAGAAGCAAACTAAGAGGAGTGAGAGCTGCCATTTACAGCAGTTCTGACAACAATTGTGCTGATCACTGAGATTTAAGGATTGCTTAAACATGACTGGCAACAAGATGGTGAACTCACATTGTTTGTGACAGGGTGTCACTCCTAACCTTGTCTGATCTGAATGATAGAGTGCATAAACATCAGCACAAACTATAGCCCAGCAAATTACTATAGGTTAATTCAGAGCCCTAGCAAGTGCTATCCTCAAAGGAATTCACAAGGTGAGCGGTTCTGCATTGTTGACAGCGCTGCTACATAAATATTTTACAAGACATGGGTAAATCTATACAGTATTTTAGAAAACAATAGGAAATTCAGCATTTATTTACAGTAGTGTTTTTATTTTGCTGTGCAGCCCCACTGATCACTGTGCATAGATTATGATTAGACCTGATAATGACTAGTATTCAGGAGAATCTTTATCATGGCTGCTATGTCAATTTGTCCAATGCCCTTTTCCAATTGTGCTTCCCTAGGAATAACCTTATTTTACTTTTTGATTATGGCTATTTTTTTCCTTTCATTCATTCCCTTCAAAAATGTATTTCTTCCACCAACTCCTACTGCCTGTATTGCTTCATTGCTCTTGAACAGGAGGTGCACGTTGCAGAAGGTAAACATGAACGAAATGACAGTTTTTTTTTACAAGGTCGGGGCATGCCACCTAACAAACCAGCTAAAAACTGACAACAAGCATCACACGTATGGGTTGGCAGAGCTGCACCTACCATGATGTAAATCTGCCACAATAACAATACAACATAAGCGTTGCTATGAAGTATTGTAACGGTTCCTCAATTTCAAAAACTAATTTTGAAAGGAAATGTTTTGTTGTAGGTTAACTGTGTTAATCTCTTCAATTAAAATACATTTTAACCCATCTGTTTGGTGTTTGTGCTTCATTAACTTTAAGGAAGTGACTAATTAATTGGCGGGAATTGTTCGAGTACACACCATTAGCGAGGAACTTCACCCACCACCTGAACATATCCATTGCTTTCAAAATCACGGGTAGTGCACCTCAGGTTTCCCGACATGTGCTGGCAGCAGGCAAGATGCCTTGCCACTGGCACATGCTAAGAAAATTTCAGCAAATGTGTAGATTTTGTTATGGAGCTTGGAAAGCATAATTATATTCATCTGTTTTTATTTATTTATTCAGGTCAGCCAGTATACATTTGCAATGTGCAGCTACCGGGAGAAAAAAGCTGAGCCTCAGGAACTGCTGCAACTGGATGGATACACAGTGGATTACACTGACCCACAGCCAGGTGAAAGGCTTCACTGTGAAACTATTAAATCAATTGAGCACTGACATCTAGAGAAAGCGATGTAACGTAAAACATGAAACGGCTGCATAGCAAGTGGCTTTTCTGTGGCACTTTCCAACTATTATTTTGTAATATCACCACCATAACTTAAAAAAAAGGGCTATTCATAATTGTAACAGCAATGATCCAGCATACCACTGCCCACGTCAGGGAGTAGATTTTCATTTTCACTGCCTTGGCAGTAATCTGGCGTGACGGATCGCCGCCCTTTGTAAAAACCCACCTGGTAGAAGTCCCACTCTATCATGCCAATTCATGGCAACTTCCACTGTCTCCCCATCACCCAACATGTTGAATTAAAAATTTACAAACCCCTCCACAAAATCACCCAACCTTGCATCTGTAACCTCCTCCAACTGTATATGTTATTCCATAGTCTTCACTTTTCCAACTTTTGACCTTCTTTGCATCGCCCCTTCCACTCCACGTTTGGTGGCAGAGATTTCAGCTTTCTTAGTCCTGCACTCTAGAACTCTCTCCCTGGCCACTTCTCAGCCTTACCACCTCTCTTACCACATTCAGAGTCCTCCTTGAAACCTATCTCTGTACCACATCTGGTCTCCTCCACTAAATCTTCAACAACTGCTGCTTGGTGTCCATTCTCACCTCTGCAAAGCACCTTGGGACATTTTGGAACATTAAAAGCTGCTATATAATTGCAAGTTGTCAGTGTAACAATGTAATGCAAATTAAATTTAATCTGTGAAAAGCAAAAACTTTGACATTTTAGGAGGGGTGCATCGATCCTATAAACTTATAAAAAGTTGCTGACAAAAGATCTGATAATCTCGTACGGTGCCATTTATTTTTCACCTGATGCATCATTCACCTATAATATATAAAATTCTTACGTGTACATGCACTTTCCTGTCTCAAAAACCTTATTTCCTGTTGTCATGTTTTTGCCACAATTTCATGTCAACTTTTTTCCATTATAAATTCCTGTGTCCATATTTATAATGAAAACTGTCTATGTAAAATTGTGAATACTGTAATTACATCCTCCCTCCAGTGGTGGTGCTATAGTGCTTCAGTATTGCATCTCCCAGCTCCGCAGCCTGCAGTGAAATCCTTAACCTCCAACCAACACTACTTCTCTCCTTCCCAAATTGCTAGCAGTTTTGACGTTTAACTATAAATAGTATCAAATCAAAGTATATTATATTAAAATAAGGGAAGAATATATTACTTTAAAATATGGATTGAATTATGTCTGCACACCCCGTTGTAATTATCTCTTGCCCTCTAATTCCACTATCATCTTGAGATTACATTTGGTCTTTACTTAGCATGTGCAACTCCATGGGAGATCAACTAGCGATATATTAAAGGTCTTTTATATAGCACACATTTCCTGTTAGCATCACAGTTACTTCTTTGTCACACTTTAGCCATCGCACTTCAGATGTCACTTTTTGCTATATCTTGTCACTCACTGTGCGAAATGCCACAGGAGATCTGTTAACTTCTTAAAATATTAATGTTTCAAGAATTAATTTGGTGCCTTTCTGGGAATGAAGCAATGAGGGGTATTGGAAAAAGGTAAGTGTATGGGTTGACCTATGGAAAAGGACAGGACTGTTGGGTCAGCTTCTGGCTTCTATAGACTAATGTTATTCACTTGCAACTGTACAAGTATAGATGCACTGTGCTTTGGGTGTTAATAATACTATTGGATAGCTATGTTGTAGAGGGGTGTTGCAGCACTTTGTCCACTAATGCTCAATGCAGGGGAGGTATGGGATGCAGGTTCAATTCCCAATCTCAGCCGTGCTGCTGCCGAAAGATGAAAATAAATGCCAGACACCTCCCTTTCAGAAGAAGGAAAGAAAACTGGTGACGGAGTCTCTGCCAATGCTCTGTCATGACCTCCTGCTAATGGCTAAGAGCAGCATTGGTGTGCCTGGGAGCATACTGGCCACCCCATTGAGGCATCTGATGCATGACCCAAGAAAGAGCAGAAAAGCAGGGCACCAAGAAGGTAACAAAAAAAAATAAGGAAACCTACACTAAGAAGCAAAACTGTATAACAGAAGATATGTTTATAGAACATTATTGAGCACTGGTTTCATTTTTTAACATCTATAATATAACTAATTACTTCACACGTACACACATTTCTGTGACAAGTGGTTGAGCTAGGTGCTGTTTCATGGTTAAATTCAGTTCTAACATTGCACCTGAGGAGCTGTGCCATTCCCTCCCTTTCCTGCAATCTGTGCACAATTGCATCAAAATGAACTAACTGCAGCTAGTCTATAGTTTTTTTAGCCAGAATTTAGGCTGATTTAAAAACTTCATAAAAACAATTGTAAAGTTCATAAGAGTAAATGGATAATGGGGGGAGAATTCAACTACTGACCGCCTGAAACATGGGCGACTTGTCAGTTGAAAATCTCCCACCTGAATCAACTGTTAGGCAGGCCTTTAAATGGGTGCCCTGCACTCCTGCCCAAAACGGGCGGGAGGCTGTTTAATGTGCAAATAGGGGTTCTATGCCAGTTTCCTAACCCTTGTTTTTGTTTACCTTTCTTCCTGCCACATTGCTACAACAGATTTATACCTCCACCTCCCTCTCGAAGCAAGATTTATTTCCCTATTCCTATCCCAAATTCTCCCAAATAGGTGGCTATAGAGATAGTGGATGCATTGGTTGTCACCTTCCAAAATTCCATAGATTCTGGAACAGTTCTCGCAGATTGGAAGGTAGCAAATGTAACCCCACTATTTAAGAAAGGAGGGAGAGAGAAAACGGGGAACTACAGACCAGTTAGCCTGACATCAGTAGTAGGGAAAATGCTACAACCTATTATTAAGGATGTGGTAACAGGGCACTTAGAAAATAATAATAGGATTGGGCAGAGTCAACACAGATTTATGAAAGGGAAATCATGCTTGACGAATCTGTTAGAGTTTTTTGAGGTTGTAACTGGCAGAATAGACCAGGGGGAACCAGTGGATGTGGTGTATTTGGATTTTCAGAAGGCATTTGATAAGGTGTCAGACAAGAGGTTATTAAACATAATTAGAGCTCATGGGATTGGGGGTAATATACTATCATGGATTGAGGATTGGTTAACGGACAGAAAACAGAGAGTAGGAATAAATGGGTCATTTTCGGGTTGGTGGTGGGGTACCTCAAGGATCGGTGCTTGGGCCTCAGCTATTCACAATCTATATCAATGATTTGGATGAGGGGACCAAATGTAATATATATCTAAGTTTGCTGATGATACAAAGCTAGATGGGAATGTAAGTTGTGAGGAGGATGCAAAGAGGCTTCAAGGGGATATAGACAGGCTAAGAGAGTGGGCAAGAACATGGCAAATGGAATATAATGTGACGAAATATGAAGTTATCCACTTTGGTAGGAAAAATAGAAAAGCAGAGTACTTTTTAAATGGTGAGAGATTGGGAAATGTTGGTGTTCAGAGGGACCTGGGTGTCCTTGTACACAAATCACGGAAAGTTAACATGCAGGTACAGCAAGCAATTAGGAAAGCAAATGGTATGTTGGCCTTTATTACAAGAGGATTTGAGTATAAGAGTAATGTCTTACTGCAATTATATAGGGTCTTGGTGAGACCACACCTGGAGTATTGTGTACAGTTTTAGTCTCCTTACCTTAGGAAGGATATACTTAGAAGGAGAGCAACGAAGGTTCACCAGACTGAATCCTGGGATGGGGGGATTGTCCTATGAGGAGAGATTGAGTAGACTAGGCCAATATTCTCTATAGTTTAGAAGAATGAGAGGTGATTTCATTGAAACATACTACATTTTTACAGGGCTTGTCAGGGTAGATACAGGGAGGATGTTTCCCCTGGCTGGGGAGTCTAGAATCAGGGGTCACTGTCTAAGATTAAGGGGGTGGCTATTTAGGACTAAGATGAGGAGAAGTTTTTTTCACTCAGAGGGTGGTGAACCTTTGGAATTCTCTACCCCAGAGGGCTGTGGAGGCTCAGTCATTGAGTATATTCAAGACAGAAATCGATAGATTTTTCGATATTAAGGGAAACAAGGGATATGGGGATAGTGCAGGAAAGTGGAGTTGAGGTAGAAGATCAGCCATGATCTTATTGAATGGCGGAGCAGGCTCGAGGGACCGAATAGCCTACTCCCGCTCCTACTTCTTATGTTCTTATGTTCCTGGCCTCTGTCTTCCCCATCCCACTTCTTTTGCTTTGTTTAAAATGTTTCAAAGAGCCACAGTCCTGTGTCATATTAAATAGCAAATTGCTAGACTGTATGCGATGACCTGATGCGATACCACCCTGTCCAGACTGCACTCCAGGTGCAATGTCACAGTGAGGTTTCATGTAGGTGAAACCACTTGATGGATGATTCTGTGAGTAAACTGCTGAAAGTTCCATTGGTAAAACTGGACTGAGTTCCCTTTTAAACATTTCATAGATGTCAAACTGTTGAGACTGCTGGCTTTAAAGACCGGAGTTTTTCCATTTATAAAATATTATTTAGACTCTAAACCAAAAACAAACATTTATTGTGGTTTGAAATTAGAGATAATGATGTAAAAGTGAAAGAAGTGAAAAATGACAAAACCATCTTGGTTGTTAATATGGTAAATAAGTGTTGCTTATTAAAGTCTGTTAAGAAAGTGATAATATCCATTTTATGTGTC
The DNA here is from genome assembly GCF_052327205.1 of Somniosus microcephalus. Taxonomy (NCBI): domain Eukaryota; kingdom Metazoa; phylum Chordata; class Chondrichthyes; order Squaliformes; family Somniosidae; genus Somniosus; species Somniosus microcephalus. The sequence goes on from NC_140997.1 coordinate 187,783,214, forward strand.
ACACAAGTTTTTACAACCTGCAACATGGAGAAATTTCCATATATTTCAGTGCATCTTATACAATTATTATTCAATTACTAGGTTTTTAAAAGTATTTCCAAATTTTTAAAAGGCGTGCTGTCATAAAATGTTGACTTGTGTATGAGTAAGAGTCAATTTGGAAGGGGTGCCTCAAAAGTGGCAATACCTTTGTGGGCCCAGACAACCTTAGAAAAATGCAGTTCCTGAAATGTTTCAAAGGTACATTCGTTTTAGTAATGTTTGCTGATTTAGAAATGCAATTGTATAGTCTTCTCATATCATTATTAAATAATTCACCATCTAGGTCTGGAGGGTGGTAGGACATTCTTTAATGCAGTTAAAGAAGGAGACACTGTGATCTTTGCCAGCGATGATGAACAGGATCGCATCCTTTGGGTTCAGGCAATGTACCGTGCAACTGGCCAATCCCACAAGCCTATACCTCCAACTCAAGTCCAAAAACTCAATGCCAAGGGAGGAAATGTACCCCAGCTGGATGCTCCCATTTCCCAGTTTTGTAAGTTATTAACCATATTTACTTCAAAATTGCATGTTGCATGACTGTTAGTTGTAGTTCTTTTGGTAATAAAAGTTAATGGGTATAAAAGTAGGATATTTGTTTAGATGCTACTATAGTACAGAATGGGCTTTCCATGTCCCTCAGGTATTTTTAGAATGTGTGTATACACGAATATTTAAACTGAAAGTTTAGGACAAGAAAATGATTTGAATGAAGTTTTTTGGTGCTTATATGGGAAGCATATTTTGAGGAATTGCCCAATAATCATAAACGTTATAAAGGAAGTTAACCTGAAACTTATCGGTGTTACTCGGTTATTGCTTGTTGCTCCATTTTATGTTTTTAAACCTGATTGTATGTGGATACATTGGGTGGAACTCCAACTCCTGTGACATCATCAACTTTTTGTTGACCTTCCTTTTAGAAATCCATGCTGGCAATTTTTGTTATGTTCTCTGTCTATGTTTTGTTATCTCATCTTTTAGCAAAGATTCCAGTGTCTTTCCTACCACTAACTGGTCTATAGTTCCCTGGATTAGTTCTATCTCCCTTTTTGAAGATAGGCATTACATTTTCCAGTCCTCTAGCACTATTCCTTTTTTCTATTGATTTTTTATATATGGACACTAATGCCTCTACTATCTTCTCGCTAGTTTATTTGGGTATCTGCCAGTGCAATCTATCTGGACTTGGGGTTTTGTCCTCCTTAAGTTCTGGTCTCCATACAAAGAGGATATTGAAGCACGGTAGAAAGAGCAGAAAATATAAGGATAAGGATAAAGATAAGGATGTTACCAGAATTGAGAGGATGCAACTATCAGGAAAGATTGAGCAGATTAGGTTATTTTCTTTGGAAAAGAGAAGACTAAAAGGAGACCTGATAGAGGTCTTTAACATTTTGAAGCAGTTCGATAGGGTGAATGTGGAGAAACTGTTTCCATTTGTGGGTGAGTTCAGAATTGGGGGCATACATATAAGATAGGCACAAACAAATCAAATAAAGATTTTACAAGTACAGTACTTTCATTACACAGAAAGTGTTTAGAATGTGGAACTTGCTGCCACATGAAGTGGTTGATGCAAATAGCATTGATGCATATATGGGGAGGTTTGATGCATACGTGAGGGAGAAAGGAATAGAAGGATATGGGGGCAGGGTGGGAAAAGGTAATTAGAGTGGGAGGAGGCTCATGTGGGTAATAAACATCAGCATAGACCAGTTGGGCCGAATGGCCTGTTCTTCTACTGTAGATTCTATGTAAATTTTGGCTAGTTTGTCTTGCTAATTTCTCCTTTTGTTCTTTAGCTGCTGTAATATCCCTCTTGACTTCTTCTACTGTTGTCATTTCCCCTTTGTTAGCCTCTTCAGTGAAAACTGAGGCAAAGTATCTCTTCAGTATCCCTGCCATTTCAGTATCATGTCCTGATAGTGATCATTAGACTGGAATTTTATGATGTCAGAAGAGGGGAATTCTATACATAAAGTCTGATCCCAGGCTGACCAACCATTAACTTGTAAAGCAGAAAATGGAACAACAAAAGGCACCAATAAGTACATAGGTATCTCCTTGTATACATTTGGGTATGAAACAAATCCTTAGAGTATACTCCCCCTGTAAACACGATAATAGCTGTAAATGGAAAGATACTGCACCTTAATGAAGAAAAGCAGATGGCCTAGAAATTGGATCGCGCTGGACCAATTTTACAGGTGTAAAACGGGCACCTAAGTGTCCAATATGGCAGGTGGCATGGCTGTGCTCATTCCGTGCCGAAAGTGTGCCGCCCGCAATATTGGATTGGGCTCATTATAATATTTAAATAAGGATTCTACACTGCACCACAACTGGAGACTCAAATCAGTGCATGGACATCACTACCTGTGGCTATCAAGGTCATGGTAGCCGGTATCTTTTACGCAAAAACCTCCCAGTTTGCTGTTTACCACTGTATCAGGGAGGTCACTGAGGCAGCAGTATGAGCTGCCATTGAAACTATTAGCTGTCAGCAGAGGCTCCATCATGGTGGGTGCCACTGTTGTGTTTATAGAGCTAACCACTCCCTTCATGTTGGACCGACTGGTCTCCATGCACCGCGCGAAGCCCTGGCACAAGATGGAGCTGGACTGCTGCATTCTCTGAGCCATTGAGCATGAGCTTACTGGCAGGCTGCCCAGTGCACCTAACATTTCCTGGTGTATGTCCGTCAGCCTTCTTCGGTAGACTGGGCCCTTAAAGACAGCATCTGAATCCTCTGCAGCAGAGTAGTATGTGATCCCACCCTCTGGCATCTGCAGCATCCTATCCCCCTGCCCTAGATCCTGTAGATTGTGGCCAGTAATTCATCACTTGAAGACCACTCTTAACCTACCCTTTAAAGAATGTGTGGTGCCAGTCTCTCAGCTGGTACTTGCTAGGATCAGACACTGCATCTTCAAGAAGGCTGGCCTCTTGTTCCTGAAGTGACACAGTGGTCTCAACATTTTTAGCACCTGAAAGAGAGATGAGTGGCTGCTGGAAGCAGCTGAAGTTTTTCATGGAGAATGTGTAGGGTGAAATAGAAGTAAGAAGGAGAAAAGATGATAAGGTGTGAAGAAACCCTGTATGACATTTCCTCTGGTGTTGCCACACTCCACAGCAAGGATTCTTCCCCCCCTCCCCCACCAACCACCTATGATGGTCAGCACGTCTTCTGGGGAAAGAGTGTGCAGGTGGGTTCGGCCTCCTCCAGTTTCCACCTTCATCCTCATGTTGTGTGCAACCTATTCCTGCAAGAAGTAAGGAAGTGCGTTAGCCTTGTGAGCTGTTTTGAGAATGTGCCTGTCATGGTCATATAGTTTGTATGTTGTGTGCAAGATGTGAGGTGTAGTGAAACATAGAAACATAGAAGATAGGAGCAGGAGTAGGCCATTCGGCCCTTCGAGCCTGCTCCGCCATTCAATGAGATCATGGCTGATCATCCAAACCCTAGCACCCGGTCCCTACACCGACAGCCATCCCACCCAAGCCCTGTTCCCGTAACCCCACATATTTAATCCCCCCTAACACTAAGGGCCAATTTTTTTTTAGTGGGGGTTGCAATAGTGGTGAGAGTGTGAGGTGCAGAGTGAGTGAGTAGGAGCAGAAGGAGGTGGAGTATGGTGCAGTGCTTGTAGGAGAGTGATAGAAAGCAGGGGAGGGAAGTGTTGTGAGCAGTGGGGCTGCAGGTGGTGCAGGTGTGAGGAGAAAATAATTGATGTGAGAGGTAAAATTTTTAACTTGACAATCCTGGTGAGGTTATTGAACTTTTACCAGCATTGCAAACATATCCTGGGAGCTAAACTCCTGGCATTGACCTCCTCAGTGACCTCTTCCCACAGGCAGCGGAGGTGTTGCCTTGAGGGCTTTCTGCCCCCAGGGGTATAACAGGATCTCCCCCCTCCTGTCCACTGCCTCGACCAGGTCCTCCAGCGCTGCATTAGAGAACCTGGGAGCCTGAGAACTCTGCCCTCCCAGGGCCTCTTACAGCCTTTTTTCCACCTGCAAGGTTTCCTTGCTGTCTGCAGCCAGACTGCACCTCCCCTTTAAGAGGGCTAGCTGCCTTTAAATGGCATCAAACGCATGATTTCCCCGCCCAGCCCCCCCCCCCCCCCCCACCCACCAAACAGCCAATAAGCAGCGTGGGTAGTGCTGGCTGCATGCCTGACTCATTATATTGAGCTGCCTGCACGAATTTCACGTTGTCCTTGCGCCCACGTGGACAGGTGTGAAAGCCCCTGGCGCGACAGTTTTCAGGCGCGATCGAATTTCTAGGCCGATGTGTCAACAATTTGAACTGTTGATTTCAAAATCACAAGAAGACAATAGCTAGCGTAGCTATAAAAAGTTAAGAAAATTAATGTCACTATTTAAAATAAGTTCAGCTGCATTCATAAGCAATATTATTAGGTTTATATATGATACGACCTTTGGGTTTATAAAACATTAAATTCTCCAAGCTTAAAATAATAGATCCTGCTATTCATGCAAACTAACATTCCAAGTTTAAATGTACTTTTTTTGGACAAGTTTTTTTTTGAAGAAAACTATATTGACTGTTCATTTTATGTAACTGTTGGAAAGTGAACTGTGTACTTGCTTATTTAACTTAAGGTTGGGTACCTGCTGGTGTTGAGCGAAATTGTGCAGCATAGTAATCATTATAAATTTGAAAACAGTACTCCTTTTGTTGGAGCTTTAATAGACCGATTATAAGTACAATTATAAGAGGGATATTTTATATGAAAGCTGGTAGATTTAATATATATTTAAACATTTTGCCACTGTTCAGAATTTTAGATCTTTTTTAAAAAAATGCCTTATTGGCAGATGATTATTAGCAGGTAAAATGTTTCAGTTGATTTACAGTTTAATAGTTATCCATGAAGATTTGGCAGTATGATAACATCCTGTCTGTTAACCCTTTGACTCCCATAAAGAAATGACATGTATCATCCACAAGATTAGGCCCTTATTTGCAGAGAATTCACTGGGCACTTTCGTGCTTAAAACATTGCTAAGTAGTGAGCATTTTTGGTATCAAAGTGTGCAATGATTTCTGTGGAAAAATGAGCCTTATATTTTTTACAATGCCTCTCTGATAGAATACCTAAGGGACATGCTTACACAAAAATAGGCTTTAATAAAAGTATGCAGCTAACCATACCCCAGTCAAAGTGTTAAAAAGGAGGCAATTCAACACAGAAGCATTTGATAACCTTTGTAGACTAAGAAATAAGTTGACTGTAAAATATTTTAGGGGGACCTGTACTTGAACTAAGATTGTACTATAATATATACTGGTCATAGAATTTCTTGATAATCCACTATAAGATGTTTTTCAATAACCTTACAGTATTAATCACATTACAATCACAAATTCTCCAGTGTGACTATTACCACACAGTAATGACACAGAGTGGTCTTTCACTTGGTGCCAGTGTAAAATGAACCCCAAAACTGAATAAATTCATTCAAATGAAATTAGCATTATATATTATTATTATAGGATATATAACTGATAACTCTTGAATGACTGTGAAGCAGTATTCTAATTGAAGCTCAAAGTTTGCTGCCCTGGTTTTTATCATTATCTGAATATTTGAACTTCTTGATTAGGTCACTAACTTGGAATCACTTCCAGTTATTCATTATTCTCAATTTAAAACACACCTCTACACCTTTTACTCTGCTGTGCTCCTATAAACAGTGACCCGGATTTTGCTGTGGTAATGACGGCGAAACTGTTAGCATTCACCGTCATTACCCCTCTGAAACTGACAGCAAGTTCTGGAGATAGCGGATGCACACATAAATGCGGAAATCCAGAAGTTGTTGTCAGTGATGCTATGCTTCTCCATAGGGCGCACTGTTGAACTCCCTGGAGCCGGCAATCATTGAGAAATCACTGAACTGATGAGAACTTAAGCTTTTACCCTGTAATATCTCTCTTAAACAACCCCGAAAAAGTTAAGTCTTGTTGAATGAGGTGTGTAACTAGGTGCTTAATGGCATACTGATTCATAATTACTGCTGAACAACTGCCTGACCCTGAAAAAATAATTTTATATGTGTGGAATGTCAAATTTTTAAAATACCATGGTTTTTAATGTATAATTTTTTATTATTTTTATTTTAAAAAGTTTGTTTTATGATATTTCAGCTTCTACCTTAATCCCGTGTGTATGTGACAATTTTTATTTCGCTCTCTAAAATGATTAAAATGATTAAAAAGTGAAGGAAAATCGGTGCATTTTACTTCCTGGTTTGCTGTCTGAGAATTCTTCAATATGATTGGCTGCTTAGCCAGCTTGATGACATCACTGTTGCTGGACGCTGGAGATCCCCTAGACTTGACGCCACCATGAAATTAACATCGGGAGAGCTGAAATTCACACCACAGAGATCTCTAGATCTTTGTGGGCAGCTTTCTTTGAGGTCAGTGGTGAGTGCCGTCACTTCGCCGCTGACCGCAAATTCCAGGCCATTAGCTTTAGCATTAGGCTTTGCCTCATGCCACTACTTTATAAAGCTCATGAGGGGGTCAGTTAGATGTTTATTTTAAGTCTATAATATGGTTTAGTTGATTGAAATAGCAGCTGTACTTTGATGGCATGGGAGTGACAGTTATAAAAGGTAGATCAAGCAAATCACGTGAAAAATATATATATAGCATATATAAATAGAGCATGTTAAATGTAACTGCAGATGCTGAGAATCTGAAACAAAAATGGAAAATGTTGGAAACACATAGCAGGTCAGTCAGTATCTGTGGCGAGAACAGACATGTTTACATTTTGGGTGTATGCCCTTCTTCAGAAATGAAAAATAGGAGGTGTACAGTTACATGGGAACATAGGAACAGAACTAGGCCACTTAACCCCTCAAGCCTGTTCTGCCATTCAGTGAGATCATGGCTGATCTGTGACTTAACTCCACATACCTGCCTTTGCCCCATATCCCTTAATATCTTTGGTTAACAGAAATGTATCAATCTCAGACTTAAAATTAATAATTGACCTAGCGCTAACTGCCATTTGCGGAAGAGAGTTCCAAACTTCTTCCACCCTTTGTGTGTAGAAGTGATTCCTAACTTCACTCCTGAAAGGCCTGGCTCTAATTTTTAGACTATGTCCCCTAGTCCTAGATTCCCCAATCAGCAGAAATAGTTTCACTCTACCTACCCTATCAGTTCCCCTTAATATCTTTAAAACTTCGATCAAATCACCCCTCAATCTTCTAAATTCCAGGGAATACAACCCTGGTTTGTGTAATCTCTCCTCGTAATTTAACCCTTGGAGTCCAGGTATCATTCTAGTACAGTATATCTACGCTGCTCTCCCTCCAAGGCCAATATAGCCTTCATAAGGTGTGGTGCCCAGAACTGAACACAGTACTTTAGGTGTGGTCTAACTAGGGCTTTGTTTAGTTGTTGCACAACTTCTAACCCCTTGTATTCTAGTCCTCTAGGTATAAAGTTATATTAATATACTCAGAAAGAGAGAAAGGAAAAAATATGTATATACTTACACACAGACAAACACAGAGAGGAATCATGAATGAAATAATGTAACAATCATCAGTAATACACAGAAGCATTAAGACATTAAAGAAACAAAGGATGTGTAAATAGCTACAACATGATTCCATCAACAAGCACACCTTCCCCTCCTAACCCCTCCCCTCTCTGCTTTCTAGCGGGACCGTTCCCTCCAAAACACCCTGGTTCACTCTTCCACCACCCCTGCTTCTAGCTACCCTTCTCATGGCACCTTCCCTTGCAAGTGCAGGAGATGCAACACCTGCCCATTCGCTTCCTCCCACATATTATCCAGTGCCCTAAACACTCTTTCCATGTGAGAAAGCAACTTCTGTGTACTTGCTTTAACCTAGCATATATTCGCTGCTCACGATTGGTCTCCTCTGCATTAAGGAAATTAAACGAAGATTAGGTGACCGCTTTACCAAACACCTCTGTTCTGTCTGCAAGTGAGATCATGAGCTTCCTACAGCCCGCCACATTAACTCCCCCTCCCACTCCCATTCCCACTCTGACCTCTCTCATTGATCTTGTACACAATTCCGAAGAAGCTCACAACAAGCTTCAAGAACAATATTGCTTCTTTCTCCTAAGCATCCTGCAACCCTCTGGTCTGAACATTGACTGCAGTAACTTCAGAGTTTAGCTTTATCCTTATTTGCAAACCTATTTTAATTTGATACCTGAGCCCAGGTTTTCAATCTCTCACATTTCCAAGACCACCCATTTCCTTAGCTGTTTACCTTTGTTTATTTAATGTCTTAATGTTGCTGTCTCTTACTTGACTGTTTTGACCATTCAGTCATTCCTCTCTGTGTTTGTTATATATATATCCATCCTTTTTTCTGATTGTATTAATCTGCCTATCTCCCTCTTATTTTTCAGTTCTGAAGAAGGATCTGCACCTGAAAAGTAACTATCTGTTCTCTCCACAGATGCTGACTGTCTTGCAGTGTGTTGCCAACGATTTCTGTTTTTGTTATAAATAATGCATGTTGGATTCAAGTATTTTTTTGTACATTATTATCTGCAGTATATAGGTCATAGAATCCTTAGCACAATTTCTGTGTTGCCAATCATAACTCTCATTTTACCTGCACTGTTGGACCATATGGCCAATTCACATGAGAATAAATAGTGTTGCTGTGTTTTGATCTTAGCAGTGGATTTTCATGAAATGTGTTTAAATGCCCTTTCAACGGAGCACTAAACACATAATTATACTTACTATTTTATATTTATAAATAAAAGATTTAAAATGTAACCTAAATGAAAAAAGTCAAGGTAAAAGTATATCTTCAAAGATCAACAAGCAATTACTGTACAAAACCCTCATCAAAACTGATCATTATGTTTTGTGTTGGATTCTGTGTGACCTTTTCTGATACATATTCAGCCAGCTGTCTTACTTTTCCTGTTTATGTAATGATAATTAAATTCCTGCATGTAGGCATATTTCACCTTAAAGAAATCTGTTTCAAATGACATCTGTTGTGTTACTAACATACAGATATATGGTGCAGTAGAAGGGTTTCATGCTGCCAATTAGTCATATTTAATAAAATAAAAAGTTACATCATTTCAAAAATATTTTACATTGAGTTTTGTTTGCTACTCTTCATAGATTATCAAAGCTTTCCGTGTTGATTTCCGGCCTCCTTTACAAAGTGCTGTCTGAGTGTAATAGACAGTTCGTACTCATTGATAGTCATACAGTAATTTTTTTTTTAAATCCTGTATTTTGCATAATTATTGAATTCGGTTTTGGTCAATTTAATGACTGTTCCACAACAGTAGAAATTATGTTGAGCAATTAGTAGCTTACAAACTGGAACGTCTTATGTTTTACGTATTGTGTATGCAAAGCTGTTACAATTTAATCTGTATGATATAAAATTTCTTGGTGATTTTAACCGCAAGAGAAGTGTTTTGCTAGATGTTCTGTTGTCTTTTCTTTTTTGTTTTTTCTTTCTTTGCTTGAACCCTAGTACTTTGAATGACACTACCTGCTGCTAGGTTAGGGCTCCTATCTGCTTTCCTAAGCCTTGTTGCTAGTCTTTATGTTGTTCTGGTTTGTTCCTTCTTACCCTGCTAACTTCTAGCTGGACTAAAGGGTAAGTGCTTCCCTGTAGCTGGCACAGGTCAGATAATCAGCACTGATTATCTGACAAATGCAATGTGTTTTTTTCTCAAATCTATCATGTTTAGAATTCTGTAGTTTAATACTCATATTTCCTGAATTTAGGTTTGACATGAAAGCTTCCATACTGCAAATCCAGATGCATGCGGTATTTGCATAATTGCCCTCTCTCTGGCTTTTATATTGTAGTCAAAGGCTCCTCTTAGTAAGACTTAGATATTTCTTAACATTTTCTAACCTCCATGCAATGTAAACATGAATTAACATCACAAAAGATGTCAGTAATATATTTATTCAATTATCTCTACAGCTAATTGACGGCTTGAAAACAGATTGCCTTACACAATGATATCATAATGCCTGTTTCTTCACAGCAATGATTAGCACCACTGTGGTAATTATAGTCTACTGCCAGGATAAGCACAACAAATAAACTCCACATTTATATACCAGCTCTGGTTTTCTGTATTCTTTCCATACTTATCAAACAACATGTGTTGTATCACATGAATGTTAGTATGTAAAGTGTTTACAATGCGTGTGGAAACAGAGGGATTATGACGTTGCTACAAAATTAGCCTTTGATAAGCATTGTACTGCATTGAATGTATTTAAACTATTAATAATCCCAATGTTCTTGAATTAGCAGTTGCCATTCAAAAATATAAGTATAATAATTCCTATTAGATCATTAATTTTATCCAAGAAAAAGCTTGAAATATAATTTCCCATTTAGAACTTACATTGAAAATGGATTGGAGCATCCAAAAAGATTGGTGTTAAAAAGGGCAATATTTTGTTAAAATCCATTTCAGTGGACTCCATTTACTTTACTGATGTCTGTTACGGCTGTTTTAGTAAAGATATCACACTAAGCCTCAAGAGATTTTAGTTTTGGAAGTTACTGCATGGAGTTTAGTTAATGCAGGTTTTACTCATAGGAGACAATAGCAAAGGTTGTGGGAGTTGGCAAATATGTATTTGGAGTATTCCGAATGCAAAACCGAGGAGTAGGTGATGCCATCCCTCCTTATCATGAAAAATACTCCTGTTTACTCATAGACTTACCGTTGGATAACAGGCAGAAAATTCCAGCACTTAAGACAGATCTTATTTGTTTCTGTTTGATGCCTGACAAATATTCTGTATTTTGTTTTATTTTGCTGTAGTGCATTTTTGGTGGAAATACATGGTATTTGTGAAACTCTGAAAGGTGCATCAGACTCCCATATAATGAAAAGTGCAAAGCAGTATCCATGTATTTCCATCAAACTTTGTTGCTATCCTATTAGATTGGTTTGGTAGTTTTGTATGCTTTAAATGCTACATATTTTATCATCAATACACTGCTGTAATATTTTTAGTATTTTCAAATTGCAATTGCTACATTTGAGGAATGCAGTACCACAATCTAGTGAATTTAATCAATTCACTTAGTGTGCATGTTTTTTTCTTAACTGCAGTACACTATAAGCCACTTATTTAAAGATACCAATCAGATGCATGAATGACTAATTTAGAATTTTACAAATTCATATAATTCAATTTTTCTTGATTTTTGTGAATTAAGCAAGGATCTAAAATAAGTTTTTACTCAAAATATAAATCAGTATTAAAATAAACAGTCAGTGCCCTCTTTGTGACTAACTTTGAAAACTGCTGGCTATTTGATCTGCGTCACATTTTAAAAATATTTTCCATCATTTACTTAAAGCAAACTGCTTATAGTTCCTTAAAGGATCCAACTAAAAAGATATAATTAGCATTTTCTGGGCCACTAGGAAATGGTGGTGTCCTGCAGTATGCCCGTCATGTTCTTGTTATGTGCCTTTATCAGAATGCTGGGATGTGACAAGGAGAATGTCATCCAGGCCAACAACATAGATATTGTATTTTTTTAAAAACATCAGAAATATGCCATAGTAGTTTTGTTTAATTTTTTTGATTTGTTTGATGAATTTATAAATCTCTGACTATGATGCTGAAAGTAAAAAGGTACGTATCTTTGATATTTACATTTTAAAATTGCTGAAAATAATGTAGATCAGTTTCTCATTAGAGCGTCAGTCCCCACAGAACATTCTCGCAGCTAGTATCTGAAAATGGATAGCTGCCATCAATCATTGTCATTTCTTCTTTTCACTTCTCCAGCTGAGGTTGACTAGTGTCATTGTTTGTTATTGTCCAAAACAGATCTTCATTCTTTTAATGTCAAAGAGATATGACATGTGCGCATTTACCAGAGGACTGTGATAGAAAGTCACCTTTTTCATGTCTGACATCTCATTGTGAACTTTCTGCAGGAAATGTTAATAAATTTGTGTGACATAAAATGAATTGTCTCTGTGCTGTTAACAAGTTAAAAAGCGCTGCTATTAAGATTTCACTGCACATTATTATCTTACATTATGAAGATTAATCTTTATTCAAATGATTTATAATTTAAAGCCTTCAAATATTGTCACATCCTCTGTGACAGCTAGTAGGTTCCAGGTTGATTTTTTTTTTTTAAAAAGCAAATTTAGTATTAACATTTTGTTTCATAGATTTGCAATCCTTTAATTCAAAGATCATTTTTGTTTTTAGGGACAGATCATTTCTGTGTGACTCGTTAAACAGACTAGTGGAAAGAATACTGGCCCACATCGGAGCAGCACAGTTTAGCTTATTGCAGATTAAAAGATGCTAATTAATTTAAAGAAATCCCTTAAAGTGCACTGATTATGAAATCTGACATTATGTAGCATATGCTGTGTGCCTTACATGGTGAATTCCAGTATACAGTAGCTTGGTGTTAACTGGCAATTGATGGTGTTTTACAAACATATCATCATTTGTAATCTTGATAAATATATATATTTATTTTTTATATATATATGTACAATTATAAAAACAGATCAAGTTTATACATAGTAACAATTCACAGTGCCCTAAAAAAATGAATAGTTCAACATTCTAACACCATACAGATACTGTTAAGTTTGGGGGTTATTCCAGTATTATTAAATGAATGGAATGTAAATAATTATAATTAATATATTTATTGCAGTTAGTCACATTCTGGATTATCTCTTAGAACTAGTGATTTGTTAATCTGTAAAATGTATCAAACGGTTAATAATGATTTTTTTAATTTAAAATGCTAAGCATCATTATAGATGTTAGTGCTGTGGTTACTGACTGACTGCTAAAATTTATTTGCTGATGATTTTCTGTAGATGAATGCGAAACATAAGCTTTTGCCTCTTCATATAATTGTCTTATCATCTGCAGTCAGACTCACTCTTCGGGACTGCAGTAATATTTTTGCATCAAAATAAAGAACACTTGAATATGATTAATTTATTCAGGGGCTTCGATGAATTAACAGATGATTTACTCTTTTCGTACATTTTTCTAATCCTGCTCATTATAATGTTAGCAATAGATTATTTACCAAAAATAATCTTCACATCTTATAGATATATATTCAGATTTTGAAAGCTGTAAAAGGGAACATCGCATTCAAAGGATTAATCTTTCCTGGGGTATACAAATAGCACCCATGACCCAGAGAAGCCATTTTTTATACTGTATCACTGGATTAAAATACCAGCAAGCCTGCTGTAGAATTCTCTCTGAATCCAATCGCATAGCAAACTTTACTCACGTGATTGTGTCTGACTCAGTGATGCATATGAAACTGTACCACTCTTGCCTCTACTTTGGTGCAGAAAGGCTGTACTTGGTGTGCATGAAAAATCCTGAATTCAAAAATGGAAGGAGTTTTTTTTTTAAGAGTCTAATTCTCTTGCAATACTAGCTGTGGCTTTATGGGGACTATTAATGTGTCTGGATCTTTAACAGTAATGTTGTGGCATAAGCCCGCAGCATTACTGTCCACGTTGAGCTGTAAAAATACGCCAGCAGAGGGTTTTTTTTCAGAAAAAGCAGCAGTCCATGTTTATGTGTTCACTCAACATTTAGGTATTTAAGCTGCTGGATTGCCTTTATGTCATGGTGCCTCTGTCTCCAAACTTTAGTACATTTAACTGTCTCTAAATATTCTTAAAAGTTACCATATTCTTCTAGTTTTGGATTTAAAATGCCTACATCAGTTCATCTTTTGTCATGTCATCACCAGTTGATAAAGAAAATAAAGTGTTAATGTTCAATGCCTATTTTAGTCAAAAAAATCTGAATGAGAAAGAATTAAGTCACATTATATAAACGATGGACTCCAAAACACTGAAAATTAATTGCATTTAAACGATTGCATGTTACTGACGAGTGTTAACTTTTTTTTCTTGATGGGGTATTTGAGCCTTTATGGAATAACACTTATAAACTTTTTTTTTGCGGTTTTCAATTAAAATTTACTAAATAGGATACAAGCACAAATGAGAAGAATATGAATCCAATGTCTGCAGTAATACTTCTTGTATTATATTTTGTTCTTTTAAATTTGCAAGTTTAACACATTTCAAACCACCATTGTTTTATTTATTTTACCTAAGTAATGAAACATTGCTTCATTACGAATTGATTTTCCCTAAACAGAATGCTAGCCTTGACCATTAATAACACTTGTCAAAACTCACTCATCTTAAGTTTAGCACTAAGGCGTTACTACTTTGGGAAATGCAAGTGGATAATCCTGTGACCTGTAGGTAAACTAAAAGCTAGGGATGCACAAGACAGTGGTAAGAAGGAGAGAGATTTTTTTTAAAGCATCTTTATTTGCATAGCATTTGGAGAAAAGCCCATGTAATGGGAAACTGTATGTAATTAGACAGTGAAATCTGTCCTTCATTTGACTTGACGCATACAAGAAAATACCAGTGACTAGGGTGCATCTGACCACACCCAGAATGGCTTCTGTTTTTGTTTCTTTGGCTGATTATAGTATTTTAGCTCCGCATGTTGAGATTAATTAGTTAGTCCCTAGGTGGTTGTGCCTACAGGCTTCAGTTTGAAAAGAAAGCATGAATGCTCCTACTTCATTAATTCATAGCAAATAGCAGAATGTAACCTTGCTGTGCCAGTCCTTTCTGTCTTTTTTGTTTAACAGTACAGATATAGTGTCAGACTGTTTTTCATCATGAATCCATTTTAATCTGCAATGAAGTATTCTGAATAATTTCATTGCATATATTAACCATCTATGATTTGACAGTCATTTGAGTTGTAAAGATTACAATAATCTTCTGTTTTATTGATGCCATTAACTTGATATAAACAATACATTTTGCATATTAAAATGTAATCTGTATGCATTTAAAATGATTCCACTCGATATCACTACTTCCTTCCGTTGATTGTATTATCTTTTGCCTTTTTGTCCCTCCTTCACACACGTTAGTCCCCATAACCGTACTAATAAATTTGATCGGATATATGGAATAGACCAACACAGATGTTGTCAGTGCAGCTCCTCAGTCAATCCACCAGGAGGTGCACTTGAGCAAAAAAGATCGACATTCAGGTATCCCAGCCTAGTCTGGAATTCCTTCATCCCCCCGCCCCCACCCCGGGCTGCTCAATATCAAAGTTATTGATATGTCCATGTCTTGCCAGTTTATTTGGGCACTTTATATATTTCTAAATAATTAATTTTGAAAGTGCAAATAAGAAACAAAAATATGATACCCAATCTACACATTCACCAACATTGTTTGAAATCTGGTTTCAGTACAGTTTCCCAGGCCTTATTATGGTTCTAATCTTAGTTTTACACCAGCATATCACTTTTAAGTCTGATTCTATTATAAAACAATTGTGATCTCATTTTTGTGATGTACAGCCTGTACTTTTTCAAATAAAATATTCTCGCTTAGCTCCTCAGAATTAAAATTTGATATGAAAACTGGTGTGACTAAAACGGACCAACAATGGAAACAACATCTGTTTTATTAGTTTTTACAGTACCTAGAAGCAAAACAATCCTTAAATAAAATCTGAACTAGAATTGCATTCTGTGGAATGGCAGAATCTATTGTGAAAAATAATCATACAGTAAAAATATGTTAATTAGTTATCAGTACACTTAGTATGGTACTTAGTTGGAAATAGGGGTATGTGCAGTGTGCATTATATTTTACATTTAGGTTGTACTGGAATTTAATATAATATTCGAGGGATAAAATCTATTGCATGAAAAGTTTTTGGAAAGCAAAAAATGAATCAAGCCCAGGGTAGTTAGGGGGGTAAATAATCCTAAAAAGCTTGCTTGCTCAGTTTATCTGCTCAATTGACAGCTTTGAAATCTTTCTCTAAGTATACTCTTTTCTGTATATGTGCCTGGCAAACAGATGCAGACAGAGCGCAGAAGCATGGGATGGATGAATTTATCTCTGCCAATCCTTGTATGTTTGATCACGCTACACTCTTTGAAACACTACAAAGGCTGACTCTGGACCACAGACTTAATGATTCCTATTCATGTTTGGCAAGTATATTACTCATTTATAAAATTATAACGCTTTCGAAAACAATGGGAGAATTATTTGAGCTGACATATTTGTCATTCTATTTTAAATAGACATAAAAGACCAAAAAGTATACACTGAGGTGGAACAGCTAATATTACATATATTAACATACTGGCAACACAAACATTACTTCGTAAGTCTTAGGAGATTTCAGTTCTGCTTCATGAAACTAATGCCATTCATTTTTGCTGTAGATTTCTACACTTAAGGCCTGGACTTTCCTTCATTATCCCACCCCAGGTTGGGAGGCATAGTGGTGGAAATAGAGGGGCGAATAGGGGCACTTACCGCTGCCTCTCCGCCCGGACCTTCATTACACTTCACCACCCCACCGGGACAGCCATTGGCTGCTCTTCCCTGTTTGCTGCATGCAAAAGCCGTCAGGGAGGCAGGGCCCAGGTTGGCAGTGTATTTACCTCCCATCCGCCACTCGTACCACTGCTTCCCCAGGACCACCAGGTAAAGCCTGGCGGTACTCTCCAGGCTAGCGGCGGGAAGGCCTGGAGGAATCCTGATAGAGGGAGGTGCCGAGTAATGGCTCCTCTCTCGCTCTGTTTTTCTCTTATTTTCTCACTAGCTGAAAGCCTGAGTCTTGACCATGAACTTTAGTAGACGATTTTCTGCAGTCTTCTGCCTATTTAAACTGGCCTCTCGCCTCTCAGTTGCTGCAGTGGCAGTCTGCCATGAATACTTAATGACCCTGACCCAGCAAATTGCGCCTGGGTCTTGGCAGGGCTGGGGCAGTGGGTGGAAGTCCTGGTTGTCCCTGTAGGGGCAGATTAAAGAAATTCCAACACAAAATCTTTGCTTACATCATGCTCATATAGTATAACAAAGTAGCAAAATATTTCTTAAAAATATAATTGTGTTTAAAAGTTTAATGTGCAAGCTGACATTCTAAATGGTTCTCTCTCCTCAGCCACTGCACCCTCCATTTAAAAAGTGATGTCATCAGCACCTCTTCAAAAGATCCATCCTTGCACCCTCTGTCCTTGAAAACTATCACCCCATCTTCAACCTCCCTTTCCTCTCTAAAGTCCTTAAACATGTTATTGCTTTCCAGGCCTGTCTCCATCTCTCCTGTAACTCTTCCACTCCTCCCACGGCACCTAAACGACACCTAATGAACTAAAAAAGCTGTGACTGTGACCGTGAAGTGTTATTCCTCTTTCACCTATCTGAAGCCTCTGACATGGTCAGCCACGACATCTTCCTCCACTGCCTCCTTTGTTGTCAGCTAAGTGGGACTGCAATTGCTTGGTTCCACTCTTACCTATCCAATCATAGCCACAGCATCTCTACCAAAGGCTTCTCTTCCCACCACTGCACTGTAATCTCTGGATTCTCCCTATGATCCATCCTTGACCCCCTTCTCTTCCTCAAATACATGCTACCCTTTGGTGACATCATCTGTAGATATGGGCCTTGATTTTAACTCCTCACTGACTTATATTAGCTCCCAGTTCCGCAATGTGTCAAATTTCAAATTATGTTTCATGATTTGAAATCCTCCGTGACTTCACCTCTCTCTATCTCTGTAACCTTCTCCACCACTACAGTGTCCCGCTGAACTCTCCATTCCTCTGACACTGGCCTCTTCTGCATCCTCCCTTCCTGTCATCCCATCATTGGCGGATGCGCCTTGAGTCCCCTAGGCCCCATGACCTGAGAACCCCTTCCTGAACCTCTCTCTCCTCCTTTAGGACCTATCCTTAAAACCTATTTCTTGTTCCAAGCTTTTGGTCATCCCTCCTAATATGTTTTTTCAACTCTCCATCCATTTTTTCCTCATGTTTCTGTAAAGAATTTTGGAACGATTTTCTACATTAATGGGCTATATAAAAAGGTGTTAAATAAAAACAGAAAATGCTGGAGAAACTCAGCAGGTCCGGCACCATCTGTGAAGAGAGAAACAGAGTTAGCGTTTCAGGTCGATGACCTTTCGTCAGAACTGGAAAAAAGCAGGAAATGGAACAGATTTTTAAGCAAGTGAAGAGGCTGGGAAATGGGGGAGGGGATGAAAGGTGTTAACTTTGGTAGCACTCTTGGTTACGGGTTCAAGAGCCAGTCCCAAGACGTGTGCACATAATCTAGCCTGATACTTCAGTTTAGTACTAAGGGAGTGCTGGGGTGTTAGAGGTGCCATCCTACAGATGGGATGTTAAACCAAGGCCCTGTCTACCCTCTCAGGTGGGCATAAAACATCCCATGACCAGAGCAAGGGTGTTTCCCCAATGTCCTGCCCAACATTTATCCCTCAACCACCACCACCACTAAAACAGACTAGTTGGTCATTTATCTCATTGCTGTCTGTGGGAACTAGCTGTGTGCATATTGGTTGCTACTTTTGCGTACAGTATGACAGTATTTCATTGACTATGAAGTTGCTTTGGAACGTCCTGAGGACATGAAAGCCACTGTATAATGCAAGTTCTTTCTTAAATGAAAGAAAGAAAGACTTGCATTTATATAGCGCCTTTCACGACCACCGGACATCTCAAAGTGCTTTACAGCCAATTTACAGCCAAATGCAACTTCTTGTTGTTGTTGCTGTGTGTATTCATTATTTATACTTCTAGTGTACTGATTTTGTCACTCAGATTACTAAAAGTACTACAGTATAGCCTTTACTTATAGTGAATAAAATCAGTATATTTATCAATTCACTGGACCTGGGTTTGAGTCGAGCCCAGACTATTGGAATTAAAGAGGGTAACTTTCAATTGCCAGATGCCTGTTTTTCACCTGAAAATCAAGGGGGCACTTTGGCCACCTCATGGGTGCAAATTTTCAGGGGTCTTGTAGATGGGCGAGCAGCACACCTGTCTGTTTCCAGCGGGATGGTGCTTAAATATGCAAATTGGGACCCTACTTTTAATTTCGAGTACAAATGGGCAGAGCATGAACTATGCACATTGTGCCCATTTGTACCAGGCGGTGAGCGGCCTAACCAATGATCCATATAGGGACCACCAGTAGCCACTCCACAAAAGGCCCAGAGTGGGTGGGATTTTTTGTCGGGCTAGGAAGAGCACTCCCGCTCCTCCTGGCTCCACAAAATTGCCGGCCCATGGGCACCCTCCTCGGGATCGTCTTTCTCTTCCCTCCCAGGCCCGATCTGCTGGCCTGCTTAGTGTAGGAGCCAGCTGCCTTCCTGCTCTCCCTCAAACGATGAGCTGCAGCAAAGCACTCGTTTGTTGCCCACATCTCGGCAGATACATTCAAATGAGGCCCAAGCCTGAAAATAGTTTGGGTCTCCTGACGCTGAATACAGGCTGTACCTACCTGATGCCCACTTCAGGCAGAAGTCGAAAATCCCCCCCACCCACCATACACAAAAGCTCCAATTTTAACTCCAGGCGGATTCCCCTCTCAGGCCCAAGTTAAAATTACAGTTGGGTCTCAATGATGTCATCGGGCCGCAACATGCATCTGTAAAGAAGGACCCTGTTGGCTCCGGGCGCGTGTCCTTGCTGCCCGCTCAGGAGAGTGGGTTAAAATTGCAGATGTTGCGATCATGGCGGCTTTTGGACAAGTAAGAGCTGGGGCGATTTTAACTACCCACCCGCCAGGTTTCTGCTGAGTGAGTAGGGTTAAAATCGCCCCCTCTTCTCTGCCAGCTGTAATCTCCTGGAATTTGGGCAGTCTCAATCCAGTGGGTACAGGTCCACAGAACAAAACTGCTCATAATTTGTTACAAGTTTGCACCTATTTGTCATCTCAAAGTAGAAGAGTAAAAGGAGCTTCATTTTACAAATGGCTTTGCCATAACAGAGCTTACAATGCTTGATACTCAAAATGAGAAATTGTTCCATTCCGAGCAGCAAATCCCTCACGTTGATGAACACAAAATTCCCCCCCAAAAGGTGTTGCATTTTACTTGCAGCACACTATTCCAGATGCTGAGATTTAATTTTACTATAAGCTTTCATAAAAGCTTCTGTTCAATAAATGTTTCTGTTTTCTAATGTAGGTTTCTGAATGATATTTTAAATGGTATATTAATTATCATTACAACTATTTATTGATTCACATGTCTACTGTAATATAAATAGTGTTCCAGAGAGTCATTTAATAACATCAAATCTGTTTACAAAACCTTTTCTGAAAGATTTTGATTTTCTATTCCACAGGGCTGGTTTAGCCCTGGCCAGGTGTTCGTGCTGGATGAATACTGTGCACGTTATGGAACCAGAGGCTGTCACAGACATCTCTGCTACCTCAATGATTTGCTTGAAAGGGCAGAAAATGGAGCAATGATTGACCCAACCCTGCTTCACTACAGCTTTGCCTTCTGCGCTTCACATGTTCATGGCAACAGGTAGAGTTCAGTAACAATGTAACGTAAGAGACCATAGTCATTCTGATGAACAAAACAGCGGGCTTTGTATTAGCCTTATGCCAGAGAGATAAACATTTACATTCCAATATTTGTCAGCGTTAGACAAGAAGAAAATTAATTCCTGAGAACACAAGAGGCTCTTTTCCATTCAGTGGTTGTACTCATGTTTTGCATTCCCCACTGACACATAACATGGTACAAGTACAGAAATACCCTTCTCATTGTCTTTGTTTTATTTCCAAACAATATGTTTCTCAGACATGCGACCTGTATGTATTATCCATGTTGTTTAAAGTATTACATGGAGGTGACACTACCCAAATCAAACAGTAGAAGATTCACTTAAAGTATGGAATGTTCATATGGTGGGAACAAATCCCATAAATAGAGCACATTATAGGCAAGTATGCAGACATCTCTGATGCTGTGTTGAAGTGTACAAGCATATGTTCATAGTGTAGGCTGCACAGTACAATAGAAAATGTTCTTTTTATAGAAAGATTGTTATAAGAATTTGAAGTTGGTGATCTCTCACATGCTGCAATTTAGAAGAATCAGCACACACTCCCAACATGATAGATAAACGATGTTTCAGTGGCATATTCTAAAATACTCTCTGTATGGAGCCATGTCACTTTTTATTTAAGCATAATTAAGTTCCATTTGGAGTTACTGAACACTTCATGTAAACTAATGCTTCGGGATATGCCGGCTGATTCTGCAGAAGATATATATTTCATTTCGGTTGGATTTTTTTTACAGGTGTAACTCTGGTATTAGAAGTGCTTTTGGTGGCTTCTGGTTTCCACTCATTTATTCATTATTCCTTTCTCATGTTTTCTTTAGTTTGTTGTACTTTGATTTTTCTTTATTTCTTTCATGCTTCCTTGGTTCTGTTTCTGGCTCTCTACAAACCAACCATCTTTTTAAAGTGTGAAAGTGCCAGAATTACTTGTGTCACAGCCAAGTGTAGATGGTGAGGGGGACAAATCACTCAATCCCTCAGCAAATGAGCCAGAGAGTGACCCAAAAAAGGACAGAAAGGACTCTAGAAAAGGTTCTAAAAAGGAATCCAAGTTGCAACCAAAACCGGAGCCAAAAAGGTAAGTGCCCTTTTGTGCACAGTTAAAGGTGGTGTTAAGTGAATAGGAAAAGCTGCACTAGTTTACATAGTAACGATGGTAGCAAATATGAGCAGAAGACGTGGCAGCAGGTACCTCTATATGCGTATGTTTTCTTTCCTGTCCGTATTGATTTTTTTCTTTATTTCCATTCTTTAATTTCCTCCTCCCCTTGCACTACACTATATATCAAGACGATGACCAAGAGATCTTTTCCAAGACCTCTGCTATTCTTGCTCTGTAGCTGGCCTTAAGGAGGTGTGTGATTAGTCCCTAATTCACTTGACCTCCAATTCTTTGATTCTCCTTGTGGGTAGATGCCTCATTTTTGTGCTGTGCTTAGCTCTGACAGTTGACATCTCAGAGTTGCTATGTAAAGAATTACAAAGGCAAAGCATATCCCAACATAGCAAATTGGTACACCAATTCCCTAAGTCTCTAAACCACCCAAGCAGTTATGTTGACGCATTCCTTATTCACTTTTACATATGTCTAACATCACTTAGTGTTTGATATGTTGTGTTATATAAAAAGTGCTCTTGAAGGATACCTACATAGGATAAAGAAAACCTCTTGTAACTGAAGTCTGTACTGTTGAAGTAACACATCCAAAGCTAGCTAGAAAGGTCAACAAGCCAGCTTCACGTGTCACTGTTTTACAAGTGATCCTTTGCATAAATGCATCATAAAAAGTTAGAACAATTATGAGATGCCATGTTCGCAAAAACATGGACTTAAAACAGAAACACTGATGTTAATGTGGAAGAAAAATGTGTAGGTACTAGAAATGGAGCAAAGTCATATCTGAATATTAGCCTTTAACCAGTAACCTATGTCTTATTTAATCATCGTGCTGGTATCCATGGTCATGAGTACCTGTGCATATAGAGATTCACAGAAGTAAATGACAGGTAACATTTGGTAGTCAAACTTAAAACTTAAAATCATAAGAAATAGTAATTTTAAAATTGAGATCATTAGAATACATCTAAGAAAGCAAAAAGTTGTTATTCAAGCATCTGATGGCTTCAGTTGAAATAGAAATGTAGCCATTTATATTAAAATAAACAGGGTCAAATGTAGGTCTAACTGCATGTAGATTTTAATATGTGCTAGGGATAAACATTATCTTTTCATGTGGTGGAGTTGCAGTAAGTTGTCTGTTTGTATTGTGTTATTATTGGGTCAGACAGTGAGACAACAGTAGCTTGCAGTCAGTCAGAGAGTAGAGAGCGAATGTGATTCAGATGTTACAGGACAGCCTGAAGGTCAAGACTGACAGAATGACAAGCTGTCACCAAGAAGAGACTAACTAGCTGGTGTCCTAGGTTCCAGTACACTGAAATGGTCTTGCTATCTGATCAATGTCAATGTAGAAAGTAACAAAGGTTTCTGTACAAAAAATGTATTATTATTTACAAACCTTATATGACATATTAAAATTATTTGACCTATGCGATGCAAAGGGTTTACATGCATACTTTTTTGGGGGAGAGCGTTTAGAAAATTGAAAAGAAATGGGTACATTTAAAATTAGGAAACACAGTAACTATTATGAATGGAGCAGACAAACAATGAAATTAATATTGTTTTAAAAAGTAATATTTCATAACTTCATTTAAATCACCTATACAGAAACATTTTTGTAGCATATTCCAATGTAAGACAGTTGCAAATCTGTGTAAAAAGTATTTCCCCATTCCTTTTATATGAATAATAAATATTGACAGTAGCTCGAATGATGTATAGTATTTTGTTTTACTATTGCACTACTTTAGTTTTTAAAATTCAGATTTAATTCTTATCATTAAACCAGATTTTTATATAATCAAACCAACTCTGCACCCTCAAACACATTAAATTTCTCTTTCTAATTTGCCAATCATTTTGTAAGAAAGATCCACTAAGCCACGAAAGATATAAAAAGTAACGTAGCAGGGGCTTGGTTATTTGTAAATTTTGATAAAAAACATTGGAAATTTTATTATTTGTGACATGGCCCAAGATAGGAGACTGTGAGGAGAGTGAAGCTGACAGAACTGGTGCTAACCACTGTGATAAAGACTTGAAAAGCAACCAACATGACATGTTTCCTATCACGCTGCCGAAAATGTCATCTTTGTGAACGACAGTGAGAAAATGGTTTGCCGAAGTTTTGAAAGGTAGAGTCGAAAGATGCTCATCATGTCAGATGTAATATAGTGCGCAGCTGTTTGAGAAAGGAAATCCTAGTGGCCATGACGGGTTTCAGTTGGCAGGCCCTCCGAGACATTGAAACCACTCCAAAAGTGGCTACAATTGACCTGTGGATTGTACTACTCTTGTAGTCAAATACTCGGCTCCCATCACTAGTTCTGCCACATAATAGCTGGCTGTTCACATCTGCTTTGGGGAAAAAAGCTTGGATTTCTACAATTATTATAAACAATTAGAATTTAAAAAAGGAATCTAGTTTAAGATTTTGATGCATTTATGTTTTACTTTCCTTTATTAACACACAGAGTCCCTTTTAAATGTACTGTGGAGATAGTAGCTTGACTGTTTTAAGAAAGAAAATCCAGTCTAGTCTTTCCATTTTCTGAACAATACCATAAATGTCATTTTGTGTTAAATGTTCATCACAGCTTTGATCTCAGGTACCCAAATGTTCTGTAACTGAATGTGCTGGGAGGGATTTCCATTGCACTGTAAGATTAAAGCAAATGTACACTAGGTACAGTTAATATTTCCAGTGTGCAAATATTGATTCTTTTTTGTAGGTGATAGTCCATTTTCATTAATATCTTAGTACTGTAACGCTTTAATAATTAGCACTTTATTAGCAGATGAGAATTCCAAATCTCAAACCAAAGGTTTCGTTTAATGATTTAAAGATCTCATCTTTTTCTATTTGAATAAAAAAGAAATGCATCACATGGCACTTTTAACAGTAGAAGGGATGCGTATTCAGAGTTGTAAAGCCTTTATTCCAACATGTATATTTTTTGGTTTGTTTCGACAAACATCATTGAAAGGTCTTGAAAGCATAAGGCATATTTATAATGTTATATTCACACTGAGATTTATTTTTACTGTATTTTAAAAGGGCGTAGCTTCTTACAATAAGCTTCACCAAAATAAGTGTAAAAAGAATTTGCTCTCCGAGCTCTAGAATAGGATTTCATGTGGGATGATTTGTCGTATTAACAGCTTTCTATCTTATTGGTCACTGCAGCACTGCAGTATAGATTGTAATTTCTGAGCCTAAGGTCACAATTGATGCTTGCAAATAAAGAGAAATAAAGCTGACCAATTAACCCCTGACAGGAGGTTTATTAGAGGTTCTGTAATCCCTTATCATGCTTTTGTGTTGCCAAACAGGCTGGTGCTGGGGATTTGCACAGCTTAAAGTGTACACTGAAGGAGGCCTATGGAAAAGGACTGTTTATTCTATTCACAGTCGACTCACACTACAGAAAGGGAGACTGAGCTAGTGTAGACTGGATAGTAAAATACAAATCCCTCTACTTTGCTTTTGACTGAAGAACCTGGTAATGTTGTTTGTCTGGGCTGTTGCTTCCTTTCGTGAAAGGATTAGGTCGGCCTCTTTCCCTCTTATTATGGATTATTGGCTGGTGTAAATATTCAGGAACTATCCATATTGTTTAGCCTGAAGTTGTGAAATAATAAGGAAATGCTTATTTGTGCAGGACTGAATTTGTTCTCTTTTATAAAACACACTTCATCCAAAACTTAAGCCATATGGGAAATAGCCTGGGAAAAGCAACCTTCTCGTAGTTTTAATGATATGTTCCCTGCTTACTAAGTGGAAGAGGTCAAAAAGTGGCACTGAGTATTTAACGCAAAGATATTTGAATTGTGCAATGAAGATTTTTTTTTAAACCTTCAGTTTGTCATCTTTAAAATCCATGAACAAATGTAAGGCAAAAATGCAGATTTTCAGTTTTTACATTTTTTGCTCTTTTTAATTCAATGAAGATGAAATACACCCTTTAGATAGCTTAGATGCAAAATTTTATATTCACAGTTTACAGCAGCACAAAGTATGCTTAAAGCACTTCTGTTAGTGCTATCATAATAGTATGACAATGTTCCAGTAGTGTGACTGCAGGTTAGCCTCTGCAGCAAGGATGATTTCTTACGGTGTAAAACTGGGAAGGAATGGCACCGTCAATAGAAAAGAAAGTTATTTTATGTCAGCATGCTTTTCTCATCAGAAAATGGGCCAAACTTACAGCCCTGCCACCCAGCGGGCCAGGGCACTAGCGGCCTGAAAGTGGAGCGTAGTAGCTTACCGCCAAGTTGACCATTGCCGTTTTGCTGGGGTCCTTTGAGTAGGTGGCACAAAGAAAACACAAAGAGCTGATTTAAATATTTAAATCAGGGTCTTATGATGGCAATAGGATTCTGATGCCAGTTCTGGACTGCACTGGGCACGACGTATCAGCTGGAGGCTGGGCCAACGAGGAGACGAAAGGTAAGTTCGGCTATATCTTTGTGGAGTCAGGAGGAGCAGGAATGCTCCTCCAGACTTCATAAAACCAGGCTGGGCCGCTGGTGTTCTCCCTTCCCCCCACCCCCTCCTTCCCCAATATCAGGCTAGTATATTACCCCCATTCCCATGTGCCCCAACAAAATTAGGGCTCAAGGGATTGGGGGTAATATACTAGCATGGATTGAGGATTGGTTAATGGACAGAAAACAGAGAGTAGGAATAAGCGGGTCATTTTCGAGTTGGCAGGCTGTAATTAATGGGGTACCGCAAGGATCAGTGCTTGGGCCTCAGCTATTCACAATTTATATCAATGATTTGGATAAGGGGACCAAATATAATGGGCTTGATTTTAACTCAGCCGTCAGGCGGGCTTTGAGGCATGTGGAGAGTTAAAATCGCAAAACCTGGGGGTCGGGACTGTAGTGTATGTAACCGTCTACCTTTAAGAGACTATTGTATGTAACCGTTCACCTTTAAGAGAACTATTTTAGGTGTGGCACTACTTGTTTGGCTTCTGTATACGGTAATACCGACGGTGACCACACCGGTATATAAGTGCTGTGGCATGATTTATAGGGCAGATTCGCCCTGACCTTCGAATAGTAAAGTCCTGTTTGTTTGTTACTCCTGAAGTCTGTGTCGTTATTAACTGCACAACCCACAGACTTTACAGTGGCGATGAGTCCGATCGTACCCTGTGGCAAGACTACCAAAGCAACTAAAGAGCGTCGAAGAGAGGCAACCGCCCTCGTCGTTCTGCTGGGAGAAAACACGAGGCTGCAGCAATAGAAAGGAGGAAGACTTTAGCAACAAAAGCTTCCATCAGCAACAGGCACTGACTGTCCCTTCTGCCACGGTGCGGAGTGAGCCGATCAGCAGGAAGCAAGGCGGCCACGGAGACTGTGAGTAAGGGAAAGTGTAAAGAATATCCGGAGGATAAGGGCTGTGCACTCGACCACGGTCGAGGGGGAAAGGAGCTGGACGGAAAGTCGGGTCCAACGGCGTCGTGAGACAGCCAGACCGCGATCGGCGGGAAAGCCGGGCAGCGACCGAAGCCACGAAGCGCTGAGATCGGGAGCGTAGGCGCGGGAAGAGAGAAACTCAGCCGCAGCCGGGGAGGGAAGCACCGGACTGCGAGAGGGCTGGGAGGCGAATGGGAACCGAGCGTGCGGGAGAAACAGAGCCGACCAAGGGAGACTGTGCGAGAGCCAGTCCAGCGGCGAACTGTTCTCCGCCAACGGGAGTACCCAGCGCTGGTAGAGCCGAGCGGGCGGGAGAGAGAGAGACAGAGCCGAGCAAGGGGAGAGAGACTGCGCGAGAGCCAGTCCAGCGGCTGAACTGTTCTCCGTCAACGGGGTGTACCCAGAGCTGGTAGAGCCGTGCGAGCGGGAGAGAGAGACAGAGCCGAGTAAGGGGAACTGTGCGAGAGCCAGCCCAGCGGCTGAACCTGTCCGCTGTGGGGAAAGCGTACCCCTCCCACCAGGGAAGAAACGCGGGAAGCCGCCATTAGGCGGAGAAGACGACAGACGCGGGAAACCGCCATTTTCACGGGAAAAGCCGCCATCTTAGAAAAAAAAAGAAATAATAATTTAAAGAAATACTTGTGTTGTTCCCAAAGAGAGGAAGATGCCTAAGCGTGGTAACATCAACGATTTTAATTCCGAGATAGAAGACTGGGCCACGTACGTGGAACGCATTGAGATCTATTGTGAGGCCAATAAAATAGAAGAAGATGACAAAGCTATAACCTTGCTGAACTCGATGGGCGCAAAGACATACGGGCTCTTGAAGCATCTACTAGCACCAGCTAAACCGGCGGATCAGACTTTCGATGATATTGTGGCTGTCCTGAAGGACCACTTGAACCCTACACCGTTGATGTTGGCTGAACGATTCAAATTCTATGCGAGAACGCAACGGAAAGACGAAAGCAACGCAGAATACTTGGTCGAACTGCGTAGACTAGCGAAATACTGCCAGTTTGGAGGGAATCTGACAGAGGCATTGCGAGACAAGTTCGTGTGCGGGTTGGCAAAGGAAGGAACGCAAAAGCGACTACTCGAAGAGAACGACCTTACACTTGACAGGGCTGTCCTTATTGCAGCATCGCACGAAGCCGCAGCGAAGGGAACTGCGGAAATGCAGCTAAAGACAGCAGCACTAAGTGTGGATCAAATTACCTCGACAACAACAAAATGCTATCGTTGTGGGAAGACAACACACGACCAGAACCAATGCTGGTTTAAGAACCAGGAATGTAGGAAATGTGGCAAACTGGGTCACATAGCTAAGGTATGCCGGTCAGGGAAGAAGACCAACAACCAAAGGACCAACAACCAAAGGAAGCCATCACAGGAAAGGTACAACAAGGTACACAAGGTGGCTGAGAAGAGTTCAGACGAACAGAATTCAGACTCAGACCCAAACGGCCAGGAGCTGGGTAGTCTGAGAATTCACAATGTGAGTAAGGAAGCTGACCTACAAACTATCTGGGTCATGCTGAAAATAGCTGGAATCCAAGTGAAAATGGAGTTGGACACTGGATCAGCTCTATCAGTCATAAATCGAAGGGATTACCACTGGCTATTCTCACATATACCCTTAAGAGATACCAAGTTCGTATTGCAGACATACACGGGGCATAAAGTATACCCCATGGGAAAGATAAGAGTCAAAGTGAGAGATAGGGGTAAAGAACACCCAAGAATGAACTTATACGTACTACATGAGGGAGGACCACCACTTCTATGACGGGAGTGGATCAAGAAAATAGACATGGAATGGCACTATCTAAAAGCCACAACGAGTGAGGACTCGGTGCAGACAAGCAGCTCAGATTCTGAAACGGATGACGATAAGACCAACCCAAATATGAAAGACAAGGCTGAAATGGACTTGCCGACGAAGGTTGGAAAAACGAAGGCATGCATAAAGGCTTATGCTCCAGAGAAGAACAAAGTTTCAGAACAGAACTCCACCGAACAACGACAACAATTAGAACAATTGAGTTACCGTCTCGTACAAGAGATGAAAACAATGAAAAAGTTCTATGACACCGAATGGGAGAATCTGGAAAGACAACAGAAGCAGCTAGCTCAAGCAGAGAGCGACCATAGAGCCATCGTGACCAATTACCGATCACATCTCCCTTATGATGTTCAGGAGTTAGAATATTTGCATGATCTAGAGATACAGCATAAAGGCAAACCACGCTACACTGAGGATTTTGTTCTGCAATTGGAGATGGAGCTAGTGCAGGCAAGGTTAAGAGAAGCTGAATCGCAGTGTGCACTTAAAGAGATGCAGAAAAAAATCTTGGACATAGAAAAGAGAAACGCTTCTTTACCTGATGAGAATAATGTGGCCATGTTGCAAGAGGAGCTTATAGGGGCGAAACTGAAAGAAGCTAAGCAAGGGATGTTGGAACTTGAAACACAGAACCAAATCAGCAGTAACCAGCTATGTCGAGCAGAGAAGGAGTGCAATGGTCTACAGGAGAAGGTGCAATATCTCTCAGCCCAGAATAAGGGACTACTCACTCAGTTAAATGAAAGTAAAGGGAAAATGGCTGAGATAGACTGCAAGAATAAAGAAGATTTGATGGCAGTGAGACTTCGAGAGGCAGATAGCATAGCAGCCTTGGCTGAACTCCAACAGAAAATTGCGAAAGAAGCAAATGAAGAGGAATCTTCAGGAAGCCAGGATTTTATTCCAGTTCTTCTCTATGACTCCTTACAAGCAGAGTGTGAGAAGTTGAAAGAACAGTATGAACAGGCCCAGGCTACAATTCTGGAGGGGGTTAACTCGGCAACCTCCGAAAAGCTAGTTTCAGTAGAAGCATATGAGCAACTAAAGGTTGAACATGAGCAAGAAGTCCAAAGGCTGCAGGAAATTCTTGATGAGCTCAAGGCCAAGACAGACTCATCGGTAGAAGTTCCATCCATAGAGGAGAAATTAGAGGTGAAAGACATGGCAGAACATGAAAGGCAAGATGTCCAAGAACTCAGAAAATTATTGAAGGAAACCCAAGACAAATATGAGGCGGCAATGACCGAGGTTCAACAACTTGAAGAACAGATTCAACTGGGAACCCGTTCAGCGGAAGAAAAGGAAACTGTAAGAAACACAGAGACTGTAAGACATGAGCTAGAGAGCATCATGGCACAAGAGCTAGATAGCATCATGGCACAACTTCTCCGAGCGCTGAAAGCCAAAGTCCAAGAGGAAAAGAAGGTAAAAGCATTGGAGGAAAAGGTGGATGAAATGGAGAAGACTCTGATTCACAGTGTTCCCGCGGAAGAGTTAACGGTCAGCCAACTCCTTCATATGTTGAGGGACAAGACTCTGCAATGGGAACAATCTGAACACGAGCTTCAATCTTCAGAGGGAAGGAGTTCGGAGCTCTCAAAAGTTACGGATATAGCTGAGGGTGCAACACGGATTTTACTGGGATGCCAAAAGTACGCTGAATCACGTCAATGGGAACAACAGACTGTTGAAACAGATGCTCCAGTAGAAGGATTGAATAGCCCGATCAATCAATCTCCGATGGAAGGGGAAGTATTGAAGTCATTAGTGAAGGATTTGCAGGAAACCCAGGAAGAGTGGGATGAATATGAACACATAAAGAAGTCTCTTCAGGAAAGATGTCTAGGGAGGGAACAACAGTCGGCTAACGTCCAGTTGGGTAAGGAAGAAGTAGCAGGTCCTCTCGCTAGACTAGCTCAGGATGACACCGAATATTACCATGACCTGTTGAGTGACACGGAATATTACGAGGACTTGGTCTGCCCAGCTTGTGATGAAAACTCCCAAAGTGCAGAAATCAGGATGAAGCACTTAAAGTCTAAAGAACATAGGGAGATGGTGGCGCTACAGCTGGCAGCTGATAAGGGAGCCCCGAGAGTCTCCAAGAAGCAAAAAAGGAAAAGACGAAGCCGAAGCTGATAACCATCTAAATCATTATTACTTCTAATGGGAAAGTAGGGAAAAATTACGAAGGCAGTCCAGCTGTTTGTAAAAGTCAGCACTGCTGGTTCAGCAGGACGGAAGTTCATGCTGTTACGTCAAGGGAAAGACTATTGGATGAGTCACGCTAGCAATGTGAACCGGCTACACCACAGAGATATTGTTCGGACCGAGTCAAGACCAGAGACTGAATCTGTGAACTGTTCCCACAGAGACTGAACCTGTGAACTGTTTTCCGCAGAGACTATATCTGTAAATTGTTTTACATGAAGTTGAATATATGTTATGTTTAATGGGGAATACGTATGTTGTAAGCTAAAAAGGGAGGATTGTAGTGTATGTAACCGTCTACCTTTAAGAGACTATTGTATGTAACCGTTCACCTTTAAGAGAACTATTTTAGGTGTGGCACTACTTGTTTGGCTTCTGTATACGGTAATACCGACGGTGACCACACCGGTATATAAGTGCTGTGGCATGATTTATAGGGCAGATTCGCCCTGACCTTCGAATAGTAAAGTCCTGTTTGTTTGTTACCCCTGAAGTCTGTGTCGTTATTAACTGCACAACCCACAGACTTTACAGGGACCCCCCCCCGCCTGGTTCCCAACGCCTAGCCATTTTAACCCAGGTGTATCTGATGGTCCTGAATCAGTCCCGCCTGTCTTTAGGGCCCTTAAACAGCACTCATTGGCCTTTATAATCCCATTTTAACAGGCCCTTGCCTGTTTAACCCTTTTCCCACGTAAAACATGCCTGGTGGGGATCATGCCTGTGAAACCTGGCGTGAACACTATTGGCTTGCTGACTATCAGCTGTAGGTCAACCATTAAAGAGGAGATTTGATCAGTCATCATTTGTAGGTGGCAGGACTTGTTGTTTCAGGTCTGGGGCAAATTTACCAGGCTTAACCACACCTGTGGAAGGTTGGAGCCTCACACACTTCTCCAGTGTGACCTCCTGCGAAACCCCTCTTGCCTGCCTCACTCAGCGCTTCCTCAACTGAGGCATCTACCAGAAGCATGGGAGGCCTTTTTTTCCTTCCCTTCTTGGCATTAGAGGACCTCCAGCCCCATTCGCGAAATGACACACGCCACAACTACAGAAGTTGCCATCAGAATTTTTATGCAAAACAAACAACTGATGGCATTTTTACAGAATACACAACATTTCACCCAAGTGACTACCCTTGTGACTATTTGTGCTTTATTTTCCTCTTACGCATGCTCCTACGTAGTGGTTCCCCTGTGGCTTCAGCAGATGTGGAGGCCCCTTGCTCACTTTCCTGCTGCTCCTGTCTCGACACCTTTGGCGGGCGTCCTCTGGGGTGGCGAGGCTGTGAGGGCTCGTCAGCAGTCTGCTGCTCCTGCGGCTGTGCAGGAGTTGAGACGTCTATCTCAGTTGGGTATGGAGTTCGGCGGGGCTCTGACCGAGGGCTCGGCAGTGGCATGGAAGTGTGAGCGCTTGGAGAGGAGCCCCCACTTCCTTGAGGGCTGCCACCAACCTCCCTCTCATGGGTCAGGTCCCCCTCAGCACCTGCAAGTGGCTTGAGAGCACCTTGCTGCACATCAGGGGGGTCATGGGGACCCGTATCGGCAATGGCAGTCCTACTCAGAAGGACTTCCATGAAGGTCTGGTTTCTCTGTTCAATAGATGCCCATCGCTCCTCAAGAGATGTCATTCTATTCTGAACACTCACCATGTTTTCCATACCCTGGCGACTAACCTCCTCCATGGCCGTAGCCCTCCTCTCCTCTACCGTAGCCAGTCTTACCACGGAGGCAGCAATCATTTCCACATAGGTAGCCATCCTTTCCGTGTTGATGTGTTCATGCGCCAATGACTCCACAAAGGCTCTGCTCATGTTTGCTATGGACTCCTCCATTCGCTCCACACTCGCAGCGACCCTAGAGACAAAACCTGCCAGAGACTCCTGCATCTGTGCCTGGACCCAGAGGCAGAGGGTCGACATGCAGCTGAGCCGAGCTGGCAGAGTCCTGCGCCCTCCGACGAGGACTCTCCACTGCTGTCCCTGTCTCCACAATCTGCTGATGCTCACTTGTGAGCTGTGATACACCAGATGACAACTCTACTCTATGTCCCGAAGGTCCCACCGAGGTGTGAGTGTCTGCGCTGGTGCTGGGTGCACTTATTTCTGCTGACGCTGCGCCCTTAGGGGTTGCAGATTCCTCTGAGGAGTCTAGCTGCTCAGGCTCTTCCTCCTGCACACTGGGGACGGGGACTCTCGATGGTCCTGTGGGGGAGTCAAGGAAAAAGTTAGAGATGTGATGCCAAGGTTACATGCACATTGCATTTTGCAGATGATCATAAGTCCATATGATGTAGCTTCAGAATCATTATCAGCGACTCATGCAATGCCAGTGAGAGAGATGGAAAACTATTCTGTCACCAGCTTGTGGGGATGCACCTGTCTCTCCTTCCCCAACTCCCACATCTCTGTCAGCCCCGACAATCTCCAGGACGCCTTCCTCCCAGAGGGTGAGCTGGGCTAATGAGGGCGGCCCTCCTCCTGTCCTGGCACGCTCTCTCCTGTTGTGAGCTCTCTTTTCCTGCAATGAGGGAGACAAGTGGAGGTTGAGTGAGAATGAAGGAGTGCAGAGATTGCATAGCATAGATACTTAGAAGGAGACAAAGATGGAGTGAGGTTGCAAGACCAAGGGCCCTCCCTGTGTGTTGTCAGTTGTGTTCAAAGCATCAGACTGATAGGGAGTGTGAGGGCTGCATGGTCAAATAGTTAGGTGAATGTGAGCATAGAGAGAGAGGGAATGGGTAAGGGTGCATGGATGTGAGTGTCAAGTGGGATGTGGAGGAAGAGATTGCTAAAGCTGAGTGCTGGTGAGGAAACTTCATACAGTACTTACTTTTCCAGTGCGATGAAGGTCATGGAATCTTTTCCTGCACTGCATCCAGGTGCGCCGTGTGAGCCCCAAGGAGTTGACTTCCCCAGCCACCTGTAGCCACACAGCCTTGGTCTGACTGGGAGGCCTCTTCCTCCCTGAAGAAGGGAACGGGACCTCCCTGTGGGCCCTAGCACCATCCAGCAATGCCTGGAGTGAAGCCTCATCAAATTTTGGGGCAGCCCTTGCCTTCCCTCTGGCCGTTGCTCCTGCAGGCTCCTGTGCCATCTCAATGGTGAAGTTTGGAAGCCTGCAGAAGAAGCAAGGCTTGCTGTGGGCCCTCAAAGCAGCAGCAATGATGATGTCATATTCTGTGACTTTCTGACTGGAAATACTCAATTGCCAAGGGTTCCCACACGTTGGAAATCAATTGGCCAATTGAGTTAAAATTGCATCAATCTCACAGACCCATTTAGATTCGTGTGGGAAACACCAAATTCGGGGAACCCGACAATTCCCCGCACCTGAGTTAAAATCGAGCCCTATATATCCAATTTTGCTGATGATACAAAGCTGGGTGGGAATGTAAGTTGTGAGGAGGATGCAAAGAGGCTTCAAGGGAATATCGACAGGCTAAGTGAGGGGGGGAAGAACATGGCAAATGGAATATAATGTGCAGAAATGTGAAGTTATCCACTTTGGTAGGAAAAATAGAAAAGTAGAGTATTTTTTAAATGGTGAGAGATTGGGAAATGTTGGTGTTCAGAGGGACCTGGGTGCCCTTGTACACGAATCACTGAAAGTTAACATGCAGGTACAGCAAGCAATTAAGAAAGCAAATGGTATGTTGGCCTTTATTACAAGAGGATTTGAGTATAAGAGTAAAGACGTCTTACTGCAATTATATAGGGCCCTGGTGAGACCACAGCTGAAGTATTGGGTACAATTTTGATCTCCTTACCTAAGGAAGGATATACTTGCCATAGAAGGAGTGCAACGAAGGTTCACCAGACTGATTTCTGGGATGGGAGGATTATCCTATGAGGAGAGATTGAGTAGACTGGGCTTATATTCTCTGGAGTTTAAAAGAATGAGAGGTGATCTCATTGAAACATACAAAATTCTTACTGGGCTTGACAGGGTAGGTGCAGGGAGGATGTTTCCCCTGGCTGGAGAGTCTAGAACCTGAGGTCACAGTCTCAGGATAAGGGTTCGGCCATTTAGGACTGAGATGAGGAGACATTTCTTCACTGAGGGTGGTGAACCTTTGGAATTCTCTACCCTAGAGGGCTGTGGAGGCTCAGTCGTTGAGTATATCCAAGACAGAGATCGATAGAGTTTCCGATATTAAGAGAATCAAGGGATATGGGGATAGTGCAGGAAAGTGGAGATGAGGTAGAAGATCAGCCACAATCTTATTGAATGGCGGAGCAGGTTTGAGGGGCCGAATGTTCTTTTGTTCCTCCTACTTACCGTCTTGCTGCCAGGAGGCCAGCTGGGCCAAAGCTGGCAGGCTGCCCCAGGGCGCTCGATTATCTAGCCACCGCCCACCGGCCCAGTGTTAATGAGGCCCGGATCTCAAAAATAAAACTGAGTATTATTTAATTATAATTTGCTAATCTGTTGTCAAATAACTCAGTAACTGGTTGAAAGTAAATCCTCCAAATGAAATTCAGCTTTCCTGCATTGCTGGAGAACTTCAGTATAAAAGCACAAAAGTATACATAATTTATATCACAGCCCTAAGATGTGGACATATTTTTAAGTACTAAACTGAATGCTGCAAAGGTAGGAGTGAGTGAATAGAATAATGAAAAAATTGCTGCTAAATGTTATTTTCTTTGTTTCTAGGCCCGATGGAATAGGAACTGTAACAGTGGAAGAAAAAGAACGTTTCGAGGAGATCAAGGAGAGACTGCGCTTACTACTTGAGAATCAGATTACTCACTTTAGGTGAATACAAGCAGATAGAAATGTGAAGCTAGCTGATACACTTTCTACTTATTGCAAGTAACAAGGCTGTTTGATTTTAGGGATGAGTACAGAAACAGACAACTTAATATCTCTCAGAACACGCCATTCTGATAAGAATACCAAAGACTTACAGCAGCAGCTTTACTGGGCAGAGCAGACTGGGATATCTTCCTCCACATTACTTCTTTTGACCATTGGCTTATGCACTACTCTGCTTTCTCCCCTTAATTGACAGCTATGTGCCTCTGGGTGTCTCCTGTTCTTTCTCCAGCCACCTGACTGCGCAGCCCTTATTGACAACCAGTGATTTATTTTATGTGGAATAGCTGACAGATTTTAAGACATAGCGGGCTAGAAATGTATTCATACCGGCCTGCCAGCGCAAGCTGGGCACAAGGATTGATCCTTGTGCCTGAACGGGTAGGCCCGAGGCGCACCCGATATTGGGCCCCATTTAAATGACACCAGTAAACTGCAGACAACTGCTGGGCATCCCAGGCAGCTCGCTGGCGAAGAGGCTTTGAATTTCGGGCCGCTGTGTTGCCGATAGCAGCCCTTAGGTCAGTGCTTAAAGGGGAAGGTGATCAGGAGAGGGTGCCAATCGGGAAGGGGAGCGACCAGGAGAGAAGGATCGATCAGGAGAGGGGTGACCACGAAAGGTAAGGACAATTGGGGTTGGTGGGTGGAGGCGGGGGGGGGGTGTCGAGGCGGAAATTGGAAGTGAGTCGAGGCATCATCGTGAGTAGGTGAAAGTGGTGGCCAGCAGTGGCCCACAATTTTAATATGGAGTCGGGTGGAGCACTCCTGCCCCTCCCGGCTTCACATTCAGGTATGTATTTTTTACAAACTTACCTTTTTGGTGGCTGCCTGTAGCAGTCACTTTAAGGACAACTGGTTAAACCACATGCAGACCTGGCTTTCCCAAACGCAGCCAGTGCTGTGTTCAGGGCAACTCAATTTTACACTGGGGACCTCAAACAAGCATAAGGCCCCTTATTTGCATATTCAAAGGACCTAACGCTTGTTTCAAGCGAGGGCCCTGGCCACCTATATTTTTGCCTACAACAATATGGCGCACTTCCAGCTCATAATGAACATGCACTTCCTATCCACCATAATAGAGGCTTTTGGGCCTTATTTAGTGCCCAAAAAATAGCGTGCGCCATCGAATTTCTAGGCCAGTGATCATACTTATTATTTTTATACAGCCCAGTGCACCCTGTATAGCTTAGTAATAAACTTTTCTGAGACATGGTATAGTTACTCCTGTTCCTCAAGAAGAAGTTAAAGTTGTCATTCGAAAATGTCTGGAGAAAGCTGCTCTAGTGAACTACACGTAACTCTCTGAAAATGCCAAAATCGAAGGTAAGTAGCAGAGAGTTTTCTTATGAATGCAGTTCACTAGATGAAACACATGGAGACAGATTATTCAGCTACCTATCTTCTTTAATTCACTTTGTTTACATAAGCACCACATGGATGTGTAAGTATTGGAAGGTATTGAAATGCGTAATAAGTTACCGTTCTGTTAATCTACAGTAATAAGAAAGCTGAGGTTATCCTGTGAACTGCGCTTTTTGTGGTCAACAAAGTCAACCCAGATACATACTGACCATTTAAAAAACATTCTGTTGAAGAATAATTAATAAAATCTATCTTGCTGACAGGTACTGCTTTCCTTTTGGACGACCCGAGGGTGCATTAAAGGCTACACTGTCTCTCCTGGAGAGGGTGAGTAGTTCATATTTCACTGTGTGAAGTTCACATATCAGGAGTAACTTATGGTTAATGTGCCGTGCATGTTTAAAATATTATTATCCAATATATCTAAAAATTCCTCCTAAATACCGCAGTTAGAAATTGCCAGGCCCAAATCTTTAGTGGAGACATTAATAGCTGTCCAGTCCAACTTTTTTTCTAGTGTCAGGAAAAGTCCTACGGGACAAGTCATAAAGAGTGAGGGGTACCATTATTTCCATTTCCCTAACTCAGGACATATATCTAATGCACTGCCATTTCTGTAATTGCAAAGGTGCTGATGAAGGATATAGTAACTCCTGTTCCTCAAGAAGAAGTTAAAGTTGTCATTCGGAAATGTCTGGAGAAAGCTGCTCTCGTGAACTACACACGACTCTCTGAGTACGCCAAAATCGAAGGTAAGTAACAGAGAGTTTACTTAGGAATGCAGTTCACTAGATGAAACACTTGGAGGCAGATTATTAAGAAAACTCCATATGTAAACGAGCGTTGATTCAGAAATGTTGTATTTTTCAAGAATATATAGTCCTAAAAATAAAATCTGTATATTTTATAAGCAAATTAAAGACTTCTTAGTGACTTACAGTTACTAAATATTTAGTTGGAATTGTTTGCTTATTTTCAAAACAAGATTCAGGCTATGGTATTTGTACTGTTGGTGAGTTTAGTTTAGCTGTAAGGAAGTAAATATACATTAGCACTAAAGATTTATGAGCTGTGTATTCCAGATCTGACAGGTGAAGCAATGGACTGTATTGTTAATAGTGTCAGGTAATCATAGCAACCTAGATCTGAAACAGGTTTTTTTTAGTTGAAATATCTGGGAGCCAATGATAAATTTTAGAGTGCAGTGTTTCAATATACACAAACTCGAACCACAATAGCTCTAGAATTATAAATTACCAGCAGTAATGTGATTTGCCACAATCCAATAGTTTAGATTTGGAAATCTCGAAAGAAAGTGACCCTCATTACCAGATACATTATGCAACAAAAACAGAAATCTCGAGAACAGTTTAAACATCATTTTACTATCACCTGCAGTTATGAAAAGAAGGTAAGCTTTTTCTGTATCATCACTGGAATTTGGGGAAATTTCTGAAGGACTGTAAGTTATATTGTGCTGCAAAGTGAGATAAGACAGAATGGTAACATTGGATCTACTGTTACTTATAGCCATGTCCAAGATGGTCAGAAATATGTAAGATCATGTAATGGTGTTGCACTGTATTGGAGCATTAATGCACAGTGCCACAGAATGAAAGGATACAGCTTTGATTTCCCACACTTGCTCAGTTTCTGATGTCAGCCATGTTGCTGTCAGGTGGCACTAAGAGACAGGCACATCCTCACAAAGGGAGTGAAAATAGGACAGGGAGGCGTCCACAGGTCACAATCACACACCATGCTAGGAGCCACATCAGGCAACCTGCGACAGGATCACCCAGCCTCTCATCCAGTGTCGTTTCAGGGCCTGGATAGAGTAAAAGAAATGGAAAGGGAAGAGAAGTAAACACAAAGGGAGTGAATTTCTGTGGGCTCTCCCGCTTGTCCGCCATACTTTGGTGCAGGAGCTTCAGAAACCCCAGAATAACACCATTTACAGGAAACTTTCGATTTACCGGCACCTAAATAACCGGAAATCTCGGTTAACCGGCAAAATTCAGGAGTAGGTTCAGGTAACTTTTATTACTTGCCTTCCTCCATCTGTTGCTGTGCAAGGGTGTGGCTGCAGCTGTTGCTAAACTACAGAGACTCTTGCAACTTGTGGCCATTGTTCTGAACCCAACAGGGTTTGTTGCTTTATACGGAGCTCTCAGCTCCGTATCTTTTACTATAGCTTTCGGTTATCTGGAATTTTTGATGAACCGGCACCACGTCGGTCCCGTCCGTGCCGGATTAAAAAAAAGTTTCCTGTACATCGTTATTCCAGGATTTCTGCAGCTCTTCCACTGGAGCTATGCCAAACGAGCTGGAAAACTTCATGGAAATTAGCCCCATAACATTTAAAATAGAAAGTCCCCCTCAAAAGACAGATACAGGTAGACTATCCTTTATCCGCAAACCTCGGGACCAGCCGAGTTTCGGATAAAGGAGAATTTCGGATTTCGGAAGGTGGGTCGGCGGGGGTCCGCGGGGGGTCGTGCGCACGACTTACGCTGACGCTCAGCGTAAGTCAGTCGGGGTCGGCGGGGGTCGGGGTCCGCGGGGGGGTCGGCGGTTGTCGGGGCTGGCGGGGTCGGCGGTTGTCGGGGCCGGCGGAGTCCGCGGGGGGGTCGGCGGTTGTCGGGGCTGGCGGGGTCGGCGGTTGTCAGGGCCCGCGGGGGGGTCGGCGGTTGTCGGGGCTGGCGGGGTCGGCGGTTGTCGGGGTCGGCGGTTGTCGGGGCTGGCGGGGTCGGCAGTTGTCGGGGCCGGCGGGGTCCGCGGGGGGGTCGGCGGTTGTCGGGGCTGGCGGGGTCGGCGGTTGTCGGGGCCGGCGGGGTCCGCGGGGGGGTCGGCGGGGGGTCGTGCGCACGACTTACCCTTTATCCGAACTTCCGAAACCGGAACCCTCTAAAAACCAAAGGTTTTTTCGTTCATACGCACGACTTACGCTGAACGAAAAAACCTTCGGTTTTTAGAGGGTTTCGGTTTTCGGAAGTCCGGATAAAGGGTAGTCTACCTGTACCTAAAAGAGAGGTCTATCATCTAAAAATGGAAGGATTGTTTCCTGCTTTCTAATTCAAATCTGTCTAATAAGGAATATCTGTACGATGATAGGAATATCTGTACGATGATAGGAATATCTGTACGATGATAGTTTAGCAGAGTGTCTGTTGAAGTCAAGTTCATATTTGATTTGTTTATGATTGTTGTATTCACAGATTTTTAACCTTCTATTCAACAGGATTTTGTGAATTCTTATACTGTTGATGTGAAGATGGGGAGAGTGCAATTTTTTTTACTTTCAAAGCAAGATATGAAAGTGGCATTTGATCTTGCTGACTATGGACCTTATATACTGATGTGTTTTCATTTTGGTTGACAAATGTTTTTAATGATTGACACGCATCAAATTGCTTTTAATGGTCGACCAGACTCTCCTCACCCCCTTGCTTACACCATTACAGGTCTACAGTTTGCACGGGTGAATCACTAGTTTCTTGTGTTTTGATATGAGTAAGACATATCTGTTAGTTGAATAAACCTGACACATAGATAAGAATATAAACTATGGCATCTTTTAGTGTTAAGACTTTTAGAATGATTCATCAAATGACAACCAACCACAATTGTATCTTTATGGAAACTTCTAGTTTTTGAAGAGTAAAAGTGTGTGAACAGTTGCTGAAAGGTGTTAGTCTTGTATGTTTTGTAATGTAACAGTATTTTTTATCTGGTCGTTATCACAATGCTAACAGTGTACTAAAGGTACAGGTTTCATTTAGTGAGAATAGTTAGGCAACAAATAGAGAAAATGTTTGAGTTAAGAATTGCGCACTAAAGGCATTTTGCAGCAACACTTTGAACAATAGGTGGAGAATTTGAAGTTTGTTATTTTGATGAGTTGAGGTTTAAAATTATATTTCTCATAGTTTTGTCAGTAATATAAAGTTGTGGAATGATGTAAATAAACTAACATCTTTTTATTGTTTGAAAATATTAGATTCTTACTTAGCTGGTGAGCTCTGCAGTTGACTGCAAGTTTAGACAGAGCTGAGTGCATTTCTAGTAAGCTTGAGCACATGATGGGTATGTGTAAGTAAAAATGCATTCAATTCCAGTGTAGATCCCATAGTGTTTGATTATTTCCCTTTTGTGCCTCAATTCTTTCTGGTTCCGTTAATGTACCCTCTTTTGCACTGTGACTTTTAGGTCTGGGAATACTATGAAGCAACCAAATACTTTTTTTCCAGCTCTTTGTTCAGAGAAGTAATTCATTCCGCACTACCTGTTCTTTTCTGCTTCTCTCCTTTCTTGTTTTATATTGACTTAGTCACTTTTTTATATTCCTAAAAAAGTGGCTGTAGAAGTGCCTAGTGACCAGCATGCAGGGATTGTGGTCTCAGCAACCCAGCATTCACCAACTGCATGTACCAGGCTTCCTTACATGGGCATAGTCCATTCTGTGCATTATTGAAAATAGCTCAAATACACTGACTGAAATTTTAAAATAGACCAGTACGTTCCCTTCTCAGTTGTTTCATTATTGATATGCAAGGATTTCATTCAAAGCTGAATTGGCTATAGTTGATATCCTTTTGAAAATATGGTTTACCATGTAGTCAATCAAAATCAAAAAGTAGTTTAATAGTACAGTGGCAGTGACCTAACTCTGGAAGTTTCAATCGGTTGGGAAAGTGCTTAAGACTGTGCCTATGAAGAAATACCTGAGAGTGGTGTAGATACTAAAAGCATCTGCATTTAGTATCTTGGAGCCTAAATCAACAAAATTCTGTTTTCCTTTATTCATTATGTTTTATCATTAGCAGATTACAAAATCTGAAGAGATTTGTCAGAATCATGGTCACAGCTTCTTTTGTGACTCATGAGCATGCTGAATGGTTAAACCTGAATTATCTACAAATTCAAATATCTTTTTCTGCTGTCCTATGAATATCCCAAACAACACCAAAGCTTTTTTTCTTTCTGACCTAATATAATTTTCCTCTGACCTATGATCTCTTTACTTCTGACCTAAGCTTCTTGCATGCCCAAATCCTCTTTTATAGGGAAAAAGAGAGAAATGTATGACCATCCTGTCTTCTGCTTGGCCTCTCAAGTGATGGATTTAACCATTCGTGAGTACTTACCACATCCTTTCCACACTGTCTCTCGCTCTTTCTGTTGACATGATTTTAAAGCCAGTCAAAGCCAGCCCCTGACCAATCCCACTCTTGCACTTTTCGTCCCTCAGCCCCCTTGTCTGTTGCTTCTGTTTGTGATCACGAATGTTTGAATTCCAGCCAGTTGTTTTTGACCTACGCCAGGTTTTTACACATGGCCCATTGTTTGTGATGAACTCAAAATATCTGTAAATTTTTAAGTTACTGTTATTGTCTGTGACTTGAATGCATTTTTACTTTGCTTCTGTGTATTCCTGAGTTGTAAGCACTTGTCACCGGTACACTATACAAAGCCAGGACTCGCATATGTAGCCAGTGTCACACAGCTGGCCGTGAGAAATGGGCTGTTTATTCACTGTGGATAAAGGCATTCTGTTAGATATGTGTGGATATTTTAACTTTAGTCTGTCTTGTCTGTGACTAATTAAACAAATGTAATCATATACATACATGTTCTTTTTACATATCTTAACCTTTTCTCAATTTCAAGCTGCTGATGGATCATCCGATTTTTTACATTTTAGGATTCAGTGACTCGCTTCTATCTTGAGCTCATTGCTTGCCTTCATCTCAGAATGTTAATTGCTGACTGTCCATCTGTGTGGTGCACCACTGTTGCCCTTTGCGTGGAAGGCTTTTATAGTAACATCCATTCTTGTTGAGGGTAGTTGGAGGCATCGGGCAAACTCTTTGCAAGTCATTGGTGCCACACATCTAGGGTGTAGCTTTTGGTTCACTTGCTCATTAATCCTGCATATTTGTCTTGTTTTTCTCTCTTTCCCTCCTTGTTGCTCTCTCTTTCATATAGAGAATCAAAAGGATCCAGGTGAACTATTGTATTCTACATCTTAATGTAGTAGGACAATATCATTAGATTATTTCTAACATTTGAAAGTAATTTTGAGCAGCCTAGCTCCTTCTGAGGTGCTCTTCAGCAGGCTCAATTAATATTTAATGAGTCTCTGGGGTAGAAACACTTAAGGAGTTAATTTGTGCTGTCTATAGATAGTATGGACTAGTATTAGCAGACAACTACTTTATAGCTTTAGAAATAAACATTCAGGAATTTCAATTAGTTTGCAAGTTACATCATCTTCAGGGTTTTCTTATGTAGGGAAAAATTGATGTATGCACATCAAATTATGTTTCAACAATCAAAACAGCTGTGGCAACTATAGCTATCTTTAATGTAGAATGTGACATTTTTCTAATAGTATTAAACATTCAGTAATTTTTGTTCCTAAATATTCCAGTCGCCACATGTTAAAACAAGCAATTTTATTACTGAGAGCAGCTCAAATATAAATTGCATACACAATTATATTTAACACATACAAATAATAAATATGATATTACTTACAATGAAGAGTACTACGTATTTACTGTTTGCTTGTGAGTCACTTTAACTATCTTTAGTTCCATGATCACTGTGAACTAACTATACACTGAAACATAGCTCTGGAGAGAGTGCAACTTGCAGTTTTATTTTTAATTTATTTTTCACCACTTAATGAATTTATGTGCACAAATCACAGCATAGTTTTCTGTAAAATGTAATGTCTGACCTGTTCAAAAAGAGCAGTTATAATAAAGTTTTGTTTCAGTTATGTTTTATTTTACTGACATTAGTTTTTAAAGATCTTTGCCTCTTCTCTGAATCATGGTAAGGTGTGTATGTATCATCTGAGCCAAGGAAATATTTCTTCCTATTGTGGATATAGTAAATTAAAATGCCAAATGTACCTTTTTAAAGCAAAACAATCTGTATAGAGCCTACATCAGTGCATTACAGATTCATAGTAGAACCATGCAGTAATAGTGTACTTAATAGTTAGGCAAGAAACTTCTGGTAATATTAGATCTCACTTTAGGATAAGAATTAAGAAATTCCTTACATGAGGGCACTCAGTCAAAAGCATTTCAAATGCAATGTAATATTAAAGCTACAATGACTAAGTAGTTATAGAGCACCATGCTTGTCGTTTCTTCTGGGGCTAGTACAGTTTCTATCATTTGTGGGCATTAATCAG
This sequence comes from Somniosus microcephalus, assembly GCF_052327205.1. Lineage (NCBI taxonomy): Eukaryota > Metazoa > Chordata > Chondrichthyes > Squaliformes > Somniosidae > Somniosus > Somniosus microcephalus. The sequence goes on from NC_140997.1 coordinate 187,827,793, forward strand.
GCCAATCATTACCATGCATACTTGTGGAACTTCAGTTGTAAGTCTCTGATGTTGTTTGACCTACTCTTGAGAGATAAGCCCCAAAACTCCATGTACCCAGTGGCCCAATCTCAGCGTAAGCCAGCCGGAAGTGCAGTGGAAGGGGTGGAAAATCAGTCAGGACCCAGATATGCTGATTCCCAGTCCAGGCTACTATTTTTCATTGGGGCCTGTTTGGTGCAGACCCTCAGATTTGGACTGAGCATATAGGTCAGCTCAGTGGCATAAGTAGGTCTCACCTGGGGATCCAGGCTTGGATCCCAGCAGAAGTAATCTTCTCAGCCCCCTTCTAAATGGGACCGATTAGGGCAGTCAAATGGCCAGTGACATTGGCAGGCTAAGAGCAGCTGGCCAGTGCCACTTTTCCCAGCCCCCACCCCCTCATTTTGCAGGTGTCCAAGACATGCCCGTATTAATGCGGGCACAGTGAAGTGACTTTCTCCTGACCCCAGATACTTCAGTGGGGTCAGGGGCAGAGGTCACCAGCCCCTGCTTTGACACACTTCTGGCGGCAGAGCATTATGTCAGAAACAGCACAAGTATGGCTGAGATCACACAACATAAATACTGCAAAATGTGAAGTGATAGAGGAAAGGATAGATGAAGATTCCTTTGACTTAAAATTCCTTTAAAATATATTTTTAATATGATATGCTGTCATTGTTAACTTGGCGTCACTATACCACGGGGATAAACATCTAATTTTGGTTACTGTGGTAAAAGATATAAGTAGAACTCTGTCAGGTCCAAGGAGCAAAAATACCAGCTGTTGTTATAAGTCCATAAACGTCTCTGTAGAGGTCAGAAATCAAGGAGATATCCTGGAACATTGATACCTGGATACATTAACAGTTCAAATCAACAACAGCAACAACTTGCATTTATAAGTGCCTTTAACGTAGTAAACTGTCCCAAGGTGCCGCACAGGAGCGTAATTGTAAAACTGTAGACAAAATACTTTTGGGCTAGTGTCAAAAATCCAGTAACTACCTCCATAACCTGGTTCATTCAATAACTGGGGTCATTCCCATTGTGATGACATTTCATACTATAAATGCCCACGTTATATTGCATTGAGAATAGTTAACATACGGGTTTTCAATTAAATCAACTTAGTGACAGTGACTTAAAGTGAGCATGATCTTCTGGTCTGGAATTTCTATAGTGTACACATAGACAGTGGTATTTATTTTAGATTTTCAATGTTTTCTAAAATGCCCTTTAATTTATATATCAGAATTTACTCTTGCAATCTCAATGAAGCTATAGTTAGTCCTTAACTTACCTACTCCAAACTTCGATACAGATCAGTAGAAATAAGATGAATATATAATTTGAGGTTTTGAAAATGCAGTCCCTATTATAAGAAAGCATTTGTAAACATTATTGGTGTTCTCCTGTTTCCTCAGAGGCTCAGATGTTATGTTACAATGATAGAGAATAAGGCAAGGGGTTTAACCTTGGTCTTATTTCACAGTGCATGTGAACAATTAAATTTATCTCTAAAATATGTTAAATCAGGTATTTTGATGAATACATACTTTAAAACATTGAAGTAGTTGTTGTACAGGACACTTTATAAGCAGCTTTTATACTGAGATTATTTTACTTCTTGCAGTTACTTAATTGTAAAATTATTCACTCTACGTATATACCTAGAGAAGCAATCTTGTCTCTTGGAGAAAACTCCTAAAGTTTAGAATCTTAACACTAAAAATAATTTAAAAATACAATGTAATGTAATTTTATGGAGAGTATGTATATATCTTGGTATCTCAAATACAGTCCCCACTACTTATAACGTTCACACTTTTCACTGACAGCCGCCTTTAGCCATTGGTGCCTTCACTTGTCTCGGCCTTAAGCTCTGGAATTCCCTTCCTAAACCTTTCTGTTTCCCCACCTCTCTTTCCTTCTTTAAGACACTCCTTAAAACCTACCTCTTTGACCAAGCTTTGCGTCACCTGTCCCAATATCTCCTTCTTTGGCTCGGTATCAATTTTTGTTATGATACAAGGGAGATGAATCGTCTTCCAATAATCTACTGTTTAAAATAACCAGACAACACTACGTTTCGTGTTAAATAAAGTCTGCAGGTCTTGCATCACATATTTAATATGTGGAGGTCCTATGTAATGAAATTAGTAATAACCTTTGTTTTACATCATGTAACACCGAAAAAATATTCAGATATTGATCATCGATATGGGTCTGACATTCCCCAATTTGTAGAAATGAGACATAAAGCATGTTGTCTGAACCCTTAACGGATTTACTAATGAAATTGTCAAGGTGTCACATTGCTTACTGGGGAATGTAAGAAATGCAAATTCATAATTGGCAATGAAAAAGCAAAAGCTAAAAATGACATTCGCAGTAAAGATCTTTTCATGCTTTGGAAGCAACTGTTGAGCCACTTGAGCACTAGAAATTTTGAAAAGTCAGAGAATGTGCGTGTGGAATGCAGAATAGTGATGGAAAATAGTTCACTGATAGCACAAAGCTAATTTCAGCAAGGAGCTCCGCCACTTACACATAGAAAGAAGACAGAATTTATATGGCACTTTTCACAACCTCAGATATTCTATGATTTTCACAATAAGTTAGATTTTTTGAGTGTGCGCCTGTAGCATGGTATCTATTTCATCCACAATCAGCAAGTTTGAAAAATCTTGTGCATGTTGCCTGTGATTTTCCAATGACAACAGGTGAGGTGCCTAGACACAGGTGAGGACTAAGAACCTTGCTAATATGTTACATGACTGTGTTTAGAAACACTGATTGTGTAAAAGCGCATAATAGTGCAAGCAATGCCAATGAAGTACCCAAGTGGGTGTGTACTTATGTATTCATAATGCTCCATCTATTCCCCACAAATCAGCAGAACCCAGTCAACCACCAGAGGCAGCCATATACACACCTGAACACCAACAATCACCACCTCCATTTGAAGCAGACACCAGCATAGATGCACATAGTGTTACAGATGTTGATACAGATGAGAAGGAAGATGAGGTGTTCAGCATTAGTGAGGAAGGAGTAGCAGTGGTAGTGATAGCCTCAACTTTGGATACAAAGGAAATCGGTGCGCTCCTCACAACTGGCATCAGAAACGATAATAGAGGTAGCTCAGAGGAGACTTTTAGTAGTGGAGAAGAGAGCCTGATAAATCCACACTATCTTTGATGATAAAGGGGTGTAATGCATCTTAATTTTCTGGGACAGATTTTGGGGTGAAGTATATTCCTGTTAGGTTTCTGCTCTTGTTTTCCATCCACTAAAATTTTCAGTCCAGGTGGGGAGCCACTTCTTCCACCCACCCCTTCAGCTGCACACACATACAAATAAGACAGAAATAATGGGATGTTGTAAGACATCATAATTCCTGTCCGTTCCGCCCCCATTTCAATCGTGTAACTTGAACCAGATAAAAAAAATCTAGGGGTGACTTTCCATGGGAGTTATTCTGCTTGTTTGCTGTAACTTTGGCATTTACACCATTTTTCCAGGATTTCCAGGCCTTTTCTTCCAAAGAACAATGGATTAGTGGGAGAACCCCTGTACAACTTCACCCCTATAGTGGCTTGCCTGGTGGAATTGTCCCATTTAAAGCTACCTGCAGCCTGACAACGTTTGCCCACACCTTGGATTTACCTGCATATGTTCGGAATTGTTTTGCTTTGGAGAGATAGTTGGATAGACTTGGAACTTACTCTGGTCACCTGCAATATTTTACCCCATGGGCAAGGGATAATATAGAGCAGTATGGGCTTCCCTATGGGATTTTTCCTGTATGCAATCTTGATCAAAGATGAGGAGAACAGAAGGAGCAAAGCTGAGTGAGGCAGCATCATAGAGGGATGAAGCTAACCTGCTATTGTGTCCCACAATAAGTCTATAGGTCTCGGAGATCTAACTAAAGAATGAGTGAGGAGGTTTGCCGTTGCAGACTGAATCATTAAGCCCTGGATGACCTGTTCCAGTTTCTGCACACTGACCTGCAGCCCAGATCAGCCACCTGAACAGCATTGTGAGCAGCTGTCAAAGTCAGTACAACTCGTCAACTTTTACGCCACTGGCTCCTTCCAAGCTGCAAGCAGAGACCTCAGCACCGTGAGGCCTGCATTCACCAGGACACTGCTACCATATTCTGCACAGCTGAAGAATTCATCCATTTTGGGATGACTTCTAGGCAGCAGCATGAGAGGGCCATGTAGTTGTATTATATTACTGGTTTTCGCAATGTTCAGATGGTAATGGAAGCTCCACGGGCTTCTACATTGAGTTTTCTGAACAGCAAGGCATCCCAGTCTTTCAATGTTCAAATTATTTCTGACCAGCTGCAAAGAATTCTCCATGTCAATGCAAAATTTGCAGGGAATTGCCACAATGCTTTTGTTTTTGCACCTTTGATTCCCTGCCTCTCCCAGGTTTTATGAGACAATTTTTCCTGGAACAAGACTCACAGCATTAAATGATGGTAAGCATCTGAAGTATATCTCGCAGGTGGCAGCAGGTAGCTAGTATAATAGAGAGTAGAAGTGCTGGAAGGAGATGGTCACAAGAGAAGATGGAACTAATAAGGGGCTGCATGCAAGTATGGCTTGTGAGGGAACTTTAAATACAGGCTGCAGGTGGAAGAGGTAGAAAGCCATTGAAACACAGCATGCTGTGCATGCTGATTTATCATTCAATTTAAGAAGTGAGGGTGATTGGTTTGGGGGTTCCTTTGGCGGCTAAGAGAAGGAAGCAGTGGCAGTTCTCTTACATTAGGTCATTGAACTTCTTTTGGCACAGTGTCGACCCTGTGAAATCCAGCACTTGCCATGAGTGGGTAGAAGTCCCGCCCCTCTGGCACAAACGCAATGTGGATGGCCCGCAGACTTTTGCAGCCAAGGACTTTTAGCCTTCTGTTGCCCTCCAAGATTATGACTGTAGACAAGGAGACAAAATACATTTTCAGCTAATTGAGCTATGACCAAACCAGTCATCTGTTATGTTGCTTGAGCTTGTTGGCCCTTGGGTTTGAGGGCATGAAGTGGGTTGTAACGAGGGAGCAATGGGGTGGTAGCCCAAGAGGAATCTGGTGAAGTCAAGGATGTCAAAAGTAGAAACAAGCAAACTATTGATTAGGCTGCTGGAAGGGTGTGTGCAGAGGAGATGATGGAGCTCCTTTAGGAAGGAGTCTGAGAGAGGCAGTCAAAGTCGGGGGGCTTGACTGGCCAAAGGAAAGGGCTGTAGTCCACCTGGCAAGATAGAGATTAACAAATGTTTTCGATTGAGAGGAGGCTTTGGGGTCAAAATTCCAAAGTGCAGTCATGCCCAGCTTCAAGTAATTTGTAGAGTAGTTACACGCAACCATGGCAGGGATTCTGACTCTCTTAAATGCACATTGTTCTATGCTAACACCAATCAGGGGGCATTGTGAGGAGGTACCCTCCACCAGTGGAACCCATAGAGGTGCACAGGTGCAGCCAGTTGTCATTCATGTCAGCATCGTTCTGTGCCATGACATAATGAAAGGTACTGCCTCATAAAGGACCAGGTCCAGAGTGATTATGGCATCAAATAACCCTGAGACTGGTGTGGCCATTAGTTGCAAATGCGGGGGGGGGGGGGGGCGGCGGAGGGGTCTGTTCTATCTCTTGCAACTCTGCAAAAATCCACTACCAGTCCTACTCCTTGAACTAGGACAATAATTAATAGTAGATCTATAACTAGCATGAAGAAGTTCACAACATACAAGGAGCAAATGTGGCAGCAAAACACATAAAACCTGTACACCACGAGCACCTCACTACATAATAAAGTTAATTCAAAGCAAATAGCAGATCAGCAATTTTACTAATGTCCAAACGAAAATTCTAACGTCCAATTGCAGAGCGCACTGGAAGAAATAGCATTGCCACTCTACCACCTTTTTTCCCTCCTATCTCCCTTGAAAATGTTGTTTAACAGGAATATTAGATTCCTAGTTCTCTCCAAACTTAAGTCTCATTATAGCTACCATGTCCTGTTTCTCCATAGTTAGGAATGCATCTAACGCTCTAATATTTTGGAACATTGACCCTTATTCTTTTACCTGATATTTTAATTTTTTTTTGATATTGTAATGATATCAGCAAATAGTGATGACATTTGTCTGTGTTTGATTACTTATGCCTTACAGCATATTTGTCTGTGTTTTTGATTACTTGTGCCTGACCAGCAGAGGTCATGTGAGAGACAAGCAGTCCAGAGGAGTTTTACTTTCAGTTTCATTCTAGATGCATCACAGCATAGTGTGTTCTGTAAAAAGCTGTAGAAAGTCTTGAACAAGACTTTAGATTAAACAACATTCTCTTTCAGAAATGAGTCTTTATTGAACTCAAAAAGAAAACAAAACAGATATCCCTTGCCCTTTCTACAACTATTTCTCACTAGCTCATAGCTCTTTTTCTTTCCCTTTCTCGATAGTATTTTTCTCCGATATTATCTAAACCTTAGGCTTCTACTGCAATAGCTTTGTTAATCCTGCTCTTCCTCTCTATTCTCAATCCTAGACAGGGATGCTGAGAGCATGCATTAGTTAATTGCTGCTTTCTATCTTTAGTCCACCAATCTACGCATATTTACCTTATCGTAAAACCCCATAAACAGGAATATCAGCTCATTTTCAGCATCACCTGGGTGATATCCTGGCGGAGTGGATCGCACGACCATTGTAAAACCTGCCCGATTATCATCTCGTTTTTAATAGGATGTATATTGGGTGGGTTCTACAATGAATGAGCGAACCATTCTGCCAGATTATTGCCCATGCGGCGAAGTTGAAAACGATTCCCATTGAGCCTAGTTGCACTCATTGAAGAAATGAACCACAAGCACACATCAAAGAAGTAAATGACAAACAAAATACCTGATTTAACAATAGATTTGATGGTTATTTTTTAGGGTAGAATTATTTTTAGAATTTTGATTTCCTGTGCCATTTCATTACTAAATTCTGATAGTTTCTGTAAAGAAAACCGTATAGCTGAGTATTTGAGTGAACTGCGCGATTTAACGTAACTGGATTAAAACGATACCAGCAAAAAGAGAGAATTTGGCAGTTTGTGGCATATCCTCAGACTGTGATATTAAGACAAGTTTCATGTCTTGAGTTGTGCCTAAAATATCTGCTATACGGTGCATTGTTGAGATCTTTGGAAACATCTAGTTACAACTGTCATTAGCAGTTACAAGGTTACCACTTGAAATGTCATAAATATGTATGTTTCTTTCACTATATGAGTTTTTCATCACTTGTACCATTGCTCATTCAGTCACCTGCTTGCTTACTTTTCCTGTCTCTCTCACTCATGCATGACAGCACGACGATCTTGGCCTAAGCCACCGCCCGCACTTCCACCCATAAAAGTGCCGCAAAACATTCTTAGTCAGAGAATCAGAGGCATGCCTAAACAAATACCAAGTACTGTTACAGCTTTTTATTTTAGTTGTTTAATTTTTTTTGTAGTTTGTTGCTTTTAAAACAATCGAGTTTTTTTTTTACTTAACTTGGTTATATTGAGTTTGTTACAGTCTGATAGAAACTAATAAAAGAATTTGCTGTTTCATTTTTATGATTGGTTGAATTTCAAGTTAGAACCTAGAAAATAGTACTCTTGCCTTCTTTGTTGAGCATTTGGTGCACACAACATTCACAAATATAAATGTCAGCACAAACTAACAGTGTTGCTGCATAACATATTGCATGATGAGTTTAAGTGCTTTTAGTAAACAGTGTTGTACAGTAATATCTTTTTGGCAGTCAACAGTGCTCCAGTTAGATCTTTTCTTTGGTGGTCTATTTCTTTGTTTCAAATGCTGCCTTTTTACCTAAGGTTCTTTTGAAACAGTTGTGGGATTTTTAATGAAGCTCACCATTCAAATCCTCCTAAAAAATACCAGTAGATCAAAGAGAAAATTTAAGAATTTACAGGAATGTGAGATCTAACAGAATTTGGATTGCTTCCCGCACATTAATGTCCTACAGTATATTTACAATTCGTAGATTTATGGGATGTTTTAAAATCAGAACTGAGCATGGGTTCTAACCTGTGAACTTAATCGGGGTAGAATCCTAGCTGGAGCATTGTACATCTTTGGTAAACTGGAATAAACGATATAGTATATTTTATCTAACTTTTTGTAAAATGTTTCTGTTAAGTATGTATTAGGTTAAGAACTTAAAGGATAAAAGTAGAAAGATTTAGAAATTGGCTTATTAAATGAGGGGGAGTGTAACTTGAGGAAAATGTAGTTTGTATTATGTTACTCATTTTTAATACTATTCACCACAGAAAATGTAGAAAAGTTAATCACTCCCGCCAAAAAACTGGAAGATACAATTCGTCTTGCTGAACTGGTTATTGAGGTGCTACAGCAAAACGAAGAGCACCATGCAGAGGTGAGTGTTGCACTTGCTAGATTACAGACTGAATGATATGGTATGAAGCCATTTTAAGGATGTTGGCTCCTAATGAGATAAGATCAGTTTAATAATCCCTTGACGTCTCTCACCCTCAATCATTTTATATACCCTTATTTACCTGGGGAGTAGATTTCCTCTAGTAGCTATAGTAGCAACATGATAAACATAGCAGGAACACGTCCTCTTGATTGGTATTTCCAGTGAAATCATAAAGCAGTTATTTTAGAATGCTTTTACAATCTTGCTCAAAATAACAAACATCTTTCTGCTATATTTAAGTCGCTAAAATATAATGACCAGATGAAATCTTACACCTGGGAAGTTCTTCAATAATAAGATGATTTATATCAAAGTACCTGGGTCTAAACAAGATATGGGACTAGGTCTGGTCATTGACGGCATAAATTCCATTCCTTCCAATGGATCTTGTACAATTTGCACATGGATATTACCCAACTTGTTTAATCTCACAAGGGAGGTGAATCACCATGGTACAACTTCTGAGAAGATAAAGCTCTGTGAAAATCCTCCACGACCCCCTCACCACATGGTCTTATCAGCATGGCTAGCTTTAAAGATTTTAAGTGATGGAATAAGGATACAGAAGCTTCACTGAAAAGTTCACTATTGAAGTTCTTTAAAAACTGCATAGTTGAGAAGGCTACAACAGATTTAGAGTCAGCTGCTGTATGTCCATCACTAACGGTGCTGGATTTAACTATTCTAAGCTGTTTCCAAGCCACAGTCTCCCTAGCCTCTCCCAATATCCCAGTGCTGCTTTAAAATTTCTCATGAACTTTGACATTGACCTGTAATATTTTTTTCAAAGTTAAATACTGAAATAATTTCTGGGTAGAAAATAATTGGATCCCAGTCGCCTTGGTAGCCCAACACTGTTGGTATGTAGGGGTGATTTCAAGATTCCAACACTTACAGGGATTCCATGTTGAAAAATCAGGGCTACAATGTTGTAGCTCTGTCGCCAGTACACATTCCCTTCAAACTTTTTTCCCCATTGGGAGCACGCAATCACTCCTTATATCATTAGATAATCTGCCTGTGAATATAATGAAAGCAATGATATTAAACGCTAAGTACGTCAACAATGGGGTAGCATTCAAAACTGAAATATGTTGTTTGTTTCAGTAAAATCTCCCTCTTTATCAGACTGGTGTACATGATAATGGAATATGCTGCCTTTTACTCACTCTGTGTGTGAGTACATGTGTGAATTCATAGCTTCTGTACATATCACTTAAATTGATTTTTAAAGAAGTAAGCAGATTTAATTACATTACATTGAAACTTGTAAAAGGTATATCTGCCCTCAAGGATTTCTAGTGTGTCTGAAATGTTTCCGTCTGTTAAAGCTTTTATTTCATGTGAAATTAATTTGGGCATATTTTTCAAGGAATTACTGAAATAAGTAAATTCCACAAAATGACCTCGTTCCTCATTGTCATAGCATCAAACATTTGTTATGTCATTGTTAAGTGTCTTTTGTTTTTAAATACTTCTGAATGTTGCTTAATTTTCCAGTGTCACTGTCTTTGCTGTTTATTTATACATTTCTGTATTAAATTTTAACTTTATATAGAGAGTGTGTTCTTGTTAACCTAAAGAAAAGAGTGTGAAACTGGAGTATTGAATCCATAGTGCCTTTATTATATGGTACAAAGATAATGCACCAGTCCCAACTAATGCTTGATTTGCATATTCAAATTTCCTCCCTACTGTTCAATCAATGTTGGATTACTACAGGGAAAAGAGGTATGTGACTAATCTGAATGAAATGAGTCACCTCCCCATATGTCTCGTGCATGTCCTAAAGATATCATCTTTCCTAATGGGATTTTACCTGGGTCGTCCCTGCTCTTACTCTTGTTCCAAGCAGTCTACTACCAACTGCCGACACAGTGCTTGTAAAACTGTTATTTGCAATGAGTAACAGAAATGGTTTTCTTGGGCTGGCTAAACAGCCTCTGCATGTACTGTTGGATGCTATATCAAGCACTGGAGTTGCCTCCTACCACCATTCTCCACCCTCTGGAAAGTTCCCTGAGTCTACTATACTTGTCTGCGTAGATTTGTCTTTGAGTTCTAACTGTGTCTTATAATGCAGAATGTAGCACCAGTTCATGTGGAACTGATTATGTTAAAATATCAGTTCTCAAATATAGAATCATTATTATGATGTGAGTCAGCACTCAGTTTAAAACAAAGTTTAAAAAAAATGTTTTTGCTGTTTCTACCAATATGAATATGGATTATGAGTCATGCATTCCACCATATTGTTGCAAGATTGTGTAATTTACTAAAAAAGTGATTTGGATAAAGAAATACAATCCATTAGAGTATAATTCATGTAAGAACTCCTGACACAACTGCCTTGAAATTAGGCAGTTTGATTATTAGCATATGAAAAGGTTAGTGCCTCCATTAAGGTACTGCGCATAGGAACTTTATGCGAATGCATTAAGCTATGATTCCACTCCCATAGCAAAATAGCCCACTATCATTTGCTGTATCGGATTACTAATGAAGAATGGCCACTTGGGTGAGGTACTGAAGACCGCCAGCAGATGTAGAACTGTATTTCAGTAAAAGTCAATACCATCAGAAGGGGAGAAAAAGATAAGGAAAAACTTACTAAGATTTCTAATAAAAGGGCCATAGTGCTATGGTAATTGTTGCATGAAAACCAAGACAAAATTAAATAAATATTATGTTAAAAATATGCAATTCGTATAATTAAAATAAGCACTGCACCACATGTGGCATCGATACATCTTGAGGTAAATTTTCTAATATGCATTTTGCTGGATGAGGCTCCCCACTAGGAGTATAAGTAGGAACATTACCATAGTGCAGAGTTGCTGTGACATCCCAAGACACCAACTCCGCAGCTGATTTTTCAGACCAAAGTCTGTCCATGGTTGTTTTAAATCTGAATCTGGCCAAATAAAGAAACGCCTAAACAGAGCATTTTCAGAACCATACAATGGTGGTTCCTGGACCCACCATAGGGAAGGAGGTGGCAGTAGGTGTGGTCAGTAATGGTAATAGCACTGTGGTGTCTCTCATGTAGAGAGAGAGGACCTGGTAGCAGAATCCTCGACCTCCATTCCACCATACTGGTTGCAGTTATGGCTGAGGCCCTCAATGGCGCACCTGTACCGATCTTTGGGGCATTTCTGAAGCACTGTCGGGATTGTTCTCTTTGCGCTGTTGGTGGCGTGTATCCAATGACAAGCTGCTGTGCATCTGCATCTAATGACACCAAACCTAGGGAAATGGGTTGGAGTTGGAGTGGAATTGGAGGCGTGGGTGGAAGTCCCGCTCTGCCGGAACTCCATGCCGAAGAGGAGATTGCAGGGCATCATCTTTAGGTACAAATGCACCTCGGGGTTTGTTCTCACCTGTCACTACCTCATGTTTACGGGGCCTGTGTTTTTACGTCTTTTCTGTACTACCTACTTTCAATTTTCTGGCCTCCATATTTTGGATCACTCTCATAGGTGTGTTCCAACTCCCTATGTCTTCAAGATCATCTACACTAGCCTTGATATATAGATAATTTTTTGGCAATGTGCCCCAGGATAATGAAGAGAACAATTTTTGTTTAAAGTTGCTGGAATTATCCTACACCTCCATACAGTCTGGGCTGGATTTTGCCAGCCGAGACGAGTTGGGGGTGGGACTGTTGCCTTCCGGGTTCTAGTCCCGCCCCCAGCGACGTCCGATGCACAGACGCTATTTTCCCTTGGTTGGCCTTGTTAAGCCCGCCCTATGGGCTTGCCAGCCAATTAAGGGAAAGCTGGTGTCAGATGACGTCAGTTGATGATGCTTCAGTTGCCGGTTTTCTTAAAGGGACATGAAGCATTTATTTTTGACAGATGATTTGACAGTGTTTGACAACATTGAGGTGCTGTCAAACACTGACAATCACTGTACAAAGGTGAGCCCTTGCACCCAGACTCTCCAATGACTCTCTTCTTAGGATAAAACAGATGGAAGCTGCAGGTGAGGGTACAGAAGCGATCTGTCACTTCTCCCAATGAGATGATGCCACATAAACACTTCAAAGCCTGTCACCTACAGAAACATCTAAACACATTAAAAATGACTTTCCCAACATTTCCTTACCTCTGATACTCACCAGTGTCCCATTGCATCCTTCACACCACCTCTGCAGCTGTCATCTAAACACAAACATTACAACAGACCCACATCACGCCTCACTTACCCTGGCGGGGTTTCCTGACGTACAGAAGCCCGCGGCAGAAGGCTCAAAAATGGGAAAAAGCCTCTTAACTGCCTGTTCACTATCTGTTAACAGGCAGTTAAGTGGCTGTAATCCTCTTCCCACCTCTACAATCAAAATAACTGTATTCCATGTAACTGAACGAATCATACAGTCTGGTTTTCTTTCCGAAATCAGTGTGGCTGCTCCTTTATGTTTTGCAGAAAACTGAACAAAACCTGAAACATCAGTATTCAGTTAAACCTTGATACAAGATTCTGCCACATCTGGCTTATGTGGGCTGTGACTAGATTTAAAGGGACAGCTTTCTGTTCAAAATTAGACACCGATTCTACCTGGGAATATCAGAGGCCACTTGCCGCACAACCCCCCGAGATATCTGCGCTCCTCTACTTCTGGCCTCTTGAGCATCCCCGATTTTAATTGCTCCACCGTTGGTGGCCGCGCCTTCAGCTGCCATGGCCCTCAGCTCTGGAATTCCCTGCCTAAACCTCTCCACCTCTCTATCTTTCCTTTAAGATGCTCCTTAAAACCTACCTCTTTGACCAATCTTTTGGTCATCTGCACTAATATCTCCTTATGTGGCGCGATGTCAAGTTTTGTTTTATAACGCTCCTGTGAAGCACTTTGGGATGTTTTACTATGTTAAAAGTGCTATATAAATACAGGTTGTTGTTGTCTTTTGCACTTCTGCTTTACAAGTGACCAAGCTATGCCACCTGTTGCAGGCTAATCTACAGACAATGTCAAGGAATGGGACAGCTCTTCCTGGGGCTGCCATGGTCAATACAACATTAAGCTTCTATGTCACAGGGTTCTTCCAAAACCCCATAGGGGACATATGCTGGAAATGCCAGTACACAGTTGATTCCTCTAGGAAACAAGTGACTGATGCCATGTTTGTTGGGGGAAGCACCTTTTATTAATCTCCCAGTGGGAAGGAGACACCAACTGGAAAGGCCTATTGACCACCCGACAAGCTTGCGAAGAGTTTCTGGTGTTTTATTTGTGATGTGAGGTCTGCACATATCAACTCCACTGTATACATTAACAGAAAGGTGCTCCACTTTATGAATGTGCAGGCCTTTTCAAACCATAAAAATATCATCCTGCAGGATATTGCCTGTTATATGGAGAGCTACTGTGATGCTTTTACTCTGGAGCAGGCAACCGTGCCTGCATTATTTGACAGTCTGAGAGAATGAATAGATAGTTCTTAGGAGACTAGGGCTACTTTTTGTAGCCTGGCTAATAATTCCAACTAGAAATCCTCACACAGCATAAAATCACAGGTACAATAAGGCCCGTGCCACTGCCTAAATTACTGTGGAACACACCATCTTCAAGCAATAGTTTCACTGTTTGGACTGTTCAGACAGGGTGCTGTATTAAATCCAGCCAAAGTCACCCAAGATCTGCTTGCGAGCAATCCGCATGGCATCTCTGATGTAGGTAAAGCCCACCGCCACCAGACTTCTTAAACGCTTCCCCAGACTGTGAAATCCAGCAGTGATAAAGTCCTGTATCTCAGTGTTGTCGGTCAGCGTTCTGATGAAGGGTCATCGACCTGAATCGTTAACTCTGTTTCTCTGTCCACAGATGCTGCCTGACCTGTTGCCAGTATTTTCTGTTTTGATTTCAGATTTCCAACATCCGCAGTATTTTGCTTTTGTTTCTATGGATTAAATGATTTACTTCTCACTTGTGGAAGATTCCCTTGTGTGTTAGGTGTAGTACTAAATAGTATGTTTACAACCTAGGACACAGGAAATCTTCCCCAATGGTGATTTATTTTCAGTATGACTCACAGCTTAAGTACTTGAAACAGTCACACATCTATAGTAAATTTGTTCTACCCTTTATTTTTATGTCAGCGTTACTTATAATAAAAAATTATGAAATTGAATTCAACAAATCTGGTAATTTGTGGGCTAGCACCAGAAAATAACCACAAAAGCCGCTGTTAAAAACCCAACTGGTTCACTAATGTCCTTCAGGGAAGGTAACCTGCCACTCCTACTGTTCTGGTCTACATGTGAATGCAGTCCAACACTAGATGGTTGACTTTAATGCCTTTAGGGCAACTACGGATGTGCAATAAATACTGCTTTGCCTGTGTTGCCCGCATCCCAAGAAAAAATACAAAAAGAATTATTATATTTTAAACATCACAGTTTTGGTTTTGAAACTCAGGGCACACATGTTGAAATAACATGAGATCTGACCTTTTCCTTCTCCCAAGGTACCCATTATATCAGAGTGTCAGGAACTTCAAGGGCTGTAACTCAAAGATTCTATTGTAGCTTTTTGTATCTTTAGGATTCCTTGGAGCATAAAGCCCTTGTAAATGATACACAGAGCTGCTGTTTGGACATACTGTCACAAAGTGGTGGGATGCAGGTTTGTGACTGCGAATGCCCACCTGCTGAGTTTCTGGTATTGGCTGTGCTGTCAGAGGAAGGCTTGGGTTTTACTAAAACGCTAAATACCAATCTTAGCTAGGTCATTGGCCAACAGCACTGAGCAGAGGTGAGGTATCAAACTGACAGGATAGCAAGAGACTTGTTAGAGGTTCTAGTTCAGATTGTGATTTACAACCCCAAGCAGAGTTCCCCCACAGGGAGGGAGAGAAGGAGCTAGGATCGGAGGATAAGTCACCAGATATTATACAGAGCTGGCAAAGGGCTGGGAATAGACCACCTGCCCACCCTCATTACATGCACTCTGGGGGGGCTGGACAAAGGAGAGAGGAGAATATACAAAAGGAAAAATAAATTCATGCTTCTATTCTGTCTGTGCGAACCTGGTTAGCTGTAGCTTTTTCATTTCCAGAAATCATTCGTAGGTCTAATTCTATTAATGCTTCAAAAACATTTAACTTTTAAAACTTTGGCTTTTAAAATATCATGAGCATCAGAGTCCATGGAACAAGTATTTTCGATAAGCTAAAACTTTCTGTTTTTAAAAAGTGCACTGAAGGATGCATACAGGATACTATAAATTCCCCACTGGAAAGGCGTAAATGGGTTTATTATCTCAACGTAAAGAAAGCTATTCCAGTGCCTTAATTCATTCCTGTTAGAAGATACCAACATTTTCTGGAGTAAAGTTTTCTCCCCTCATGCCTACTCTGAGCTCGTCTTGTCCAACAAAAAGTTGCAGCTAACCAAATTTGAATCTATCAGGACTGGCTCCACCACTACTAACTGTACAAAGAGAAAAACTGGGTTTGCTAACCATTTCTGTCTATCAGGTATTGTAAAATAAATTAGCCTACATCAGGATTGATCTATGGATTTGACTACCATTTAGGACGAAATAGAGAGGGATCCAAAATTGGACTTGTGTTTAAAACAAGATTGAGCAAATTTAAAATGTAAAATGCCCTTTTTAAAATGTCATTACGCTACATAATGGAATATCTTGACAATTGCTGCTATTAAATGTAGGTGACTGGTTATATTTGGTTATTGCAGTCACAACCAAGACAATTCTATTGGCCCAGAATTTACTGGGAAAATAACAGCGAGTTTAATGCTAATACTAATAATATAATAATCGAACCTTTTGTTCCTTCTTTCTATTTTTCTTTCTGTATATAATTTGATTCTTATTCACCCGATTTCCTTCTCCATCACTCTTCTGTTTCTTTCTCTATCCTTAAATCTCATTGGTTAAGCAGATAGACTGTTGGTCCCATTGTCCCAGATGCCCCGCTGACTGTTAGCAGCTCGTACGTCCAACAGTTTGCAGCACAAAACATTCTCGAGCTGAAGGGTGAGGAAAACAATCTAACCAACGGGGCACGCCACGAGATGCCCCGCTCCAGCAAATTCTGGGCCATTTAGTTTGTTTCAGCTAGCTGGTGGTCCCGTGGTGCTCTTTGTCAGTTTGCCAAGCCACAAATTGGGAGAACAAGGTTTGATTCCCAGCCTTAGCTGCCTTTTCCACTTGGGTTTTACGAAAACGCTAATCTACCAATCTTTGCTAGGTCATTGGCCTACAGCACTGAGCAGAGGTGAGGTATCAAAGTGACAGGATAGCAAGAGACTTGTTAGAGGTTCTACTTCAGGTTGTGATTTAGAACCCCCTACTCCCTGACCATGGAGCAACATTACCAGAGACCATGGAAATGCGCACAGGCGCACAGTCACTCACTTGTCATCCCAGCTGGACTCCAGGGTGAGCAATCTCAGAAGACTACAAAAGGAGAGACAATGAGCATAAAATTCATTCCAACAATTATTTTTTAAACAAACAACCAGAATTTCAAATATATAATTTCATATTTATGATCAGCTATGAAAAATGTTACATTAATTAGTGTAATATCAGACCATAAAAAAAATACAAAGCAATCTATGTAAAATGAAACTGGCATTATGTTGCCTCAGCATTATTGTATAAAGTTCCACTGCTGGCGCCACTCATGTTGCATGTTACTAGCCAGCAACAGATACACGACAGACATGCATGCATTTTAAACACATTCACATCTCAGGAACCCAGGATGTGAATGTAACCCCCAAAAATTCATTGGAAGCCTGCCTAAAAGGCTGGAAAGCATGCACAAGTCCTAGCTGCATGAATATTTGGAGTGCAAACTAAAAATAGCCAACCTACCTAAAGAAGCATTGTCTTGTAGTAAGCTGGTAAATGGCATGACTTCAGTGAGTTATTGTTAAGAGAACAACAAAAATTTGGATTATTTTACCTGTATATGTTGCCCAAACTGCAAATGATTATAATGTCCTATGTTGTACAAAGTTTGGGAAGACAGACTCTACTTCACTTCTCCATCGGAACGAATTGGATTGAGAGAGAGATTTAGAATACTTCTGTTATTGAGGCCTCATATCAGGATGCTTGTTTCTTTACAATAACTCCTTTGGTTCCATAATATAAACATCTACCCTATAGAGTTAGACCCAATCCAGATTACTACAGAGCTTTATGAAATGGTTGAGAGATTTTATTTGTATTCATTCTTTTTTTCCTCTGGCTTTGTCCTTCGAAGGCCTTTGCTTGGTGGTCAGATTTGATGGTTGAACATGCAGAAACCTTCCTGTCACTGTTTGCGGTAGATATGGACACTGCTCTGGAGACACAGGCCCCGGACACCTGGGACAGCTTCCCATTATTTCAGCTGCTCAATGATTTCCTGAGGAGTGATTGTATGTATCACTTTTTAATAAAAAGTTTCATATACTGTTTTACCATTATTTTCTTGATTAGCTCTTAACTTTATTAATTCAAGCCTCTATTACAATAAATCTTGATCAGTTTTGTTAAGCCCCAGCAGTCCACATGTAATGAGGTTTGAGAATGTAAGAGAGGATTAATAGAGTACACAGTGAAGTAATAGGCCTAGAAATTAGACCTGTACAGGCATAGAACCGGCACAACAAGGGCCAAATTTGAAGACCAACTTCATGCGCCCCTACGATGACTGAAAGACGTCCAACCTGATACAGGAAACTTTGTGCTATCCGGCACCAATGGGACCGAGCTGCTGCCGTTCCCTCAAAACTGCCGAACACTCCAGAGTTAATATTGAAACATACGGAGATTTTCATCTCCGTATCTGACAACAAACATTGTTGCTTAGCAACAGCTGCAGCTGCAAGCATCTGTAGCTGAAGCTGTTGTTATAGCTACAGACCTTGCAGTGCTTGACTGGGGAAAAAAAAAGCAAAGAAAAGAAACGAAAAGAATAAAAAACAGCTCCTGATTTTTGCCAGTGGCTCGAGCTTGCCAGACGGTTCGCCTCCAGATAACTCAAAGTTTCCTGTATTGGGTGGGGCCATTTTTCAGGCAGCCACCCAAAACAGGGGTTAGGCCCTTTGCATAAGCTATTGAGGAGTCTAATGTTTTTTTCAAGACCCTTTTGAGAAATTGAGCTACTCTGAGAAAGCAGTCGCTGCATCTGCTCCACTCAGGTTTTCCTGCATAGATAAGGCCTAGCAAGTGGCCACCATCAAAATGGTAATCCCCCAAAAATGTACATTTTGCTGTGGAGCCAGGAGGAACAGGAGTGCTCCAGCCAGCTCCACAGCATCCTGACTACTGTTGGCCGCAATCGTCTCTCCACCCCACCCCCCCCCACTGTCCTCCCACACCGCCCCCCCCCCCCCGCCCCCCTCAGCACTTACCTGAGGTTGCTGCCAGAATTCATTCCCACAGAAAGGCAAGCTGCCTGTGGAGGTACAACCGGTGCCACAACTCACCCAGATTATTTAGACAATGCTTGAGGTCCATTTTCAGGCTGGCCTTGGGCCTCTCAGTTCAGGAGCGTGCTGCAACCGCATTGCCGCCTTCTCACCCAAAACCGGGTGCTGACAAATTTCTGCTCCATGGTGTTTATAATAAGCAGCTGATAACCCTAAACTGTTTACAAAAATGTCCTGTCTACCATTACCTAATGTTGTTATCAAACTGGCCTTAGAGGGGATGCATCACACATTCACCAGATGGGTATAAAAGAAAGAAAGAATTGCATTTATATAGCGCCTTTCACGACCACCGGATGTCTCAAAGCGCTTTACAGCCAATGAAGTACTGTCACTGTTGTAATGTGGGAAACGCGGCAGCCAATTTGCGCACAGCAAACTCCCACAAACAGCAATGTGATAATGACCAGATAATCTGTTTTTGTTATGTTGGTTGAGGGATAAATATTGGCCAGGACGCCGGGGATAACTCCCCTGCTCTTCTTCGAAATAGTGCCATGGGACCTTTTACGTCCACCTGAGAGAGCAGACGGGGCCTCGGTTTAATGTCTCATCCGAAAGACGGCACCTCTGACAGCGCAGCACTCCCTCAGCACTGCACTGGAGTGTCAGCCTAGATTTTTGTGCTCAAGTCTATGGAGTGGGACTTGAACCCACAACCTTCTGACTCAGGGGCGAGTGTGCTACCAACTGAGCCACAGCTGACCTGACAAGGGTTAAATAATGAGCACAGGTGGCATAAGCTTGGCTTATATTCCCTTGAGAATAGAAGTTTGAGAGGTGATCTGATCAAGGTGCTTAAAATGTTAAAAGGGTTTGAGAGGGTAAATATGGAGAAACTATTTCCTCTGGTGGGGGAATCAAGAACAAGAGGACATAATCTTAAAATTAGAGCTGAGCCATTTCAGGAGCGAATTCCCAAAGGCTGGTAGAAACTCTCCCCCAAGAGGCTGTGGATCTTGAACATTGTAGCTTTCAAGACTGAGATAGATAGATTTTTATCGAGGGATATGGAGCAAAGACAGAAAATAGAGTTGAGGCACACATCAGCCATGATCTAATTGAATGGCCGAACAGGCATGAGGGGCTGAATGGCCTATTCCTGTTCTTAATCTTTCTATGTCCTAATAATGCAACTCAATAAACCTGTTCCTTAATTCTCAATTTTAGATAATCTGTTGAATGGAAAATTCCACAAACACCTTCAAGATGTCTTCGCTCCTCTTGTGGTTAGATATGTCGACTTGATGGAGTCATCTATTGCACAGTCGATTCACAGGGGCTTTGACCGAGAATCATGGGAACCTGTAAAGTAAGGACACCTCATTTGATATATTTTGGGTTTGGATGCTGAGGGATGAAGATTTACACAAGTTGTGACTAAATTGGCTGCAGTCAGTGCCAAGATATCACATTTTATGTGAACAAGCATAGTCTTCAAACTGAACTTCTTGATGCAAAGTTAAATTAACTATCAGCATTCAACTTAAAGGAAAACTCCAGGTTGTAGAATTAGAAATGTTTTCAGTTTGCTATATTCATTTTTCTGATTGTGTTTTGGTTGTTTCCACATTGCCCAGAATGTTTTCTTGGCATAAATAAACTTTCAGTAGTGGATTGATTGCCACACCCCTCGGTTTCTCCTGCCACACTGTAAGACCATGGTGTCATAGTGCAGAAACTCCAGTGCCTAGACTGAAAAAGGTGTGCGAAAACAAAGGCAGTCAAAACCTGTATTTGCCATGAATGGGAACATCACTGAAAAATTATACAGGTCCGGATTTTCCGTTCCCCATGACGGCGAGCGTACAGCGTATGCCTTCGTAAGCCTTGTAAAAGGCCCCGCAAGTTTCAGGTTTCCACATGCGCTGTGCATATGCGAAAACCCAGAACTTGCGATCTGTCAAGGTACGCCTTGCCGCACCGACCCAAAAATCACCTCCGCTGGCGCAGAGTTGGGCTGTTTGCCCAACTACTGCCCAGCAAATGCCCACAAAATCCTTAACACCTGGTAAAAGCAGGTATGGAGCCTGCTTTCAACAGCATAAGGGTTAATATCAATGTTAAATTAAAAATGTAAAAATAAAAAATCATACACAAACATTTAAAATTAGCTTATGTAAATTTTGGCCCGGATTAAAATGTTTAAAATTATTTTTCAAAAAATTACCTTTTTATTGTAAATGCTTCATTAAAGGGACTTTTAATTAAATTTGAAAATGGGAACATTTATTTTTATTCCAGTTGTGTGAATTATTTAATTGTTTGGGGATTCTTCATATGCTTATGGGGATTCCGTTCGTAAATGGAATCCTTCTTTCTGATAGGTGGGCCTGGCCCACGTGATCCCAGGGACGCTTCAGAACCGCCTGCGTCCCTGGGATCCGTGGGCCTTTACACAGGCATACCCCTGCAGGCCCAGGACCCGAAGTCTCCAAAGCCCGGGAGCCAACAGATAGGTGCGGACTTTTTTAAAATCGGGTCGGAGGTGTACTCCAGAGGTACGGCTCCGACCGCAAATTCCGGCCCTATGTGTCTCACTTGTACAGTTGACGTAACCGGGACGCAGATTCATATGGGTTGGAAAGTCTGGGTGCAGACATGCCAATAAAATTCATGTTGTTAATAGTGTGAGATACATTATGAAAGTAATTTGATGGAAAAGGACTGCTACCAGTAGATTTAAATTTAAAAAATTGAGAAGTGGGTGAGTTTTGAAGGTAAAGTACTGAAGTTCTGATCACAAACTTAAAAGTGAAAAAGTCGAATATAGCCTGGAGTTTTCCTTTAAATGTTTCACACCTAGATTGCCTGACTAAGTTTTAAAACTGTATTTAGCAAACTTAATTAAGCACAATGTAAAACCATTGAATTATGTAAAGTAGCGACATTAAGATACTTAAATTAGAAATTATAGGGGTAATTTTCACTTTGGAGTGGAAAAGTGGTGGTTGCAGATCAGCTGCCCGTTATAACCGCTGCCCAACTTTCCTTTCATTAAAGTCCACAGAAATGAAAATCGGACAGGGCGTATAATGGGCGGCCGATCCACAACCACCAGTTTACCACTCAAACCCAAAGTGAAAATTACCCCCCATGCTTCTAGTTACGTATTGCACAGTGGAAACTCAGATGCAAAGAAGATGCAAAATTAATGTAAAATATATATTTTTGAGGATTTGTTCTGTACTTTATAACATTTAGCAACGTACATTAATACATCCATGTATCTTCCTCCCAGTAAAAGTGCAAATGAGAGTAAAGCAAATACAAATTACATTGACAAATTTCTCTCATTTTTCTCTGATGACTCAATTAGTAAACAAACTTCCCAATATGAAACTGAGTCAATATGGCCAGCAAGGTCCTACTTATGTATAGGCACAGTGGCTTAGTGGAAATGACGCTGGATTAGCAACCTAGAGGTTCTAAGTTCAAATCTTGCAAAGTTGGGAAACTGAATTCAATAAATCTGATCGTTCATGTAGAGGCAGAGGACATGGCTATACTATTAAGTGAGTACTTTGCAGCTGTCTTCACAAAGGAAGTGGATGATGTGAAGGTTACACTCAAAGAGGAGAGGGAAGTTATGGACAGGATAGCAATAGATAGAGAAGACCTAAAAAGATTAGCATTACTGAAAGTTGATCAGTCACCTGGTCCAGATGGAATGCTGGTTGCTGATAGAAGCAAAGGTAGAAATAGCAGAGGATTTGTCACAATCTTTCAATCCTCATTGGATTCAGGAGTAGTGCCGGAGAACTGGAGGGTTGCTAATGTTATACCATTATTCAAGAAAGGGAAGAGGGTTAAACAAGAAAACTACAGGCCAGTCAGCCTAACATTGGTGGTGAGGAAGTTATTGGAAACCATTATCAGGGACAAAATAAACTTTCATTTGGAAAGGCATGGGTTAATCATGGAGAACCAGCATGGACTTGTTGAAGGCAAATTGTGTCTGACCAGTTTGATTAAATTCTTTGATGAGGTAACAGAGAAGGTAATCAAGGTAGTGCAGTAGATGTATATATGAACTTTCAGAAGGCATTCAATAAAGTGCCACACAGGAGGCTTATTAAGAAGATGGAAGCCAATGGAATTAAGGGGAAAGTGGTGGTATGGATACGAAATTCGCTCAGTGAGAGGAAGCAGAGGGTGATGGTGGTGAATGGGTGTTTTTCAGACTGGGAGGTGGTTTGCAGTGGTGATCCCCAAGGGTCAGTTTTGGGTCCATTACTCTTTTCAATTTTTATAAACGACCTAGACTCGGGTGTAGGGCACAGCATTATAAAGTTTGCAGATGATACGAAACTTGGCAACGTAGTAGATAGTGATGAGGATTGTTATAGGCTTCAGGATGACATAGACAAGATGGTGAAATGGGCAGAAGCATATGGAGACATGTGAAGTTATGCACTTTGGGAGGACTAATATGGAAAGACAGTACATTATAAATGGCATGATTTTGAAAAGTGTAGATGAGCAGAGAGACCTTGGTGTCCATATACAAATCCTTAAAGGTGGCACGACAAGTTGATAAGGTGGTTAAATAAGGTGGGTCAATAACCTGAGGTCATAGATTTTAAATCACTGGCAAAAGATCTAGAGGGGAGATGAGGAGAATTTCTTGCACTCAGAGAGTTGTTGGGATCTGGAACACTCTACCTGAAAAGGTGGTGGAAGCTGATTCCATAAAAAAAATTAAAATGGAGTTGGACAGATACTTGAGGATGAGGAACTTACAGGGTTATGGTCAAAAAGCTGGGATGTGGGACTAAGCACGACTGTTCTTTCAAAGAGCCAGCACAGGCACGATGGGCCAAATGGCCTCCTTCTGCGTTGTAATTTTCTGTGATTCTATGATTTGCAGACAAGCAGCAAAAGTGACTACGAAAGCTGCTGATTTATTGTAAAAATCCAACGGATTCACTAATGTTTTTCAGGGAAGGGAATCTGCCACTCCTACTCACTGTGGCTTACATGTGACTCCAGTTCCACACTTGGTGGTTGACTTTTAATGCCCTCAGGGCAACTAAGGATGGCCAATAAATTCTGCCAAATAAAACTAATGATGCCTAGTCTGCTGAGTTTGCTGATCTTATATTGGGTGCTCCAATTGCCCTTCTTGCCCCTAAATTAGGAAGGGGAATGGTCAACCAGAGTTCCTGGATCACTATCCAGTAATTCCTGCTGCAAGCGTATGTGAGTGAAAGTCAAGTAAAGACAGGATTGGGGATTGACGATGATTCCTCCATGAATAATAAGCCTCCCAGCTCACATTGTCAAGATTCACGCATGAAGAGTAGCCACTTGGATAAGATCTCAGAGGATGAACAGTGTATGTGGAATCGAGCACCAGCTTGAGCCAGCAATTTCAGGAAAATAGGAGAAAAGACAATTAGAAAACTAAAAAAAACTAACCAGCAGTCGGCCTTCTCGGCAGGTCCTGACTCTCTTCAGCCTGGCGGGAAAGCCACCGCCACTTCCCTGCTCAGGCATGAGTTAAAAATCACAGTTGGGACCCGATGAAGTCATCAGACCCCGATCGGTATATTTATAGGAGGCCCCTACCAACTTAGCCACCCATTAAAAAGGCTAAGTAAAAACCGCGGTCATCGTGATCCGGGCGGCTTTCCAACGGGTAAGTAACCTGGGGCATCTTAACTGCTCACCCGCCCAGTTTCCGCCAGGTGGGTAAGGTTAAAATCACCCCCACCCCCACCCCCCCAGTTGTTTGCTTGTGCTGTTGATCTGTGTAGGTATGAAGGGAGCTATCATTTTAATGGTGTAGCCATGCCACAAAGTCACCCATTTGTAGTCTGGTTTCCTCTGAGAATACAATAATACCCAAAGTACTTGATATTTTTACCCTTGACATAAATTGTTTGCATACATTTTGGGTAAAGCTTTCATTTGTGTTGTTTGGTAAGCAAACATGAAAATTATATAGTATGTTAATTCAAACCTCAAGATAAAGTGCAGACTGTTTTTGTCTTAAATATATATGTAAGTCTAAAGGTTTGAATTAAATGAACATTAACTGAGTGTTGGCAATGAAATGCATGCAAACTAACAGTTGGCACAACTATTTGTGGCATCTCTACATATAAGTATATTTGTAATTTGCTTATAGGGTACATTTTCTGATTACATAGCTGAGTATTAGATGTCCTAGCAGTGCTTGGATGCTGTTAAACTACTTTACAATCTGCTGTTACTTTACAGTTTAAAGACCCAGGGGGAGAAATTTGGTGGGCTGCGCCACCAGTTAGCGCCTAAAGAGGGCACTCAGTGGCTTTAGCGCCACTGGCCACGCCTCCCGCGATATTTAGCTGGGGCGCTAATGGCGGCGTTAGCCTGTTGCGCTGCGCCGCCACCGATGACGTCATCGGTGTGCGCAGCAGCCCGCTACCGCCCCGATCGCGATATTTGGCAGCGACCGCCTCTGTTGCGCCACCCGCTAATCGCGCCCGGTTCACGGGGCCTACCTGTGGCGGCAGTAGCGCAAATTAAGGTGGAGGTGCGGGGCGGCCGTTTTTCCGGCGACCGCCTGCCAGCACCTCCGCCCCCGGCCTCCTGTTCTCCCCCCGCGGCATTGCCGGCTGTTTTCCGAGAGCCCGGCACTTCTCCTCGGTGCCGGGCTCTTTTGCTGGCACTCGCGATCGCTCATCGCGCTGGTGCAGGCCCCTCCCCCTTAAGAATGGGAGGAAGGCCTGCAGTACCGCAGCGCGCCGTGCCGCAGTGTGTGGCGCTGTGGCACGTTGCGCTGCAATATTCAGTTTCAGCGCCCTAAAAGGGACGCGGAGCGCCTCGAGCCTCGCCCTGTGTCCCTCTTGGGGCGCTCAAGCTGAATTTCCGGCGATCGCTGCTGCTCCGATCGCAGCGCAAAATCTGGCGCCCAGGTGAGCTTGGCGCCCCGTTTGCGGCTCCACCCAATTTCTCCCCCCCCAGTGTTTTTTCGGCAATACTGTCAAACTTATGTGAAACCCATGCCATTTTTGCCTATTTAAAGGACCATTGGGGCCTGTTCGCCTCTGCCCTGCTGCCAGATAGTCTCAAAAATGGTAATAATGCAGAGAAAATCTGGGTACAGATCCCTTTCTCATTTTGCCTCTAAATGGTACTGCAGCCAAACTTCCTCTGTGGTTTTTCTGGTGTCTGTCCCTGACTGTGCCTGAAGAGGGCACAGCGATGTAAATTTCATGCAAATGAATGTCAGGGTATTGCAGCCAGACTAACAGCGACAGGTGTCGTTCACAGGCAAACTGCCCCATTAAAAACCTGATGCTACTGATTCCTGAGCTGCTGTTAGGACACTATTCATCCTAAGAAACAAGCTGGCCTTTATTTTTGGCTTTTTGAATAAAAAAATAGTGTTGCTGCTTTAGGACCTGCAATATAAGAGCACTAGGGGCCGAGACTGATCAAGCTGCTCCTTACGGTTCCCAGTTTAATTCCTTTTCTTTGAACTCAGGGTATAAGTCCAAGGTCTTCAGTGTTTATGCAGTGCTAAACTTCAGACTTTTTAAATCCAAATACTCAGGTGTATACCATTTACTCCAGTGTAGTGAATCACTCACATAAGTGAGGTCCATCATTGTCTGGAGACATGCAGCAGATGAAAGGCTAACTCTAGTGTAAGAGCAGGCACTTTTTAGCATCATCACATCAATAATGCTATTAAAATAATACAGATGGAAAACCCACACTGGCTGAATTTCTAGTGGGAAAGGCTTCCACTAGCAGATACTAGAAGTATGTAATTTATTGACTGTAAATGTGGTAATGTGAAAAGGTTACTGTTACTTGGCTGATCTGGTTCCAATCCAGTACCCATTCCTATTGTGTTT
Organism: Somniosus microcephalus; assembly: GCF_052327205.1. Lineage (NCBI taxonomy): Eukaryota > Metazoa > Chordata > Chondrichthyes > Squaliformes > Somniosidae > Somniosus > Somniosus microcephalus. Next base: position 187,854,631 of record NC_140997.1, read on the forward strand.
TTGGTTGTTTTATAGTCAATTTGATCAGAATGATATGTACTGTTTGTGTTTTTAAATACCCAGTAAGGTTAAAGGTAAGGGTTATTGCTAACATGGCTGGGAATTTTGAATATTTGTATTTCACTCTATTAGTGATTTATTCTTGTGCTCTTCTGACATGGCAAAGATTCTGATTTGCAGCTATTTCATTATATTGTACAAATTTTGCATTTTTTAAAGGCATATAAATTCCGAATTGTTGTATTTAACTCCCATTTCCATGAACCTATTACGATTAGTTACCCGTTACAAATTAATACACAAAGATCCTCATTATCCATTTTATCATGATTATTAAATACATCCCTAGCAAAAAATATTAATTTGATGACCATTCTAGAATAAGAGATTTCCTTAGCCTACTTACAACACAATGGTTGAGATTTTTTCTGCATTTCTATATATCTGTACAGTTTTTTTGGGGGGCGACTGCACTTGGGAGTAGACAATGTTTTTTGCTATGCATATAACATTAAATAAAACATATTTTACTGATGGGATGGGTGCTTATAATGGCAGGTAACTGTGCACACAAATCAAAGAGTACTCCACATTCAGGGAAGTTGTGAGTGAACAAAAAGATGGTTTTCATTTAGTGATTATTTAAATGTAATAACATATTTCATGCCACAAGCTTTTTCTTTTGTTTCTGTCAATAATCTACTTTTTTGCTTCTAAGCTTCTTGATGCGTGGTATTCTCTTCCTTATTTTCTCTAACTTTGCTTGTTTCTTGCTGTTGCAACACTCAGAAAATCCACAGCAAGCTCGCATCTCACATACGCATGCTTAAATAACACAATTTTATTTTTGTAATTAGTTTTTTATTGCTGTGAATTTTTTGATAGTTTTGCAGATTTATTTAGAGGTGTCACATGCTTATACATCTGCATCTACATTGTCACTGTTATGGTATTTTCTTTCTGTCTGTTTCTTCCACAGGAGTTTAACAAGTAATCTGCCCAATGTGAATCTACCAAATGTGAATCTCCCCAAAGTACCAAATCTACCAGTTAACCTCCCACAAATGCCTAGTTTTTCTGCTTCGTCATGGATCGCTACTATATATGACGCTGAGTGTGTATTCAATACACGTTAGGTCTGATTTGTCACCTATAGTAACCTGGCATGAATTTGTCCTTTTATTTACTTGTTTTTTCAATCAAGAATTTGGGTAAGAATAAACCATACCAGAATGCCATTAACCCTTCAGTGGGGATGTCCTTTTTAGATTTCTCAGGAAAAATAGCCAATAATGTGCTTGTATACTTAAATAGTTAACATTGCCCTTTCCTCATTTACAAATAATGTTTTTTTAATTCAGTTTTGAAACAAGCATTTTTTTTCTAAAATGTTGGAAACAATATAAATTTTAGAAGCTTGTAGCTTATAAATATCAAATTCAGGGAAACTGGCATCTCTTGGGGGTGGAAGATTCTCTCGGCAGTGTTTTTCCACTTTCATGTATATACTAGGCAACATACAACCCAGCGAGTCTCACACAATACTCAGGATATATTGTATCAGACTTTATTAATCACCCACATTTGTTTAAAAAATATGCGGTACTAGCACAGCCCCTGTGTGGCTGCAAGTCACCTCATAGCCATACTTGAGATATAAACATCTTATTGCTCAATGTCTCACAGATCATCAAAAGTACCTGCAAAAGCTTTAACATTTTATTGGTTATGCCACAGGCAGAATTCAGTACCCCTAAACCTCAGTGAGTTAGACGTGTTATCCAGTGGTTTAACTGTACCAATGAATGACTGGCAATAGCACTGCTGTATAATTAGGAACTAAGCAACTAGGTACAAGAACAAAACGTTTCACTTTCAGTGCCCAAAGATGGTTGATCCCTTGTATTTGTGCATTTTTGTAAATGCCCTAATTTGAATTATTTAAAAGGAAACATTTTAACAAAGTGATGTGTAAAGTTGTTAACTGTATGCACATTTAACAGTTTAAATGTGTTTAAATTGCTCAAAGCATGGTATACAGCACTGCAAAGTGGAATCATTCCAAAGACAAGGAAAAACACTTTCATGCCAGGTTGACTATATGGAAGACTAGATTAGGAAACATATGAAAATGGAAAGCGTAAATCCTTTTCCATTTTCCTCTGTTTGCATGCTTTGTGATAGTTTGGAAAGATATGGATCAATCATCACAGGAAAGCTAAGTCAACAACCACAATAAAATCTTGTTAGCGTGCACCCCACCCTCAGTACAAGGCTCTCGGTTCTAGCACTCTCTCTGCCATTAGGCTACTGAACGTTGACTCACAATATATTTGTGATACATTTTATACTATGAGACATTCAGTATAGTATGCAACTCATTATAACATGCACAATACTTGGCTTCCAAGGACTGTTATATTGAGGAGTGTACTTTTTATAGTGCTTGAGAGAAATTAGGCTGATGACATATACAGCTCATAATTCTTGGCTGTGTGGTTGTGTTCTTGGTTCTCCGGAAGTAATGGCATTAAACTTCAGTATGCTCGCAGAAAGCGCTTTGTTGTGACATGGATATGTTATGTCAAAATTGAGTAGGCTACAAAATGCTTGATTCTATATCTTTCCAATGGAACTGGACTATTTCCAACCCCTTTCATGCAATATTTTCAATCCCTTTCATGCAATAGTTAAATTACTTTAACTGAGATTTCTGTAGACAACTGATAAGAGTCCCAAAAACAAATGAGCCCTCTTAGGAATATGTTCCTGTCACCACAGAGTTCCCACAAGGTGAGGGTTACCTTGGCATGCTGGGATATAGTCTCATCCCACGGTAGCTTTCTCCACGCTCTGAAGCATTCATTACTTCAGTGCAGCTGGCATCCATCACATTGGAAACGCACACTGCCATATGTTGTTTCTGAAGATGATGCCAGCAGTAATGGTAATGCATGGTGTGTACAACATCTAAAAAAAAAGTACAGTGTTGGCATTAGTGGTTTGCGAGGATGCATTACATGAGACAAGAAAATATGTTTCAAATCTCACAGTGAAGCCAAGCTGCTAGAACTCTGAATTACATGGGTACGTTTCATCAAAGGGTATTGGTCATAACTAGCCTACATATTCCTGTGCAGTTCAGAATTTTCTGTGGAGAAGCATATTTGAATATTTCAAAATTATCTAGTCATAATCCCCCAAAATATGACAGCTATTGGCCGAGTGGCCTGAATTGTTACAGTTCAAGGGAACAGCAAACCCTCGCTCACCACTAGTTACCACAAAGCCACCTGATCCCAGCAGTTAGTTCTTGTTTTTGAAAGACATGTTTTGAAGTATGCATGAAATCACAACATAAAATAACCGCACATACCCTTGTGGTTATAAACCCAGGTTACTTTTTACCATACACTTTTAATAAACATACTTGTTCTCCAGTAATTTCTAAAACTTTTCCTTTGCAGTCGGATGAATTGTTAAGTGTTACATAACATGAGACTACAAACCAGATAAGGTGTATGATAAAAAAAAATCCAGAGCTCTGACTATGGAGACCTTATACCCAACATCTTTCCTTTGCTTAAGACTGCTGTGCACCCCAGGCATTGAGCTACAGTCTCCATAATCGGTGACCGTGGCCTAAGACTGACTCTGACGGCTGTTTTCCCTGTTTTTTCAGCAATGGCTCGGGAACCTCAGAAGATCTCTTCTGGAAACTGGATGCACTGCAGACCTTCATTAGAGATCTGCATTGGCCAGAGGAGGAGTTTGCAAAACACCTGGAGCAAAGACTAAAGCTCATGTCCAGCGATATGATTGAGTCATGTGTTAAAAGGTTAGGCTTTCTAGAGGGAATGGAAAGCAAACCCAACAAGTATTTGTCTGAGCGCATAATCCCTATTTAGTGGATTATCTGTAAGATTTAATTATAGTTAATGATTGCCAATTCAGAAAGAAAGGAACCCTTGCTGTATTACAGCAGCATGCTTGACATAGCACGTCAATCAATTGCTGTCAACAATTCCATATTATGTTCACTTACAAACGTAATCTGATTTGGATATTACATGGGAATGCTTACTGGTAACATAGTTAGAGAGGTGGTGTGAAATATGATGCTATAATCTCACAAGCTGCCTCTACTAGTTTCATTACATGTAGAAGTAAAAAGTAATTGGAATATTTTAGACGGTAATGTACAGGAGAATTGGAAGATATGTTTGGAGGCCATTTGACATCTTTTCTATAAAGGTATGATGAATACATAAAAAAAATTATAAACATTTATGAATAAAAAATACCATTTGCACACTTGTAAGCATGTACCCTGACAGATGGCCCTGACACTATTTTGTGTTTCAGATTTTAAAACAATCCTTTTTCCTTTGATAGGACTAGGATTGCATTTGAAGCCAAGCTACAGAAGACAAGCAGGTCAACAGATTTCCGTGTCCCGCAGTCAATATGCACCATGTTTAATGTGATGGTTGATGCCAAGTCACAGTCCACAAAGCTTTGCAGCATGGAGGTGGGCCAGGAAGTAAGTTAACACTTTTCCATGAAAATACTGGTTCCAGTCAAGAGCTTACAATAGAAATCAGATTCAGTTGCAGCATATTATTACCAAATTATAACTTTTAAAGCAAAATATTTATATAGCATATAAAGATGACTTGTAATCTGTATAATTCTTTAAACAATGCAGTACCTTCTAATATAGCTACTTTAACCCTTTGAATACTGAATCTGTACTACAGATTTCAAAAATAAATATTTAATTATTAAAGAATATCTGCAAAGATTAATCACTCAATTTCATTGTGGAATAGTATAATGTAGAATTAGAGAAACATTCAAAACTATTTTATATTTCTGTATTTACAGGATTAACAGAATAACATGTTTTAGATAGCAATCCCAGTTCTGCTCTCCAGCATGGCTCTCCATTGGATGTGTAGGATTGGCCATCACCCCTCTAATGATTTTATTCTTTTAGTGTTGAAATCTTATTCAATAACCAAAGTTTAATCTGGTTACCCTGATTAATAATTTTCTGAGTGTTTATTTCGCTTTCTTTTGTTTGAATAATTCATTCATATAATTTATTTATTGGAAGATTAACCTGTTATCTCACTGTGTTATCCCTGATATACCTGGGGCTCAGTGAGGATGACACACACTTGAAGCAGAATTCAACAAATACTCAAAGCTGGATTTTTAAATTAAGTGTGCGAGCACTTTGAGGCCCCAAAGGATAAAAAGGGTTTCCTTGAGCATATGAAATATTTTAATTTTATCAACATTTTTAATCAATAATCATCGAATCATACAGCATAGAATGAGGTAATTCAGTCCATCATACCTGTGTGACTCTATGAAAGTGCTGTCCAATTTAGTCCCACAACTCATAACCCTGCAAATTAGTCCTCTTCAAGTATATGTCCCTTTAAAAGTTCCTATGGAATCTGCTTCCACCACCCTTGCAGGTAGAGCATTCCAGCAAACCTGTGTGAAAAAAAAATCTCCTTATTTCCCCTCTAGTTCTTTTGCCAATTATTTTAAATCTGTGACCTCTGGTTACCAACCCACTTGACAGAGGAAACAGTTTCTTCCTACTTGCTATTTCAAAACCCCTCATAATTTTAAAGACATCTATTAGGTTTCCCCTTAACTTTCTCTGCTCTAAAGAGTACAATCCCAGCTTCTCCAATCTCTCCAAATAACTAAAGTTGCTCATCCCTGGTATCATCCTGGTAAATGTCCTCTGTACCTCCTCCAAGGCCTTGACATCCTTCTTAAAAAGTGCCCAGAATTGTACACGATACTCCAGCTGAAGCCTAACCAGAGATTTGTAAATGTTTCGCATGACTTCCTTGTTTGTATTCAATGCCCCTATTTACAAAGCCAAATTTACAACAATGCAAGTATATGATAAAACTATCAAAGATAAGGTCCTTTAAATTCCATGGGGGTTCTTCCAGCCCCCCAGAAATGGCTGTTTACAGCCAGGTACACCATTTCTCTGGCAGATCTGCCAGTCTCCTGCCACATTTACAATGGGTGACTGAGAGAAGACCATGAAACTTCAGGACCATGATCTTTGTGATGATGATGATTTCCTTGCAGTAAATGATAGCAACCCCTTATTGAAAGATGATCTATAATCAGATTTGCACATCACTCATTTTACTATTTCAAACTAATTACTGTACAGTTAATTAATAAGGCTAAAAAGTGAGCTGTGCATAAATCAGATGAGAATAAATATGACTTTATTCCAAAGTAAAGAAATAATAGTGCCATTGTTCATCTGTTTAATTAACAGATTAGTTACTTAATAGTAAAATATACGTACTGGGGACATTGTACTATTGCTGGCTGTATTAGTTGTTTATCAGAAACATGTTATGTCCTGAAGGAAGTAATTCACACATTGAAAGGTCCTTTCTGGAAATTAATAGATAACTCTGCACATGTAACAAGAATTTTCCACTGTTTTGTCGATTAAAAGTTGATTTGTGAATTATTTAAACATAATGAGGAAATTTAGGTCTGTGCAAGTAGAATGCCAAAAAGTCATTCTCAGCTGCAGAAATTGCTATTGAAACTCTGCACTCTTCAGACTTACAAATTCCTCACTTCTGCCTGTCTCAGCTGATCCTGGCAACAGCTGCAACTTGTAAATCTCGTTCTAACTTACCCCGAGTGCAGTGCAAGTGTAAAAGCAGAAAACTCAGAGCCACAGTACCACCGTAAATCAGTTCACTTGGGACTCGGCAGATGGATCACAGGTAGGGCCAAAACATGAGGGAATTCAAGAGGTCGATTATGGGGCAGAAACCCGGTGTAAGCGCATCTGCCTTATTTTGCTGTTGAAAAAAATGGCTTGCCCTAATCATATGCTGAAATCATGGCGGAAGCAGCTAGGAATTTCTAGGCCAGTATCTTTTAACTCCTTTTCTAGAGAGGATGAGATTGAGATAAACTTAATTTTCTGTAAAGAAGTGTATATTGTTATTAGTGCTTTGATTAATAAATATACAAACCTTGTTCTGCATGCACATCTCCTTAAGGGACTGAAATCAGTGAGGAAGGTAATAGGGATGCATTCTATTAAAGAGAAGGTATGAAGGCTGTTCTCATCAACAATATAATTGCAAATTATTTTTAAACTGTATTGTAAAAATAATTCCCAAAAAACTATATTAGAATACTGAATAGACGTTTAGCTAAATACTGTAGATGATTAAATGTTTTTGGACAGAACTAATTAGCACAGATACTTTTACATTAATTTAATTACAATACCTCCAAACATTCCCCGAACCTCAGCTAAGTAAAGGAGAAAAGTGTGTATATTTTATTAGGTGAAGACTTGACATATCTAGGCCAGCATGTTGTTTTAGAAGTGAATATCGCATTTTGCCCATGTGCTTTTCTATTTTTTTCAGCGGCAATACCATTCTAAAATCGATGAGTTGATTGAAGAAACTGTCAAAGAAATGATAACCCTCATGGTTGCTAAGGTACCGCGCAGAATGGCTATTAGGACTATGTTTTAGAAATCTGAAATCTTAATTAAGACACCCCCTTAAGAGTTGCCTTCTGTGGGAACTTTAATGAATTCAATATTCACAATTGGGCATCTTAAATCTCAGATAGAATAGATTGTGGCTAGTTTCATAGATTTACCACATTGAAAATGTACCTTTCACTTGCCATTCTCTAATTTCTTTAAATGTTTAATGGAATGATTACTAAGTAACTGCTTATCATTGTAAGCATTGTTAAATGCTATTAGTTGATGCCAAACACATCACTATTTTAACAGTGTTAACGAACCTTCCAGAGTGTAGTAATGAATTAAAAAATCACACTGCAGGTGTTTCTGCTAGTCATTTTGATTCAGTTATAGGAAAGGGGTTAGATGGAGAGGCAATTTACTAACTTAACCAAACAATGATAATACTATATCTCGTCAAGATCATATTCATATGAAAATTAATGATCCAATTTGCAGAAATAGTGAGATATATATATACAACAGTGCATTGGACTATATAAGTAGCAAGACACATCCTTGCAATTCATTCATATGAATTACGTATTCTGCAATAAAGTAAGAGGTAGGTTAAAGCTTAGATTCTTCAACATGTACCTTGTCAGGTAACAATTATCTATTTTAAGATCAGAAGAAACAGAACTGTTAAAGTTTTAGCAAATAACTTAATTTGCTTCTAATCATTTTCTTCCATTAGTTTGTCACTATTTTGGAAGGAGTACTGTCCAAACTGTCCAGATACGATGAAGGGACTCTCTTCTCATCCTTTCTCTCATTCACTGTAAGAAAAAAGTTTTTATATTAATTTATATGTCTTAGTATAATTTAGAGAAAATGAAAATAGACTTTTCTTCATGTTCAGAAAATAACAGATTTGGAAATATTTGCAGTTTTCATCCAGTGTTGCTGTATTTACAGTGCAGAGCATACAGTAGAACCTCTATTATTCCAATTATCCACCTTCCTGATTATCTGCCAGAATTTTGTCGAACAAACCCACGTGTGAGATGTCACATTGTACATCTTGCTAACACCAATCCCCTCTCTCTGACATAAATCAATCTTACAGCACAAGATGGATTACATTTAACTTGTCTTATTTGTATTGGAATTTTCTTCCTTCCTCTACATGCCTAACGTATAGTTGTATCATACATGATGCCTAACGTATAGTTGTATCATACATGTAAGACCAAAATTGGGGACTCTTGATTATCTGTTAATCTATACAGTCCACCAGGGGTGTGCCCCTTCCATTATGGCTGTTAATGGAGGTTCCACTCTAGTCATTTTACGAAGTGCAATTATTTAAGGCATTGGGGGAGAAATTGGGTGAGTAGCGCCACTTGTTAGCGCCTAAAGAGGCAGGCAGTGGCTGTAGCGCCACTGGCTGCGTCTCCCGCGATATTGAGTTGGGGCGATAATGGTGGCGTTAGCCTTTTGCGCTGCGCCGCCACCGATGACGTCATCAGTGTGCGCAGCGCCCCATTCGCGCCCCGTTCACGATATTTGGTTGCGAACGCCGCAGTTGCGCCGTTCGCTACCCGCGCCCGGTTCACGGGGCCTTACTGTGCCGGCAGCGGTGCAAGTTAAGGTGGAGGTGCAGGGCGGCCGCCTTTTTCGGCGGCCGCCTGCCAGCACCTCTGTCCCCGGCCTCCTGACCCCCCCCCCCCCCCCGCGGCATTGCTGGCTGTTTCCCGAGAGCCCGGCACTTCTCCTCGGTGCCGGGCTCTTTTGTCGGCATTCGCGATCAGGGATCGCGCTGTTGCAGGCCCCTCCCTCTTAACAATGGGAGGAAGGCCTGCAGTACCGCAGCGTGCCGTGCTGCAGCGTGTGGCGCTGCGGCACGTTGCGCTGCGATATTCAGTTTCAGCGCCCTAAGAGGGACGCGGAGCGCCTCGAGCCTCGCCCCGTCTCCCTCTAGGGGCAATGAAACTGAATATCGGACGATCGCTGAAGACTGGAACGCTGCGCTAAATCCTGCGCTCAGGCGAACTTGGCGCCAGTTTGGCGCCTCAACCCAATTTCTAGGCCATTGTGTTTTAGTAAATGTTTCTTAAATGTCTCAAAAACTGTACTCAATAAGTTAATATATTTTTGCTGTGCATTTACTCTAAGGATTTTTTTTGTCATTTCCCTTCTTTCTATTTTGTTTTAAAGGTGAAAGCAGCTTCCAAGTATGTGGATGTCCCTGTAAGTGTGACTATAATTCTATCAGCTTCTCTGTTGACATGCAAGTTAAATCCCTAAATTCAGAGAGATATAGCGGCTTGACAATGAAAGAAAAGGTCATACATTTTACTTCATTAAAATTTGTAAAATTCAGGCAACAGGCTTATAGAAAGAACTAATGAAACAAGATGAGACTTACTCTGTCCTTAAAATGGGTTCAAATTAATATTTTGTTGCCGCCTGACTAGAATTGAGCTTATTCAGAGACAACAATCCCTCTGATATGCAGAAGTGTTCAAAACAGTCAAGTTTACACAGTTTTCGCCCAATTTTCTCACCTTCAGTCCTGAAGGTATTGGGAGTGAATTTCTGTGGGGATTCTCCTGATCAAAGGAATAGATTTTAATTGTGCCAGTAAGCCCAAATGATGAAAGCTTGGGAAATATTCCTCTCTTTTCTGAAAACTTGTAGTGTTTTAGCATAAATGTTGCAAAATATATCTATTGCTTTGTTTAATTAAAGGTAATTTGTTTGCTGAGAAAAGCAATAGTGATTTAACAGAATGTTCTGTCCATCTAAGTAGCTGTAAATTGCTTTGAGAGATAGCGTGTACTAATAACACATTTTCACCTTCTGCATTGTTGAATTATTTCCCTGTCACTGAAGCAGCAGGTGCAAACAATACCCCCATGGTCCTGAGGGCCAAATATCATTCCTTTGCTCAGTAATTGTTTGCTTTTTGCAAAAATCTTGCCGGCTTGCTCCTTCCTAAACCATGTTCATTCGCACCCTGGAAACTAGACTGAAGTGCTAACTAACTGCAACTTATGGTGACTGACAATCAAATATTCTAGAGAATGGGTACCCTGTGGTCTTAAATATATCTTATTAGCAAAACCAATTCACAGCAATGACTTACCAGTAGATATTTTGGGTGGAAACTGTAGACATCTGAATGTCAGCACTTTAAAACAGCCTGTACCACAGCCTGCTAATGAGTTTATGATTATTTTGCGTACAAGAGAGCTATAAATCCACAAGTGGGTTTGAAGTTGACATTTTCTGCATTGGGGGGGGGGGGGTGCGGGGGAGGTGATAGTTGATTATCCCTCACTGACAAAGTTGCGTGAATAAACTGTCTTGGTCAGAAACACAGGAAAATTAAAGTTTATAATTCTGTCAGACCTAATAAAAATGAATTATAAGTACAAAGCATCTTATTAACCTTCACAGTCACACACAATTCTGTCTGTTTAATGAGGTGTGGGTTATACATCTTAATGTACGTAAGTGGCTTAGCTTTTCCGATCATAATGCTGACAATAGCCCATTCATTTTAATTGGGTTACCGCAGGTATTGTGATCAGAAAACCTAAGCCAGTACGTCTTGTTTCATTGCCATGCTGATGGCTGGCATTTTCTAACAATAGCAATGTACTAATCACAGACACCTAAATTTGTAATGTTAGATTGTAGAAGCAGTCCTCTTTTAAGAGAGTTTAAATTCATTTTTAACTTTTTTTTTACAATTTTTGACTATTTAATAAGACATCACTATTATGATTTGAACACTCTACAGATACTTTTTTGTGCCTACTGCAAAGCAATCCCATGCTTCCTATTACCTGAAACTTGACCATACAGGGTAATCTGGAAATTAGCATGGTCCAGGCAAATAATAAACCCATTTATCTTCATCCTTCTCATCCTTGTTTTCAAATCCTTCCATGGTCGCGTTCCTCCCTATCTCTGTAATCACCTCCAGCCCCACAATCCTCCGGGATATCTGCGCTCCTCTAATTCTAGCCTCTTGAGCTACCCTGATTTTAATCGCTCCACCATTGATGGCTGTGCCTTCAGCTGCCGAGGCCCTAAGCGCTGGAATTCCCTCCCTAAACCTTTCTGCCTCTCTACCTCTCTTTCCTCCTTTAAAACGCCCCTTAAAACTCTTTGACCAAGCTTTTGGTCATCTGCCCTAATATCTCCTTATGTGGCTCGGTGTCAAGTTTTGTTTTATAACTCTCCTGTGAAGCGTCTTGGGACGTTTTACTACATTAAAGGCGCTATATAGATACAAGTTGTTGTTGCTCTTCAAACTCATTTACTTCAGTGTGCACATTAGGAACAGTATCATCGAACCTTTCAAGCTAATAGTCAAATAACACTTTGACAGACTGTATGGCCTGGATTCTCTTCTGAGTTACCACCAGTTTGGCGACAGATTTGGGCAAGTAAACAGAGAAAAATGTGTTCTTAAAGGCTACCACCTCAAATTCACCACAAAAACTTGCACCTGAATTCTCCTCCCAAAAAAACCCCCAGTTCCCGTTCAGGCCTGTCACAAGCCCATTCTGCCACATTTAAATGGAGTAAAGGGGCTTGGCGAACACCTGCACCCTATTCCCCTCCATTTTTGATGCAAACCAGCTCCAAATAATCACCACCACTAAATCAGCGACAGTAAGAGTTGCTGCAAGATATTTCTGATGCGGATACCACATTGAAGACGCCATTTTGTGTGCTGCTACTGAAGGTTGGTGTTACTTTGCCTGAATAGTTTTTTTTGTGATGGTTTTAGTATTGTGGGGCTTGAGTCAGGACTTTGCTGCTACGTTTACTCAGCTCTGCTCAAACTACTGCTTTGCACTCTAAGCATGGATTTCTTAATGGGAATAACTTTATTTTGATGTGATGAAAAGAAGGAGGATGAACACATGAAAGAGGCTACGTTGGAGACTCTTAGGATGAGGCATCACCAAAGATGTGTCTTCCCTACATGTAGACACTTGGGGTTGATTTTCCCTGCGGAGGCGGGATGGCAGTAGGAGAGCTGGTTGGCGGGTTCCGGTCCCGCTCAAGTCTGCAGTCGCTCTCAGAAAATGATTTTCCATAGATTGGCCTTGTTAAGCCCGCCCTGTGGGGTTCCTGGCCAATTAACAGGAGGCGGGTCTGATGACGTCATTTGATGACGCGTCATCAGCCGGTTTCCTTAAAGGGACCATGGCCACATTGATTTTGACAGTTGTGATGTCAGTGTGCTGCAGCATTGAGGTGCTGCAAACACTGACAAGCGCTGCACAAAGGTGCACAGCTACACCCAGGCTCACGCATGACTCCCTCCATATGCTTATAGAGGGAGTCACAACACGCAGGGAGATTCTCTTCCCTTCCCATGGGCGGAAGAGCCCTCCCCAGGAGATCAACGGAGCCTGGTTGCACATTGCACAGGAGAACATAAGCAGGGATCACGAAACGCTACTGCAAAGCCACACTCAAACTCACCCTGCTGTGCCACTCATCACATCCCTATCACTCTGCCTTCCATACCCTTCTCCTGCACATCTTTACTCACACCAACTTACCTTGCACCTCCACCTATCCCTCTATATCTACATTATCACTTCCCCAGCTCATTAGCCACCCCTCACACTCACCCTCAACCTACTGCAATCATACCAACTAACAACACACAAGGCTAGGCACTTGAGAGGCTTAGCCAATGTTCATGTGAAGTTTCTGTTAATGTGTTGTCATACAGTGAAATCTATATTTTCAACACTTCACCTTATTTGACAGATCTGTGTGCATCTTCAGAAGTGTCTTAGTGAGTTCTAGTGAATGTTGAGACATAACTCTCCCCCCCCCCCCCCCCCCCCCCCCGCCCTTGCTATTGTGATGAGTGTTAAAGAAATGGCTTGGACATTATAGGGATGCTTTATGCTGCTGGTGTGGGGTGGAGTCAACCTGGCGCATCATGTGGCAGCCAGGGTGTACAGCGTCAAGTGAAGTAAATCTGGCCATGGTGAGGACATTGCTGGCCTCCCGGGCAGCAATGTGGTCGGGTGCTGATGCCCTGTGTCCTGTGCAGCATCAGGTGATGGCGGAGAAGGTTGGTGTTGTTATTGGTCATGTTGGTCATATTGGTGTTGGGGATGATTGTGGAAGGATTCAGAGGACCAATGTATGATTTTTTCAATGGCACCAATGTTGCTGCAATAGATGGCAGCTGCAGTAGAGATGACAGAAACGATCTGTCACTGGTTAGGGAGGTTGTTCCAATGAGGTGCTACTGGATATAGAGTTGGTTCTAAACACTTGCAAGCTAAAGAAAGCTCTATGGCCTAGAAATTCAGTTGGTTGCGCCAGCCGTTAGCGCCTTAGGAGGAGTAGATGTCGGGCGCTAGCCGCCTAGCGCCCGGGCGCAGCGCGATCTGCGCCTCGCCCCAACTTCACTAGCGATTTAGCGGCGGCGCAAAGTCTTTGCGCGCGCTCAGCTGCGCGCGCAGATCATGACGTCATTTCCTCATGCAACGCCCTTTGTGCGCCCCCAGCCGGAACTTCAGTGGCGATGCCCCATTGTGCGCCTGGCGCCCCTAGCGACTGTTAGTGGAACGGTGCTCAGCCGATGTGGGGCGCGGGGGGCGCAAATTAAAGGGCACTCCTGCACTATAAAAGGCTGCCATTTCGCAGCACTCCTTCTTGAGAAACGGATCTTTGGAGAGAGACCAAGGTAGATAGCTTTCTGCTTTGGCCCAACACTCGGACAGGTACTTCTGGCTTCAGGCCACAGCTTTCCACTAGTCTTTGCCTTCATTGACATCTCATTGTTTGCCAGCATATTATGGGGGCTGCAATGGGTGTCAACGCTGGCTTTCTCAAAGGGCTCACAGACGCCGTGAGAGAGTGGCAGCCCTGGCTAGACGGAGAGGGGGCAACAGGCATCGGGAAAGGAGGCCTTACCCACCCAGGGTATACCGCCAGCAGTTCTCCTATCTCAACATGTCTGAGGAGCAGTGTGTTCGGAGGCTGCGATTCAGAAGGGACGTGGTCACAGAGATCTGCCAGCTGCTTGGCGGTGATCTGCAGCCACAGCTGAGGTGCAGGACGTCTCTGTCGGTGGCAGTGAAGGTGACGGTGGCTCTCAACTTCTATGCCACCGGCTCCTTCCAATCTGCTACTGGGGACATTGCCAACATCTCCCAGTTCGCCGTGCATTGCTGCATCCGCCAGGTGACCAATGCCCTTTTCAAAAGGAGACGTCAGTTCATCTCCTTCTCCATGGCCCTTGCCAAGCAGCAACAGCGTGCAATGGGCTTTGCAGCATTCGCGGGCTTCCCCATGGTGCAGGGCGCCATTGACTGCACGCATGTGGCTTTGCGGGCACCTCTGGAGAATGCTGAGGATTACCGCAACCGGAAGGGCTACCATTCGCTGAATGTCCAGCTGGTGTGTGACCACAGGCAGCTCATCCTAGCTGTCAATACCCGCTTTCCAGGCAGCAGCCACGATGCCTTCATCCTGCGACAGACTTCTGTGGCAGACATGTTCCAGGCACAGCCTCACCCACGAGGATGGCTTATCGGGGACAAAGGCTATCCTTTGTGTACCTGGCTGATGACCCCGCTCCGTGCGCCCAGCACCCCTGCTGAAGAGGGATACAACGAGAGCCATCAAGCGACCAGGAACATCATCGAACAAACAATCGGCGTCCTGAAGCAACGGTTCCGCTGTCTGGATTGTTCCGGTGGAGCCCTACAGTATTCGCCGGAGCGAGTCTCCCATTTCGTGGTCGTTTGCTGCATGCTGCACAACCTGGCTATCCGCAGGACTCAGGCACTGCCACCAGAGATTGGAGGACCACCTCAGGAGGAGGAGGAGGACCAGCACAGGAGGGAGGCAGAAAGTGCAAGGGCCGCCCGTCGCCGGCTTATTGAACGTCGGTTCTAGGCCCCCTCTCAGGGAATGGCTTGTGCCAATGTCAGCAGATGAATGTAGCCGCTCCACAAGCCCTCGGCCGAGCAGGGCAACCAGGACTTAACCAAAAAACCATGCACAGTGAAATTTAACAACAATAATTTATTGAAAACATCTGCCCTTCCCACATTACATGCTCATGTGGAGAAGCCCCCTCCAAAAACACAAAACTACCAGTCTCGGCCTTACAAAAACACAACTGCACCAGTCTCGGCCTTACAAAAAGAAAGAAAGACACCAATCTCGGCCTTACAAAAACACAACAGGCATTTGAGCATACCTTCTACTTTTTGCCCTGCAAGGGCGATGCCTTTCGCATCCTTGCCTGGCCCCTGCCCGCCCTGCAGCTCCTCCTCAATGGGAGCCCAGTGGCTGCAGCAAGGCTGGGGGAAGGCTGCTGAGGGGCAGATGGCGTGACGGCAGATGCCCTTGGGGGTCGGCCTGCACCAGCTCTGGCCTTGGAGTGGCCGGCTGCTGACTGCTCCAACTCTGGCTGGGCGGCAGCAGTCTGTCCAGCGGCTCGTGGCAGCTGCAATGGCGGAGTGGCAGTGTCGGCTGCAGGAATGGTGCCAACCTGGCAGATCGCAGGTGCTCGCTGGTCGCCTGATACAGTGGCACTCGCACGGGCCAGCATTGCAGCATGCGCAGCAAACAGCTGAAGGACAGACTGCTGGGCTGCTGCTGCGCGGCGGGTGCCCTGGCGATGCCTGGCTGATCCAGCGAGGGTGGCAGCCGTTAGTGCCCGTGTGGCCCTGGTCTGTGTCCGCATGACACCAGCCAGTGAATGGACGGCACGACTGAGCACTTGTCTAGAAGTCGACTGTGCTGCCGCGAAGTCCTGCAGACTCCTGGCCTGTGCTGCACTGAATTGTTCCAGACTCCTGGCCTGTGCTGCACTGAATTGTTGCAGACTCCTGGCCTGTGCTGCTCCGAATTGCTGCACACTCCTTGACAGAGACTCTATGCAGTCAGGCATCCTTGCCACTGCAGCCATGAGCTCAGTGTGCCTGCGCTCAGCCTGGACGGCCATTTCCTCTAGGAGGCGCACCTCCTCTGTGCTCACCGTCGCAGGACTGGAGGCCGCACTCACCCTCTGGGGAGAAGTCCGCCGACCTTCCCCACCCCTCCCGCGTTGCTGCAGGCCGCTGGGCCCCGGAGCGTCACTCTCCTCCGACCCTTCCCCCCGGCTCCCCTCCAGGGAAGACGTGTCCCCTACATCGCCATGGGCTGGCGTGGCTGAGGGTGGCACTGATGGGCCGGCTTCCTCTTCCTCCTCCTCGTCTTCCGAAGGGCTGACAGTGGCAGCTTGAGGGCCCGCCTCCTCACCTGGTGATTCACCATCTGAAAGCAGGAAGGCACAAGAGTAGCTTTAGAGTGAGGACAGGGCGGCAGCGAGGGAGGCATGAGTGGTGCCATTCACCGCATTGGTCGGACAGTGGCAAAGGATGCTGATCTGATGCGCAAGTGGAACGAGAGAGGTCCAAAAGGTGATGCCCTTACCATTGGTGCCCAGAACAGGGTCGGCATCTCCACTGGCGACGGGGCCAATCAGCCGGCCTGCCATAATGCGCTCCACACGCTGGTCGAGGTCGGAGAGCGCTTTGAGGTCAGGACCGCCTCCCCCGGTCTCAGTTCGGTTGCGCCGGTTGTGCGCCACCTTGGCCTGCAAGAGAAAGGACGGCCTCTAAGTACAGTGTGAAGCCCTGATCTTGTCTGCACTGCCTCCCATGGTCGAATAGCTTGTACAGTGTGTAGCCCTGATCTTGTCTGCACTGCCTCCCATGGTCGAATAGCTTGTACAGTGTGTAGCCCTGATCTTGTCTGCAATGCCTCCCATGGTGGAATAGCTTGTACAGTGTGTAAAGTGCTGAATGTACAAGTGATTTTCATGCCAGTCCCATAGCTGCTGGATGAGGGCTGGCCATTAGGGCTTTCAGGTCCCTTTGCCCATAAAGTGAGGTGCACATGCAAGGATGAGGAGGACACTGGAAAGGGTACTCACCCTGACAACCCGAGTGAGGTCGTTGAACATCTTCCGGCATTGCACAGGAGTCCTGGCAACCACGCTGTTGGAAGACACCCTGTTAGAGACCTCCCTCCAGGCTTTCCGGTAGGCGCTGGGCAGCGGCCTCTTGCCACCTTCTGGGAACAAAACATGGCGCCTGCGCTCCACTCCGCCAACCAGCAGCCTCAGGTCGCTAAAGCGCTGCGCTCTCTCCCTGGCCTTCTCCATAGCCCTGGGCGTTGTGCAGGTGAAGCTGAAGTGGTCAGGCCTAGGTTGAGGGCTGCAGTGTGCAGGGCGTGGCAGGCAAACAAATCGACCCTCCCCCTTTAAGAGCTGACCGGCGCCAGAGTGTCTGCCATCAATCAAGAACTCGCCGCACCGGCGCTGCGCCCGGCCTCGGGGGTATCGCTCAGCAACGCCGGCTTAGCGCCTAAAGATAGTCGTGCATCGCCTGTTTTAGCGCAGCAGCAACCTCTTGGGGCGATGCGACTGAATATCGGCGAAGGGGGCGCGACTTTGCGCCGGGCGCAAACTTTAGCGGCCGCCCGACTTTAGCGCCCCAAAAGTGGCTATACTGAATTTCTAGGCCTATATGTCTTACAAATGCAGTAACCAACAGTTTCTGCACTCTGAAACTGACCATCTGCAACATGGCATCCTTTACACCACTTCTGCAGCTGTCAGCTTATCAGATAAATCAAAGCAGACGCAACTCATGACAGGGTGAGCTGGCGTGTTCCCCGAGCAGTGGGTAACCCATGGGGGAGCCTGTAAAATTACAAGGTAGGCTCAGAATAGCATTAAATTGGCTGTTAACAAGCCATTTAATGATCTAAATTGTCTCCCCCATCGCTTGGTGTCAGGTCAGTTCTGCACAGACAGACCCGAAGCCGGGGAAACGCACGTGGAGGCGGGTTGGCAGCGGGTTTCCTACCCACTGTCTAACTTTGCTATTTTGACAGTGGACCCGCCTCCAAACCCGCCCTCTGAGCGCCGGCAAAATTCAGCCCTAAGGGTTTGATTTTAACCCCCCACCCCCACCCTTGCCCAGCGGGAATGGTGCGTGTGAGCAGTTAAAATTAGGACGAATCGACTTAGCGGCCTGAGGTCGCTCCGTTCCCGCCCGGTGCCAACTTATCGTCACCCACTTTCAATTCGGACAAGCCTCCCACTACAGGCAGGCTGGAACCTATTTAACATTCAAAAGTCGCAGCTCGATGACATCATAGGTGCCGCAACGTAATCCTAACTAAACGTCAGGGGGGGATCCTGTACTGTCTGCAGCCCAACCGCGGAACCATGGTGGGAGGCGCCAGAAGAGGCCAAGGTAAGTTTCAAAAAAATACTTCTGTCAGAACTCCTTGTGGGTCAAGAGGAGCATGAGTGCTCCCTGCAAGGAGTTCTTGGGCCTCCCCATCCCGGCCTCACCCCGATCGCCATGGAACCCTCCCCTGCCCCTCCGATCCCTGCAGCATGTGCTCCCACTGACTGCCGGGGAATGTTTTCACAATCTCCTACCGCCAAATTCCTTGCTGGTCAGGTAATGGATCTGGAATTTTTATGTACATAATGTGCTGCCTTTAAGATCGGCAGGACCTCCACATTTCCGGACTCTCGGAGTGCGCTGCCTGTTTTGGGGCTCCTGCATACCATCCCCGCCCCTCTTTTAAAATTGGGGCCTCACTTACTTTTGTTCTGCAGACCAAGAAGGCCTTACTTAGGCATGCCCACAGCACGAGGAGGGTGCTACAGAAGGAGAGAAAATGGAAAAGGAGAGCCAGCTGCCAGAGCAAGGATAGCCTAAATGAGAGCCTCGAACTTTCAGTAAATACGGATTGACTCAACAAATAAAGTCATTACACTTTCTATCCCACTGCTTGTTCTACCCACTTCCTCTATCTGCATTCTTTCTCAAAGGTCCCTCACTTTCCAAGACCTGCCAAGTTTCCTCGTAAGACAGCAGTCTGCAATTCCCCTACCGATAACCAACCCCCAAAACTTGAAAGTACAGAGATTTTTCTGGGGTCTGTGCGGGCGAGATTGGAGGCAGGTCAGGTGGGAAATTTGAAATAAGTTGGAGCGGGTCGGGAACCCTCCATCATCCCGCCCCCATATGCCTTTCCCTCGGGTGCGTTTGCCAGTGCGGCAGCAACCCGACAGGCAGAGGCGGGCGACCTAATTCAAATCATTACCACCTTGTTGTCAGACCCTTAAGTGCCTTTTTCAGCCTACCTTTTAAATTTCCCGGGCTGCCCACAGGATTCACGCAACTCGGGAACCACGTCTGTCAGCCTGAGGTGGGAGTTGAGTGGCCATTGCACCAGCTGATTCAGTGACAGCATGAAATGTACTATAAAAGCTCCCACCTCACAACTGAACACGTTCCTCAGGCAGAAGCTGTTGCTAACTGCATTGCCAGCACAGATTTCGCTTTCTACAGGCTGCAAGTGTTTCCAGCAAAGTCGCCATCCAGTGTCACCTCATTGTTAGAACCTATCACATCATTGACAGATTGCTTCTCTCATCTCTACTTGACCTGCCATCTATTCCATCAGCATGGGTGCCGTTTATACTGTCTCACCTTGGTCCTCAGAATCAGACCACAATGAGCCCCAACATCAGTAGCACCGACAACAACACCACTAATATTCTCCTCAACCACCTGGTGCTGCACAGGACAAAGGGCATCAGCGCAGGGCTGCACCGCGCCAGAGGCGATACCCCTAACACAGGGTATACAGGCAGAGGATGAGCAGTGCCAAAGGAGGCTCAGGCTATTGCGCCAAGTTATTGCAGACATTTGCACATTGCTGGAGCAGGACCTGCAGCCCAGAGGAGTGCGCGGACACGCCTTACCAGTGGCTGTCAAGGTCACCAGCGCCCTCAACTTCTTCACCTCAGGCTCCTTCTAGGAATCTGCAACAGACATTTGCGGCATCTCACAGTCAGCCACCCACATATGCATCACACAGGTCACCAATGCCCTCTTTGACGTCAACCAATTATATCAACTTTACCACTGATGAAGCCAGTGTTACTGAGCGGGGCGCTCGGCTTTGCCGCTCTCGCTGGCTTCCCACGGGTGCAGGGCATCATCGACTGCACATATGTGGCCATCAGGGCACCCCATCATCACCCAGGAGTCTTGGTCAACCGCAAGGGCTTCCACTCCCTCAATGTGCAGCTCATCTGCAACCGTAGGAAGATCATCATGCATGTGTGTGCCAAATTCCCTGGCAGCTGCCATGATTCTTTCGTCCTTCACCAGTTCACGCTCCTTCGCTCCTCCAAACAAACTTTCCGGCTGGTTGCTTGGAGACAAGGGCTATCCATTGAAGACGTGGCTCCCTTGAGGAAGCCAAGTACTGAGGCCCAGGAGAAATATAATGAAAGCCACATTTCCACCAGATGTGTCATAGAGCAGAGAACAGGTATGCTCAAAATGTGCTTCAGGTGCCTTGACAGATCTGGAGGAGCCCTTCCGTACGCACCAACCAGAGACTCCAGAATCATTGTGGTCTGCTGTGCCCTGCACAACATAGTGCAGCAGCGAGGATTAGCGCTGCATGAGGAGCAAGGCTCTGAACGCACAGCCTCTTCAGAGGAGAAGGAGGAGAAGCATCAGCTGGAAAACAAGGAAAAGCAGGAGCTGAAGGAAGCTGCAGGCCAGATCCCACCAGCACCCGAGCACATTGCTGCCCGGGAGACCAGGAATAGCCTCAGGGTGACCAGATTTACTTATCTTTACACAGTACACCCATATGGCTGCCACATGCTGTGCCAGGTTAGCACCACCCCACAGCAACATCATAAAGTATCCTTGCAATGACCAAACCACTCCTTTCAGACTGACCAACATTGCTGGAGGTAACGTTATGTCTCACCATTCACTCCAACTCATTAAACCACTTCCAAAGGTGCACACCAATTTGTCCAAGACCGGAAAGTGGTGAAAATAAAGATTTTTATGGTTGACATCACATTAATGGAAACTTGACGTTAATATTGAATAAAACACTCAAGTGGCCACCCTTGTGAATCTACTTATGTGTCATCTTTCTCTTATGTGTGCATCTACGAGGTGCTACCCTTGTGGCTTCAGCAGAGGTAGAGGCAGCCTGCTCACTTCCCTGCTGTGACTGCTTAGAGACTCTTGGCGGATGTCCTCTGGGTTTTGGAGCCTGTGGTGGCCCCGCCAAAGTCTGCTCCTCCTGCGACTGTGCAGGGGCAGACTCAGCCATTGCTGTCCGAGGAGGCATCTGGGGCCCTGACTGAGGGGGTGGCAACGGGCGAGAAGTGTAAGCACTTTGAGAGGATCCCATACTTCCCTCTCCCCTCTCCCTGTTATCCCTCTCATCATCATCCCTCTCATGGGCCACCCACATTTCCCTGCTAGCAAGGAGCTGGAGAGCACCTTGCTGCACATCAGTGGGGCCATGAGGACCCACGTCTATGCTGACATCCCTCCTAGACAGGAGCTCTATGAGCCTCTGCCATCTATTCTCCATAGAGACCATGTGCTCCTGTGAGTGGTGCATTAGCTGCTCCATGTAGGTGGCCATCCTATCCATGGAAGAGCCTACAGTCGCCATCGCCTGCGACACGGTGGTGCTCATGTTGGAGATGGACTCCTCCATTCTCTGAACATTTGCAGACATCGCGGTTGCAAAACCTGTCACAGCCTCCTGCACTTCTTGCTGAACCTCCAGGATCACCCTCTTTCTGGATGCCTCCGAAGCTCAGCGTCTGCATGCAGCTGAGCAGAGCTGGGAATATCCTGTGCCCTCCAGCGAGGAGTCTCCACTGCTGTCCCTGTCTCCACCATCTGCTCTTGCTCACTTGTGACTTGTGACAGACCAGGTGACAACACTACTCTATCTCGCATGGGACGCACCGAGGTGTGCATCTCTCCGCTGGTGCTGGGTGTGCTCATGTATGGTGACGCTGCACCCTCAGAGGCTGGAGGCTCCTCTGAGGAGTCCTCTTCCTCCTGGACAGTGGTTGTGGCGGGGGGGAGCTCTTGATGGACCTGTGGGAGAGTAAAGAAATGAGTTAGACATGTCATATGAAGAATAACAGATACCATTATGCACATGATGACTATTCAGTGGCTGATGACATCAGTCCCCATATTAATGACTGCCATATGCCATGTAGCTGTATGATATGTAATTCTGTCACCAGGTTGCTGAGATGTCCCCCTCTCTCCATCTCCCACCTCCAGCTGCTCAGCCACTCCCTATACTTCTAACACAGCCTCCTCTGCTGTTGTGATGGTGGCAAACGATGGAGGCCCACCTCCAGTTCTCTCCCTCTCCCTCTTATTGTGGGCTCTCTTTTCCTGCAAGGAGGGAAAGAAGATAAGATTGAGTGAGAGTGATGGAATGAGTGTAAGGAATGGATGGGTTACATCTTTAGAGGGAGACTATAATGGCAATGCTAAATGGCCTCCTTATGTGTTGTTAGTTGGTATGATTGCATTAGGATGAGGGTGAGTGTGAGCAGTAGTTAATCAGATGTAGATAGAGAGAGAGGGATGGGTGGACGTGCAAGGTATGTGGGTGTGAGTAATGATGTGCAGGAGTAGGGTACAGAAGGCAGAGTGATGGTGATGTGATGAGAGGCACAGTAGGATGAAGTTGAGTGTGGCTTTGTACTCACCTTTCCTGATCTAATGAGGTAATTGAAACGTTTCTTGCACTGCACCCTGGTCCTCCTGACCACATCCCTACTGTTTACCTTCTCTGCAATTTGGAGCCAGGCTCCTTTTGTCTCCTGGGGAGGCCTCTTCCGCCCATTCGAAGGGAAGAGGACCTCCCTGCGTGCTCTGACTCCCTCCACAAGCATATGAAGGGAGTCATCGGAGAACCTGGGTGCAGCCCTCTGCCTCTGTGCAGTCATGTCTCCAAGTGTTTGGAGCAATCAAAGCCTCCAGTGCAGTGACTGCACGCTCCCAGATGAACCTTCAAATGCAATGTGGCCACGGCTCCTTTAAATACCCCAGCTGAAAACACGTCATCGATGACGTCATGAGACCTGCACCATTTAATAGGGCTGGGTAATGCGCAGGGAGGCTTAGCCCATTAGCGCAAAGTCGATTTCTGCAACGGCATGGAACCAAGAACGGGGTCACGACCCGCCACGTCAACCGCCCGCACCCGACCCGCCCAGGTCAAGAAAATTCTGGCCATAAACTCAGAACTCATATGTGATCAAGCCCTATTTACTTTAAACACTAACATTTACCAGGAAGTGCTGCAGAAATCCATTTTCCCTATCTCCAACTACTTCTTAACACCGTGACCACCCTTTGCAACAGCTACTTTACTTACTCTAATTTCTAATGTACTACTCCTAAGTGGCCTGACACTGAGCAGTAAATGGCAGGGATGGGTCCCTGGTGTCTGAGAGACTTAAGCAAGTCTCATTTCTGGGTAGCTGCTGTCTTGGAGGGACCAGCTGCTGGCAGCCTGGCACTTGGGCCTGGCTCCTTTATTTTTTTTATTCATTCCTGGGATGTGGGTGTCGCTGGCAAAGCCAAAATTTATTGCCCATCCCTAATTGCCCTTGAGAAGGTGGTGGTGAGCCGCCGCCTTGAACTGCTGCAGTCCATGTGGTGAAGGTACTCCCACAGTGCTGTTAGGGAGGGAGTTCCAGGATTTTGACCCAGCGACAATGAAGGATTGGCAATATATTTCCAAGTCAGCATGGTGTGTGACTTGGAGGGGAACTTGGAGCTGGTGGTGTTCCATGCACCTGCTGCCCTTGTCCTTCTAGGTGGGAGAGGTCGCGGGTTTAGGAGGTGCTGTCGAAGAAGCCTTGGTGAGTTGCTGCAGTGCATCTTGTAGATGGTACACACTGCAGACACGTTGCGCCGGTGGTGGAGGGCGTGAATGTTTAAGGTGGTGGATGGGGTGCCAATCAAGCGGGCTGCTTTGTCCTGGATGAGTTGAGTTTTTTGAGCGTTGTTGGAGTTGCACTCATCCAGGCAAGTGGAGAGTAATCCATCACTCTCCTGACTTGTGCCTTGTAGATGATGGAAAGGCATTGAGGAGTCAGGAGGTGAGACATGCACTGTAGAATACCCAGGCTCTGACCTGCTCTTGTAGCCGCAGTATTTATGTGGCTGGTTCAGTTAAGTTTCTGGTCAATGTTGACCCCCAGAATGTTGATGTGCGGGATTCGGCAATGGTAATGCCATTGAATGCCAAGGGACGGTGGTTAGACTATCTCTTATTGGAGATAATCATTGCCTGGCACTTGTGTGGCACTTGTATGGTCTTGCTGCATGCACTGCTTCATTGTCTGAGGAGTTGGGAATGGAATTGAACACTGTGCAATCATCAGCGAACATCCCCACTTCTGACCTTATGATGGAGGGAAGGACATTGATCAAGTAGCTGAAGATGGTTGGGCCTAGGACACTGCCTGAGGAACTCCTGCAGCAATGTCCTGGGGCTGAGATGATTGATCTCCAACAACCACAAACATCTTCCTTTGTGCTAAGTATGACCCCAACCAGTGGAGAGTGTTCCCCCTGATTCCCATTGACTTCAGTTTTATTAGGACTGCTTGATTCCACACTTGGTCAAATGCTGCCTTGATGTCAAGGACAATCATTCTCATCTTACCTCTGGAATTCAGCTCTTTTGTCCATGTTTGGACTAAGGCTGTAATGAGGTCTGGAGCCAAGTGGTCCTGGCAGACCCCAAACTGAGCATCGGTGAGCAGGTTATTGGTGAGTAAGTGCTGCTTAATAGCACTGTCGACGACATCCATCACTTTGCTGATGATTGAGAGTAGACTGATCGGGCAGTAATTAGACGGATTGGATTTGTCCTGCTTTTTATGGACAGGGCATACCTGGGTAGTTTTCCACATTGTCGGGTAGATGCCAGTGTTGTAGCTGTACTGGAACAGCTTGGCTAGAGACGCGGCTCGTTCTGGAGCACAGGTCTTCAGCACAACAGCTGGATGTTGTCGTGGCCCATAGCCTTTGCTGTATCCAGTTTGCTCAGCCATTTCTTGATATCACGTGGAGTGAATCGAATTGGCTGAAAACTGGCTTCTGTGATGGGGGCTTTAGGAGGAGGCCGAGTTGGATCATCCACTCTGCACTTCTGGCTGAAGATGGTTGCAAACACTTCAGCCTTGTCTTTTGCACTCACGTGCTGGGCTCTGCCATCATTGAGGATGGGGATATTCATGGAGCCTCCTCCTCCCGTTAGTTGTTTAATGGTCCACCACCATTTACGACTGGATGTGGCATGACTGCAGAGCTTTGATCTGATCCGCTGGTTGTGGGATCGC
The DNA here is from genome assembly GCF_052327205.1 of Somniosus microcephalus. Classification (NCBI taxonomy): domain Eukaryota; kingdom Metazoa; phylum Chordata; class Chondrichthyes; order Squaliformes; family Somniosidae; genus Somniosus; species Somniosus microcephalus. The sequence goes on from NC_140997.1 coordinate 187,880,436, forward strand.
TTAGCTCTGTCCGTAGCAAGCTGCTTCCGCTGTTTAGCATGCATGTAGTCCTGTGTGGCACAAGTCCCCAGATGTTAGTGAGGAGACTTTGCAGGGTCGACTGGGCTGGGTGGGCAGTTGTCGTGTCCGAAGCCTGTGCCGAGGTCGATGCCGGGTGTTCTGTCCGGGATAATTCTTATTATGTGAAGGCATTGGAGGGAGCCTTAAGGACGCAGGCTCTCCAGAGAGATCGTAACACCTATGCCTGCTCCTTGCATCCCACTGGTGCTGAGCACAGGCTCAGAAGTGCAACTGACCGATCTCATCACAGACCTGGTAGTTCCAATAAGGTTTTGATAATCCTGTGAAAGTGTTCTGTTCAAAACATCTATTGAAGCATTGGTAGCTGGCACTTTGGAAGGCACCAATGTCCTTAACTGTTCTCCTGCACTCAGAATATTGCAGATGTTTCTTGGGCTGCCACCAGGGTGACTGCCCCCTGCTCTGCAGGATTTACTGTAGGCTGCCGGAATCCCGAGCCTCGGGGAGCAATCCTTGTGGGCCAGGAGGAGCAGGAGAGCTCCCCCGCCATCAGCCTGGCACTCACGGGGGATCGGACCCCCCCCCGCACCCCAGCCTGAAACCACCCGACCCCCCGGAATCACGACCCGGCTTCCGGATCGGGGATCGGACCCCCCCAGGGATCATGACTCCGATCAGACCACCCCCCCTCCAACATCCTGGGCCCAGCACTTAACTGCTGCTGCGGCCTCCTTCTCTGAGTTTCCCGCCCGACTGGAAGCCAGCCTGTCAATCAGGCTGACTTTCAAGCAGGGAACCCACCCCTGACGTTGCATGCACGCTGTGGAGTTAAACTCCACAGCGTGCTGGAAAATCCGAACTTCCGGGTTTACTGCTGTCTCCCGGGAGCCCCCGCACCGTGTAGGTGGGAGCTGGGAAAATCCAGCCGAATGTCTTTCAGTGTGGATAGTGGACTGCTCCCATTTATCAATCAGCCCAACAAAATGCGAGCAAAACCAGCTCCACTGCCTCCACATGAGATCGATGCTCCTGAAACATTGCTCTTTTAAAGACTGAGCCCCTGAGATCTGGGTCCCTAAGCTCCTCAGCTGAGGGCAGTTGTTTACCCTCCTTCCATGGAGGAACAACATTCATCCTCTCTTCCACTCCCAGGTCCTCATTCTCACGAGTGATCAGTGACTCAACTGGTAACAACTCTTCTGATTGTTTAACTAATTCCTTGCAAGTGGGTAGCTTTGTGCTGGCGCTTACGCAGGTGAAGTGGTAGGATGACCACGTGGCAGCAGCTGTTGATTCAGAAGCATCTGGGCAGTCATCAGAGTGCCCAGATGCTTCTCAATCTGGGCGGTCATAGTATTTCCTGTTGTGAATCACTAACATCTCTGGGGCACCCCACCACAGAACCACCCCGGCAGAGCCTCGCGCCAGCAGAAGGAGGAGGAACCGTGGCTGCTGACTTCTCGGGCCTGCAGCTGCTTGCCGAGCCTTCGAGATCAGGGCATGGTAGCTGCAGAGGACCCCAATTGCCTGCAAACATCTTGGGAGACTGAAAAGGAGAGCACTTGTCTTCCTGTCTTCTGCCTGCCCTCCAACACTTTCACTGACCCTTTGCTGGGCGCAGCTCTGGAGACAGGCCATGTTCCATGCCTTTACACTTGGACACTCCTTGAACATTGCAGCAGGAAAAGGAGGCAAAAGACAAAGAACACTTCCTCCCACCTCACTAAAGGGCTTGCACTTACTGCACATGCAGGCCCAGCAAGCCCCACCTCCCTGCCCTGAAAATCATGGGGTATCGTAAAGCAGAAACTGACGTAATTAGTTTCTGCCCCATTTTCCCTGGCTTTTGTGCCTAAATAAATGGAAAAGTACCTGGGAGGCAAAGGTCAAGAAAATTGGCGCCTAACATAAATGTGTTGTGTGTTTGTAAATGAATAGAAAGACATTTTCAAACACCTCTTCCTGAAGATACTATACTTTTAACAACGCTGAAAATGTTATTAGAAACATTCACCACCTCTGAATATCTTCAAGTCATTATTATCTTCACTTCAATCAGTATCTTTGGTACAAAAATCCCATCTCTTTTCCTAACTGCTAAGATACTTGGCCATCAGCTTTCACATTGATACAGTGACATCCCTTAGGGACAACCACCAGCACCAGCTCTTCTCTCCATGAACAAATTAACCTTTGTAAATTGTTCAGCAACATATGTACAATCCTAATAATTCAAAACACCTGGCTGTGAGCTTTTAGACAGTATCCCACTTTATGGTTTTGTTGCATCTTGTAAACTGCTTGAGATATTTGATAATTACTCACTGTCAGGCAAATAATTTATATTTCTGTCCAGTAAAAATGAAATATGAAGTCCTAGCAAAACATATTTAGCAAGAGGAGTTAAGTGTAGTAATGTGTTAAATTTAAAGTAATAAGTTATAAATTCTACTGGCTTCCTCATTTGGAGTTTACTTTCTTCCCTCCACTTTTCCGATTCTCTAACCCTTCAACTTTGTTGAAAGGATCAGTAGACAATCTGGTCCTAGGTCCATGCACGTTTTGCTTGGGATTTGATTTCTAGGAGCTGGGTGAGGGCGGTCTGGGTTACCCACTACCCTCTTTGTGTCTAGTCTTTAACTGGTTTCTCCCTGACTTTGTGGGTGATGTTGGGAGCCAGCCATTTGGGAAATCATAGGCACTTATCAATGTGGTATGTTGAAAAGCTATAATCCTGTACCATCATGTGGCCCGGCTGTTAATTTTGATTCCGGTATTATTGAAGTGAGTCAGATAATAGTAACATGTGGACTAGGATTATGTAGGCTGTAGGCAGGGGAGAATGTGTTATTTACAAAAATGCTCACTTTATTGTGAAAAATATAGAAACAACAGGAATAGATATGATGGGCATATATTTATATACAAAAAGAAAGAGATTGGCTAAAATTAGATTATCTGAAAATTTCTGTTTGTGTAATAATTTTAGAGAGCTTTCTATTTTTTGCTTGGAGATTAAATAGCTGAGTGCACCTTCTATGTGTCAGTTTAGGTAATTATAGCATTGAATAGGCTTTGTTTTTGCTACATGCCAATCACCATCAGGGACCTGATTCACATACCATTAAACTGTCTGCTGTTTGGCTGGTGCAGGAAAACTCTTTTAGTATTTATTGAAAAGAATGAGATATATATATAGCCTTAAAAATTGCAAACCATCTAATGTGATTTTGCATTTCTTTTTTTCTTACCAGAAACCTGGGATGGATTTGGCAGATGCCTACGTGACCTTTGTGCGCCAGAGTCAGGATATCCTGCGTGACAAGGTCAATGAGGAGATGTATATAGAAAGGTTATTTGATGTAAGTAAATGCCTTCTCCTCCTTGCTAGTCAGGGAGGAGACCATCCAAAATGTGACATTACGAAAGAAAGAGGGATAAGTCACATTTTGAGACAAATTCAGTGGCTGTTCAGATCTTTTCTGTCCCTCTGACTCAGGCTCCTCTCTGCCTCTCTCTGTTCTGACTCTGCACTGTAATTCTACTATATATGTTGTGTCAGCTCCTGGTCTGTCTGCATGTGACTTCTGTCACAGTGCTTTCTTATGAGGAGGTTTTGTTAGCTCAAGTCTATGAGCAACTTTTGTAAGAGATGGACAGTATTCTCCCCAATGCACACAGAATCTATATGATAAAGTAATATAAAAAATAGATGCTTGTTTTAATCTCTCTGTAACTATTAAGTACCCACAAGGAAATCTATTTTTGTGTTCTTGAGTATCATCAATGTATAGAATACCTATAGTAGTGAATCCATGGTATGGAAGCTAAATGTTCACGTGAACCCTTAATGTAGAGACATTCATGCAGTAAATGGCAAAAATAGATAAACTGTGGCTAAGGTTATTAGTGCTATGAAAGACTTAAGACAACTTTGACAGAATGATTAATGAATTTTAGTACATTAGTGTATTTAGTCAGAATACCTATAGAATGTTTAGAACTTATTTGTCCATCGTACCATTTGGTACAGCACTGCTTTCTGTCGTTTTGTGGTTTGCAATGTGCACATAGATTTCATTTTTTATAATCCATTGTTATTGCTACTCGCTTTTAGATCTTAAGTATTTAGTAAGATTTTTAGCAATTTTTTATAGTATTTAAAGGAATATATCTGGCAGTGCACTTTCCTTCAAAGTATTGTATTATATTTTTAAAGTTGTTTATTATAATGTTTAATTTTTTTAGTTTCTACTTTAAGTGGCATTCTTCTACAAACATTTGATTGAAGGCTTTGTATATTAGTGCAGTTTCATATTATGTTACCTTGCTCATATGCTTTTATTATGGCTATGTCAAATGTCCAGTTTCTGTTGACAATTCCTTCCTATCCTTTATTCCTTTCTAATTGCTTTCCATCTCTACCCTTTCTTTCATCATTTTCCAATAATTAAAATGAAACTTATCTCTCATATCCAGTGTTTTGTCACATTGTATCAAGTGGCACGATTTTCAGTCAAATAATCTTACTGTGTACATCTACTATCATGGCCCACATCTTACAAGAATGCTTCATACATGCATAAAGCACATTAGGAGCTCCTGAAAGCTCTATGCATGGATGCCTAACAGGGAGTTTAAAGGTTGTAAGAAATGGGGAAAAGATCACCCACCCGGTAGACATTGGAGACATGGTCAAACCAACTAAATGACTCACTTTCTATTGCCATTGTACCATGGAAATCAATAGTTTTGGTGTTGAGTAAATACTGACAGCCAAGCAGTTCAATGATGAGTCAGTTGTTATGTTGGTTGATTCTGTCTAATGTCTAGTTAGTATGTCATTTTCTTCAATTGTGTTGCAATAAACTTCCCGAATGCATTTTTTTAATTTTTACTTTATTCCTCCATTCCCCCACCCTATTACTTCCCTGCCATTGCCAGCTGCCAGCTGGCTGGACGGTCTCTAGTTGCATACTTATCCATCACCACCACCATCGGTACAGCAACATACCTGGCTGACAATAGATAAGCTTCTGCAGGGTGGGGCTAGTCCTTATCAGCTTACAATCCTCCCTACAGAGAGGTAATAATGTGTATGAGAACTAGTAAAACTCACCAAAGAAAGGAGTCATGTTCCAGTGGTAGTATCCCTGAGATTTAAACGCATGGTCTCCGGTTAAGAGTTCAATGATCTTCTGCAGAAGTTTCCTATTGCAATTTTTAGTTACTGCATTCCTATGCTGTTGTCCTGAACTACAGAATACTCTGGCCTCTAACGCAATTGCAGCCAGGGTATCTGCTATCTTATGATCTATGTTCATGTGCAGTGAAAACAATAAAACATACATGGGTTGGTCTACAAATTGCAAATGATGTTCAATAGTTGTGTAATTCTAAGTAAACAGCTATGTTACATTTTTAAGATAACAGCACTAGCATTTACATGTTCCTTGATCATCTATTTTGTTATAATTTATTTGCTAAAACCCAATCATTTAAAATATCCAAACAATTTCTTGCTTGATGCTGTGTTTTGGTGCATTGCATTTGTATGCAACCGCTTTAATGAAAAGAAACTTCCAATATCTGAAACTCAAGCTAAGCAATAGAAAGAGACCAATTTTGAGCAATTTGCAAAAGGTTTGAAGACACTTAGCTATGTTTCTAGCTGTATTCACTGATTAAGCACTTTTTTCAAATCATTTCTCTTTAAAGGTGGTAGCTGAGCAATTGTGGAATATAAACTTATGGTTGGCAAAAATTAACTAAAGGTACTCTCTGGGCAGCATCTTTCCAACTGTGAGCCAAACAAGTGGGAACTGCTTTAATATTTTCTTCCTGTACCGTAATTACAGTTAAATTCAATTTTTTAATAATTTGGGGATCTGTGCAAAAAACATTATAAAACTATGCAATGCTTCTGAAAGTATAAATGTGTTCACTAAGTACTGACTGATACATTGCAATGTGTTTGCTTTTTCTAGTTTATACAGTATATCAGAACACAATGACTGGCATGTCTAATTCCTACATATATTTTGTCAAATTACAATTTAACGAACATCAACTGGTTTCAGGTTACGAATTGAAATGGTCTTAAGTAGATCATGCTTATATTCCTGGTTGATTAAATAAAAATAGACTGGTCATATACTAAAGAAATATATTACGCATGAAAAACAATTAGTACACGCGAGACCAGATACATACCACTATTTTGAGCTAAGTTTTAAGAAATACAATTTATTTGGGATCAATGTCTTAAATTGACCTACTTTTCATAATATAAAAATATGAAATAAACAGCTCCCTTCATTTGTGAATGGACAGAACTGATTTTCGGTGGGCACAGTAAAAGCTAACATGGAGAAATAACTGAACTGGCTTGAATTACCCTGAATATAAAATAAACCAGTTAGGATTTGTAGGTATTATTGTGGCCGAATTCTGGAATCATTGTGTAATTACAGTAGACTGCAACCTTTTCCCTTATTTTTCTTTCTTTTCCCCTCCACTGCCACTTCCAGTGTTTACCTTTTGTTATTTACCCTCTTTGTTTTCCACTTTTTAAAAAAGGATGGATGTTAGTTCTGTCATGTACCTGAGAATATTTGAGGTAATCCTTTGAGAACTTGAATTTTAATTCGCTACTCATAAATTCTTTCAATCACTCCACTGTTTTATTTTTTTATCAAAGTACATGTTTAAAAGGGATCGCTAAGCAAGCAGTGTTATATTGTCGTATTTTGCTGTAGCGTGCTGTTCAGATATCTGTGCTTTCAGGAGATTATGCAGCTTCTAATATTACTTTCCATGTTCTTTATTTTAATCTCCTTTGGGAAGGAAATCAGGTGACCAAGTCAACTTTGGAATTCCGTTGTATCATATAATTTCTTTTCATCATTGTATTCAGGGTCACACCAATCACTCCAATACATTGTGCTTCACTTCAGAAATAGGACAGTTACTTCATTGGTTTAGAATCTATTATTACGGACGTGGTAACAGGGCACTTAGAAAAAAATACAGGAAACTTTGTGCTATCCGGCACCGACGGGACCGAGCTGTTGCCGTCCCATCAAAACTGCCGGACAAACCAGCGCTAATGTTGAAACATATGGAGATTTTGAGCTCCGTATCTGGCAACAAACCCTACAGCTTCTAAACAGTCGGCCGTACCTTGCAAGCGTCTCTGTAGCTTAGCAACAGCTTCAGCGAGACTTTGCAGAGCCTGACTGGTGAAAAAAAAGCAACGAAAAGAAAAAAAACCTAACGAAACGGCTCCTGATTTTTGCCGGTGGCTCGAGCATTCCGGACAGTTAACCTCCGGATAAACCAACGTTTCCTGTAATAGGATTAGGCAGAGTCAACACGGATTTATGAAAGGGAAATTGTGTTTGACGAATCTGTTAAGAGTTTTTTGAGGCTGTAACTAGCAGAATAGATAAGGGGGAACCAGTGGATGTGGTGTATTTGGATTTTCAGAAGGCATTCGATAAGGTGCCACACAAGAGGTTATTAAACAAAATTAGGGCTCATGGGATTGGGGGTAATATACTAGCCTGGATTGAGGATTGGTTAACGGACAGAAAACAGAGAGTAGGAATAAACAGGTCATTTTCGGGTTGGCAGGCTGTAACTAGTGGGATACCGCAAGGATCAGTGCTTGGGCCTCAGCTATTCACAATCTATATCAATGATTTGGATGAGGGGACCAAATATAATGGCCCCGATTTTCGGCTTGTGTGGGGAATGGTCGGGTTTCCCCGAATGTGGGGTTTCTGACACACATAAAAAAGTGTCAGCCAGCTCCATGCAGTTTTCCCTCAAGTGGCCAATTAATTCCCAGCATGTGGGAAGCCTTGCTAATTGTCCAATTCGAGTCAGAAATCCCCACAGTATGATGTCATCATTTGTGGTGCTTTAAAGCTCCATAGCAAGCACTGCATCCTCTGAAGGCTTCCAAACGAACCATACAGGATGGCAGAGGAGCCTGCAGCAGCTGCGGCCAGTGCCAGACCCCAAGCTGCCTCCAAATTCGACGAGGCTTCACTGCAGGCATTATTGGATGGGGTTAGGGCCCACAGGGAGGTCCTCTTCCCTAGGTCAGGGAGGAAGAGGCCTCCCACTGAGACCAATGCTGCATGGATGCAGGTGTCAGCAGATGCCAACTCGCTGGGAGTCACCAGAAGAACCTTGGCATTACATCTCTAACTCCTTCCTTTACTCCCCCACAGTACCATCCAGAGCCCCCGTCCTCACTGTGGAGGAGGAAGAGGCTGTGCAGCCAGACTCCTCAGAGGAAGCTCCAACCTTTGAGGGCGCAGCGTCAGCAGAAGTAAGCGCACCCAGCACCAGCGCAGACACTCACACCTCGGGGGGACCTTCGGGACATAGAGTAGTGTTGTCACCTGGTGTTTCACAGCTCACAAGTGAGCCTCAGCAGATTCTGGAGACAGGGACAGCAGTGGAGTGTCCTCGTCGGAGGGCACAGGACTCTGCCAGCTCAGCTCAGCTGCGCGGCATGTCGACCCTCTGCCTCTGGGTCCATCCGCAAGAAAAGAGGTGATGGATCTCCATGCACAGATGCAGGAGTCTCTGGCAGGTTTTGTCTCCAGGGTTGCTGCGAGTGTGGAGCGAATGGAGGAGTCCATAGCGACCATGAGCAGAGCCTTTGTGGAGTCATTGGCGCATGAACGCATCACCATGGAAAGGTTGGCAACCTCCATGCAGGAGCTAACTCGCCAGGGTACGGAAAACATGGTGAGCGCTCATAAGAAAATGACATCTCTTGAGGAGTGTTGGCCATCTGTTGAACAGAGAAACCAGATCTTCATGGAAGTCCTTCTCAGTAGGACTGCCAGTGCAGAAACGGGTCCCACTGGCCCCCTAAAGTGCAGCAAGGTGCTCTCAAGCCACTTCCAAGCGCTGGCCCCTTCTGGCCTGTGCAGCTTCAGGTGAGTGAGCAGCAGCCTGGTGCTCCTGTTGCTGATCCTGCTGTTGGAGATCCTCTAATGCCAGGAAGGGAAGGTACCAAAGGCCTCCCATGCTTCTGGCAGATGCCTCCGTTGAGGGGGCGCTGAGTTCGGGTGGTGAGAGGGCTTCCCAGGAGCTCACACTGGAGAAGTGTGTGAGGCTCCAACTTTCTGCAGCTGCTCCTAAGGCTTCAAAAAGGTCCCCCAAGCCTTGATCAACAAGGTCCTGCAGCCTGCAAATGCTGCCTATTTAAATCTCTTCAGCCCTCAGCGACCTGCTGCTGCAAGCAAGCAAGCCAGCTGTTTTCACGCCAGCTCTCATCGGCGGGGTTCCCCGCAGGCGTGTTTCATGTGGGGAAAGCCCCAAAGTCACAACGGCCCCGGAAAATCTTCCTTAACAAGGTAATCATTGGTGATTAGTGCTCCAATGAGCAGTCCCGCCAGCGGCGGCCGGGACTGAAGCGGGGCGCGTGGAAACGGCGGTCCAAAAGTCGGACGGGGTGGGGAATCAGGCGGGGCGACCCGCTTTTTCGCCGATTTTTGGCCCCCGGCCGCATGAAAAGCCGCCTGACGGCGGCCAGAAAATCGGGGCCAATATATCCAAGTTTGCTGATGATACAAAGCTAGGTGGGAATGTAAGTTGTGAGGAGGATGCAAAGAGGCTTCAAGGGGATATAGACAAGCTAAATGAGTGGGCAAGAACATGGCAAATGGAATATAATGTGGAGAAATGTGAAGTTATCCACTTTGGCAGGAAAAATAGAAAAGCAGAGTATTTTTTAAATGGTGAGAGATTGGGAAATGTTGGTGTTCAGAGGGACCTGGGTGTCCTTGTACACGAATCACTGAAAGTTAACATACAGGTACAGCAAGCAATTGGGAAAGCAAATGGTATGTTGGCCTTTATTACAAGGGGATTTGAGTATAAGAGTAAAGACATCTTACTACAATTATATAGGACCCTGGTGAGACCACACCTGGAGTATTGGGTACAGTTTTGGTCTCCTTACCTAAGGAAGGATATACTTGCCATAGAGGGAGTGCAACAAAGGTTCACCAAACTGATTCCTGGGATAGGGCATTGTCCTATGAGGAGAGATTGAGTAGACTAGGCCTATATTCTCCAGAGTTTAGAAGAATGAGAGGTGATCTCATTGAAACATACAAAATTCTTACAGGGTTTGACAGGGTAGATGCATGGAGGATGTTTCCCCTGGCTGGGGAGTCTAGACCCAAGGGTCACAGTCTCAGAATAAGGGGTCAGCCATTTAGTACTGAGATGAGGAGAAATTTCTTCACTCAGAGGGTGGTGAATCTTTAGAATTCTCTATCCCAGAGGGCTGTGGAGGCTCAGTCGTTGAGTATATTCAAGACAGAGATCGATAGATTTTTGGCTATTAAGGGAATCAAGGGATATGGGGATAGTGCAGGAAAGTGGAGTTGAGGTTGAAGATCAGCCATGATCTTATTGAATGGCAGAGCAGGCTCCAGGGGCCAAATGGCCTACTGCTGCTCCTATTTCTTATGTTCTTAAAACAGCAGGTAATAGTGTCTGGTAGAATAACTCCAAATATATCTTTTTCTTTTCCTTTTTAAAGTAGTATTTGTCTGGAAAGAAGTGTAAATATTAATAGATGAAGGGTGAATATTAATCTGATGAAGGGTCCCAGACCTGAAACGTTACGTTAATTCTCTTTCTCTCTCCACGGATGCTGCCTGGCCTGCTGAGTATTTCCAGCATTTTCTGTTGTTATTTTAAATCTTAATAGAGTTTGATGCAGTCTTTCAAACAATTTTGCAGGAATTAGCTACTCCCTTATTCTCCAGTTTCCACACTGTTCAGCATAACTCAGTATAAAACTGGAGATATGAGTCCCAGTCAGAGTTTTGGGGAAAAAATACCCACATATATTTATTAATAAATGTCTGTATCCATGTGTTATAAGTTTAACACTGATTGGTGCTGCAGAGCAAGATATTTTGAAGGACTTTCAGGCATGCATATATAGGGGAGCAATGTTAACCTACCCCGCTGGGCAGGAAACGGGCGGGTTTGGGTTAGCCGCCTGTTTTACACCCCGCCCGGTCTTACTCTCCATTGACTTCAGCATTTGAATATTTACAGAGCAGAAAAAGTCCTGATGGTCTGCTGATTAGTGAGTATCTTGTAATTAAAACTGACTGCTCTGAAGAAGCTCTCGTAAAATCTCTTCACGTCAGTGATTGTGAGCATGATGCTCTGCTTTACATCAGGAGCTAATAAGGTGCCACTGATACCAAAATCAGTTGGTTAAAAATGACAGAATACTGATAATTCCAGGATTAGTTAATACCTTAGAGTGGTGCAAGCTTTACTACAAATCACTATAGCCATAGCGCCTCTAATGCTTACTATTCAGCAAGCAGTGAACAAATTAAAATATTTGTATCAGTCTTTTTTAAACTGTTATCAGAATTTGCCCATTCCCTCTTATAGCTAAACTCTTCATATTTTACAAATCATTACGTACGTGACAGTGTCTTTAAGCTTCCTATAGATTGCACTTTGAAAGAGCATTATTCGTGGAACCACTTAGAATGCAGTGGTTGGAAACTATGACCTGTTGTTATTGTGTTTGATAACAGTGTTGTGTAGTATTTCAGTATAATGGTGCAGTTTATTGGATGAAAATAACATAAGTGGAAAGAGACTTGCAGTGAGTGGCATAATTACAACTGTAAAGACTGTAAGTACTACAATTTTGTTAAACATATTATTACATAATGGCACCAGACTGTGTTTAGACGTTTGAGTTGTTATAACTTTCCACTTGTTGGTATGCGCTCCAATAAATGTTATTTAATGATTCATATTATTATTTCAAATGAACAGTAAATTTTCTGTTTAAATTACATGAAAAGTGGTATATGATGTAGATTTTTTTTTGCTTCATAAAACCTTTTTAGTACCCTATTTCACGATAGGTGTCAAACTCTTCAAAATGTAGTGGTCTGAAATCTTAGTTCAGTTAAGCATTTAATTCAGTTGTTTGGTATGGGGGAAGATTATAATAACCACAGCTATTTTTCACTGATGCAGCATAACTTGGCACACAAAACGAAGCCGGTAACAGCTCAAAAATATAATTTTCCTTATCTATAGGTAATATACATGTCCCTCTCAAAAACATCTGTTGTGTAGAAGTGAGGTACCTGTATTTTTCTGTTATTACATAACTCATTATGCAAAGATAACTTATAAGACTGAAAACAAGTTGCTGCAATTTACCTTGAGGTGATTTGCGATGCACTTTAGGATGTGTCATCTGTAGACTGGAACCATAAAAGCTTCTTGTATTTATGCATATGTGCTGCACCAATGACTGCCAAAGATTCATCATGTCAGTAATCTATTAGTTGTACTGTTCTACCCACCAGAACAATTGGTCGAACTTTGGGTGTGAAATTTGTCTTGGCCAGTAGCGGAAGATGGACGATAGTGCATCAGCAGCCCATTTTACACCCAACCTGATTTTCCTCTCCAGTTCCATCGGGGTCCTAATAACATCACAGGACCCCAATTTGCATGCATTAATGAGGCTCCTGCCTGAGTCAAGCAGGCGCCTCGGCCACCTACTGAAAGGCCTAGTTAAGGCGGCGATGGGCGGGAATCGAGTGGGAATTGGGCGCTAAGTTTTTGGAGGTGATTTTAACTGTGCAGCCGCCCTATTCCTGCCAGCTGTGGTGCATTAAAAGAAATGGCCCCCAGTGTGTTGGATGCTACGGTAGAAAATGGGTAGTCATTTTCCAGTGTTTACTTTCCTTTCTCTATTTGCTTCTGCTTCATGCTGTTCGGATACAGCTGGAAACTACAGAGCAGTACTTTCAGAAAAATATAGCTTGATAAAAGGCAGTTAGCAAGTATTCAGGAAAGAGAAGTGTTTAACTTGCTAGTATTTTTTGAAGATAATTGCTAATGTGATGGGTATGAAAAATGCAATTGGCATTATATAACGCTTGGATATTCAGAGAGCTTTTGACACAGTTCCATATTGGTGATTAACGCTAAGGTAAGGATTTATTGAATAAAGGCCAAAGTATGATTCTTTATAAGTAAATCACTTGGAAACAGGAAACACAGAACAGCCATAAGTCAGAATGTTTAAAACTGAAAATAGTTTAAATGCAATGTAGCCCACAGGTTTATCTTTGGACTCTTGCTATTTTTAAACTATATCTATAATATATTAGCAGTTTTATATGTAGTGCACACTTCCTGTGATTGTGGGAAGGTCAGGAAGGTATTAGGTTTGAGCAGCTGAAGTTTAAACCTAAAGTATACTTAGATTAAAGTTACCTCTCAGCCCTCCTAGCTCTCAAGATTTGCATTTCCAAGTTAAGTTGGCATTGTGGCACCATGCTCCACAGCACCATCCACCTAAGGTTTACTGAAATCGGCCTATTCCGTTTCCCAGTCACCACTAGAATCTTCTTTGACTTTAAACAGAGCAAAAAATCTATTGTATCTAAAGTATCTTCTCTCCTTTATCTTCTTTAATTTGTGATTTTCTTACATTTTTATATTGTTTGTAATTCAACTGATCTAATTTGTAAACTTAATTGCACTCTCCATTTTGGATTTCTCTCTGTAGCTGGCTCTCCTCCATGGCTGCCTCTGTTGGCTTCCTATCTGTTGGCTTCGGTCCCAGGCCCTCTGCGCTCATCTGTGGCTGCCTGTCTCTTTAGTCTTCGGGCTCCCTTTCCCACCAGCTTCTCGTTCTGCTTGTTCCCCTCTCCTTCATGGCTCCTTCTGCCTCAGCTTCACTTCTCCTTCTCCTCTGTCCAGTTGGCCCTGCTCTTTTTTTCCTGTTCCTCCAATGCTCCCTTTTTCAGCAGCTCACTCTGTCCATTTGGCCTTGTCTCTTACTCCACTCCTCAGTAATTCTGTCCACTTAGGCTGTGATCCTCCATGGCTCCCTCTGTCTGTCCCATTTTACCTTGCACTGTCTATACTTATCTGTGGCTGCCTTTTCTCTTCAGTCCCCCACCTCTATAGCTACTCTTCTTCAAAAGCAAAATACTGCGGATGCTGGAAATCTGAAATAAAAAGATCATCTTTCGTCAGAACCTGAAACGTTAACTCTGTTTCTCGCTCCACAGATGCTGCCTGACCTGCTGAGTACTTCCAGCATTTTCTCTCTTTATTTCTTCATTCCTCTCTGATCTTAGTCTGTTCCTCTGGCTTTGTCTTCAGCTTCACTTTCTGTGCACTCTTCTGACTGTCGCTCTCTACTTAGTCTGCCTCTTTCCACTCCTCCATGGGCTACACCTCCCAATGACTCCCTCTGTCTGATTTCCTGCCTTTTTTCTCCTCTGCTCAATGGCTCCTTCTTTCCACTTGACCCCTGCTGTCTCTCCGTGTCCTTTCTTCCATCTAATTCTACTCTCCATCTATATTTATATTCAAACCATAAAACTTACCTCTGTCCCATCCTTCTATTTCCACCAACTCGCCCATACCCACTACCCATTCCAAAATATGCACATTCCCCCAACTAGCCTCTCACCTCCAAATGTCCATTACCCCACAAAACCCATTACTTGGCGTACAAACGTCTTGCTCTCTCCCCAGATACCTGCTCCCCCAGTATTCACTAATCTGTCTCAAGTACTCATTGGGCTCAATTTTAACTCAGCCGTCAGGCGGGCTTTGAGGCGTGTGGGTGGTTAATATCGCAAAACCTGGGGGTCCTGACCGCCCCCCCCCCCCCCGCCCCCGCCTGGTTCCCGACACCTAGCCATTTTAACCCAGGCGTGTCTGATGGTCCCGAATCAGTCCCGCTTACAACAGGCTGGACTGGTCTTTAGGGCCCTTAAACAACACTAATTGGCCTTTAAAATCCCATTTTAACCGGCCCTTGCCTGTTTAACCCTTTTCCCACATAAAACACGCCTGGTGGGGATCACGCCTGTGAAACCTGGCGGGAGCACTATTGGCTTGCTGACTATCAGCTGCAGGTCAACCATTAAAGAGGAGATTTGATCAGTCATCATTTGCATAAGAACATAAGAAATAGGAACAGGAGTAGGCCAATCGGCCCCTCGAGCCTGCTCTGCCATTCAATAAGATCATGGCTGATCTGATCCTAACCTCAAATCTACTTCCACTCTCCATCCCACCCGAACCCATGTGATCTCCCAGGAGAGGCGAAAAACCAGATTAAAAAAAACCAATGGCCAATTTGGGAGAAAAAATCTGGGAAATTCCTCTCCAATCCATCTAGGCGATCGATACTCGTCCAGGAGATCACTCTGTCCATGTATTTCCTGCAGTACTTACCTTCTGTAAAAGGTGATCTTGTGGTGTTGCCACATTGGGGAAACACTGTGTGTATGTAGATAAACCTGTATAATCCCCTTTTAACTGCTGTATTCCCCTCCCCCCGCAAGACAGTTGCAAGCTGAGAGGAATAAGGCATGTTCAGACTTGCCTGCTGCTGAGAAAAGGAAAACCAATCAGGTTCCAGCAGGTGACCAATCCGTGAGTCATCACAGGCTCGCGGGCTTTACGAATTCAGTACTGTATTGTGAGAGTTGGGAGTAAAGACCTATTTCTTGTAGCTCGCTGTGTTGCCTATTTCTTTACGCGGGAGACTGTAGTCTCCCACATTGGTGACCCCGAATGTCGGCGGCCGAAGCCCCCGACTCACGTAGCCCTACAGAGGCCAGCAACGACCCGACGGCAACCAGCAGCAGCCCGATGTCGGCCGGCGCCGCGTCCTTGAAGCTCCCCACCTTCTGGGAACACCAAGCACCAGCTTGGTTCGCGCACACGGAGGCCCAATTCACCCTTCGCAGGGTTCAAGATGATGAAGAAAGGTACCTCCACGTAGTCTCAGCACTAGCAAGCTCCACCGCCGCCGAAGTTCTCGACCTGCTGGGGAACCCACCACAGACCGGCAAGTACTCAACCATTAAGGGCCGCTTGCTGCAGGCTTACGGCCTGTCCGGGGAGGAGAGGGTCCGTAGGCTTCTTTCACTACCAGGCCTCGGCGACTCTACCCCGACCCAGCTGATGAGCCGGATGCTTGCGCTCCTGGGCTCTGAACCGCAGTGCTTCTTGTTTCGGGCCCTTTTCCTCAGCCTGCTTCCTCAGCAGGTACAGACTGCCCTCGCGGGGTCCCCGATCACGGACTGCGTACAACTGGCAGCCGCCGCGGACAAAGTCTTCGCCGTCGCCCAACTCGGCTGTGCAGCCGCGAGGCCCCCCGACACCACCGAGCGCGCGCCGCCACGCCAGGACGCAGAACTATGCTACTACCACGCGCGTTTCGGCCACAAGGCCCAACGCTGCAGAGCACCCTGCTCTTTCGAGCAAACCAAGATGGCCGCCCGGCCCAAGGCGCCAGCCCCGCGCCGCCGTCTAGGCCCGCTCGACCGCACCCCCGCCGCCACGATGGCCATCGGCACCACAGGTAAGCTGCTGTACATAACCGACTCCCTTTCAGGGCGCAGATTCCTTTGCGACACCGGAGCCCATGCAGCATAATTCCTGCCTCCCAGCTCAACATCCAGGTAGGCTGCAGCACCCCACCCCTCATGGCGGCAAATAGCGCAGCCATCGCTACTTTTGGAAAGCGACGGGCCGAGGTTTGTTTCAACGGCCAGCGATTTACGTGAGATTTCGTGACAGCCTCGGTGGCACATCCCTTGCTGGGCGCCGATTTTCTGGTCGACGTCCGCGACAGGCGCCTGATCGACGCAGCAACTTTCGCTTCACTGGCCTGCCAGCAGAGCAACAGCCCGGCCCTCGTTGGGTCCTGCTCTGCCCCGGCGGATGACGACTACGCCCGCCTACTCGCAGATTTCCTGAGGCTCACACAACCGACCTTCTCAGCCGCGGCAGCCAAGCATGGTGTCGAGCACCACATCGCCACTACGGGACCACCAGTGTTCGCCCGAGCCAGACGCCTGGACCCAGCCAAGATGGCGGTGGCCAAGGAAGAATTCGCCACGATGGAGAAACTGGGCATCATCCGCCGCTCGAACAGCCCCTGGTCGTCCCCCCTCCACATTGTGCCCAAGCCGGGCGGTGGCTGGCGCCCCTGCGGCGACTACAGACGGCTCAACGAAGCCACCACGCCCGATAGATACCCCATTCCGCACATCCAAGACTTTTCGGCACACCTAGCAGGAAAGTCCGTCTTTTCCAAGGTCGACCTGATTCGCGGCTACCATCAGGTCCCCGTCCACCACGCAGACGTCCAGAAGACGGCAGTCATCACCCCCTTCGGACTGTTTGAGTTCCTGCGCATGCCCTTCGGGCTCAAGAACGCCACACAGGCCTTCCAACGGCTCATGGATTCCGTCCTACGGGACCTGAGCTTCCTGTTCGTCTATCTGGACGATATCCTCGTGGCCAGCACCAGCAAGGCCGAGCACATCGCGCATTTGCGCTCTCTTTTCCAGCGCCTCAGCCAACACGGGCTAATCGTCAACCCGGCCAAATGCCAGTTCGGAGCAGCCCAAATTGACTTTCTCGGCCACAGAATCTCGCCAAGGGGAGCCATTCCCCTACCTTCCAAGGTGCAGGCGGTGGCGGACTTTCCCCAGCCCACCTCGGTCAAGGCGCTGCAGGAATTTTTGGGGATGGTCAATTTCTATCACCGTTTCATGCCCAAGGCCGCCTCACTCATGCGCCCCCTCTACAAAGCCACCAGGGGCAAAACGGGCAAAGAGCAACTCACCTGGTCCAGCGAGATGGCGACAGCCTTCCACCAGACCAAAAGCGCCTTGGCCAACGCCACACTACTGGCCCACCCCGTCCCGGGCGCCAAGACCGCCCTCACCATGGACGCTTCGGATTACGCCGTCGGCGCTGTCCAGCAACAGTGGGTCGAAGGCGCGTGGCAGCCACTGGCATTTTTCAGCCGACAGCTGCGCAAGAACGAGCAGGCCTACAGCACGTTCGACAGAGAGCTCCTGGCCCTGTTCCTGGCAATCCGGCACTTCCGTTTCCTCCTGGAAGGCCGGCCGTTCACCGCATTCGTGGACCACAAGCCGCTCACTTTCGCCATGGCCAAAGTAACCGAACCCTGGTCCGCGCGCCAACAGCGCCAACTCAACTTCATCTCGAGTTCACCACGGACATCCGCCACGTCACCGGCAAGGACAATTTGGTGGCCGACTGCCTCTCAAGACCCTCGCTCCACGCAGTGCACCTGGGCGTCGACTATGCCAGCATGGCGAGAGACCAGGCCGCCGACGCGGAGATCCAGGCCCTCAGGACGTCAACCACCAGCCTCACTCTGGCCGACATCCACTTCCACGCAGCCGGCACAACCCTCCTGTGCGACGTCTCAGTCCCCTCGCCTAGGCCGGTCGTCCCATCCGCCTGGCGCAAGCGAGTTTTCGACATCATCCATGGCCTCTCACATCCAGGGATGCGTGCGTCTCAGAAACTCATGTCCGACAAGTTCGTCTGGCCTGGACACAACAAGGATGTGAGAGACTGGACCAACACATGCATGGCGTGTCAGCGCGCCAAGGTCCAGCAGCACACCAAGGCGCGATTGGAGTGTTTCCCGGTGCCCGAGAGGCGTTTCGACCACGTCCACGTTGATCTGGTAAGCCCCTTGCCACCGTCGCACGGTTTCACACACCTGCTCACGATCGTCGACCGCACCACCAGATGGCCCGAGGCGGTTCCCCTCGCCTCCACCACCACGACCGACGTCGCGCGAGCATTCGTCTCGACATGGGTGGCCCGGTTCGGCGTGCCGACCGACATATCCTCGGACAGAGGCCCCCAGTTCACCTCCCACTTGTGGAATGCCATCACCGCCGGCCTCGGCACCAAGTTGCACAGGACAACAGCCTACCACCCGCAGGCCAACGGGCTCTGCGAGCGCTTTCATCGTTCCTTGAAAGCCTCCCTCCGCGCCAGCCTGGCCGACACCAGCTGGATCGACAAACTACCTTGGGTCCTCCTGGGATTGCGCACCGTGCCCAAAGAGGACCTCCCCACCTCCGCGGCCGAGATGGTCTACGGGCAACCGCTCAGAGTACCAGGCGACTTCCTCCCCCTGACAACGGAGCCGTGGTCGGCCGCCAGACAGCTTTCCCTGCACCAGGACGCGGCCCAGCAATTCCGTCCAGTGCCCACTTCGCAACATGGCCCGCAGCCGTCCTACGTGCCTCGGGACTTACGACATGCGGAGTTCATCTTCGTGCGCCGGGACGCGCACAGAGGCCCGCTGCAGGCACCATACACCGGCCCCTTCTCAGTATTGGAGACGGGGGACAAAGCTTTTCTTATCGACGTCGGTGGGAAGCCGCACCTTATTTCAGTAGACCGCCTCAAACCGGCGCACCTGGACCTCAGCTTCCCGGTTCGTCCGGCTCTTCCCCCACGGCGGGGCAGACCTCCCGCGTTGGCGGCGGCCCCACAAGAGGACCAAGACACGCCAGAACCTTACTTCCCGGCCGCCGCCCCACCTTCGCTGGCAGCCCGTCCAGCCAGCCCACCAGCAGACCAGCCGCCAGACCAGCCGACGAACCAACCGGCCGACCTCCCAGACAGCCCTCCTCACACGCCAGATGGCTACTACAGCCGCTACGGCCATTTGGTCAAACCTCCGCAGAGACTGACTTTTACAGTTAATGAGGATTCTGGGGGTCGTATGTGGCGTTGCCACATTGGGGAAACACTGTGTGTATGTAGATAAACCTGTATAATCCCCTTTTAACTGCTGTATTCCCCTCCCCCCGCAAGACAGTTGCAAGCTGAGAGGAATAAGGCATGTTCAGACTTGCCTGCTGCTGAGAGAAGGAAAACCAATCAGGTTCCAGCAGGTGACCAATCCGTGAGTCATCACAGGCTCGCGGGCTTTACGAATTCAGTACTGTATTGTGAGAGTTGGAGTAAAGACCTATTTCTTGTAGCTCGCTGTGTTGCCTATTTCTTTACGCGGGAGACTGTAGTCTCCCACAATCTCCACCCCAGCCAGGAACAGGCCCAATTTACTCTTGAAGGACTCCTAGCTGGCAGCCTGTTCCCGAGGTCTCCACTAATCCCTGTGAATGGAACCATTTCCTGAAATCTAACACAGAATTAGAACACAAGAAGTAGGAGCAGGACCAGGCTACACGGCCCCTGGGCCCGCTCCGCCACCCACAGGGCCATCACCGATCCGAACTTAGATTCATGTCCAATTTCCTGCCCGCTCCCTGTAACCCCTAATTCCCTTTACTTCTAGGAAACTGTCTATTTCTGTTTTAAATTTATTTAATGATGTAGCTTCCACAGCTTTCTGGGGCAGCAAATTCCACAGACCTACTACCCTCTGAGTGAAGAAGTTTCTCCTCATCTCAGTTTTGAAAGAGCAGCCCCTTATTCTAAGATTATGCCCCCTAGTTCTAGTTTCACCCATCAATGGGAACATCCTCACCGCATCCACCCGATCAAGCCCCTTCACAATCTTATATGTTTCAATAAGATCGCCTCTCATTCTTCTGAACTCCAATGAGTAGAGTCCCAATCTACTCAACCTCTCCTCATATGTCCATCCCCTCATCCCCAGGATTAACCGACTGAACCTTCTTTGTACTGCCTCGAGAGCAAGTATGTCTTTTCTTAAGTATGGACACCAAAACTGTATGCAGTATTCCAGGTGCGGTCTCACCTTGTATAGCTGCAGCAATACCTCCCTGTTTTTATATTCTATCCCCTTAGCAATAAAAGCCAACATTCCATTGGCCTTCTTGATCACCTGCTGCACCTGCGTACTAACTTCTTGAGTTTCGTGCACCAGGACCCCCAGATTCCTTCGTACTGCAGTACTTTCCAGTTTCTTGCCATTAAGATAATAACTTGTTCGATGATTTTTCCTGCCAAAGTGCATAACCTCACACTTTCCAGTATTGTATTCCATCTACCAAATCTCTGCCCACTTACTTAGCCTGTCTATGTCCCTTTGCAGGTTTTTTATGTCCTCCTCACTCACTACTTTCCCTCCCATCTTAGTATCATCTGCAAACTTTGATATGTTACACTCGGTCCCCTCCTCCAAATCGTTAATATAGATTGTAAAGAGTTGGGGTCCCAGCACTGACCCCTGCGGAACACCACTAGTTACTGATTGCCAGTCTGAGAATGAACCATTTATCCCAACTCTCTGCTTTCTGTTAGATAACCAATCCTCCACCCATGCCAGAATATTACCCCCAATCCCGTGATTTTTTATCTTCAGCAATCATCTTTTGTGTGGCACCTTGTCAAATGCCTTTTGGAAGTCTAAATACACTACGTCCACTGGTTCCCCTTTATCCACCCTGTATGTTACGTCCTCAAAGAACTCAAGCAAATTTGTCAAACATGACTTCCCCTTCATAAAACCATGCTGACTTTGTCCTATTAAATTATGTTTATCCAAATGTCCCGTTACTGTCTCCTTAATAATGGACTCCAAAATTTTACCAACTACAGATGTAAGGCTAACTGGTCTATAATTTCCAGCCTTCTGTCTACTACCCTGTGGTAAACCACTGTTATACCTGCCTGTGTGGGTGTTTGTATTCCACTGTGTACATGTCTGTACATGTCTCGGCTGACTCCTCCCACGAGTCCAGGTATAAAGGTGACTGCTCCACAGTCCCTCTGTATTCTGGACTGGTCGACCACTCGAGGCACACCTTCATTCTCTTGTTAATAAGAGCCTGTTAGTTACTCGCTTAACCTCAGTCTTTTGAGTAATTGATAGCGCATCAATTTTATTAACAAGATTTTTTTATAATGGAGAAGATCCTCACACCAGCATGCCTGGACTTAGACCATCGGGAGGCGGACGCATCCACCAAGTTAGCTCACTGGCTTAGGTGCCTTGAAAGATTCCTGATCGCCTCCGCTGCAACGGTCAAATCGGATGAGGACAAACTGGATGTCCTGACCTCCAAAGTGCACCACCGAGCATACTCGGTCATCCAGGACGCGACCTCGTACACGGCTGCTCTCAAGCTCCTCAAGGACCAGTACACGCGCCCAGTGAACGAGGTGTACGCCAGGCACCTCCTGGGGAGTCGTAAACAACAACCTGGGGAATCGACCGAGGAATACCTTCAGGCACTGTCTGTGCTTGGCCGGGCCTGTGGTTGGAAGGATGTAAAGGCTGCCGTGTACACAGAGGAACTTATCCGGGACGCTTTTGCAGCGGGCCACAGGTCCAATTACACCCGACAGCGACTGTTGGAGCAGAGTGACCTCGACCTCAACAAGGCCTCTGAACTCGCACTACCATTGGACGCAGCCTACCGGGGCATGGATGCCTACTCCTCTGCACCGTGGACGCCGCGGGGAACGACAGCCTGGGACACGGTAGGACCGTCTCATAGCGCCGTGCCACCCCAGCCACATCCCAGCAATGGCCCAACTACCGCAGCAGTGTCCCAAGGCCAGAAATGCTACTTCTGTGGCCAGGCCAAACACCCCAGAGCGCGCTGCCCGGCGAAAAATGCGATCTGCTCGGGCTGCGGGAAGAAGGGACACTACGCCAGCATCTGCAGGGCCAAAGCCACCCCGAACCCCAGCAGCGCCGTGTGTGGGCCGTGCGGGCCGCCATCTTGGGCCTCCCCAGCCATGTGCGAACCACCGGAACAGCAGCCATTTTGGACGCCTCCAGCCACATGGGGATCATGGACGCCGCCATCTTGGACGCCAGCCGGGACGCAGCAGGCCCCCAACACCACCTCATCTGATACCCGCAGCGACACACCGACCCCTACGCTGGCCTCCGTTACGCTGGACCAAGCGAGACCGCACCAACTGGCCCGGTCCACAATGGACATTAAGGTAAATGGTCACGAAACAACCTGCCTTTTTGACTCTGGGAGCACGGAGAGCTTCATCCACGCCGACACGGGGCGGCGTTGCTCTCTCCCAGTCCTGCCTGCGCACCAGCGGATTTCTATGGCCTCCGAGTCCCAGTCGGCGGACATTGGCGGCTACTGCGTGGTGACACTCTTAGTAGACGGGACTGTGTATGATCATTTTAAACTTCTGGTCCTGCCCCACCTCTGCGCTGCCGTTCTACTGGGGTTAGATTTTCAGTGCCAGCTTAAAAGTGTTACGATGGCGTACGGTGGACCCCTCCCCCCACTCACAGTCCGCAGCCAGCAGCTTCCAAACTGCCCGCCGCGCACCAGGTGCAACCTCTCCACACTCAGAGTCACCCCCCCCCCCCCCCACTGTTTGCTAACCTCACCCCCGACTGTAAGCCCATCGCCACAAAGAGCAGGCGATACAGTGCCGGGGACAGGGTTTTCATTAAAACCGAAGTGGAGCGGCTCCTGAAGGAGGGGATTATTGAGGGCAGCACCAGCCCCTGGCGAGCCCAGGTTGTGGTCGTTAAGACCGGCGAGAAGCAGCGCCTGGTCATCGACTACAGCCAGACAATAAATCGCTACACCCTGCTGGACGCTTACCCACTCCCCCGCATAGCTGATATGGTCAACCAGATCGCGCAGTACCGTGTCTTCTCGACCATTGACCTGAAATCAGCGTACCACCAGCTCCCTATCCGCCCTGAGGACCGCCAGTATACTGCCTTTGAGGCAAACGGCCGCCTCTATCACTTCCTTAGGGTTCCCTTTGGCGTCACCAACGGGGTCTCCGTCTTCCAAAGGGAGATGGACCGGATGGTCGATCAAAATGCGTTGCAGGCCACTTTCCCATATCTGGATAATGTGACCATCTGCGGCCATGACTTGCAGGACCATGACGCAAACCTCGAAAAATTCCTCTGCACCGCCCAACTCCTGAACCTGACGTATAACAAGGAGAAGTGCATATTCCGCACAACCCGACTCGCCATCCTTGGCTGTGTTGTGGAACACGGAGTCATCGGTCCCGACCCCGACCGGATGCGTCCCCTTATGGAACTCCCACTGCCTCAAGGCCCTGAAGAGGTGCCTAGGGTTTTTCTCCTATTACGCCCAGTGGGTCCCCTACTATGCGGACAAGGCCCGTCCGCTGATCAAGTCCACCTCTTTTCCCGTGACGGCAGAGGCCCGCTTAGCCTTCCACCGTATCAAGGAAGACATTGCCAAAGCCACCATGCACGCAGTGGACGAATCCATCCCCTTCCAGGTGGAAAGCGACGCGTCCGACTTTGCCCTGGCCGCTACCCTTAATCAGGCGGGGAGACCCGTGGCCTTCTTTTCACGAACCCTCCAGGGCCCGGAGACCAGACACTCCGCTGTTGAGAAGGAGGCCCAGGCTATTGTGGAGGCTGTGCGTCATTGGAGGCACTACCTGGCCGGAAAACGATTTACCCTGCTCACTGACCAGCGTTCAGTTGCTTTTATGTTTACCAACAAGCAGAGGGGCAAAATCAAAAACGACAAGATCTTGAGGTGGAGAATCAAACTTCCCACCTACAATTACGAGATCTTGTACCGGCCCGGGAAGCTCAATGAACCCCCGGATGCTCTATCGCGTGGCACCTGCGCCAGCGCGCAGATCGATAGACTGCGGGCCCTCCACAATGACCTCTGCCACCCGGGGGTCACCAGGTTCTTCCACTTCATCAAGGCCCGCAACCTGCCTTACTCCATTGAGGAGGTCAGGACCATGACCAGGAACTGCCAAGTCTGCGCTGAGTGCAAACCGCACTTTTATAGACCAGACAGGGCTCACCTGATAAAAGCCACTCGCCCCTTCGAGCGCCTGAGCATTGATTTTAAAGGGCCTCTCCCCTCCTCCGACCGCAATGTGTACTTCCTCAACATTATTGATGAGTACTCCCGTTTCCCGTTCGCCATCCCCTGCCCGGACATGACCAGTGCCACGGTCATTAAATGTCTGAACGACCTCTTCACCCTGTTCGGTTTCCCCAGCTATATCCATAGCGACCGGGGCTCATCGTTTATGAGCGACGAACTCCGCCAGTACCTGCTCGCTAGGGGTATTGCCACAAGCAGGACCACCAGTTACAACCCCCGGGGGAACGGACAGGTGGAAAGAGAGAATGCGACAGTTTGGAAGGCCGCCCTGCTAGCCTTAAAGTCTAGGGGCCTTCCGACCTCCCGCTGGCAGGATGTGCTCCCCGATGCACTCCACTCTATTCGGTCACTGCTCTGCACTGCCACTAACGCCACCCCTCATGAGAAAATATTTGTCTTCCCAAGGAAGTCCACATCGGGGACATCGCTACCACCATGGCTGACGTCCCCAGGGCCGGTCCTACTGAGAAGACACGTGAGGACCCATAAAACGGACCCCCTGGTCGAGAGGGTCGACCTCCTCCACGCCAACCCCCAGTATGCTTACATTGCGTACCCGGACGGGCGGGAGGACACAGTCTCCATACGAGACCTCGCACCCTCGGGGGCCCCAGTAACCCACTACCCACTACCACACCCCCCCACGATCCAATATCCAACCCCAGCAGACGGCACGCCTGGGCCCCGCGACCCGCTCGACACCCACGA
The DNA here is from genome assembly GCF_052327205.1 of Somniosus microcephalus. Taxonomy (NCBI): domain Eukaryota; kingdom Metazoa; phylum Chordata; class Chondrichthyes; order Squaliformes; family Somniosidae; genus Somniosus; species Somniosus microcephalus. The sequence goes on from NC_140997.1 coordinate 187,905,899, forward strand.
GGACTACACACCAGTGCCCTAGCCTACGCGGGACTCGACGCCGGAAGCTTCACTACCCCTGCTGTCGCCACGTCGATCACAGCGGCAGACAAGACCTCCGGAGAGACTCCAATACACAAACTTTTAATACACTTCACCCCGCCGGACTCATTTTTAAACAAGGGGTGAATGTGGTAAACCACTGTTATACCTGCCTATGTGGGTGTTTGTATTCCACTGTGTACATGTCTGTACATGCCTCGGCTGACTCCTCCCACGAGTCCAGGTATAAAGGTGACTGCTCCACAGTCCCTCTGTATTCTGGACTGGTCGACCACTCGAGGCACACCTTCATTCTCTTGTTAATAAGAGCCTGTTAGTTACTCGCTTAACCTCAGTCTTTTGAGTAATTGATAGCGCATCATACCCTTTTTAAATAAGGGTGTTACATTAGCAGTTTTCCAATCTGCCAGGACCTTTGCTGAGTCCAGGGAGTTTTGGAAAATTATTACCAATGCATCCACAATCCCTACTGCCACTTCCCTCAAGACCCTAGGATGTAAGCCATCAGGTCCAGGGGATTTATCCGCCTTGAGTCCCATTATTTTACCGAGTACCAATTCCTTAGTGATTTTAATCGTATTTAGCTCCTCCCCCTCCTAGAGCCCCTTGTTTGTCCAGTGTTGGGATATTCTTAGTGTCCTCTACCGTAAAGACTGAAACAAAATATTTGTTCAGCGTTTTTGCCATCTCCATGTTTCCCACCATTAATTTCCCGGTCTCATCCTCTAAGGGACCAACATTTACTTTAGCCACCCTTTTACTTTTTATATAACTATAGAAACTCTTGCTATCTGTTTTTATATTTTTTGCTCATTTACTTTCATAATCTATCTTCCCTTTCTTAATCAATCTTTTAGTTATTTTTTGCTGTCTTTTGAAGACTTCCCAATCTTCTATCCTCCCACTAGATTTGGCTACCTTATATGCCCTTTTTTCGACTTGAAAGGGAATGCTTTCGTCCACTGCACACAGTGCAGCCCTTTCAATGTCCTGTTTGATACTGGTGAAAGCCTCCCGAGCTTCAGCTGATAGTGGGAAGGACGTCGATTTAATGAGGGGTCGGGCCTTATCAGAGTAATTGGGCACCCATTGGGCATAATACGAAAAAAATCCCAAGCACCTTTTTAAAGCTTTGGGATTGTGTGGCAGGGGCAGTTCCTTTAGGGGGCGTAATCGGTCAGGGTCCGGTCCAATTACCCCATCTTCCACCACACAGCCGAGGATACAGAGACGGGTTGTGTTGAAGACACATTTGTCTTCGTTGTAGGTTAGATTCAGCTTTAGGGCAGTTTTTAAAAATCTCGCAAGATTTAGATCGTGGTCTTGCTGGTTGTGCCCGCAGATAGTGACATTGTCCAGATAGGGGTAGGTAGCTTGTAGTTTATTCTCGTCAACCATGCGGTCCATCTCACGTTGGAAGACCGAGACCCCATTTGTTACCCCGAAGGGCACTCTGAGAAAATGGTAGAGGCATCCGTTCGCCTCAAAGGCGGTGTATGGGCGGTCCTCCGTTCTAATGGGGAGCTGGTGATACGCGGATTTGAGGTCGATAGTCGAGAAGACTCGGTATTGCGCGATCTGGTTGACCATTTCTGATATGCGGGGTAAAGGGTAGGCGTCCAGCTGGGTATAAATATTAACAGTCTGGCTGTAGTCAATTACCATCCGTTTCTTTTCGCTATTTTTAACTATGACTACTTGGGCACGCCACGGACTGGTACTGCATTCAATAATGCCTTCCCGCAGGAGTCTGTCCACTTCCGCCTTGATAAAGTGTCTGTCTTCCAGACTGTACCGTCTACTTTTGGTCGCTATGGGCCTACAGTTCGGAGCGAGATTAGCGAATAAAGAGGGCGGGCTGATTTTTAAGGTTGATAGGCCACAGACTGTGAGTGGCGGCTGGGACCCGCCATATGCTAGCGTGACACTTTCGTGGTGGCACTGGAAGTCCAGGCCCAAGATTACATTAACACAGAGTTCTGGCATCACGAGGAGTTTAAAATCCTTGTAGTCCGTGCCTTTTACAGTTAGTGTTACCACACAGTAGCCCAAAATGTCCGAAGTGTGGGGCTTAGCAGCCATAGCAATTCTGCTCCGTGTAGGGGTTACCGTTAATGAGTGCTGCCGTACCAGGCTAGGGTGGATAAAACTCTCGGTACTCCCACAGTCAATTAAACATTTCGTTAAATTCCCGTTTACCTGTATGTCCATCATGGATTTTGTCAACGGGTGTGGCCTGAATTGATCCACCGTGATCAAAGCAACTGTTGGGCCCTGGGCAGCCGTTGAGTCGGGAAAAGATGGCGGATCCCAAGATGGCTGCCCGCATGGCACGCACGAGGCGGTGACAGAGTTGGAAATCGGATTCCCCCTGCAGACTTTGCTAAAATGCCCCTTTTTCTTACATTTGAAGCATGTAGCGTCCTTCGCTGGGCATCGTTGTCTGGGGTGCTTGGCCTGGCCGCAGAAGTAGCATTTCGGGCCTCGAGACATTGCCGCTGTAGTAGGACTCCTGGGTGAACTTCTGTGTGGGGACTCCGGCGGTGTAGAGCTGGTCTGAGACCTGGATGGGGAAGATGGCTGATTCCAAGATGGCAGCCCGCTCGGCACGCACGAGGCGGTGAGGGCCGCATGGCCGGAAGAATAAGAGTCAGAGTTTTTCTGGGCCACGTCCAGCGATCGCGCAGTGACCACTGCCTTTTGTAAGTCCAGGACCTCCTTCTCCAGCAGTCTCTGCCGGATATAATTCGATTTGAGGCCCGTGATGAAGGAATCGCGGACCAATTCGTCAGAGTACGCTTTGGCCGTCACGGCCTTGCAGTTACAGTCCCGGACCAAGTCCTTTAGGCCCTGTAAGAAATCGTCCATTGATTCCTCAGGTCGCTGCCTGCGTGTAGCCAGCAGATGTCTGGCGTACACTTCGTTTACTGGCCTCTGGTATTGGGCCTTCAGGATAATGATGGCCTCCGTGTAAGAGGTGGCGTCCCGGATGAACGAATAAATCCGATTAACACGAGTAGTCAGTAGACTCAGTTTATCTACCTCGCTAGCGGATGAGGCCCTCGCAAGAGTTCGAAGCATTTGAGCCAGTGTCCAAATTGATTTGATGCTTCAGCAGAATGTGGATCCAAGTCCAGACGCTCTGGTTTCAGGAGTCGATCCATCCTAGTATTCTTTAGTGATTAAAATTGATGTGCCTTCAATAACCACAAAACTAGAAGTTATAGACCTTAACAAGTTGGCTTTTAATCACTAAGATCAGAGCTAACATCTCAACACACTGACTGGCTCGCAGGAATGAGTCATATAGATCCTGGGATCTTTATGTAAGAGAAGTCAGGGGCGGAGCCAAGAGCCAAGACCTGGAACATTCCAGGTTAGTCAGGAAAGAGGAAGTGAAACTATACACCGTGTGGGGGAGGGTAATATACATGAGTGCAAAACGAATACAGGCAAGCCAAACACATTTCATTACACCCTTGTTTTTAGTCAGATACTATCCTTAATTACTTTACTTTGCTGGATGGCTATCATTTCTTTTACACCCTTTTTTCCTCAGTGGAATATATATTTTTTGAAAGTTGTAAAATAACTCCTTAAATGTACACCACTGCTCATGTACCGTCTTACCCTTTAATCTATTTTCCCAGTCCACTCTAATCAATTCCGCTCTCATACCTTCATAGTCTCCTTTATTCAAGCTCAGTACGCTTGTTTGAGATCCAACCTTCTCACCCTCTAATTGAATATGGAATTCAACCATGTTATGGTCACTCATTCCAAGGGGATCCTTTACTAGGACATTTTTAATTAATCCTGACTCATTACACAGGACCATATCTAAGGTTGCTTGCCCCCTGGTCGGTTCAGTTACATACTGCTCAAGAAACCCAGCCCTGCCCAATTTGATTTGTCCAGTTAATATGATAGGTGGCAGGACTTTGTTGTCTCAGGCCTGGGGCAACTGTTACCAGGCTTAACCACACCTGTGGAAGGTTGGAGCCTCACACACTTCTCCAATGTGACATCCTGCGAAACCCCTCTCGCCACCCTCACTCAGCGCTTCCTCAACTGAGGCATCTACCAGAAGCATGGGAGGCCTTTTTTTCCTTCCCTTCTTGGCATTAGAGGACCTCCAGCGCCAGGCGTGGCAGCAGCAGAACCAGGAACAACAGCAGGAGCAGGAGCGACATGCTGCTGCTCACCCACCTGAGGCACCACAGGCCAGAAGGGGCCAGCGCATGGAAGCCCATCGGCGCAGGAGATACCCCCCAAACAGGGTCTACAGACACAGGGTCAGCTACCTCAACGTGACTGAGCAGCAGTACCAAAGGCGGCTCCGACTTTCACGACAGGTAGTGACTGACATCTGCGCAATGATACAGCAAGACCTGCTGCCCAGAGGACCAGGTGGACACTCCTTACCAGTGGCCATCAAAGTCACCACCGCACTCAACATTTTTGCCTCAGACTCATTCCAGGGATCAGCAGCAGACATCAGCGGCATCTCCCAGTCGGCCGCACACACTTGCATCACGCAGGTAACTGATGCCCTCTTTGCCCTCGTGCACAATCACATCCATTTCACCAGGGATCGAGCAAGTGTCACGGCGCGAGCGGTTGGATTAGCTCATCTGGCAGACTTTCCAAGGGTGCAGGGCGTCATTGACTGCACACATGTGGCCCTTAGGGCACCCCATCGCAATCCAGATATTTTTGTCAACCACTCCCTTAACGTTCAGCTAGTGTGTGACCACAAGAAGGAGATTTTGCATATTTGTGCCAAGTACCCTGGCAGTTGCCATGACTCCTTCATACTGCGCCAGTCCAGTGTGCCTCTGCTATTCAGTCCGCCAGACCAACTTAACGGATGGCTGCTTGGAGACAAGGGCTATCCCCTGAGGACTTGGCTAATGACGCCGTTGAGGAGGCCAGCCAACGAAGCTGAGGAGCGCTACAACTCCAGCCATATTTCCACTAGATCCGTAATCGAACAAACCATCGGCTTGCTGAAGATGCGCTTCAGATGCCTGCATAGATCAGGTGGAGCCCTACAGTACTCAGCAGCCAAGGTCTCCAGAATCGTCATGGTTTGCTGTGCACTCCACAACATGGCACAGCGTCGTGGCTTGCAGATTCCTGAGGACCAAGTGACTCCTCACATACACTCCTCAGATGATGATGATGAGGAAGAGGGCGAGAACAAGCATCCTGCAGAGGCCCATCAACCAGCGGCAGCATTACGCGAGAACATTGCTGCCCGGGATGCAAGGAACCCACTCATCCTGGCCAGATTTGCTTAGCCTAGTAAATCAAACTCTTTTGCCTCGCAGCTTCTTACCTGAGCATCGACAATGGCCAAAACCTGTGGATTCCGAGCTATTTGACCTGACAACTGCAAGTAATCCTAAGCCCTCAATATGAAAGCCCCATTCGCGAAATGACACACGCCAGAACTGCAGCAGTTGCCATCAGAATTTTTATGCAAAACAAACAACTGATGGCATTTTTACAAAAAACACAACATTTCACCCAAGTGACTACCCTTGTGACTATTTGTGCTTTATTTTCCTCTTATGCGTGCTCCTACATACTGGTTCCCCTGCGGCTTCAGCAGATGTGGAGGCCCCTTGCTCACTTTCCTGCTGCTCCTGTCTCGACACCTTTGGTGGGTGTCCTCTGGGGTGGCGAGCCCTGTGAGGGCTCGTCAGCAGTCTGCTGCTCCTGCGGCTGTGCAGAAGTTGAGACGTCTATCTCAGTTGGGTGTGGACTCCGGCGGGGCTCTGACCGCGGACTCTGCAGTGGCATGGAAGTGTGAGCGCGTGGAGAGTAGCCCCCACTTTCTTGAGGTGTGCCACCAACCTCCCTCTCATGGGTCAGGTCCCCCTCAGTGCCTGCAAGTGGCTTGAGAGCACCTTGCTGCACATCAGGGGGGCCATGGGGACCCGTATCTGCAATGGCAGTCCTACTCAGAAGGACTTCCATGAAGGTCTGGTTTCTCTGTTGAATAGATGCCCATCGCTCCTCAAGAAATGTCATTCTATTCTGAACACTCACCATGTTTTCCATACCCTGGCGACTAACCTCCTCCATGGCCGTAGCCCTCCTCTCCTCTACCGTAGCCCTCTCCTCTACTGTAGCCATCCTCTCCTCTATGGTAGCCAGCCTTACCACAGAGGCAGCAATCATTTCCACGTAGGTAGCCATCCTTTCTGTGTTGATGCGTTCATGCGCCACTGACTCCACAAAGGCTCTGCTCATGTTCACTATGGACTCCTCCATTCGCTCCACACTTGCAGCGACCCTGGAGACAAAACCTGCCAGAGACTCCTGCATCTGTGCATGGAGTTCCATCACCTCTGATCTTACTGATGGACCCAGAGGCAGAGGGTCGACATGCAGCTGAGCTGAGCTGGCAGAATCCTGCGCCCTCCGACGAGGACTCTCCACTGCTGTCCCTGTCTCCACAATCTGCTGATGCTCACTTGTGAGCTGTGATACACCAGGTGACAACTCTACGTCCTGAAGGTCCCACCGAGGTGTGAGTGTCTGCGCTGGTGCTGGGTGCGCTTATTTCTGCTGACGCTGCGCCCTCAGAGGTTGCAGATTCCTCTGAGGAGCCTGGCATCTCAGGCTCTTCCTCCTGCACACTGGTGACGGGGGCTCTCGATGGTCCTGTGGGAGAGTCAAGGAAAAAGTTAGAGATGTGATGCCAAGGTTACATGCACATTGCATTTTGCAGATGATCATAAGTCCATATGATGTAGCTTCAGAATCATTATCAGCGACTCATGCAATGCCAGTGAGAGAGATGGAAAACTATTCTGTCACCAGCTTGCGGGGATGCACCTGTCTGTCCTACCCCAACTTCCGCATCTCTGTCAGCCCCGACAATCTCCAGGACGGCTTCCTCCCAGGGGGTGAGCTGGGCTAATGAGGGCGGCCCTCCTCCTGTCCTGGCTCGCTCTCTCCTGTTGTGAGCTCTCTTTTACTGCAATGAGGGAGACAAGTGGAGGTTGAGTGAGAATGAAAGAGTGAGTGCAGAGATTGCATAGCATAGATACTTAGAAGGAGACAAAGATGGAGTGAGGTTGCAAGACCAAGGGCCCTCCCGGTGTGTTGTCAGTTGTGTTCAAAGCATCAGAGTGATAGGGAGTGTGAGGGCTGCATGGTGGAATAGTTCTGTGAATGTGAGCATAGAGAGAGAGGGAATGGGTAAGGGTGCATGGATGTGAGTGTCAAGTGGGATGTGGAGGAAGAGATTGCTAAAGCTGAGTGCTGGTGAGGAAAGGCAATGGAGATCAGATTGAGGGTAATGGAAACTTCATACAGTACTTACTTTTCCAGTGCGATGAAAGTCATGGAATCTTTTCCTGCACTGTATCCAGGTGTGCTGTGTGAGCCCCAAGGAGTTGACTTCACCAGCCACCTGTAGCCACACAGCCTTGGTCTGACTGGGAGGCCTCTTCCTCCCTGAAGAAGGGAACAGGACCTCCCTGTGGGCCCTAGCACCATCCAGCAATGCTTGGAGTGAAGCCTCATCAAATTTTGGGGCAGCCCTTGCCTTCCCTCTGGCCGTTGCTCCTGCAGGCTCCTGTGCCATCTCAATGGTGAAGTTTGGAAGCCTGCAGAAGAAGCAAGGCTTGCTGTGGACCTTAAAAGCAGCAGCAATGATGACGTCATATTCTGCGACTTTCTGACTGGAAATACTCAATTGCCAAGGCTTCCCACACGTTGGAAATCAATTGGCCAATTGTGTTAAAATTGCATCAATCTCACAGACCCATTTAGATTCGTGTGGGAAACACTAAATTCGGGGAACCCGACAATTCCCCGCACCTGAGTTAAAATTGACCCCATTGTGTCCATTCTCTTTCCCCAAATACTAATTACTGCCTCTATAATGACTCATTTCCTCCCAACCAACTTCTCACTAAACTGCATTCTGCAGCTACCAGAGTGGGCTATATTTATTTGTCTGCCGGCTGCCTAAAAAGATGGACAGAAAGCAACTTACACAAATTCCAAATTCAACCTATGATTGTAACTATGCCAGAATAGTAGCACATCCTGGCTTCTTTAATGAATTTGTAACACACATCCATGTTCCAATTCTTTAAAATGAATGATCACTCCAAAGAGACAATTTGGTGGAAAAGTATCCCGTTCTAACAAAATTATATGACTATAAGATACTAGCCTCCACTTCAGTTACCTTGGCACAACGACTGGAGCTACAGTTTCAGTACAGTACCACTTCCTGCAGATATGCCCGTCAATGCAACACCTTAAACTTTATTTCCATCATTTGGGCCAGGGTAATCAACTAGGTCTATTTGATGCATTTTTATCATCCTGATTCCGCAGTGGATTAAGAGTGGTAAGACAGAATTTCATGGTTCTTCATACTGAAGATGCAACTAATTCGTCTGCCTTGGAGGAGAGATCTTTCTTCCTAGATGTAAGGAAGGTTTGGCACCCAAATCTCTCCGGCCTCAAGTTGAATAGGTAGGATAAGTACCTGGGTTTATCAAAAAGGGACAGTAACTTTACGCTCTGTTGTTGCGGCCATGAGAAAGGTCTGTCTTAAACAGTATCCCTGTGATTCTAAAGTATCGAGGTAGTTTGGTAGAACTTGGACTTGAGCCCAGTTCTGTCAGTATGCACGTCACAGCTCCTTAAGCTTGCCATGCCTCAGAGCGAGGAAATGCAGTAAGGATTCATCCCATGCTGTCATGCATTTTGTGAAATGAATCTGGATCAGAGCTCCTCATAAAGCCATTGCTCCCTAGAGAAATTGAGCCTAGTTTTTTACAAGCTCATGTATCCTGCTTTTGAACGCATGGCTCTGTGACCATGCTTAATCTTCAACTGCAGATTTTTTTTTTTGAGCTGCAAGCCAGGTAGGCTTTGGTATAAATAACTCGTTTAATATTATGTGTGGATGACACTAAAACATGAAGGAGAAAGATGAGTTGGATGAATGTAAGTGTGCACATATCTGTATCCTGCCTTCTGATCACAGACCTGCTGATATTAGGTAGTAGCAACATAGTGAATGCTGTACAGACTTCTCTTGTTTAGTCTACAGTAACAAAGGTACATCGGGCTGGATTTTACCAACCTCGGCGGGTCCGTGGTGGGCGACGTCGGTGGCGGGTCCCGATTCCACTGCCGGCTCCAGCTCGCTGTGTAGAATGAATTTACCGTGATTGGTCTTGTTAACCCTGTCCAGCGAGTTTGCCAGCCAATTGAAGGAAGTGGGTCTGATGACGTCACTTGATAACACGTCATCAGCCGGTTTCCTTAAAGGGACCATGGCCAACTTTAATGTGGCATTTGTGCTGTCAGTATTCTACAGCATTGAGGTGCGCAAACACTGACAAGCACTGCACAGAGGTGCAGGGCTGCACCCAGGCTCTCCCATGACTCCCTTCATATGCTTATGGAGGGAATCACAGCACACAGGGAGGTCCTCTTACCTTCCCTAGGAGATCAACACAGCCTGGTTGCACATTGCAGAGGAAGTCACAAGCAGGGATGTGGTCAGGAGGACCTCGGTGCAGTGGGGCAAACATTTCAATGATCTCAGTAGATCACGAAATGTTATTACAAAGCTACACTCAACCTCATCCTGCTGTGCCTCTCATCACATCCCCATCACTCTGCCTTCCCTACCCTACATATCCTTACTCACACCAACTTACTTTGCACCCCCACCCATCCCTCTCTATCTACATTATCACATCCCCATCTCACTAGCCACCCCTCACACTTACCCTCATCCTAATGCAATCATGCCAACTAACAACACACAAGGGTAGGCACTTGGGTGTTTTATCCAATGTTCATGTAAAGTTTCTGTTAATGTACTGTCAAACATTGAAACCCTTATTTTCAAAACTTTGCGTTCTTGGACAGATTTGTGTGCACCTTTGGAAGTGGCTTAGTGAGTTGCAGTGAATGGTGAGACATAACAGTACCCCCATAATGGTGATGAGTGTCAAAGGAATGATTTGGGCATTGTAGGGATGCTTTATGGTGTTGGTGTGGGATGGTGCCAACCTGACACATCATGTGGCAGCCAGGGTGTACAGCATCAAGTGAAGTAAATCTGGCCATGGTGAGGCCATCCCTGGCCTCCCAGGCAGCAATGTCATCGGGTGATGATGCCCTATGTCCTGTGCAGCATCAGTTGATTGCGGAGAAGGTTGGTGTTGGTGCTGCTGGTGATGCAGGTGTTGGGGCTGATCGTGGTGGGATTCTGAGGACCAAGGTGAGAGAGTATAAAGTGCACCAATGCTGATGGAATAGATGGCAGGTGAAGTAGAGATGACAGAAGGGATCTGTCAATGGTGGGAGATGTAATGAGGTCAGACTGGATGGAGACTTGTATAAAGACTTGCAGCATTCTGAATCTGTTGTGGAAATGCAGCTTAGAGAAGCTAGTGGCTAAGGGAACATTTCTCAATCAGCTGGGAGCTTTGACTTGACATTTGATGCTGTCAACTCATCAGCTGAAACAATGGCCACTGACCTCCCACCTCAGCTTCACAGACGAGGTCTAGGCACAGCAGGAAACTGGTGGGCGACCAGTCAAATTCAACAGGCTGGGGAAAAACGCATTGTTAAGTGGCTGTAAACAAGCCACTAATGATTTTACTTGCCTCCCCCACCGCTGCATGTCGGGTCTGCTCAGCTCTGACGGACCTGACATTTGATAAAGGCGCATGGCAGCGGGTTGACAGCGGGGTCATGACCCGCTGTTAAAAAAAAAAACAATTTCACACCCGGCCCGCCACCGATCACGCCCGCTGAGCCCCCGCAGAATTCCCCCCATCATGTCCTCACATATTCCATTGTGGCAGGATCCCATACAACATTTAATTACAATTGCCTAGTTGGAATGTAGCTTTTAGTTCGGCTTCAATATATACATTTGTAATATTTGTCAGTCAGGTGGCTGACAAGTGAAAGCAGATATAGAAAACGCTGATCCAAACCAGCCAGCAAGTTGCTAGTATTTCATGAGGATGGAGCTAGGCAGCTCTGAGGATTAGCAAACATCTTTAATTAGGACTGTGTAGGTGTGCCACTAAGCAGGATATTTATACTGTGTAGCAAAGATTATGTATAATGTTACTGGAATAACAACTAGGCCCATTGACACTTTTAAAAGGACAAGTGCACAGTTGCTCTCATTTGAACTGCTGACTTTAAAGTAACTCTGTGGTATGGTGGTATGTAGACAAGATCTTCACATTAGGTAGTACAGTAACCTACTTCATCCCAATATTTTTCTTCTGCTATGGAAAACATGTTTTTTTTGTTTCTGGTGAAGCACAGTAATAGGTTAAAAAAAAAAAAGTAGTCATTATAGAAACTTCCCTTGTGAACTAGTAATCACATCCAGTTCACACTGGGGGAATAAAATATTTTGTTACTTTTTGTTTACTTCGTGCAAGTTGTGGAATATACCATCTCAATTCATCATGCTCTCTCTCCTCCGAGTTCACTAGCCTCCTATCCTCCCAGAACTTCTCCCTCCATGTAAACTCCCCAACCCATATTCACGGCCGCCCCCTCGACTTTGCCATCTCTCATGGCCTCACTACTCCCATTGTGTCAGTCGCAGATAAGGCCATCTCTGACCACTTCCTCGTATCGCTCTCCACCTCCCTCCCAACCCTACTTCCTTCTGTGTCCACCTTTTGGAAAAAACTCTCTCCCAACTCTCTTACACTGCACTTACAAAATCCCAGCTGTCCAGCCTTTGGCCCTCCATTCACCACGACATTTCTACAGCTACTGATCTGCTCAACCACACCCTCACCACCACCTTTGATGCCCTAGTCTCTATTAAAACAATTACTCTTCTCTCACCCTGGCCATTCCCCCTGGTACGGCCCTCATCTTCGCTCCCTTAAGTCCAAGGGACGCAGACTTGAACGGATATGACGGACAACTGGTTTAGCCATTCACCGCCTGATTTGGCTGACCACATAAAGCATTATCAGATCCTGTTCTCGTCTGCCAAAATTGCTCATTATTCCAGAATAATTCTGAAATGCAAAGTTAAACCCTGGCTTCTATCCTCCACTGCTAACCGTCTTCTTAAACCTCTCTCCCCTGTCTCCTCCACCCTCACATCTGACAACAAGTGTGAAGAGCTCATGGCCTAGAAATTGGGTATAGCCCCGCTTCAGGCGTTAGAACCGGCGCTGCGCAAAGTTTATAGCCAGACGTAACTTATCGCTGCCTGGCGAGATATTGGGTTGCATCGCCCCCAAAGGGGATTGAGGCGCGAACTCAGACGTTGCACGGGGCTCCCAAGGCGCAAAAGTTCAGGCGCTACCCAATATCGGCGCAGACGGGCGCAGCGCAGGTGATCTCAATTACCGGAAACCACGAGACTTCCAGGCGCCGGCCGGCTCTTAAAGGGGTGGGTCAGTCAGCCTGAGCTGCCACACTCAACGCCCTGTAGGCCTCAGAATCGGCGCTCGACTTCTCTGGCACAAGAAACTTGGTCAGGATGGAGAAGGTGAGACAGAGCAGAGCGCTTCAGCACTGAGGCTCTGGACCAGTTGGTGTCTGCAGTTGAGCGCCGTCGAGATGTTCTGTATCCTGACAATGGCAAGAGGCCGAATCAAAAGGCTTACCGGCGATCTTGGAGGGAGGTTTCTCTGAGGCTCAACTCCAGCAGCATGGCGACCAGGACCCCTGTTCAGTGCAGGAAGAAATTCAACGACCTCACTCAGGTCGTTAGGGTGAGTGTTGGTTATGCAAACTTCTGAATCCCTCCATCTGCACCTGACTTCGAGCACCCTGTTGCCATGATGCCCCAATGGCCATCTGTCAGCAAGCACCCATGGCCCTTTCTGGGCACACACATGGACATTTCACTCAAGGCCACATGTAAGGGCCCTTGCACCATGGGGGGCATGAGATGATCTCTCAAGGCATCATGTAAGGGCTCTTGCACCATGGGGGGCATGAGATGATCTCGCAAGGCATCATGTTACAGAACTTCCCCTTCTTTCCCCTGCAGTCCAAGCTGGCGACGATCCGAAAGGACCAGCGTCGAACCGGTGGCGGACCTCCACAAGTGGTCACTCTCACGGATCTCGAGGAGAGAGTGCACCAGATTCTTGGAGGACGTCTGTCTGGTCCTGTTACCACTGCAGTTGCCGACCCCATTCTCGACAGCGAGGGTAAGGCTCTCACCTTTTTCAGCTGTCTCCTTCCACTTGGTCCCCCCGCCAGCATGCTTCCTCAGTGTGCAGCCATGTCAGAGCCTTGCCGCAATCTGGCATGCCTTTCCGCCAGCCTGTCCTTTTGCTAAAGCCACTCTTCCACCTCCCTGCTTTCAGATGATGCATCACCAACTCGGGCTCAACGCCCTGAAGCTGCCAGTGCCAGTGCCTCCGGAGGCGAGGATCAGGAGGAAGCCGGACTATCCGTTCCAATCTCAGGGGAGCATACACATCTACAGACTGGGGATAGTAGTTCCCTGGAGGGGAGAGGCGGGGACTCTGAGGATCAGCCAGTTGCCGGAACAAGCGGCATGCAGCAACGCAAGGGGGGTAGGCAAGTTCGGCCACCGTCTCCCTGGAGGGCAAGGCAGGTAGTGATGACTGCTGCACAGAGTGCAGAGGAGGTGCGTCGCCTGGCTGAAATGAGCACCCAGGCCCGGCTCAGGCACACTGAGCTGATGGCTGCAGTGGGGAGGATGCCTCAGTCAATAGATACACTGGCAAAGAGTGTGTTGGACTTCGGGGCAACAATGGAGAGGAGTCTCCAGGGCTTCGGGGCAACAATGGACAGGACTCTCCAGGGCTTCAGGGCAACAATGGAGAGGACTGTCCAGGGCCTCGGGCCAACAATGGAGAGGACTGTCCAGGGCTTCGAGGCCGCTATGGAAAGGACTGTTCAGGGCTTCGGACAATCCCTGGAAAGGTCTGTCCAGGGCTTGTCCGAGGCAGTGGAGCGGTCAGCACCGGCCTTGTCCGAAGCAATGGAAAGAACTGTCCAGGGCTTCTCCGAAGCACTAGCACCTGGCTCACAGGTCCTCACTGCTGCCACGCAGTCACTTGCTGGCCTCGTCCACACCCAGATTGAGGCAAAGCGAACTCTCACAGCAGCCACCCATACAAGGCCAGGAATCAGTGGAGCATGCGATTGTGGCAGATGAGCCGAGCCGGTCCCCTCAGAGAGCCAGTGTGTCGTCCAACCATGGTGCAGGTGTCCTCTCTCGGCAGGTGACCATTGCACATGCCAGCGCTGGTACGTCTGCAGTGCAGCTGCCACCACCTGCAGGGCACATTGCTTCCAGCCATGCTCAGATCAAGCATCCTGCGTCCGCACCCTCCAAGCCCAGAGGTCGGCCAGGCCGTCCCTCAGGGGCTTCTGCGCTTCCACACAGTCAGCAGGCGTCCCCCAGCCTTCACCCCGCCACTGGGGTTCAATTACGTAGGAGCAGCAGGGAGGGAAGGGGCCGACCGCGAAAGAGAAGTCGTTCTCCATCAAGGGGCCAGCAGTAGAGGGAGGTGCTGAGACGTTTCTTTGGCCAAATTCAAGGACACCCTCACCTGTTGTAATTGTTGGAAATGGTTTGTGTAGTGTCCGTGTGTAGATAAAGACACTGAAGACAGGAGTTGGTTCATAGGTATTTACTAAGCAAGTCTGCGGGGGGGGGTTTCTAAAGGATATACACAATACACAGGCTTATATAGCCCAAGTGGCAATTACCGGCATTACGCACACCTGGGGCTCTTAAAGGCACATACACCATAATTGCTCTTAAAGGCACATACACCACAATTCCTCCCCTTCTAGCTAACTAGTACATCATATTTTAAGTAATTATTAATTACATGTTATATGCAAAATAATATACATTGCTGTATTAATTAATTATAAGTTAGTCTCTCAGGAGGCTTCCTGACTCGGTCCGGATAACGCCTCGGGGGTGTAGTAGTTTCTGGTGGTGTAGTAGGTTCTTCTGGCAAGGCTGATTCGGCTTGAAGGCCAGTGTCGGGTTCATCGGGCTCCAGTATCACCGGATCGGAGGTAGATATGGGTATCTCTACTTCATCATTAGATGTATAGAGTGGTGGTGTAGGTTGTCCCTTTTCGGATGACTTGATGATTTGGTCAGCATGGCGCCTTATTATGCTGTCTCCGATGTCCACGGTATACATCAGTGGTCCTAATCGTGTGCAGATAGTTCCAGGCTGCCATTTCTCGGTACGGTAGTCCCGGGCCAAAACCGGTTGGCCTATCTGGAAGGCCCTAGTTGGCCTTTCATTCATGCCCTGAAACTGCCGGTTCTCCACGTCCCTTCGGATGTTGGGCTTGACCAAATCCAGCCGGCATCTTAGGTTTCTATTGTAGAACATCATGGCGGGAGTTTGGTTAGTAACCATATGCGTTGCATTCCTATATGCAAATAAGAAGTTATCCACCTTGTGCTGAAGTTTTATGTCTTCATTACCCATGGCCTTGATGGCCTTCTTGAAGGTCTGGACAAACCTTTCAGCCAATCCATTGGTGGCGGGATGGTATGGGGCGGACGCGTAGTGCTTTACCCCATTGTTCTTTAAGAACTTCCTGAATTCTTCGGACACAAATTGCGGTCCATTATCAGAACATATCTGCTCCGGCAGCCCATTCCTGGCAAATATGGTCCTTAATACTGTGATGGTTTTTTCCGTGGTGGTGGAGGACATCTTTATTACCTCTGGCCACTTGGAGTGTGCATCAACTGCGATTAAGAACATTGAGTCCATAAATGGACCAGCAAAGTCGATGTGCACCCTTTGCCAGGGAGATGAGGGCCACTCCCATGGATGTAGAGGGGCCTGTGGCGGAGCATTTTGGACCTTCTGGCATCCTAGGCAGCTCTTGGTCATGTCTTCGATGTCTCCATCGATACCTGGCCACCATACAAACGCCCTAGCTAGGTTCTTCATTTTCACTCCACCCAGATGCCCCTCGTGAAGCTCCTTTAGCACTTTATCCTGGAGTTTGGGTGGAATCACCACTCTGGATCCACACATCAAGGTTCCTCGGCACACTGACAGCTGTTCTCTTCTTTGCGAGAATGCTGGCAACAGTGGTTCGCCATGTGCTGGCCATCCCTTCACTGTTAAATCGTAGACCCGTGAGAGAGTAGGGTCATTTCTTGTCTCCCTTTCAATGGCAGAATTTGGCACCGGTAGACATTCCACTATGGTAGAGTGGAATATCTCTACTGGGTCTACTGTAGGTGCCTCTTCTATCGTTGGCAACGGTAGGCGTGATAAACCGTCAGCATTCCCATGCTGTTTTGACCCTTTGTATTCAATGTTGTGTTGGTGTGCCCCTAGAAAAAGGGACCACCTCTGTAGTCTTTGTGCCGTCATAATGGGGACACCTTTTTTAGGGTTGAATATGGAGATGAGGGGTTGATGGTCAGTCAGCAAGGTAAATTTTTGTCCGTGTAGGTAATGGTTGAATTTCTTCACTCCCCATACCAGGCTGAGTGCTTCCCTGTCTATCTGGGCATAGTTACGCTCAGCTGAGTTCAATGAGCGTGACGCAAAAGCTATCGGCCGTTCTGAGCCATCAGGGAATCTATGGGACAATACCGCTCCTATACCGTAAGGGGATGCATCGCACGCCAGTCTGATTGGTAGTGATGGGTTGTAATGAGCCAAAATTTTCTCGGATGTGATTAAGTCTTTACATTTATGGAAGGCACGTTTACAGTCTTCATTCCATTTCCAAATCACTCCTGTCTGTAGAAGATCATTAAGAGGGTGTAGAATAGTTGATAAGTTCGGTAAAAATTTATGATAGTAATTTATTAATCCCAGGAATGACCTTAATTGTGAAACATTTTCAGGTGCTGGGGCTTTTATAACTGCTTCAATTTTTTCAGGTGACTTATGCAACCCTTCCTTATTAATTATGTGGCCACAATATGATATCTGATTTTGGAAAAATTCGCACTTGGGGCGATTTGCTCGTAGGCCCCGTTCTTTCAGCCTACTGAGCACCTGCTCCAAATTGGCAAGGTGCTCGTTGTCGTTTTCTCCTGTTATAAGGATGTCGTCTAGGTAGCATTGAGTCCCTGGAATCCCTTGCAGGACTTGCTCCATAGCTCTTTGCCAGATAGCTGGAGCTGATGCTATTCCAAAAACCAGTCGATTGTACTGGTACAGTCCTTTGTGTGTGTTTATTGTGAGATACTTTTTAGAGGCCTCCTCAACCTCCATCTGTAGATATGCCTGTGCCAAGTCAATTTTTGTGAAACGTTTCCCTCCGGATAGTGAGGCGAAAATATCTTCTATCCTCGGAAGAGGATACTGTACCGTGTGAAGGACTGGGTTTACAGTCACCTTAAAGTCCCCACAGATGCGAATTTTTTTCTGTTCCTCAGAGTTATTTTTCAATGTTTTTTTCATGACTGGAACGATGGGTGCTGCCCATTCGCTCCAATCTATTTTGGATAATACGCCTGCCTTTTCCAAATTCTTCAGCTCTGCCTCGACTGCCGGACGTATTGCGTATGGCACTGGTCTTGCCTTAAAAAATTTTGGAATTGCTGTATCTTCCACTTTTATTGAGGCGGTGATGCCTTTCAAGGTTCCTAGTTTCTCTTGAAACACTTCTTTGGCGTTGGCCAAGATGTCTTTTAATCGTTCAGGTATGATGTCATCATTGTTTTTTTCCTTACTGGTCACCGTCAGTGCCTGAATGGAGTGCCAGTCTAAACGTATCTTCCTTATCCATTCACGTCCCAACAACGGTGGACCACCATCTTGTAGAATGTATAAATACAACTTTTGTATTTCTTTGCCGTTGTATACCACAGGCACCCTTATTTTTCCTTTGGGGTAGACTTTCTGCCCCGTATATGTTTTTAAGATAATGGATGTGTCTTTTAGAGGTATATGCGAAAATAGCCTCTCGTAATCTCGTCGATTTATTACGGTTAGAGCTGATCCTGTATCTAGCTCCATTTTAACTGGGGACCCTGCTATTGTGAGGGTAACCCAAATGGTTTGGTAATCCTCTTTGGCAAGAACATTATGTAATTTGAGACAGCTTAGTCTCTTGTTTCCGGAGTCGCTATCGCTATTCTGGTCTTCGGAGCTACTGTCCGCCATCATTTGTACCTTCCTGTACTTTTCTTTATTGATTTTTTGTTTTCTGTCAGTGGATTTATTTTGTCCAGATTGGCATACCCGTGCAATGTGTCCAATCTTCCCACATTGCCTGCATGCTTTGCCCTTGAACCAGCAGTCCCTCTGGTTATGGGTGGATCTGCCGCAGCGATAACATCTTCCGAACTCCTGTGTCATTTTATGGGTGCCGAAGTCCTGTGTCTCTTGTTGTATCTCTGCAGCTCCTTTTGCTGCTGCTTCGTATGATACAGCCATACTGAAAGCTTTGTCCAATGTTAAATCTTTTTCAGAAAGCAGTCTTTTTTGTGTTCCTTCACTTAAGAGACCGCAAACAAATTTGTCTCGAAGATAATCCGATAGTCCTGCTCCGAATTGGCAGTACTTTGATAGCTTTCTTAATTCGGTTAGGTAATCAGCGTTACTTTCATTCTTGTGTTGATTTCTCTTGAAGAACTTGAATCGTTCCGCTATCAGCAGCGGTGTTGGGTTTAAATGCTCCTGCAGGGTATCAACAATTTCTTTAAAAGTCTTGTCCTTTGGTTTGGCTGGAGTGATTAAATTTTGTAACAGCCCGTATGTCTTCGCGCCCATTAAGTTCAGAAGTACTGAAGCTTTTTTTTCATCTGTTATTCCATTTGCAGTGCAATAAACCTCTACTCTTTCCACGTATGTGGTCCAATCTTCTATTTCGCCATCAAAAGCCTCAATATTACCAGATTTAGGCATTTCAGAAAAGATATGGCGCTTCCCGCGATTTTTTTTTTCTCTCTGTAGCAACGATATGGTGCTTCCCGCGCTTTCCCGCCGCTGCTACCGATAACAACGCTGTTTTACTGTGGTTTCCGTTTATTCACTGTTGGAGACTCGTTCCTGACGGAGGTCTAAACGCTGACCTGCTTGCCGCGCCGGCCGTCTCTCGAGTGCACCCTCCCAGTCCGTTATTGCTTGCCTCCGATTTCGCTGCCTGTCTCAGCTGTAGAGCCCGCCGCTGGAGCTCCAGCCTGACGCCCAGGAAGGATTAGCGCAGTACCTGTCACCAGCTTGGCCAGCTGGTGAAACCACAGTTTCTCTTACTTCCTTGAGTCTTCTGGATGCTGGAGGAATCGATGTCCTTGAGGTGCTGCCGAATTGCAGGTAAGTCCGTTTCCACTTCGTCGCCACTGTAGTGTCCGTGTGTAGATAAAGACACTGAAGACAGGAGTTGGTTCATAGGTATTTACTAAGCAAGTCTGGGGGGTGGTTTCTAAAGGATATACACAATACACAGGCTTATATAGCCCAAGTGGCAATTACCGGCATTACGCACACCTGGGGCTCTTAAAGGCACATACACCATAATTGCTCTTAAAGGCACATACACCACAGTTTGTTTAGTTTTGCGGCTTTGCCGAAGAGTTAACTGTTATTTTGTTAGTTATGGTTTCTGTTGACATGACGTTGTTTTGCTGTAATGAAAGACTTTTGTGACAAAGAGAAGTTTTAATGTGCTATGGTGCACGTGACTAATTACAGTGATGCTGGCCTTCAGAGGCTTTCAAACATCCAAAGTGCGCAGGAGTAAAGACACTCATCATTCCGCCAGAGGGGCCTCGAAACGAGTCCTCATGAGCCTCTGACGGATGGCCCTTCCACTTTCAGGAGCCCTTCCATCTTCCTCCTCCTCCTCCTCCTCCTCCTCCTCGTTCGCATGCTCCTCCTCCTCCTCCTCCTCCTCCTCCTCCGCCTGCTTCTCCAGGGTCAGAGGGAAGGTGATGAATTGACGCCTTCGCCTATAAAGGGCAGCTGTAACTTGCCGGATGCAACAGTGGACTGCAACCTGAGAGATATTCGCAATGTCCCCAATGGCTGACTGAAAGGATCCGTTGCCATAAAAATTGAGGGCAACAGTCAGTTTAACGGCCACCGACAGAGAGGTCCTGCACTGTAGACACGACTGCAGATCCTCAGCAAGCAGGTGGCACAGCTCAGTAACAACGTCCCTCCCGATTCAGAGCCTTCGCACACACTGCTCCTCCGACATGTCAAGGTATGACACCTGCTGCCTAAAGACCCTCGCAGCATACCCTCGGATTGGCTGACCTCCATTGCCCCTCCTCCTTCTGGCCAATCCCGGCCCTCTCTCCCGCCGTCTCTCTGCCCCTTCATAGTGTTTGGCCATGAGGCCGTCGCCCTCCAAAGCATCTCCCATTCCGATGCCAGTTGGTCAAAAGGCTGTTAGGTCTAGTGCTTCAACTGCTCCGGACAGGTTTGAAGGTCTCAAGTACTCTAATGCTAAATTCCAAAAACTCTGCTCCACAGTAGCTCACCAACTCTCTCCACCAACGATCGCAATGAACAGGCCAAGTGGCTGAAGCTTCTATACTAGAGCTGTCCCCTTTAAATAGCACCCCCCGACTCCGAGAAGGGCCTGTTAACGCTCCTTCGAACTGTCACTAATAACGCTAGGCGTAAAGGCTCCGGGCGCCACCCAATATCCGCTCAGGTGCCCCTAAAAGGCGTTGCACACTGAAATGACGTCATGATCTGCTTGCGCTCACGGGCGCGCGCAAACACTTAGCGCAGGCGTTAAATGTATAGTCAATATGGGAGTTGTCGCTATCTTCATAGCGCCCGCCCCAACATTGGGTAACGCCCCAATTCTCGGTCTCTTTAGGCGCTAACCGCTGGCGCAAACAACCGAATTTCTAGGCCCATGCTCTAAGATTAAGACCATCCGTTTAGCTGCCTCTGCCACTTCCCTTCCTTCCCCCTAGCCCACCGGCCCAAACTTCCTCTAAGGTTTCCCCCTGCCCTAGCCCTGAACTCGCATCTTTCTCCAGTTTCTCTCCGAACTCCCCTCATGACCTCTCTGCGCTCATCTTGTCCATGAGTCCCACTTCCTGCTCCCTCGACCCTATTCCCACCAAACTGCTGACCACCCAACTTTCTTTCCTGGCTCCCATGTTAGCTGACATTGTTAACGGTTCTCTCTCCTCAGGTACTGTCCCCCTCTCCCTCAAATCTGCTGTCATCACCCCTCGCCTCAAAAAACCAACCCTTGTCCCCTCCATCCTTGCAAACTACCGCTCCATCTACAACCTCCCTTTCCTCTCAAGTCCTTGAACATGTTGTCGCCTCCCAAATCCGTGCCATCTTTCCCGCAACTCCATGTTTGAATCCCTCCAATCAGGTTTCTGCCCCTACCACAGTACCGAAACGGCTCTCAAAGTCACAAATGACATCCTTTGTGACTGTGACAAAGGTAAACTATCCCTCCTCGTCCTTCTGGACTTGTTTGCAGCCTTTGACATGGTTGACCACTCCACCTCTCCAATGTCGTCATTGGTGGCCGTGCCTTCTGTTGCCTAGGCCCTAAGCTCTGGAATTCCCTGCCTAAACCTCTCCGCCTCTCTACCTCTCTTTCCTCCTTTAAGATGCTCCTTGAAACCTACCTCTTTGACCAAGCTTTTGGTCACCTGCCCTAATTTTTCCATATTGTGGCTAGGTGTCAAATTTTTTGTCTTACAATACTCCTGTGAAGCGTCTTGGAACATTTTACTACGTTTAAGGCGCTATATAAATACAAGTTGTTGTTGGTGGTGGTGGTGGCGGTCACACAAATTTCACTCCCTTGCAGTATCTGGCTAACTATTACTTTAATATATGGTAATATGGCATGTGCTTATGATCTCATCCCAAGCTACAACAATGGAGCAAAATCTTTAAAAATGAAGTCCATTTGTTGTGTTTGACTGGGCAGAGAAAGAATAGTTATTAAAAGGAAATATATAAAGGAAACCTACTGGAAATTGAAATACTCAGATGAATAAGGGTGGAATCTTACGTAAATTAAATTTATATATGCTTCTAAAAACATGCTTTTAAATTTAATTTTTTATCATTTCCCTTGATCATGATAAATTAAAATGATTATAATAAAAGAACAAATAATAGTCCTTGGCTTTTGTTAGAATCTAAAACTGTAAACTTCACTGAGAGCAGCCAGATGGACTGCAATGGTCTATTCCAGTTCTGTACATTCCTGTGTTCCTACATATATAACTTAAAAAAACAGTAAAGTGAAGTGTTGCTTTGAGACAAAAGATTTGTAAGCATGTGTGAAAGCGCTGCACCTTGTTCAGTCGAACTATACTCACTTTATTATAGAAGATAGATCATAAACACCAAAAAGCAGTAATAGATAACAATTTTGCTTGTATTTTACCTTCTTTGTTTCATGTTTAGTAAACCTGCCATAGTATTGGTTTTGGAACCCATACAAAAGCATGTTATGTTAAAGGGCATGTTATAGGGAGAGTGCTTTGTATGGATTTTCTATTTATAAGGAAGTATTGATCACTGTGCAATATATAGGCAATAGGGGATATTAGAATATATTATGGTAAGGGTCTACCGAACAGTAATTTGAATGGATCAGATCATACTATGTATAAAGCTTTTAAGGTTATCGAGGTAATACAAAAATTAATTTATTTTTGCTTCATGTAGTCACGGAAGAACAGCCTGTGTAGAGATAAGGATCTAAACAGCTGTGCTAAGCTGTAGCTCATCTGCTTAAATCTAGCAGCCTCTTTGATTACAGATCAAAAGCCATCTCTTTAGCTTTCATCAGATACACTGCTATGATCTGTAAGGTAGTTTCCTTACAGGCAAGGTGCCAGTTTGAAACAGACAGATTCTAAAACTGGACTGGAGATGATGCATGGATTAGACAGGTCAATTATATACTTAATCTGCCTTTGGAGGATTAGATGGTCATTGATTTGGTCTCTGCATATGTCTTGACCTTAACAGTTACCAGATATGGTAGGTTTCCTTAGTCCAGTAAGCACTTAATCATTCAGTGATTGGGCTTAATGCCACTGTGTCAAGAGCTAAATATTATGGCTATGCACCCAAGAGACAGATAAACTATTTTACAGCTTCAAATTTATAGAACTTTAATGCTAATGGATAAAGGCCTTGACTTTATTTGAAGCTTTTTTTTGTAACTTTTAATTTCCTCACTCACCTTCTATTTTTTTCCCCTTCTTCTTAAGGCATTGACTCATATTGGAGTGCATTTCTACCTGCATGGCCACCCACTGGTACCTCGCTCAAGTAGCCATTCATTGTGCGTAAGCCTATACGGTGAATGATGACAGGCTATTTGACTTCAGCGTACATCACAACTGAGTCCAATCTTGCCCCTCTTGAAAAAAAAGTTTACATTTTTTTAAATTTCTGAGAAACAAAATGTCACCCTCATGATTCCTCATTCAACTAACACCACACAAAAAAATGCCGGATTAGCTGGTCGTTCATCTTAATGCCATTTGTAGGATGTTGCTGGCATAGAATGGCCACAATAACAGTCACTACATGCTATAAGTAATTCATTGTGTGAAGTGTTTTTCAGTGTGATGAGGTACTATATAAATACAAGTATTACTTGTTACTTTTGAAACACAATTATATCAGCATTTAATTATGATGTGCAAACAGCCTGAAATGTATTTTACTTCAAAAAATGTTATTAATAGGCTAAAAGTTTACACACCTAAAATGAAATCTAACTATTATTACTCAGTATAAAATTAATAAAAGTCAAATAGATATTTTGACATGATAAGGTGCCATGTAAATGCAAGTATTACCTCTTTAAATCAAAATACATTATTAAGTGCAGTACAGAAGACAATTAGAACAAATTGTGAAACACAAAAGGAAAAGTCAATATATTACAATAAACTACGAACATTTGCAGCCTCACATTATTTAG
The DNA here is from genome assembly GCF_052327205.1 of Somniosus microcephalus. Lineage (NCBI taxonomy): Eukaryota > Metazoa > Chordata > Chondrichthyes > Squaliformes > Somniosidae > Somniosus > Somniosus microcephalus. Next base: position 187,929,872 of record NC_140997.1, read on the forward strand.
TTTTGTAAAGTGACACTATTCTCAAAGACTAAAGTTATGAAATATCCATGTTTTCCTACATTAAGACACAACACCTCACCAGAATCTCTAACTATGACCATCAAGCGGGTGCTCTGTGCATATGAGCTTAGATAAAAAGGGGCTCATTTCCACAGGGATCCTCCCAATCATCGACTGTAACTTCGGCAGAAGAGCCACGGAAACCCCGGAAAAATGGCAAAGTTTTTCCGGGGTTTGCGGCTTTTCTACCAAAGTTACAGTAGATGAAATGGGAGAACCCCAACAGATACTCACCCTCAGACTTTTCAATCCTTACAGATTGTTCTAGTGGTTTAATTCTCTTATATTTGCAAGGTTGTTCCTTTAATACATTCCATAATTTCAGATTGCTCCCTGCTCAGAAATCCGTATTTCTTTTTACTTCAGCTATGTGAATTACCATCAGATGCAAGATTGCTTGGTGTTCTATATTTTTTAATTAGATTGTTTATCGGGGCACCAGATGTATCTTAAATGAATGCAACCTTCACAGAATTTCTATTCAAATTATAGTTCTGTTAAATGTAGAGATACAGGGGGCTAAATTAGATAAGGCCCGAAAACGGTCGCAGGGATCGCAATGCATGCTCTGCCCACCCCATTGAAAGTACTGCAGGCAGTATGCGAAATTCATGCTGCCTGCTCATTACCATGATTCCAGTGCAAAACGCGCTGCTGGTTGGTTCAACAGGGGGACCAATATCATGGGAAGTCTGCTCTTTGTATTTAAAGGTTGCCTGCAGAGTGAAAGACTGTCTGCACTTCTTAAAGGAGAGGTGCTTTGTGAGAGAAGTACCTCATTCTGACTGGAGCTGGGAGTTAGCAGTGTCTCAACAAGGCAGAGAAAGGGCACCTTGGCTCTCCAATGCAGCACTGGAGGCCTTGATGCAGGAGGTCTATAGGAGGAGACAGGTTCTATGCCCGCAGGGGGCCAGGAGGCTTTCCAAACACACTGTTCGAAGGCAGTGGGAGGAAATCGCTGAAGCGGTCAGTGCCACTAGTCTTTCCCCCAGGACATGGATCCAGTGCCGGAAGAGGTTTACTGACCTCACATGAGTGGTCAAGGTGAGTGAATGCATCTTCAAATGCTATATCCCACCAACTGCACCACTAGCCTCACACACTGCTCAATGCACCACACCCCTATCACTCACCTATCAACAATCTTGACTCATACCTCACAATCATAGCTTCATCTCACCCTCACACACCTACCACGGTTGCAAGCCTCACACCCACATCTCTCACCTTGCACACAATGCCAGCTATTCAACCATGACAGGCACATCACCCAAACACATTGCACCACACTCACTGACAGAGTTCCCTTTCTCTTGCAGGCCAAGGTGGCTCACAACTGGCACAAGCAGGAGCAAACAGGCAGGGGGCAAGCACGGCTGCAGAACCTGACCCAAAGGGAGGAGACTGTTCTGGAGGTAATTGGAGGGGCCGTCACTGAGGCTGTGGCGATCAGTGAGGCTGCAAACATCGATGATGATGGTATGCCCATACCTAATCCTTCTTCTCACATCCCACTTGCCCCTTATCCCTCTTCTCACTTATAAGCTGCTGATGGTGTAAGCATGCACATCTTGCTTCCCCCCGCCCCCCCACCCCCTCACCACAACCCGACCCATGTGCCTTTCTCCTTTCAGCTACCCAAGCCCAGCCTGTGTAGGAAGAAGTGGAGGAGGAGAATGATGGAGAAGAAGAGACACCGTCACTCAATCTGACACTCCAAGGCACCAGCTCAAAAAATGGCACTGCACAAACTATAGAGGGTAGTATAGAGGCGGGATCTGCATATGGTGAGTCACCGGGCACGAGAGGGCTGCAGCCAGGCCTGGGGGAAAGGGTAGCGCAGGTGCCAGCTCCCCGGAGGGTGAGGTCACACACGGGTTTTGCTGCAGAGGACTCAGATGAGGACTTCGATGGGGCGGCCTTCAGAAGATGGGTGATGGGCATGCACACAGAAATGCTTGGTGCATTGGCAGGCCTGCCAGAGAGCCTCTTGTCACTGTCAAGGAGCATGGAGGAATCCAGCTCCAACATTGCACGGGGCTTTGCGCGGAGCTTGGAGAACATGATTTCCAGGCTGGAAGTGATGGGCAACTCCATTAGAACACTTGTGAACCCAACCTTGATGTTCGGTGTGATGGGCGATGTCACAGCTTCCATTGCTATCATCGTGGCTGGGTTTATGAGTGTGGAAAGAGGCTTGCAGGGTCTCGCAGCAGTCCAGCAATCTTTCCTCCAACAGATGGCTAGGAATGCTGAGGCGCTGCCCCGGGGGAGTGGCAGAGGCTCCGTGGAGCAAGGACCTGCTGTCCTCTCTCAGGATGACAACATTCGTCCTCCCACCACCGCCACTCCGCCAGTGCCATTGCAGTTGCCTGTTATCCAGCCAGCCCAGACTGCTGCCGCTCATGCCCAGTTGGTGCAGTCCACAGCCGGGCCTTCCAAGGGAATGCACAAGGATGATTAGTTGACTTTGTAATGTAATATTTGAATTAATCATTTATAAATTATGTTTGGAATATTTGTTTTCTGGTGGCTTTCATTTCAACAGTGTGCCCAAGAAAATGCTGTGATGTTCCATGACAGAGGGAAAGTAAAGTGGGGAAGTGTTGAGTAACGGGGATCTGGGGTTTCATTTAGGGGAACCGGAGTCTGATGATGCGCTCACAGACAGCCCGTCCGGAACAGAGACTTGGAGACTGCCTTCTCCCTTCCTCCTCTTCCTCCTCCTCCAAGTTGAGGAGCATGCAGCAGAACACCATGAATTGGGACACCCACTCCGGTGAGTACTGGAGGGCTCCTCCCGAATGGTCAAGGCAGCAGAACTCTTGCTTGAGCACCCCGATGGTCTGCTCGATGAGGTTCCTCGTGGCAGCATGGCTGTCATCATAGGATTGCTAGCCATGAGTGGTGGGGTTGCAGAGGGGAGTCATCAGCCAGGTGTAGAGCGGATAGCCCTTATCTCCGAGCAGCCACCCTCGGATTCAAAGTGGCGGCTGGAAGATTGTTGGCACAGCAGACTGGTACAGGACATAGGCATCATGACTGCTGCCAGGATATCGGGCATTCACCATCATGATGTGTTGGCATGGTTGCACATCAACTGCACGTTAAGTGAGCAGTAGCCTTTGCGGTTACGGTACATCTCAGCATTAATATGCGGCACCCACAAAGCCACGTGTGTAGTCGATGGCGTCCTACACCATGGGGAAGGCCGATATCCTGGCAAAGCCACATGCCCACTCCTCTTGCTTCTCTGATTAGAGAGAAGACAATGAAGTTCCTTCTAGAGTAGAGAGCTTCTGTGACCTCCCAGATGCAGCGATGGACAGCGAACTGCGAGATGTTTGCTATGTCGCCTGTTTAAGCCTGGAAAGATCTGGTGGTGAAAAAATTCTGGGTCACGGTCACCTTGAGGGCCACTGGCAGAGCTGTCATTACCCTGCTCTGAGGTTGCAAGAGGTAGCAGAGTTCTGTGACCACCTTCTTGGTGAAGCGGAGCTGCCGAATACACTGCTCCTGGCTTAGGTGCAGGTAGAAGAAATGCTCCCTGAAGATCCTAGGTGGGTAAGGCCTCCTGCTGAGAGCCCTCCTCCTCCTCTCAAACCCACCCCCCGGCCCCTCTTGCAAGCAGCTTGTCTTTGCTGCCTCTGCTCCATCTCCCTGTCATGCTGCAATACAAGGGAGACTGAAAGTAGAGCTTGACTGGGAGCAAGTGATGTAGTCCGAGGCCTTCCAATTGCAGCCAACACCTTCCCAACATCCAGCAGCACTCCCTGCACACTTTAACAATGTTAGAAATGTCTCCCAGCAAGCCAGTATTGATATTAACTCTGCAAGAGCCAGTACAAGAGAAATAATCAACTTACTGTTAGATCCGTGTGTTAATGGAGACACGGAATGCAGGAGTTGATTTAACAAGTGTTTACTGAACAAAGTCTGGAGGTGAACTAACTACACAAGACGTTATACAGGCTTATATACCCGAGTGGTCACTACTGGTACTACAGTATACAGGGGCTTCAAAAACATAGTTCCTCTTAAAGGTACATACACTACAATTCCTTCCCTTTTAGATAAATAGTACATAACATTTTAAGTAATCATTAAATAACATTTTTACAAGAACAATAATATACACATTTGCTGAAGTTAATCAATTACAAATTCAGTCTCTCTGGAGGCTTCCTGACTCGGTCCGGATAATGCCTCGGTGGTGCAGTAGGTTCTTTTGGCAAGGTCGATTCGGCTTCAATGCCAGTGTCGGGTTCATCTGGTTCCAGTATCACCGGATCGGAGGTAGATACTATGGGTATCTCTGCTTCATCACTAGGCGCATAGAGTTGTGGTGTAGGTTGTCCTTTTTTGGATGACTCTATGATCTGGTCAGCATGGCGCCTTATTATGCTTTCTCCAATGTCCACGGTATACATCAGCGGTCCTAGTCGTGTGCAAATAGTTCCAGGCTGCCATTTCTCGGTACGGTAGTCCCGGGCCAAAACTGGTTGACCTATCTGGAAGGTTCTAGTTGGCCTTTCATTCATGCTTTGAAATTGCCGGTTCTCTACGTCCCTTCTGACGTTTGGCTTGACCAAATCCAGCCGGCATCTTAGGCGTCTATTGAAAAACATCATGGCGGGGGTTTGGTTTGTAACCACATGTGTTGCATTCCTGTACGCAAACAAGAAGTTATCTACCTTATGTTGTAGATTTATGTCTTCATTACCCATGGCCTTTATGGCCTTCTTGAAGGTCTGGACAAACCTTTCAGCCAATCCATTGGTGGCGGGATGTTATGGGGCGGACGTGTAGTGCTTAACCCCATTGTTTTTTAAGAACTTCCTGAATTCTTCGGATACAAATTGCGGTCCATTATCAGAACAGATCTGTTCAGGCAGCCCATTCCTGGCGAATATGGTCCTTAATACTGTGATGGTTTTTTCCGTGGTGGTGGAGGACATCTTTATTACCTCCGGCCACTTGGAGTGTGCATCCACCGCGATTAAGAACATTGAGTCCATAAATGGACCAGCAAAGTCGATATGTACCCTTTGCCATGGAGATGAGGGCCACTCCCATGGATGTAGAGGGGCTTGTGGTGGGGCGTTTTGGACCTTCTGGCATCCTAGACAGCTCTTGGTCATTTCTTCGATGTCTCCATCGATACCTGGCCACCACACAAATGCTCTGGCTAGGTTCTTCATTTTCACTCCACCCAGATGCCCCTCGTGAAGCTCCTTTAGCACTTTATCCTTGAGTTTGGGTGGAATCACCACTCTGGATCCACACATCAAGGTTCCTCGGCACACTGACAGCTGTTCTCTTCTTTGCGAGAATGCTGGCAACAGTGGTTCGCCATGTGCTGGCCATCCCTTCACCGTTAAATCGTAGACTCGTGAGAGAGTCAGGTCATTTCGCGTTTCCTTTTCAATGGTAGAATTTGTCACCGGTAGACATTTCACCATGGTCAAGTGGAACATCTCCACTGGGTCCACTGTAGGCGCCTCTTCCACCGTTGGCAACGGTAGGCGTGAGAACCCGTCAGCATTCCCATGCTGTTTTGTTCCTTTGTATTCTATGTCATATTGGTGTGCCCCTAGGAAAAGGGACCACCTCTGTAGCCTTTGCGCTGTCATAATGGGAACGCCCTTTTTAGGGTTGAATATGGAGACGAGGGGTTGATGGTCAGTCAACAAGGTAAATTTTTGTCCGTGTAGGTAATGGTTGAATTTCTTCACCCCCCACACCAGGCTGAGTGCCTCCCTGTCGATCTGGGCATAGTTACGCTCAGCTGAGTTCAATGAGCGTGACGCAAAAGCTATCGGCCGCTCCAAGCCATCAGGGAATCTATGCGATAATACCGCTCCCACGCCGTAAGGGGATGCATCGCACGCCAGTCTGATTGGCAGTGATGGGTTGTAATGAGCCAACACTTCCCTGGACGTGATCAAGCCTTTGCATTTATGGAAGGCACGTTTACAGTCTTCGCTCCATTTCCAAACTACTCTCGTTTGTAGCAGTGCGTTAAGAGGGTGCAGAACCGTCGACAAGTTTGGTAAAAATTTATGATAGTAATTTACTAATCCCAGGAACGACCTTAATTGTGAGACATTTTCAGGCGCTGGGGCCTTTACGACCGCTTCAATTTTTTCAGGTGACTTATGCAACCCTTCTTCGTTAATGACATGGCCACAATATGATATTTGTTTCTGGAAAAATTCGCACTTGGGGCGATTTGCTCGTAGGCCCCGTTCTCTGAGCCTCGTGAGCACCTGCTCCAAGTTGGCAAGGTGCTCGTTGTCGTTTTCTCCTGTTACAAGGATGTCGTCTAGGTAGCATTGAGTCCCCGGAATCCCTTGCAGGACTTGCTCCATAGCTCTTTGCCAGATAGCCGGAGCTGATGCCACTCCGAAAACCAGTCGATTGTACTGGTACAGGCCTTTGTGTGTGTTTATCGTGAGATACCTTTTAGAGGCCTCCTCAACCTCCATCTGTAGATATGCCTGTGCTAAGTCAATTTTGGTGAAACGTTTCCCTCCGGATAGTGAGGCAAAAATATCTTCTATCCTCGGAAGAGGATACTGTACCGTGTGAAGAACCGGGTTTACAGTCACCTTGAAGTCCCCACAATGCGAACTTTTCTCTGTTCTTCAGATTTATCATTATTCAACGTTTTCTTCATGACCGGGACGATGGGTGTTGCCCACTCGCTCCAATCTACCTTGGATAACACGCCTGCTTTTTCCAAATTCTCCAGCTCTGCCTCGACGGCTGGACGAATTGCGTATGGCACCAGCCTTGCCTTAAAAAACTTGGGAATTGCCACATCTTCCACTTTTATTGAGGCGGTGGCGCCTTTCAGGGTTCCTAGTTCCTGTTGAAACACTTCTTTGGCGTTAGCCAAGATTTCTTTTAATCGTCCAGGTATGCCGTCATCATCGTTTTTTTTCTTACTGATCACCGTCAGTGCCTGAATGGAGTGCCAGTCTAAACGTATCTTTCTGATCCATTCACGTCCCAACAACGGTGGACCACCATCTTGCAGAACGTATAAATACAACTTCTGTATTTCCTTGCCGTTGTATACAACAGGCACCCTTATTTTCCCTCTGGGGTATACTTTCTGCCCCGTATATGTCTTCAAGATAATGGATGTGTCTTTCAAAGGTATATGCGGAAATAGCCGCTCATAATCCCGTCGACTCATGACGGTCAGAGCTGATCCTGTATCTAGCTCCATTTTGACTGGGGACCCTGCTATCATGAGGGTAACCCAAATGGTCTGGTAATTTTCTTTGGCAATTACATTATGTAATTTGAGACAGCTTAGTCTCTTGTTTCCGGAGTCGCTATCGCTCTTCTGGTCTTCGGAGCTACTGTCCATCATCATTTGTACCTTTCTGTACTTTTCCTTATTGACCTTTTTACTGTCAGCGGATTTCTTTCCAGATCTGCATACACGTGCAATGTGTCCCATCTTTCCGCATTGCCTGCATGCTTTGTCCTTGAACCAGCAGTCCTTCTGGTCATCGGTGGATCTGCCGCAGCGATAACATCTCTTGAAACCCCGTGTCATTTCATGGGTGCCGAAGTCCTGTGGCTTTTGCTGTATCTCTGCAGCTCCTCTTGCTGCTGCTTCGTATGATACAGCCACACTGAAAGCCTTGTCCAGTGTCAAATCTTTCTCAGAAAGTAGTCTTTTCTGTGTTCCTTCGCTTAGGAGACCGCAGACGAATTTGTCTCGTAGAGAATCTGCCAGTCCTGCCCCGAATTGGCAGTGCTTTGACAGCTTTCGTAATTCGGTGAGGTAATCAGCATTACTTTCATTCTTGTGCTGATTCCTCCTGAAGAATTTGAATCGTTCCGCTATCAGCAGCGGTGTTGGGTTTAAGTGCTCCTGTAAGGTATCAACAATTTCCTTAAAATTCTTGTCCATCGGTTTGGCTGGAGTGATCAAGTTTCGTAACAGCCCGTATGTCCTTGCGCCCATCAGATTTAGAAGTACCGATGCCTTTTTATCATCCGCTACTTCATTCGCCTTGCAATATACCTCCACTCTTTCCACATATGTGGTCCAATCTTCTATATCACTATCGAAAGCAGTAATATTGCCAGTCTTCGGCATCTTGAAAATCTAAAATGGCGCTTCCCGCGTTTTTCTTTCTTCCCCGCCGAGTTAAGATGGCGCCTCCCGCACTTTCCTGCCGCTGCTGCCAACGCTGTTCTCCGCGGTTCCCGTTGCGACCTGCAGCTTTTCGCGGTATTTCTATATTTTTTTTTATATATCGTTTCAATAGTTTCTCCGTTACTTGGAGAACCGTTCCCGTCGTGGAGCGGGCCCTCTGGGACTTTCCCCTCCCTCTGCTCGGTCCGAACGCCGACCTGCTTTGCAGCACCGGCCGCGCCATGAGTGCTCCACCCTCTCTCTTTGCTTCTGCTTCCCGACTCGCTGCCCGGCCCTGTTGCAGAGCCACCCGATCGAGCTCTAGCCCGCCGCAGCCCAGGAAGGATCAGTGCACTACCTGTCACCAGCCCGTTTAGCTGGTGAAACCACAGTTTTTTTTGTTTTTTTTTCTTGCTTCTGGCTTCGACCTTCGTCTGAGGAATCGATCTCCTTGAGGTGCTGCCGAATTGCAGGTAAGTTCGTTTCTAACTCGTCGCCACTGTTAGATCCGTGTGTTAATGGAGACACGGAATGCAGGAGTTGATTTAACAAGTGTTTACTGAACAAAGTCTGGAGGTGAACTAACTACACAAGACGCTATACAGGCTTATATACCCGAGTGGTCACTACTGGTACTACAGTATACAGGGGCTTCAAAAACATAGTTCCTCTTAAAGGTACATACACTACACTTACCTGCAAGCTGCATGTATCCCTTTAAATAGCGCTGGTGGGTCCATCGTGCAGCTGAACGCACATTCAGCTGTGCGTGTTTAGGAGAGGACGTTGTTTGGAACGGCACCGTCCAGAATGGCAGGTCGTGCGTCAAATCTGCGTTATACGCTGACTGACACCACGATCCGCCTGCTCTACATACTGCTGGGCACACACTTCCTGCCCATGCTATTGCCCTCACCAAGATGGCAACCAGTGCAGGCCACGCCAGAAGTGTGCAGAAGCGAGGCGGCCACCATTTTTTTCCCAAAACCGACCTTAACTACCGCCGTTATGGTGCCGAATTTCATGGCCATAGAGACTAAATTTATGAAATTCAGGCCATTTACTCTTTTTTATATGACTGCAAACACCACATCAATCCATTGACTTAGTCACTGAGGTTTAATATAAATTGAAAACGAGTAGCTGATTTTTAAAGACTGTCAGTGATAAGTATAATTATAAACTTTATTATATTAAAGTCACATCTACTGTTTCAGTAAAATAGAAAAGAAAATCAGGTGAGATGTAAAACGGGCAGCCCACTCGCTATCACTGGTTATTCACCCGGCAATAAAAGTTAAAGTGACCCCCCAGCACCCTCTTACCTTTAAGCTGCTGGTTTTGTCAGTTTCTCTACTCTTCTGCTTCTCTCTCCATTTCTTGTTCTTGCTTCTCAGTAACCCTCTTTTTAACTCTGTTTTCTTCTTTAATCTTTTTTTGGGTGGGAGGTATGCCGTGGTGGTTGCAGGCTGCATCTGCTGCCACTACCCATTTGTGCGTCATTCCCGTCAAATTCTACGTTCCAGTTGCGTGCCTCCTCTCCTCTGTTCTGTCTCACCTCACATCCCTTCCCACTGACCCTCTATCACTTAACTCGATGTTTCCACTCTCCTCCCTTTGTGCCCATAGCCTTTGCATTCCCACTCTTCTAGCCTCATTCCCCATATGCCCATTCTTATCTTCCTGACCCCCAACATCCATCCACCCATCAATCCTCCTAACTTGCTCCCTTTAATCCTACCACCTTCGCCCAGCCCAGATGAATCGACTGCTCATCCTCCTTAATTTCTCTTCCCTGACTCACCCTTCAACCTTAACCCCCACTTCTTCCCACCCTCCAGAAGTTATTCCCTCTTCAATCACCGTCCCTGTCTCCTCCATCTCAACTCCCATCCCTACCTCCCCACCAGTTTTATCCAAAAGTTTTTCAAAGGGTTACCCACCTGCCTCCACACTGATACTTAAAGCCTAATCTTTATCACTTTCACTTTAAAGTGGCTCAAGGCCACATCTTCCTACTACCTTGTCAGTTGCCTAATCTTCGGTTTTGAAACTGGCCTATGCCTATAGCATCCCGCCCCTGCTGCCTAATCTTTATCATTTTGGAAACTGGTGCATCAATTTTAAGTGCATTATGAGCAATTGTAATGTAGTGGCAAAGTTGAAAGGTAGAAAAAACAGATTCACGCATACAGGTGGAATTTAGTTTGGTTACCTATGAGAAGTATCGATATTTCTCACAGGGCACAGCTCTCCAAACTTCAGCTCTGCACTAACATTTTAAAATACCTGGCTTTCGGATTCAATAAACCTTTCAGCCAATGTCCCCGACTCTTCCATCACCATCCCTGGGTATGTCCTGTCCCACCGGCAGGACAGACCCACCAGAGGTGGCGGCACAGTGGTATACAGTCGGGAGGGAGTGGCCCTGGGAGTCCTCAACATTGACTTTGGACCCCATGAAGTCTCATGGCATCAGGTCGAACATGGGCAAGGAAACCCCCTGCTGATTACCACCTACTGCCCTCCCTCAGCTGATGAATCAGTACTCCTCCATGTTGAACATCACTTGGAAGAAGCACTGAGGGTAGCAAGGGCACAGAATGTACTCTGGGTGGGGGAATTCAATGTCCATCGCTCAGTAGCACAACTACTGACCGAGCTGGCTGAGTCCTGAAGGACATAACTGCCAGACTGGGCCTGCGGCAGGTGGTGAGGGAACCAACACGAGGGAAAAACCTACTTGACCTCGTCCTCGCCAATCTACCTGTCGCAGATGCATCTGTCCATGACAGTATTGGTAGCAGTGACCACCGCACAGTCCTTGTGGAGACGAAGTCCAGTCTTCACACTGAGGACACCCTCCATCGTATGTGTGGCACTACCACTGTGCTAAATGGGATAGATTCAGAACAGATCTAGCAGCTTAAAAATGAGGTGCTGTGGGCCATCAGCAGCAGCAGAATTATATTCCACCACAATCTGTAACCTCATGGCCCGGCATATCCCTCACTCTACCATTAACATCAAGCCAGGGGACCAACCCTGGTTCAATGAGGAATGTAGAAGAGCGTGCCAGGAGCATCACCAGGCATACCTAAAAATAAAGTGCCAACCTGGGGAAGCTGCAACACAGGACTACATGCATGCTAAAAAGCGGAAGCAGCATGCTATAGACAGAGCTAAGTGATCCCACAATCAACGGATCAGATCAAAGCTCTGCAGTCCTGCCACATCCATTCGTGAATGGTGCTGGACCATTAAACAACTGATGAGAGGAGGAGGCTCCATGAACATCCCCATCCTCAATGATGGTGGAGCCGAGCACGTGAGTGCAAAAGACAAGGCTGAAGCGTTTGCAACCATCTTAAGCCAGAAGTGACAAGTGGATGTTCCATCTCGGCCTCCTCCTACGGTCCCCACTCTCACAGAAGCCAGTCTTCAGCCAATTCAATTCACTCCATGTGATATGAAGAAACGGCTGAATGCACTGGATACAGCAAAGGCTGTTGTGCTGAAGACTTGTGCTCCAGAACTAGCCGGGCCTCTAGCCAAGCTATTCCAATACAGCTACAACACTGGCATCTACCCGACAATGTGGAAAACAGCCCAGGTATGTTCTGTCCACAAAAAAAACAGGACAAATCCAATCCAGCCAATGACCACCCCATCAGTCCACTCTCGATCATCAGTAAAGTGATGGAAGGTGTTGTCGACAGTGCTATTAAGCGGCATTTACTCACCAACAACCTGCTCACTGATGCTCAGTTCCGGTTCCACCAAGACCACTCAGCTTCAGACCTCATTACAGCCTTGGGCAAAAGAGCTGAATTCCAGAGGTGAGGTGAAAGTGACTGTCCTTGGCATCAAGGCAGCATTTGACCAAGTGTGGCATCAAGGAGACCTAGTAAAATTGAAGTCAGTGGGAATCGGGAAAACTCTCCACTGGCTGCACGCCTAGCACAAAGAAAGATGGTTGTGGTTGTTGGAGGCCAACCATCTCAGCCCTAGGACATCGCTGCAGGAGTTCCTCAGGGCAATGTCCTAGGCCCAACCATCTTCAGCTGCTTCATCAATGATCTTCCCTCCATCTTAAGGTCAGAAGTGGGGATGATCGCTGATGATTGCACAGTGTTCAGTTCCATTCGCAAGTCCTCAGATAATGAAGCAGTCTATGCCCGCATGCAGCAAGACCTGGACGACATTCAGGCTTGGGCTGATAAGTGGTAAGTAACATTTGCGCCACACAAGTGCCAGGCAATGACTATCTCCAACAAGAGAGCGTCTAACCACCGCCCCTTGACATTCAACAACATTAACATCCCCCACCATCAACATCCTGGGGGGGTCACCATTGACCAGAAACTTAACTGGACCAGCCACATAAATACTGTGGCTACAAGAGGAGGTCAGAGGCTAGGTATTCTGTGGCAAGTGTCTCACCTCCTGACTCCCGAAAGCCTTTCCACCATCTACAAGGCACAAGTCAGGAGTGTGATGGATTACTCTCCACTTGCCTGGATGAGTGCAGCTCCAACAACATTCAAGAAGCTCGACACCATCCAGGACAAAGCAGCCCGCTTGATTAGCACCACATCCACCACCTTAAACATTCACTCCCTCCACCACCGGCGTACCGTGGCTACAGTGTGTACCATCTACAAGATGCACTGCAGCAACTCGCCAAGGCTTCTTTGACAGCACCTCCCAAACCCACGACCTCTACCACCTAGAAGGACAAGAGCAGCAGGCACATGGGAACACCGTCACCTCCAAGTTCCCCTCCAAGTCACACACCATCCTGACTTGGAAATATATCCCTGTTCCTTCATCATCGCTGGGTCAAAATCCTGGAACTCCCTCCCTAACTGCACTGTGAGAGTACCTTCACCACACGCACTGCAGCGGTTCAAGAAGGGGGCTCACCACCACCTTCTCGAGGGCAATTAGGGATGGGGAATAAATGCTGGCTTTGCCAGCAACGTGCACCTTCCAGGAATGAATAAATAAAATATAAAGGAGAGAGTTGCATTCAGCACCAACAATTAAAGCAATAGTATAGCATGATTTCACCCCATATGTCTTCTTCTTTCACCTCTATTGCAAGGAGAACTCACTTTTACATCATTCTGCAACAGGAGGATAATGAGTTTTGTTGTTTTTACAGTAGATTTCACTTCTCTCCCCGTTCCTCAAGAAGAATCCAATTAAATAGCATTTGACATCTCAAATTTCAGAATTTGAACATCATTAAATACAAAATCCCACAATCCATTATCAATAAATCATACTTTTGAAGCTACAATCATGTTAATCTTGATCCACAGAAAAGTCACCAGGTTTCATTCGTGACTTTGCTGCTCCTCTCTTGACGTCACTGATCTCTTGGCACCACTGTCCACTCATAATATTGCCTGCTGCTTTCTGTTTGGTAGAAAGTGGCAGTCCTATTCCAGCGGTGCTTATAAACATCGGAACCTACCCCTTGCTAACTGGCAGTCCTCCTCCCTTGAAACTCTGATCGCACAGAAAATAATGCTTACCAAACCTGACTTCAACTGCGAAAACCAATCAGAGAGCAAAGCACCACCAATCATGTTGAATGGCCAAAGGGCCACACTTGAGCAGCAAGAGTGGATATCTTAGCATTTTTTTGCTGCAATTGACTATTTTGCCACCACACATCTATGGCCTTACTTAAGTCATGTTTAAACTGGTATTAATACCCACAAAAGTCCAATTAATGGCAAACACCTAGAATAGCGTTTAACAATATAAGCTTAAAACAAAGTAAGCTCTTATCTTCTAGAGGGTCATTCATAATTGTACTCATTTTTATAATGGGTCAGGGGGCTAATACTTCATATGTATATTTCATAAAAGTTTTTTTGTAATTATTTCAACTTTTATTATTGTCTTCAGTCTATTCCTGACCATAGTCTTTGTACTCTTATGAAAAAGATAAGAAATTTGCTTGTAAGGCAAGGAATTTTTCTGTGTTTTTTATTTTCGATTTTTCTCCCTTCCTGCAAGCTCTGACTCATGCTAGAATACGGTTCCATGGATGTTGTTAGAGCTAGTGCATGTTAGAGACCATTTCTGATCTCTCTCTGACCGATCTTACTCGCTATACCGGCTGACTGGCTGATCGTCTGGTTCAGCTAGATTTTTGGCATGAACCTCTAACATGCACCTGTTAATCAGATGTTATTTTATAACAAACCTGTGAATTTGCATTTTTAAAACGTGTACTAAATTTTGCCCACACGCCACAATTTGCTCCTGGAATTAAGCAGATGCAGTGCATCTTTTTGCATAGACTGAGCATTAGCTTGTTAACTGCTTATTAAGCAGCAATTAAAGGGAAACTTACAAATTTGTTGAGCAGCAGCTTCATTCACACAGTGTACTAAGTACCCACGTTTGAAGCAGATGTTATAGCAGCAGAGGGAGCTGACGAGTTTGAGCTGGTAAGCATAATGAATTTTAAAACCGAAAACCTTACTAAACACTGCAACATGGGTCTCGTGCAAGTATGTCTTTGCTGACTACTTTGGAGGAGAAGTCAAGCAAACATAACCCAGGAGATTCTGGTGCATAAGAAGTGAACTATCTGCATTCAAACAGCCAATGTAGCGTGAGGAGCTCAGATATGCAAGATAGCTGGACCTCTCAGAGGAACAGTGTGTGCAGAGGCTACATCAATCTGAGGATATAATCACAAAACTCTTGTAATCAATCCTGCAGCCAACACTTGCATAGTGCCTTTAACGTAACAAATATCCCAAGACACTTTACTGGAAAACAGGGGCACTGAGCAGCAAGTCAGAAATAAGTTGCTGGAGGTGAGGTGGCTGAAGTGAAAAGTTCTGAAGAAGCTTTTGAAGGTGGAGAGAGAGGTTTCAAGGTAAAAGGTTCCAGAGTGCAGGGGTATGATAGCTGAAAGCTCTGCAACCAATGGTGGCCCAATGGTAGGGGCAGCTCAGAGTAGACCAGAGTCAGAAGAGTGGAAGGACTGAAATGTAGGGATGGAGAAGACACAGCAAGGGTGGTACTTGACTATGGAGGGATTTGAAAACAAGTATGGGGATGAACTTGGAGAAAGGGAGCCAGTGGAGATTGGTGATGACAGGGGTGTTAGGTGTACTAGATTTAGTATGGGATAAAGTGGCAGAGTTCTAGGTGAGTTAGAGTTAATGTAGTGTGGAATATGGGAGGCTGAAGAGCACACATTGGAGATCTCAAGACTTGAGGTAACAAAGGCAGGTGAAGTAGGGATGTTGGAGCCGGTATTACAGAAGTGGAAGTAAGCAGTCTCGGTGATAGACTAAATGAGGTGCTGGAAACTCAGCTGAGGGTGAAATAAGATGCCAAAGTTGTACACTGTTGTATTTAGTTAAAGAGAGCAGCTGGGAGGAGAATGGAATTGGCACCTTAAAGTTTCTTGCCAGTGCTGAACTGGAGAAAGTTCAGGCTCATCCAGCAGATGATGTTCAGTGGTGGAGAAGAAGGGCATCATCGGCATACATTTGGAATTTAATCCCTTGTTTACAGATGATATTGAGAAGCAGCGAGTAGATGAATAAAAGTAGTGGACTGAAGATAGAGTCTTGGAGCAAATCAGAGCACCATCTGGCTTTCACTGTCAGCTGAAGCCAAAGTCACCGCTGCACTGTCACTTCTACACCATTGGGTTCTTCCAGGCATCAGCAGGAAACATCCCTGGGGTCAGACAATATGTACTGCTGGGACAATTTTACAAAAACGCAGAGCCTCACCTGTTAGCATATAACAGGAAATAATGTGCATATTTCCCACAGTTTTCCATCCATTAATTTCCCAATATGCACACGTGGCTGGAGAGAATCCATGCCAGGAATGTGGGTTTGTAATATTGGCCCTTGTACCTCTATCAAGTCAATAACAGACATCTAATTTGAACACCGATTCAGCATATCTTAGGTTGAACACTGGCATTAGGTTCCAACTGAGGAAGCAGATACAATTGTGCGTGTTGTATGGCATTTCCTGAGTGCAAAACACCATTGGCTACACACATATCGTCATTCATGCAGTTTTTTTATTAATAGGAAGAGGTATAAGCACCCAAATGGTGCATGGACACTGTCAGAAAATACTGTGTTTGAATGCTCATTTTCTAACCAATGATTACAATGGAGTCAAGTGTTTCATTAGAGTCTGAATGAGAGAGTAGGTTACAAAGTTGGTTCCTGGGAAACAAGAACTACTCAACCCAAACTGATAAAACCTAGGTGAAAGTCCATACCCCTCACGAAAGAGCTTACAACTATACATATTTGTAAGGCAGAAATATCAAATGTACCTTTATCCTTTTAAACCTCTGTAGTTGTTCCTTGTAGTAAGAGTGTGTGAATTATAAAATATTCTACTCTCAACAACAGCCAGCTGCCTTCAGCCTCACTCTGTCCCTATGTCAGTGATGTGTGGCTCACCCCATGTTCCCTCTGCCAAGTCACTGAGGCCCTCTTCAATGCCCGTGCCTGAGCTGTTGTATGCTACAAATGTTGTAAATGATGCCGAGTTGAACATTGTTGTGCCACGAAACAGGTTTCATCCTTCTCCTGCTCCTTCTCAGTTTGGGGCTTTTCAGTGGAAATAGAAAACCCACAATATGAGCATAAGGTGTAAGCATGATGCAGTAGCAAAGAGTGGGTCTGAAATTATGCAGTCATTTTGGGGCAAAAGGTGTTGTTGTTCTGGCGTAGAAGGCTGGAAATTGGGGCATAAGACAGATATGCCAGAGTTACATCCATTCTAAAATACACCGTAAATTCTGGTAGGATTGGCTGCTGACAAAACATGCATCTCACCTGGGTGGATTTTTTCTGGGCTGGTGATTGAGATGGCATGGGTGAGGATGTGGCTTTTTTTAAATTCGTTCCTGGGATATGGGCGTCATTGACAAGGACAGCATTTATTGCCCATCCCTAATTGCCCTTGAGAAGGTGGTGGTGAGCCGTCACCTTGAACCGCTGCAGTCCCTGTGGTGAGGGTACTCCCACTGTGCTGTTAGAGAGGGAGTTCCAGGATTTTGACCCAGCAACGATGAAGGAACGGCGATATACTTCCAAGTCAGGATGGTGTGTGACTTGGATGGGAACTTGGAGGTGGTGGTGTTCCCATGCGCCTGCTGCCCTTGTCCTTCTAGGTGGTAGAGGTCGCGGGTTTGGGAGGTGCTGCCGAAGAAGCCTTGGAGAGTTGTTGCAGTGCATCTTGCTGGCCTAACCTTATCTTTATCCTCATTGGCATCATACTTTGGGTTTTCTAGAGGAAAAGAAAATGAAGAGAAGTTGTAATATTAGGTGGGTACCATGATAGTTCCTCTGTAGCTATTGAAGGTGCCCAGTCATGTTTCTTGCCAGTTTGTGCTCCCAAACCAAGTACACAGACGTGCTGCAAATAGTCCAAACAAACCTCCAGCTGCCACGTTCCTTCCTATGTCGCTATCCGTAATAGGTTTGATCATATGGCTTCCCAGAATCTCCAAACTATATCCTCATGTGGGTTCAGAGGTCTTTTGTCAGGGAGGAGGGGCTGATCACGACCCAGGGCTTGAGATTCCTGGCGATTATGAGGCACCTTCTTCTATGAAGAGAAAATAAGTCATATTTATTGCAGTAAAGGCTGGGTAAAATCTTTTGTCACAATAGTTTGACATGTAAGGTTATGAGGGGCAGAAAGGACAAGTATTGTGAGTTAAGGAGACTTACTTAGGCATGGCATACTGAGAGAGAACGTGCATTTGTAGGTACAGATGACACAGGATGGGAGAAGGGATCAGAGGTTCAGAGTACAGTCATAGAGCACCGTGAGGGTACTGAATGAAAGAGCGGCACACATATAAAGAGACTGCAAGAAAGGGTTGCAGGAGCAGATTGCTTACCTTGGCTGCTCTGGTGAGGTTGTTAAACTTACTCCTGCACTGCAAAGAAGTTCTGGGGGTCAAGAATACTGCCACAGCCACTTGCTTGGTAGGTCTCCTGCTACAACACCCAAACAGCCCAGTCATCCTACTCCACCTCTTCATTAAGACGACATCCAGATCATATGACCTGAAGTTTGCTGCTCACTTCTTTGATCTGGCTGTCATCAGTTTTGCCCAGATTGCCTGCTTCCTCTAGTGCTGCCATTTCCCCTTTAAGCCACAGCACCAGACCTCACTCCCACTCCCCCCCCTGGTATTTCTGAAGTATTGTAGGCTGGAATTACAGAACCTGCACTCCTCTAGTCCCTTTAATTTATCTGACCCCGCAATTTACAGTGGGGTCAGCACCATAACATCACAGCAGGTAGAAGTCCTTGCACATCTCACTTCCAGTGGTGCAATGGTGCTGTTAAGAGTTTCGGGCCCAGCATATTACTGTGCTTAGCAGTAGCAGAAAAGAACTGCAGTAAAGTCGTTGGTACAGGTAGTGTTTGTGCATATTATATCATATACCAGGATCATTGTTTTCTTCACCAACACCAATATCTCGCAAGTCAATGATTTTCATGTAGGTCTCACCGATAGTGGTTAAGGGGTTTAAGTTGGTGCATGCCACATCCAGTCTCCTGCCTGCGGATCACCTTCAATACAGGTTACTTCTGGAAAAAAAAAAATGATGCATTCAATCAGAGTAGATTTGCCGGATTATAATGATACTATCATTTTTATAGGCATAATAAATTTAAATATGAATTACCTTACCAGATGGTCAAAAAAGAGAAATTAATAGAATTGTTCAGTCAGTTCATAGAATCATAGAATGATACAGTACAGAAGGAGGCCATTCGGCCCATCGTGCCTGTGTCGGCTCTTTGGTAAAGCTATCCAACTAGTCCCACTGCCCTCTTTCCCCATAGCCCTGCAAATTTTTTCCCTTCAAGTATTTATCCAATTCTCTTTTGAAAGTTACTATTGGATGTGCTTCCTCCACCCTTGCAGGCAGTGCATTCCAGAGCACAACAACTCACTGTGTAAAAAATGTTTCCTCATGTCACCTCCAGTTCTTTTTCTAATCACCTTAAATCTGTGTCCTCCGGTTAACGACCCTTCTAACACTGGAAACAGTTTCTCCTAATTTACTCTATCAAAACCGTTCATGATTTTGAATACTTCTATCAAATCTCCTCTTAACCTTCTCAGCTCTAAAGAGAACAACCCCAGGTTCTCTAGTCTCTCTACATAACTAAAGTCCCTCATCCCTGGTATCATTCTAGTAAATCTCTTCTGCACCTTCTCTAGGCCTTGACATCCATCATAAAGTGGTGCCCAGAACTGAACACAATACTCCAGCTGAGGCCTAACCAGTGTTTTATAAAGGTTTAGAATAACTTCCTTGCTTTTGTACTCTATGCCTCTATTAATAAAGCCAAGGATCCCTATACTTTTTTAACAGCCTTCTCAACTTGTCCTACCATCTTCAAAGATTTGTGTATGTACACCCCTGGCTCTCTGTTCCTGCACCCCTTTAAAATTGGACCATTTTGTTTATATCGCCTCTCCTCATTCTTCCTACCAAAATGTATTACTTCACACTTCTCTACATTAAATTTCATCTGCCATTTGTCTGCTCGTTTCACCTTGCCCAGTTCTACCTATATCTTGATTAAAAGAGTTGGGAATCTCTCCCACTTGCAACTTCTTTCTCAGTTATGTAGCCGGCTGTAATCCTTTTCAAATGTCTTCCTTACCTCTTGGATATACTGTACTTCTATCAAGTAACTGGATAAATTAGCCATAACAATGCTCTTCACTACTTAGGCAAGTACGGCTAACACCTGAGAGCTCCTTGGATAGTGAATCCTAGCAATGTAAATAATTACCCAGCATTGCCATATATAGGAATGGAAAGTAATTGGCACTCATTCATTCATACCTTTACAAATTGGAGATCATCTTATGCACATACTTCCATGTGTGACAAATGATAAATATGTGATTGACCCTCTGGGCAATTTGCCTGTTGATTTTTTTTTTGTGTGGTACCCTTCAGACCCATAGAGGAAATTCCAACAATCTCTCCCGGTCCACAGTTATCTGCGAGACTTTCTTTGTGAAGCAACATTTCCTAGTTTGCCTAGTTCCTTCCATTAGCACATGCATCCATACATTGCACCGTTGGATTGCCCCACCTGTTACTTCTGACGCATACTTAGCTAGTGAACAGGTGATTCAGCATTCTTAGAACTGCATACTCCATTTTTTAGTGTTAGTACTACTACGCCCATCGAAAATGCACAACGTAGAGTCAGCATTATTGTGCATATGCCAAAATAGTGTTAAAATTATTTCCCAAATAACACTCAACTCAGTGTGCAAAGGTGTTTATTACACAAATCTATCAGCACATCTCACTGACGAGCAATCAGGAGCAAGAACCTTGGTTCATTTTTCACTTCCCTCACTCTGGCCAACTGAAGCAGCTATATTCCTGCCATGGCTAAAGCAGCACAAATTAGGAAACAAACTCAGAATCTTCCTGGTCTGTGTAGCACAGTATCACACCATTCAGTGCATTTACTCACCAAACCATTAGGGGAGCTGGACCTTTATCAGAACGTGTAGCTTTGAAAGGTCCACAAATGTATCCACATTCTGACCTACAATTGGCGCACATTTTCTCCTTGGATTGTTGCTGAGCCTTTTTGAGATCTACAGTAGCTTTTCTGCATTAAAATCAATAAGTGTACCCTTTGTAACTTTATTCAAGGAACACTTAATTTAAAAATTTAGGTGGTGAAATTCCACTTGTTTGCGCCTCTGGTGGGAGGCACTAACAGGGCGCAAATGGCCCCCACCACCGCCCCCCCCCCCCCCGAGGTGATAACTGCGCCTCCCGCGAAATTCCGCGGGTGTTCAGCGGAAGCGCTACCGGGTATCACCTCGATCTTCTGCGACCAGAGATCATGACGTCATCTCCGGGCGCAGCGCCTCGGGAGAAAAATTCCCCCTCGTGCCTGGCAGCAGCGCGGGGCGATGTTACCAACTGCTGCAGGCGTCGCGAACAGTGAGGCTGGCCACTCGCGGGGCGCAACTTAAATGCGCGGTGGGCAGCCAGCCAAAAAAGAGCCGATTTTTAAAAAAATTATTTTCGGCCACCGATCGCGGTGTCGCAATTGCTCAGCTCGGCACTTCCACTCCCCGGTGGCCCAGAAATCTACAATGAAACCTGCAGTGCTCGCAGCGTGGGGCCCTTCTCTTTAATGCAGGGAAGAGCCCCTGCAATGCGACAGCACCACACCTGGCCACACTTGGAGCAAAAAGAGGGAATTTAACAAATGTCTGAAAAGGTTAGCGCCTGGCGCTAACTTCCCAAACATTTTTCACTTAGCGCCCCAAACGGCCCTCTAGGGGAATTTCTCCCCCAATCTATAATTTAATACATCCCACTGATGGTCAATTATAAATTGGAAAAGTATAAAATATAATTTTTACAAATGTGATATGAAAACAGGTAGGTATTTTAAATACTGCCAGTCTCCGTGCTCACACAGTTAGAATCAGTGAATCATTAGAGGAGAAATTGGTTTGCATCGTTGTTCCAGTGAAAAATTTGCATTGAAGGACCAATTTCAGGTCACGAACTCTTGTGCCTGATATTCCCCGCAGATTGCTAAATTGGAATTGAGGACATCCAAGTGTCCAGGGTGCCTGCCTGGAAAAGGTGTTAGGCTCCTTGAAAATGCAAATCAGAGTTTCAACGCCTGTTTTAGGAATTTCAAAATTCGTCAACAACTGGGCGGAGCATGGGCTACGCTCAGTTTGTCCCGGCCTACAGAGGCCTGTTTGAACAACTGGTGGCTGCCAAAAAAAAAGGTAAATAAAGTTTTTATACTTTCATTTCCGTAAAGCTAGAGAAGCAGGACTGCTCCTGGCTCCACAGGCTCGCTCCCTTCCAGTTTGCCTCCCCCCCTCCAAGGGCTTGGCTTTAGACCCGGCTGAGTTTCCTAAGGCCTGAACCGGCAAGCTCCATCGGGGTGCTGATTAGTGTTCGCAGCTCAACCGTTTTAAACAACCTTCAGTCCGACATCTTCGGGTGCACATTTCAGTCACGATGCCCACTTCGTGCTACACTGATTCCTCCCCCATTCCCTTTTAAGCACTTTACCCGTAATACCAGTTGATGACCCACACTTGCTTACAGATAAAAAGGTTTAGCATTCATTGCTGGAGCATCTTCTCTTACATTTCTCTCAGGAGCCCCTTTCTCCACTCCATGGTTACACTCACTAATTCCCAACTTCTCCATTGGCCCTCCACCTGTCACAACACTTCTGCCGCTGTTGACCTATTCAACAATTCTCCTAGCTCTGCTTTTGATGCCTTCATCTAAACTAAATCACTCATTCTCCCATGCCACCATTTCCCCGGTAAATTTCCACCTTTGCTCCTTCAATTCTGAGGGTCACAGACTTGAGTGCACCTGACTTGTTGGGTTGTCTATCACCATGTCTGGCTGGACCATCTCAAGTAATACAAAGCCTCCTTCTCTACAGCAAATTCTTCTGCTGCTAGAGGATCATTACAGAGGGTAAGGACAATCCCAGACTCCTCAACAATCAACAGCCTCTTTTTAATACCCTCCCTGTACCCCCTCTTTTTTCATCTCCAGCGTCAAGTATGAACAGCTTAGGGACTTTTATCATCTCAGATTGCAATTACTACCTCCTCGCTTGTCACCAATCCCACAGCCCCCTCCTCCACCCCTATCCCGACCCCTTATCACTCTGTAGCTTTTGCCCTCCAGCCCTCATCACATTTGTCTCTATGAGATGTCCTCCTGCTCCATCGACTCCCTTCACACCCAACTCCTGGCCTCCTTTGCACAAACATCAATCCTCTCCCATTTAAAGCTGCCATCAACACCCCCTCCTCAAAAGCCCACTTCAACCCCTCATCCGCAGCACACAGTCTAATAAGTTTCCATTGCCTGAATAAAAGCTTGATACTGTGCCAGCATTGTTCTTTTAAATCCCTGAGTTCTTCAGTCTTCTGACCCTCTGACCAGCAATATCTTCCTCCTTATGTGCCACCACCAGCTGCACCTGCTCAGTTGTGCTCTGTGGGTCACTCAATGCAATCCTCTCTGGCTCATTGGCTGGGGTGGATATCTCTGAGCTGGTGCTTGGAAGGGATAGAGAGTCACAGTTTGTGCTGCAAAGTGCTGAGGAGCCTGTGTCTTGCCGTAGCACATCTAGATGAAAAACGGAAAAGAGATTAGAATGGTTTCCTGAGGAGCGGAGTTCACATGTCAGTTTCAGTTGAAGAAGTGATATGAGGGTTTCATGATATAGTTAACAGAAAATTAATGCAGGACACAATAGGAAGAGAAGTAGAATGTCATGCTGAACCTTCAGCTAGCACATGCATCCCTGCTTCCCCATCTCAGACTCCCTCACTTGCCAGGTTTTTTAATGCTTCTACCTAGTAGGTTAGAGGTCTGAGATTTGGGGCCTTCCTGTTGTAGCTCATTTTTGACTATTATGGGCTGTCTTCTTGTTGAAAAGGAATGTAAAAAAATGAGAATTACTCCTTGGCCCACGACTTACAATAAAACCCAGGTGTCCGCATGCAGTCCACAACAGGTGAGATGGCAAGTGAATGCAGCAAGCAATTACAGGGTTACTGGCATAATAGACATTTTTGTGCTATTACTGGACAAAAGCTAGCCAACAGTACCCTCAATTTACGGCTTTGGCTCATTTGAATAATTATTCATAGCTGCCGGGGAAAGTTGATGCATCATGTCTGTGCTGGCCAAAAAAGAGCTATCCAGCCTAATCCCACTTTCCAGCTCTTGGTCCGTAGTCCTGCAGGTTACGGCACT